>NC_136126.1:10208044-10897569 GCF_965212315.1 Lampetra planeri
CCACCAAAGGAGACCGCCGTCTCCTCCCGCTCCCTCGGGCCACTGCGCGGACGCGGCGCAGTTGACGTGGAGTTCGCAACCTGCAGCTGCAGCGCCAGGAGGCGGCTCCGCATCGCGAGCACCACGTCGGACTGCTCGCGGACTGCGCCCACCGTCTCGCTCAGCAGGCGGCTGAGCTTCACGAGGTTGATCTCCACCTTGGCTTCCGGCTTCCCGAAGCCATCGTCTGCGTTGGCGTACTCGCCGTCGTAATCGTCGTAGTCGGAGTCTCGGAACGCGCCCAGCTCCTCCAACGCGAGCGTGTGCCGCAGCGTGTCCTCCATGAGCGTGCTGAACGAGCCGTTGAGGTCGTCCACGTGCTGGCTCATGAGGCTCGCCTGCGCGAGGAGGTTCAGCGTGAGAGCCGACAGCTGCTCTACGCGCCGGTGCAGGTGGCTCACGTTGCTGCCCAGCGCTCCGCTTTGCTCCAGCGCTCTCCTCGCCGCGCTCTCGGTGCTGTTCATCCGCGACTCCAGGTCAGAGGCCGGACTGGGCAGCCGAACTCCGGAGCCCAGAACGCTCCGGGAAAACTTAAGATCTTCCACGTCAATCTTGAATCTGTCGACGGACAAGATGAGGCCGTCCATCTGCTCCCGGAGAGACTGCGCTTCGTCGAGCCAATCCGTGCCCTGCGCTCTCCTCTGCAAGCTCTTCTGCAGGTGCCCCACCTCTATTGAGAGGTTGTGGATGGTGGACATCACGGAGCCGAAGCGTTCCTCCATGGGTGACAGCCCAATGACGATGGTCTTGTTCATGTCCAGCAGCTGTTCTTGAACTTCGAGGAGCTTGATGGACAGAGAGTCCTCGCTCGCCTTGAAGGCATCCTGGAGCTTGTTGCACTCCCCCCAGCTCGCCTCCTGCTCCTCCTGGATCCTGTAGCTGAGCTCCTTCAGCTTCTCAGTGAACAGGTGCAACTGGTTGTAGACGTCTCTCAGAAGGTACTCGTGCCTCTTCAGCGTCTCGTTGAAGCGGCTAAAGTCCTGAGTTGACACGACCTTGGCTTTCTGCGCGTCGGAGCCCTGCGCTTTCATTCTGCCTTCGTCGCCGTCGCCACCGTCGGAACTCTCCGGCGCGGGTTTGCTCGCCGCCGCATTGCTCGTAATTTCAACAGCAGCAGCAGCTGCGGCGGGCGCGGCGTTCACCTGGAGGCCAGCGATGGTGAGGTTCATTGTGTCGAGGCGATCCTTTGTGAACTTCCACATCTTGCCGAGGTCTCCACGCAGCTCAGATGCCAGCTCCCCTCTCGCCTCCACCGCCTCCCGCGCCCGTGTCCTCGCCTCGTCGGCGAGGCGTCGGGTCGTAGTCTCCACCGCCGCTCTGTGGGCTTGCTGCTCCAGCAGGAGGGCGCTCCGTTGCTCGGACGACCTGGAGGTTGCCTTCTCCAGGTTTTGAACCCTCCATGTGAGGTCATCGAGCCTCTGCGAGACGCTGTCGTTGAGGGAGGAGAGTGAGTGGTGCAGGAGCTGCAGGTCCCGCGCCAGCTGGGCGGCCGACGGGGTTGACAGGGTCACGTCGAGACCACCTGTGCCGTGGCCCGGCCGTCGAGATGCCTCCCCGAGTCGCTCTTCCAGCAGCTTCCGAACAAGATCAATGACCAGCTCCTCCGAGACGCTGTCCAGCGTTACTGCGTTCAAAAATAAATGACGATGATGTTAATATATTTGGCGAAAATTTGAGGCCAAATTGTGTCTCCTTGCTCAGTCGAGCACTCAGTGATGCTTACCTCTGTAGGTGGCCCTGAGCCTGGAGTGTAAATACCACATTGATACGGACCAGTGTCGCCTTAGCAAAAAACACTGTTGACTTGGCCCTAATTGTGTTGACCCTGGAGAGATGATGAATTTATCTCCAACAGTCGATGAACTCGCAACGTGCCCATTTTAAATCACGTGCTTTTCTGAAAATTCCCTTGCTCATGCAATACGATTTTGAGTGAAGTATAGCAGTTTTGCGCGCTGTGCTATGAACCCAGAAACCCAAGTTGGATTCCTGGCCATGGCCAACACAAATGACAAGTGAACCTACATTGACCAGTTTTGGTGAAGTATCGTCAACCGATGCTCATAACTACCGTGGCATGGAGAGGCCTTCATCCAGCAGTAGATTGACAAAGGGCTGTAAATAATTATTATTATTGAATAAAGTTTCAGGGAGATCGTGGGTTCGATCCTGATCCTGACGCCTCTATATTTGGAGTGTGTGTGTTCTCCCCGTGGTCTCTCTTCCCGTGGTGCTGAGTGGATTTTTCTCTGCGACCTCCAGGTTTTACCTCCACATTTAAAAACGTGCGTTTTGACTATTTAGCTACTTTCATTTCCACATGACGATCCACTTCGTCGAGCTATCATTTGTGGCTGGGTTGCTTCCGAAAAAGAGCTACATAGGCTCAGTGGGCCTTATCTGGTGAAACTAAATAAATATGATGATGATGACAATCATGACGATGCTCACCTTTCCTCTCGTTGGAGTGGACCCTGGTGGCTGAATGCCCATGAGCCACGCTCCGTGACTCCCTCTGCTCGAAGCCCTCCACTTGTTGGTCCATGTCCTTCCCGTAGTCGTCGTCGTCGACTTCACTACCATCTGTCCCTCCCCAACGGGGGGCACTCCAAACAGATCCCGCGTCCCCTTTCCCTTTGAGGCCGAGCAACAGCTGAGCCGTGACTCCTGGAATGGTATCACCATCTGCGAATAACGGAACAAAAAGTTTTTTGGCAACGATTGTGTCAGAGCCATGCAGGCTGATCGGGAGGTGTAACGATGCCCCGTGTCCAAAACTGAGCCACCACCGCTGACACGCGGGTTTTCTAATGCAGGACTCACTCAAAATTAACCACGTGTCAAAGTGCAATACATTTAACGGTTACAGCCTGGTTACAAAAAAAAAAGTGGCTTCATGCCTAAGCTAATATTGTGCGGTGCCCATCTCATCTAAACTCGTTGTGTGCATTCCATATTACGATGGCAGGAGCAAGTATGACGACCTCTAGTTCCTCCTAATACCTATTTAACATACCCTCTCGCGGGTATGTGTTGCGTAATTTTAGTACGGCTGATGCTGGTGCACAGCAATAACTATCATTGTACATTGAGGCGGTTGACCTGAATAGCGCAGCGTATCGCCGTGGCGATTGATGCCTCCTCCGCGTTTGTGAATCGGGCATCGAGTCGTTGGATGTTCCGCCGTCAGTGACTCCAATTTCCCCTCTCACCCACCTCCTCTGAACCCTGGAGCCTAGAGTTCAGAAACGTATGTCCATGGAGTTCCTGTGCCCCTAAAGTTCGGCAACTTCTGTCCATGGAGTTTCTGTGCCCCTAGAGCTCGTAAACTTCTGTCCATGGAGTGTCTGTGCCCCTAGAGCTCGTAAACTTCTGTCCATGGAGTTTATGTGTCCCTAGGGTTCGGAAACTTCTGTCCCTGGAGTTTATGTGCCCCTAGAGCTCGTAAACTTCTGTCCATGGAGTTTATGTGTCCCTAGGGTTCGGAAACTTCTGTCCCTGGAGTTTATGTGCCCCTAAAGTTCGGAAACTTCTGTCCATGGAGTTTCTGTGCCCCTAGAGCTCGTAAACTTCTGTTCATGGAGTTTATGTGTCCCTAGAGTTCGGAAACTTCTGTCCCTGGAGTTTATGTGTCCCTAGAGCTCGTAACCTTCTGTCCATGGAGTTTATGTGTCCCTAGGGTTCGGAAACTTCTGTCCCTGGAGTTTATGTGTCCCTAGAGCTCGTAACCTTCTGTCCATGGAGTTTATGTGGTCCTAGAGCTCGTCAACTTCTGTCCATGGAGTGTCTGTGGTCCTAGAGCTCGTAAACTTCTGTTCATGGAGTTCCTGTGCCCCTAAAGTTCGGAAACTTCTGTCCATGGAGTTTCTTTGCCCCTAGAGCTCGGAAGCTTCTGTCTATGGAGTTTCTGTGCCCCTAGAGCTCGTAAACTTCTGTCCATGGAGTTTCTGTGTCTCTAGAGCTCGGAAGCTTCTGTCTATGGAGTTTCTGTGCCCCTAGAGCTCGTAAACTTCTGTCCATGGAGTTTCTGTGCCCCTAGAGCTCGGAAGCTTCTGTCCATCGAGTTTCTGCGCCTCTGTCCCTGCGTCGCGGTTCGTGCTCTGTCCCAGGCTCTTATTGAAATGAATAACTATCATTGTACATTGAGGCGGTTGACCTGAATAGCGCAGCGTATCGCCGTGGCGATTGATGCCTCCTCCGCGTTTGTGAATCAGGCATCGAGTCGTTGGATGTTCCGCCGTCAGTGACTCCAATTCCCCCTCTCACCCACCTCCTCTGAACCCTGGAGCCTAGAGTTCAGAAACGTATGTCCATGGAGTTCCTGTGCCCCTAAAGTTCGGCAACTTCTGTCCATAGAGTTTCTGTGCCCCTAGAGCTCGTAAACTTCTGTCCATGGAGTGTCTGTGCCCCTAGAGCTCGTAAACTTCTGTCCATGGAGTTTATGTGTCCCTAGGGTTCGGAAACTTCTGTCCCTGGAGTTTATGTGCCCCTAGAGCTCGTAAACTTCTGTCCATGGAGTTTATGTGTCCCTAGGGTTCGGAAACTTCTGTCCCTGGAGTTTATGTGCCCCTAAAGTTCGGAAACTTCTGTCCATGGAGTTTCTGTGCCCCTAGAGCTCGTAAACTTCTGTTCATGGAGTTTATGTGTCCCTAGAGCTCGTAACCTTCTGTCTATGGAGTTTATGTGTCCCTAGAGTTCGGAAACTTCTGTCCCTGGAGTTTATGTGCCCCTAGAGCTCGTAAACTTCTGTCCATGGAGTTTATGTGTCCCTAGGGTTCGGAAACTTCTGTCCCTGGAGTTTATGTGGTCCTAGAGCTCGTCAACTTCTGTCCATGGAGTGTCTGTGGTCCTAGAGCTCGTAAACTTCTGTCCATGGAGTTTATGTGTCCCTAGAGCTCGTAACCTTCTGTCCATGGAGTTTATGTGGTCCTAGAGCTCGTCAACTTCTGTCCATGGAGTGTCTGTGGTCCTAGAGCTCGTAAACTTCTGTTCATGGAGTTCCTGTGCCCCTAAAGTTCGGAAACTTCTGTCCATGGAGTTTCTTTGCCCCTAGAGCTCGTAAACTTCTGTCCATGGAGTTTATGTGCCCCTAGAGCTCGTCAACTTCTGTCCATGGAGTGTCTGTGGTCCTAGAGCTCGTAAACTTCTGTTCATGGAGTTCCTGTGCCCCTAAAGTTCGGAAACTTCTGTCCATGGAGTTTCTTTGCCCCTAGAGCTCGTAAACTTCTGTCCATGGAGTTTATGTGCCCCTAAAGTTCGTAAACTTCTGTCCATGGAGTTTCTGTGTCTCTAGAGCTCGGAAGCTTCTGTCTATGGAGTTTCTGTGCCCCTAGAGCTCGTAAACTTCTGTCCATGGAGTTTCTGTGTCTCTAGAGCTCGGAAGCTTCTGTCTATGGAGTTTCTGTGCCCCTAGAGCTCGTAAACTTCTGTCCATAGAGTTTCTGTGCCCCTAGAGCTCGGAAGCTTCTGTCCATCGAGTTTCTGCGCCTCTGTCCCTGCGTCGCGGTTCGTGCTCTGTCCCAGGCTCTTATTGAAATGAAATAAAATATGTTCTGTCGTCTATTTACTTATTTTCCATTTGTGTATCAAGCGTCCGCAATATGCTGCGACGGATGCGGTTTAGGGGTAGTGGCCCGTAGGCTTAATGGAGTGCGGTGAGCACCGATGTCATCGCTCTGCCTGCCGTGGGCTCGCTGCTGCGGTGGGGGTGGATGCTCCTGAAGACTCGCGGTGCCCACTGCCTCCTCTGATGAGGGATTCGCCATCAGGGAAACGGAGGTGCACGTCGAGGGGGAAGTAAACAGAAGCAAATGTGAGCACACAGAGGGCAGGGACAAAGAGATTAACGAAGCAGGGCAGAGCAACAAAGGATATAATTATAGCGCGTCAACGCAATGCTCGTTCACGTTTGATTCGCCATGGTTTGCTATTGGCAAGGGCTGCAAGGGCCCTCTCAAAATCATTCAGAGTCACTGCGTTACTATTAGGAAGGAGGGGAAATAAGTTAGGCTCATTAACATCAAAATGTGTTTCTTGCAAAATAATATTTTTGTTGTTTAGAAAAGTGTTTTTGTTTTCCTTCACACATTCCGATGACGTCAATTCACTCTGATGCGCGCATTGATTTTACATCGATTTCCTGATTTGAAACTGTCGGTAATTGAACTAAATGCGTCGCACACGTAACTTATTTCTACGTAAATCCTATTTACCGTGGCCGAGATGCGTGAATGTAACATAAGTTAAAAATGCCCAAACCCACATTTACCAGTATAGTGAAGTTATTTCCTGATAACCCCCCATTACATCATAGCATGGGAAGGCCCTTACCAGCGGTGGATTGACACACGGGCTACACATGGATATATAGGAAATATGAGTAAATGTTGCCTATATTTGAGAAGAGAATAACTTTGTGGAATGGAGCGTACATTGTTTTCTGTCCATTTCCATGTTCCGTGTATTTTTTGTTTTGGTACAAAACAGAGAACTTGACACCAACTATGTTCATGCTCAGTGGCTGAGTGCCATCTCAATGTACGAGCACGGAGACAATTGTAGTGTTTTTATTTATAATAACGCCACACGGTGGAAAAACGTCCAGAGTCGGTGTACAAACATATGATGGTTCGACCGGCGTAGACGCAGCGCCAATAAAAACAACCGCAGGGCGCTGTAACTGATGTGCAGTGCCAGCCCAGAGCTTCTTTCACTAAGAAGCCCCTCTTAAAAGAAGTGTAAGAAGGTCTCCGCTGGTACTTCGCTGCAATGAGTGCCCGGTAGTAGTTTTTTTTAAACCAACGTGAAGGTTCTAGATTTGAAGTTTCCATGACTGTTTTTTTCGGTAAATTCACGTAGGTAAAAAAACTAAATAAAATAAATTAAAATGAAAACAACGGAGGCTTGTGTTGCCTTCGAAACGTCGTGATTTGTTTTAATTTAGTTGTTTTCGTTTTAATTTATTTTATTTTGTTTTTTACCTACGTGACTTTACCGAAAAAACGTGAAGGTTGGCTGTGAAAAGTTCACCAGCATCCTGGGATAAAGACGATGAGCTTCCATACCTGTGAGGTCACATGCAGGGCCCACGTGACCCGGGCAGCACTTCCACTGGAGGGACGTAACGATGCTGTGCTTGATCCGGTACAATGGCCTGGTCATTTTTTTGAATCTGAATTGAGACATCATCACCATCGCCATATATCACCACTGCAAATGACTCAATTGGCATTACACATGGCAATCATTGCCCCCCCACCCCCCTACTGGCAGACTGATGCCCGCTCGCATGCCAGGTGCTGAGCCACCTTGTGCCGCACAGGGTGCCCTCTCCAATGTGTTGAGATGTTAATGTAAGCCGCTCACCACGTGTAAAGCTCTCGGTGATGCACCAGCGCAAAGTGCACTATATTCAAAATATATACATGGTCAAGAAAAGCATCATCGTTTAAATGTGTAATGCCTTTAACACTCATACACACCTCAACATTTGCCCACAGGCCAACATATTTTTTACACATTCATATGTGAATTCAAAATGCGACTATATGTCGTTGAAGTAATAACAAATTAAATGAAAGATCTGTGAACAAAATGTCGATTTGTGTAAAATTCTGAAGAGAAAAAAACAATTGTGACCTTTGTAACCTTAAAATTGACATTCAAGGTTAACATTGTCGATGGCATGCACCGACATCGTTATCCTCATAGTATGCGTCATCATGTGAGCTTGTATACCTTGCAGTTAACAACGCAACGATGAGACAAGTTTAACAATAACGTTTCAGCCGTCCACTGTGGAGGGATGCTGCCGTGCTGTTATGGTTAGGGTTATCGATGAGCACATCGGACTTGCAGAGCTCTTCGGCTTGATCTTCCAAGGCGAGTTTCATCAATCTTGACACCTCTGTCCAAAAAAAACACTGAAGGTGAGTTAAAGTGTGGGTTCTCCCACCTCTTCCAAGCAGGCCAGGATTAAGGCGTGGGGGCTTTAGGATCAGCAGCCCAGGGGCCTCCGCCAGCTGGAAGGCCTCCAGAGATTGAAGTGAAAAGTTATTTCATTTGTGAATGCCGAATTTTATTTGTTGTTAGCATTGTCAAAATAAATTAAATTTTTCTTTAACTGAGTTTTCCTTTTGAGAATATTACTGGGGGCCTCACAGTACCCGTAGCCCAGGGGCCTACACAATCTTAATCCGGCCCTGCTTCCAAGATATCTGGCCAGCGTGGAAGAGTAGGCCAAAATATCCTCTTAGTGCAGGGATCCCCAACCCCCGGGCCGCGGATCGGTACCGGTCTGTGGTCTGTTAGGAACCGGGCCGCACAGCAGCAGCAGGAGGTGAGGGCGGTGAGTCCCGCCCCCATTATTTTATTATTCACCACTTCCGTCCGTGCCTCTTTCCCGCACTGCGCACTTGTCTCAGTCACAGTTTTTGTAAGCCCACAAGCTCTAACCCCTAGTGGCCAAAATGAGTAGAAAACAAACGTCGCTGGAGAGCTTCTTTGAAAAGGAGGAAAGACCCAATGATGACCCCCACCCCGGTCCGTGAAAAAATTGTCTTCCACGAAACCGGTCCCTGGTGCCAAAAAGGTTGGGGACCGCTGCTCTAGTGAACGTCCTTGCATGAAAAAAAAACCTTAAATGAAAAGTCTTCATGAAATGAAATGTATGTAATAAGGAGATGAGGGAAGTTTGTACTTAAACATTGAGTTTTATAAGGGCACCACGGGGTGACCAGCCCCTCCCCACCCAGCCCCACCCCTCCCACCCCCCACCCAGCCCCACCCTCCCCACCCTCCCATCCCGACCCAGCCCCTCCCCACCCATTTTTGGATGCACGACGAACGGACGGACACAATAATCCCCTGTGGGCTGGTGGAACCAGGTGGTTCCTACCAGTAAAATAACTTTATCGACAAGTTTTCAGGTCGGAAGACATAGCGAGGCTCCCACAAGGCCATGTGAGAGGGCGTGTGGCACATTTTGGCGCACCAGCTATCATAGAGTGCGGTCGTGTCGTTACAGTTCCCTGCGACGAGTACGTCTTTAAAAACAACGGGCGCTACGCCTTTCTGTATAAAATCAACGCTGAGCCGCTTGCGCGTGTTCCGAGATTCGGCGGGCAAACAGGAACGCACCACCCTGCAACTTGCAGACGTCTCTAAAACGGGGAAAGAGCGGAGTTGTTTGATGCGACCGAGGCCAAGGGCGTTAGGGTGTGAAGTAGCGACTCACGTGTGGCGGTTCTGGCAGCTGCCTTGGCCCCATGGACACGGCTCGGCCACCGTTGCGCCAAACGTCTCGGTCCCGTTGGTCACGACGCTGGTGGCGATGCGCGTCTGCACGTACGCACACCAGTCCCTGGTCACAGGGAAAGGGGGCGCCCAGTGGTTAGGAACTTGTGTCCTGCCATGAATGGGTAGTGAACATGGTCGAATTGGGCTGGGAATTTGGTTCATCGTCAGGATCAGAATATGCATTCCTAATGGAGGAATCCGATGAGCTATAAAGCTTTTTTCTTCCACAGATGTCCAGTCGGGGCAGGTAAGAACGTTACAACAAGAAACGATACAAAAACACGGCAGGAATGTAAAGTTTCGGAAAGGTAAAAAATCACTTACAAAAAAATATACAAATAATATAAAACTTTTTTTTATTTCACCAGGCAAGGCCCACTGAGCTATTAGCTTCTTTTTCGGAAGCGACCTGGCCACAAATGATAGCTCAACGAAGTGGTTCATCATCACGTGGACATTTTTGATCGGTACGTGGAGGCTTTAAAAGTGTTTTTCTATCCATCAGACTTTACTTATCCCATTGGGATGCTTCAGATACTGTTCAGTGTTAACAACTGGACACCGTGTCGGCTTCATGAGCAACCACACTCTATAGATACTGATGTTGTTTATTTCTAAAGCCATAATAGCCAGGGGAATACATATTTCATTCATAACGTTCGTCGCCCTCAACGAGTGGTCTTTTTCTTTCTCAGGCTCAAATGTGCATTGGGTTGTGCTTATCTCAAATGGAATGTCATTCCATGGGCGAGGGCCCAACGAGTAGCGCCTTTCCTGCCACCGTGGCGAGAAAGGCGCCACCATGGCGAGATGTTAATTACCTCGCCCGGTATACAGGAGGTCGTGGGTTTGATCCCGACCCTGACGCCTGCTGTATATTTGGAGTTTGCAGGTTTCTCTCTCCCCGTGGTCGCGTGGATTTTTCTCCAGGTCCTCCACTTTGTTCCTCCGCATTCATAAACATGCGATCAGAGTATTTTGCTGCTATAAATTCCCGCATGACAGGCCACTTTGTTCAGCTATCATTTGTACCTGGTAAAATATATATTTTTCATAAGAATGATATAACCACCATACTTCACCACACTGGTCAGTGCGCATTGGTGAAGGTGTGGGGGAAGTGCAGACGATTTGATTTCGCTGCACCGCCCTCTGCTGCCCACATACACGCACGACGAGGCCTAGCCCATTAGTGTGCGGTGTTCGGCGTCCATCCAAGCACTTCAACTAAACAAATATTTGTTTTTATTTGAGCTCTATATCGCTTTTCAGAAGCGACCTGGCCACAAATGATAGCTCAATGAAGTGGCTTATCACGTGGAACATTTCTAGCAGCCAAATACTCTAAACGCAGGGAAAACCCAACCACGGGGAGAACACGCAAACTCCAAATCTACAGCAGGCCAGAAGATCGGGATCGAACCCACGACCTCATGCACACCAGGCGAAGGCGTTTAAAACATCTCGCCACCTTAGCCAGGTTTACATCGACTTAACTTCCCAGATCTGACGAGATCGTGCACATTCCGTGTGATTTGAATGCAGGCTAATGAACACAATATTACAAAAACTTAATAAAATCGTCAATGACAATGTGGACTTCAATGAGAAATGGTGACGTTTCGGGCAGTGGTCCTTCTTGTACACCACTGCCAACGCAGCATCACTATAGAATATCATTGCAAGTTTCTGTACTGCAGTACTGTATATGGGGCCGTCCATAAATGACGTCACGCGATTTTGGACGATTTTTGACCCCCCCCCGTCACACGGAGTCACAAAAAGTCAGACCCCCCCTCAAATATGACGTCACAAAGCTCTGCTCCCCCCCCCCAAACCATATTTCCATTTTGAAAATAAAACATGCTTCAAATCTCTTTAAACTATTGTCATTGATGTTGTAGGAGTGTTGTTATAACAGTTAGTGTTGTTATAACAATTCTATATTTATTTAAAGTTGTGCATTTTGATGTGACGTCACATTTATCAAACCCCCCCCCTCCCTCGTCACACATCGTCACAAATGTCTGACACCCCCCTCCCCCCCACAGGTGCGTGACGTCATTTATGGACGGCCCCTATCCTGTACGAAAACTCGCACTCTACACCTCAGAGAAGCGGCTACCCAGTAAACGTGGAACATTCGGACAACGTTGGGCAAACAGTTCAAGCCACACGCCAACGTTGACGCAACGTTGGCGTGCTTACTGGGCAACGGTACCGATCAGTTGAAAGGGAAGAAGAATATCTGACCCATTTGCTCACACAATACAATACTGATAAATAACTATAAATGGGTTTTTTGGGGGTTTAGATCGCGAAAATATAAATACAGCGTCGTGATCGACACGATGCTCGTAGCGACGCGCGTCTGTACGTACGCACACCAATTCCTCGGCAACAGAGAATCATCGGAATATTTATACCGGAGTCATCTGATGAGCTATATGTCCAATTCGAGAACAAACAGTACAAAACACACGATAGGAGTGCCAAGTAGAGGAAAGGTAAAGAAATCGCGTGAATATGTATGCGTCGTTAGAAGACGACAAATTTATATCAAGGCCGTAGCCATGGAGTCAACATTGGGGGGGACCAAATCTTCCAGGGTGTCTGGGGGTCCCAACCCAGAAAAATATCTAAATTTGAAAACTCATTTCCTGCCTAAAATAGAATTTTTTTTTGCAAATATTTACAATAATGTCTAATAGTGTATTGTATTACATTGCTCTGTTTTTACTTTTATACCTTTTCTTGTTTCATTGTATGTAATGGCAGAGATTAGGGATTAATAAAATAATACCATAACCACAATCATATAAACAGAAATATGTGCAATTGATTTATATGAAGACAAGTCCAGATATTGTGGCCAAGGTTTAGCAGATTGTTGTTTTTATTTATATCAATATATTGGGGGGGACATTTTGAGCATATTTGAATATTATAATTACGGCCTTCATTTATATTCACAGGACCCCCCCCGCCCCCAAAAAAACAAGATATGTATCATAGATAACACTGGTTAAACAAAAACTGACATATCCGCCAGATGGCAGTCACGACCAACTCGCTTGCAAGGCCCCACGGCTGCTCCGTCGCTTCCAGCAGACAGAGCTTCGCCCTCTGCACGGAGTCGATTAGAAATGACGTCGCTTCATGTGGACCTTGCTTTCCGTGACTATTTACATCGCATAAATGGTCACGTAAAGCGATACATTTTTTTGACTCAAAGTATTCGTGACTGCAGGAATTTCTATTATCGGGTCTTTCAGGTAAAGTCACGTCGATTATTGTTGTTTTCTTTGAACCGATCTACGTGACTTTACCGAAAGACCCAAGAATAGGATAATTTTTTGTTTGGACCTAATTGGACTCGAACATGGTTCGCGCGCTGTATAACGTTGAAGTCGAAACCCTGTAGCTCAACAGAATCGGAATCTTTATTTGGACTGGAGGAATCCGATGAGCTATGAAGCTCTTTTGCGCAGATGTCCAGTAGGGCCGGGCCAGCAAGTTACAACAGCAAATTTATCAAGATACAGCAGCAGCAAAGTTATCAAGTTAGCAAGATACAGCAGCAAAGTGAACAAGTTAGCAAGAAACAGCAGCAAAGTTATCAAGTTATTAAGATACAACAGCAAATAATTTTTACAAATATCAGAGTGCAAACGAGAGAAAAGGCGAGCAAGTCACGATAATAAATAAGTAATAAAGTAAGTACATATTGCAAAAAAACGTACATTCCTGCCCGTTTTTCAACACTAAATGCAATCTAGGGCAAGGCAGCAAAACGACAACAAAAATGTCCCACAGCCACACCAAGGCAACACGCAGTAGAAAAAAAATGCCCATTTAACCATCGAGACGTGGGTGGTAAGGATCAAATGCACAAATCACACTTGCAAATGTGATTGTATCCAGCACCAATGTTCCGCTTCAGGATCTAATTTTGAAGGAAGATTTACGATGTTAAGGGAGGAAACGAGGCCGTTCCGAAATGTTGGTGCTGCAACAGCAACAGCTTTGTCACCTATTACAATTCTTGTTCTAAACAATGCAGGAGATTAATAGCACCCATTTGTAAAAGTCATGACATTGTTATTGTTATGCACTCTACAGGGAATATCTCGAGGCAATACATTTTCGTTTTTATTTATCAAGGCAAAATGTAAACAGTTCTGGACACGGAGTTCTCTTAAAGCCACTTATGAAACGTTGCATATTTACCATCTCTTTATCTAAATCAGCTCAATCCTCCCGCAAATCACGTGTCTTGCGTGACCACACCCACTCTGAATGCCTCTCCTCGCCCCGCCCCCTGTGAAAACAGGCACTTCTCGGTGCAGCAGCGTCGAGGACTTTATGTAGGCAGCCTCTTCCTCCCTACCCTCTTCTTTCCCGACCCTTTGCTTCCGTTTATCCGTTCCTTTTCAATAATGTTCTTATTTCCCATTATTTCCATTCTCTCAATCATTTCTTGTTCCTTTTTGGATTCCCATACGTAGCATCCTTGACTCTAATGGTGTGCCGAAGGGTGCACATTTGCTATTGTAAAAGCATGAAACGATGTGATTGCAACCCATACATGTCTTTATATATCCACAGACAAGTGTTAATGATAACCCACACCTACGACACTGCGATGATATCATACAAGTATCAATTGCATAAATGAACCTACAGTATAAATATATCAAACATCGTGGTGTTGTTATCATTACATTGTGCAATGTGTAAACCATTCAGGAATACAATCTTCATAATCTGCAGTTAGCTAGACAAAACACGTCTTCATGCATAACGTGCAGACCACATTTGCAGATGGAACTTACTCTATATGCTAATAACGAATGATGTGATATTTTAAAAAGCCATCAAATCAATTATAAATCTACTTGGAGCAAGTAAACCACGGAAGAATACTTTACATGAATATAAAATAAAAGAATCTGCCCGAATGGTGGAGTGGTTGGAGAGTGTATGACTCGATCATAAGGGTTATGAGTTCATATCCCATTGTGGGGGTGACTCAGCCCATCTACCCTCTTATCGGGGGTTGTTGTGTACGTAGTGTATGTACGTTGAACTTCCTTCGCATCGTACGTAATCAGCCATGCTAATCGGAGACGCGGGGAAAGGAATATGATCACCAATCTGGATTTGAAGCTTTCGTGACTGCAGGAATCCATACTCTTTTGTCCTTTCGGTAAAGTCACGTAGGTATAAAATAAAAAAAAATCACGACGTTTCGGGCACAACACAAGCGTCCATCGTCAGGTGGGAAAGCCTGGTCTGCTGCTGATCATCAGGCGTCCCACCTGATGATGGACGCTTGTGTTGCGCCCGAAACGTCGTAATTTGTTTTATACCTACGTGACTTTACCGAAAGAACCAAAGAGTATGATCACCAATGTCAACCCTGTGAGATGTCCACCTTCGCTCACGGCTACCAAAAGAGCCGAGAAACGCCGCGGTGGAGATACTTTGTATGCATGTATGTTGAACCTCTTTCACACCGTACGTAGCCAACCGTGCTAATAGGACGTGTGAGACAAGGAAGACGATCACCATTATCAACCCTGTGAAATGTCCACCGTTGCTCACAGTCACCTAAAGATACGCGGAACGCCCCAGTGGAAACACTTTGTATGTATGCACGCGTGTTTGTTGAACTTCTTTCACGCCATACGTAGCAAACCGGGCAAATCAGAGGTGCACTTTGACCCGAGTACATATATACTGTGCCGTAAATGAAAACCCCAAGGTTTGCACGGTTTGTGTCCTCTTCCAATGGTAATAAAAACAACAATTTGCTAAACCTTGGCCACAATATCTGGACTTGTCTTCATATAAATCAATACATAGATTTATGTTGATATGATTGTGGTCGTGGTTGTACTTTATTAATCCCTAATCTCTGCCATTACATACAATGAAACAAGAAATGGTAAGAAAGTAAAAACAGAGCAATGTAATACAATACACTATTAGACATTATTGTAAAAAAAAGTCCATCCCATATGGTAGTAATTTTTTATATATATTAAGCAGGAAATGAGTTTTCAAATTTAGATATTTTTCGAGGTTGTGACCCTCAGACACCCTGGAAGATTTGCCCCCCCCCTCCAATGTTGACTCCATGGCTACGGCCTTGGTGCGATCACACTGCCCCTATCCTTCCGTGCACGGACAACGTGCTTCACGAGTGTCGGGGCAGGGCAACCCCAGTGGCAGAGTGAGCATCCCAGAAGGCTGGCGAGGCACAGCGCAGAGACGTTGATTTGTGAGAACACAAACCGTGCGCTCTGAGACACACCTTCATGCGTCCCGTGATGGCATTGATACCGCCACTCATTTAAAGTCTGTGTTGACCTAAAGGAAGCCCACACCAGGTTTAAATAGCATTTGGTTAGGAATCGAACAACCGTGCAAGTTGATACGATTGCAGTAGAGTGCGGTGCGATGCTCACCACAGGTACCATATACTTTCACCACAAAGAGGTTTAAGACTTTTTTTTCAGGAAAAAGGTAACGTTCATCATTGTCAGCCATGATCTATCGGTTACCGGAAGAAGGCCTCGCCAAGCCTTCACCATCTCTCACGGCCTCGCAATGCGACGTTCTGTCTAGCACGTGCACACAAACTCATTCCAACACTGCCTCTGCGTAGACACCCTCCGAGTCATGTTTCCCTCTTTTAGCCGTGACTCCGTTATTACTCTCGACTGCCGCCCATTATCCCTTCTTCCGACGTATCCTGCCCATAATCACTTGTATATATTTTTTTTATTCAATACGATGTCCCTGTTCCTCTTTGTAGCTGTCAATGTCATACCATGCACGGACCTCTCCACGCTACTTTGTGGACTTTCAAACTTTTATTCCATTTCACGTCTCCACACCCGTGCGTCTTACCCATTTGCCATAGCTGGTGATATGCAACAAACACGAACGTTGTTCTTTAAGCACATTTTGTACGGCGCTTTTCATGACTACGGTGATTTACATTTTGCAATGGCACCCTGCCCTTGCCTGCCTCTCTATTTCATCGTTTTGATCGTGGTCTGTCTTCAACCGCCCTAGACGTGCACACTCTTGATGTGTTTTCCAGTTTTACAGTTGCCTCCGTCTGACAGATATCTTCAGGCCAGCTGCGGCGGCTATGCACGCATTTTTAATTCAGCACTGCGAAGGGCGAGGCTTGGTGGATCGCACAAATGATGTGAAACTCCCTTCCCGTGGGAGTCGAGGTGGAGCCTTGCCATGGCTCGCCAGGAGAAAGAAGTACAGCAATAATGTGAACTCCACTGGTTCCACCTGTATGGGATAGAGTGTTTCCCCATCCGTCCGCATGTAAACACTCACCAATTGGCCAATAACGCCTTAATATACAGCGGATCGCAGAGCTTGGGGAGAATTTTGACGCCATCTCACCGCGTGGCTGCCTTCCCGCTTGTCTTTGGTTCCTCCTTGCGTCTCTGAGTCACTTTCTCTCTCTTTACAAGAGCGAATTTTACGTTATTATAGTGCCTGGGGCTGCCTGTATTTACCCATTACAGCACTTAATGTTACCATAATACAACAGGAGTTGTACCATTTGCCACTGGTATTACGCCGTGGCCAGGAATTGAACTTAGCGTGCCAGGTATGTAGCGCAGTGTGTACACACGGCAACCACTCGATACATCGATATCAATAAACATGTACTGTACGTTAAACTTCTTCTGTACCTTACGTAGCCAACCGTGTTAATCAGAGGTGGAGGGGAAGGACAACAAACTTAACACAAAAAGCAGTTTAAAAAAATAGTTTGTCAATCTAAATTTTAAAAGTGCATAGGCTCCAGTGGCTTCCTAATATCGCAAGGAAGAGCATTCCAGACGGCCGCAAAAGTGCATCCAAAAACGCGCAGTAACCCGTCTATCCTGTACTGTAAATCGCATTTCCTTCTACAGGGATTCCTCTACTTACGAACGAGTTAGGTTCTAGAGATCTGTCCGTAAATCGATTTGTTCGTAAGTCCAACTTTACTCCTGTCGATTCTAAACATGTTGTACGGCGTGTACACTAAACACGGAGAATGGCTTTAAAAGTTGTATAATCTCCTGTAGATGTAGATGCCACCGGCTCTTCACGTTCTGCAGACGTAGATGCCACCACCGCCATCTATTGCGCGGCGGTTGAACTTACGACTCTCGGTCCAAGCAGGCAACTGGACATACGGAGAGGTTTGTTCGTATCTCTGAAAGTTCGTAAGTCAAATGTTCGTAAGTAGAGGTGTCCCTGTATACAGGTTGCCCAGCTGGCAGTATAACTAGATAGATTGGCAAATGCATTGTGAACCCAGTGCAGTGGGGTTGGTTCACTGTTGCATAAACCGCACGTTCACTCCTGCCGTCGTCGTGAAAAGGCGGACGCAATACGGCAAGATGGGCCTGCCAAGCATAGAGGAGCAGACAAGCAAAAACGGTCTCTTGAAATGCACACGAGTGCTGGCTACTGCACACGCGTAAAAAAAAAAGAATCTGAAAGATGTTCATTCCAGGAAAATAAAAGTGGAACCGTATCTCTTTCCTGGAAGCCTTTCTCATGGAGTTTACTTTTGCTAACTCCTTAGATATGTTCATCGGCGATATTTGATATACATTTATATTTCACTCCGCTGTGTAGGTCCAGCAGAGTGTTTCTATGCCAGAACGCTGGACTCGCAATCCAAAGGTTGCAAGTTCAAATCTCGTGCAGGATCCACTTCGTTCGTACTTCTCGAGAGCTGGCAAAGGAGTCGGATGATTTATGGAAAGGCAACAAACAGAAATCACGCAATGGCTTGTCATACATTAATTTGGAGGTCACGATTTTATCCAAAATTGTATTGGGTTTTTTTGCCAATTGCGTGCGGTGCATGTGTAATGTAGCAACTTGGCGGGAGACGACCTTACGGGTAGCACACTCTTTATTAACACCAACTTATATTACACGGGTGGCTAACTGCAGCCTTAACCCACGGGGTTCCCCTGGCTACACCCACACGGGCTCTTACGCCCCGTAGCTTCTCGGAACCCACCCGGCTGGGGTGTCCGTCTCGACTCTGGGTCCCACAGCCTCGTCCCACATGGACGTCAGACCACGGGTCCCACAGTCTCGCCTCCGAGCCACACAGGGTCCCGGCCCTTACAAGGACAGCGGGACTAGGGGTCTCAGGGCCCTACCTCTTCAACTCCGTCTTCGATCTTCAACTGGTTATCAACTCCCCGAGTGCTCCCGCGCGTCCCCCTTTATAGTCCTCCATGCGGACGTCGCTGAGAGCACCCACCCCAGTTGACCAATCACTGCGCGCTGCCCACGATCCTATTTCCCACCTTGTGTCAGCGCGCACAACCACGCACCCCGCGCCGCCCCGTGATCTATCACTGTCGGCGCGCGTCAACACCACCACTACACATGTATAATATTCCATTGCTACAAGGTTTAATGTGCAGCGTGTACATCACGTGAAAATATAACTTCAAAGTGTATGCACGACCCATTGTCCACGCGCTTCTGCTGGACGAAAGTTTTGCCCAACGCCGCGTCCGGCATGGGGGGTTGTTGGACCGTCCACTCAAAACTCGCTTATTTTCCCGAGCTCACCCCACGACCCCTCGTAACCACCACCGTTACTTTTCCCACTTCATATTCTCATGACATGGCTGTCCCTCATTAATCCCCATTTGTTCAATCCATTCGTCTTCATTTACCGTCCTCAATTTCGCTTTTACCGAATCCACGCATCGCAAATTTTCCTCATCTCCACCATCACACCCATAATGCACCATTGTTAATTATTTGTAAAGCGCCTTACTTAAGGCGCTATATCAATTCCTTCAAGATAAGATTGCCACGCTGGGTCAGTATGAGTGAGTGAAGTGGGCAGGGGAGCCCAGCACTGGCTTAGTTGTCGCTTTCGAATGAGGTGAGCTGAAGCCCAGATTCAAGGTGGCCGGGTTCTGTGCCTGAGGCACTGCACCACCACAACCCCAGGGCCCTGCTTTGGATTCTCACAGGCGCGGTGTGGAGCACAATTCTCGTGAGCATAACGATTTATTTAACATACGAATCGGGTGCACTGTTATGTAACGAGACAACAGCGGTTGTGATTAGGACAGACAGGTCCCTGCCATGGGAATGTGGATTTTCCACCACTGGCTTGTTCCCCATGCTCATTTCAGAATGAAGGCATTTTGACTTGTCTGTTTAACAACGTACATGTTTGACCAAATTAAATGTAACCCTTAACCTTCACGCTTTTTTGTAGATGTTGAATGGGTCATGACCATCAATTGTTTTTTAAACCCAAAGTTTTACTGTCATCTTGGGTAGGGTTTCAGTTCCATAGCCGACGCAGAATCTCAGTGTTGCCGACACTTGTATACCAGTATCGCTCTGGGAAATATCAAATTATAGCATTGGCTTACACAGCATCATTACTTGATCAGCTAATTGGGAGAACAAACTCAATTTGGTTTTCATTAGCCACTAATTTATTGTAATATCCGTAAAGTGAATATGTTTTGATTTATTCCACCGTCTACCGCGGAACTTAACTCGAGCGTTTTGCACGAGTTTTATTTTTTTACGTTTCTGTCACGGTGCCTTGCGATAAATGTGCTCGCATTTAAAGCCACTTCAATCCATGTTGTGATTTATTTCTTTTCCAGAAGCGCCAAAACGTATTGTTAACATGTGTTTATAAATATTTACTTCATATAAAAAAGATAATTCAATCAACTGCGCCGCGAAACGATTTTGTAATTTTTAGAAGTGTGGCATTTTTTTTTGCCGAATTTCACGACAAATTTGTTCTCAACCAAGAGAATGGCGACTGCTTACTTTTGCAAAAAAAAAATAATTTCACAGGGGTCGGGCCTTTTAATGTCCACTTTCCATCAAACGGCACGCGTGTGAACTCATTCCCAACAGTATTAATTATACGTGCCTACCAAGGGAATGCACCCGCCAAATCTGTGCAAATTGACTCCGTGCCGGGGTTAAAGCTGAACCACTCAGCCATAACCAGCCGACCATAAACTTGGAGCGTGTTGGTCATGTTGTTATAGAAGGACAACCCCTTGAGATGGCTCCCAACCCTCCAACTTTTATAATGAGATACAGTATGTCATTCCGGGATGCTTGCAGCTGTGTTGGCAGGCCTCGCCGTATACGAAGAGCGCTCTTGACTAATGCACTGTGTCATTTGTACGTTAAACCAGCAAAGCATGTGCAGTTAAACCATCCGGACTCAACCGTTTAATCGGTTGGGTTTGTGTAACCGTTAACGCGTGTTTTCGCACAATGCGGTGAGAGTACGTCTACTGTATACGCGGTATTTACGTGCTATGAAGATGGGCCCGATGCCTTTAAGGCCACGGTTATATTAACAAATGCGTTATCCAGTGGTGGACTCGACGACCTGAATTCAGTTCCCAGCCACGGCTAACCTTCGTGGGCGAGTGAAACCTGAAGCAGGTTGGGCCCCCCAACTTCACCAACCCGCATTGGCCAGCATAGTGGTTTATTGTCAAACAACCAGGGGGAGGATTTCATTCAGCAGATGGCAACATATTATCCTTATTATTCACGGCAATGCAATGAATAATTTCCATGTCAGGAACTTTTATGAATAGTTAAAAGGCTCTGTACATGTATCTCAGTGTCCGCCGTGGCAGCCCACTTTCCCTGTGGGGTCAATAAATTGAGTACCGCTCTGTGGAACATCAACCCCGGTCATACCATAGACAAATGCCCCCCACTATGGCAATGTGGAACTTCTGCCAGCGGTTCAGTGCTCTTTGGGAAACACTTTGAAATTTGACTTTGCCTTCATATGAAGCCAAAACGATTTTCTTGGCATTGGTGGATAAGCATGCTGCTGAATCCATTCTCATATTGCCACTGACACTGTCTTAAAAAAAAGAGTTATAGCCTCAGCGGCCTTCGTCATCTGTTACACATATCAGCAATATATGTATCTGTTTTATTAACAAATATATTGTTTATAAATATATAATAGGCAAACTAAATTTGCTCCATGGTTATTTCGGTAAAGTCACGTAGAAAGAAAATAAATTAAATAATAAGAGAATACGACGTTTCGATTGCAACACAAGCAACCGTCATCAGGTAAGAATGAATGAGAAAACAAACCTAGTAAACTTAGAAATATAATGCAATGCAACACAGAAAGTCGGCTAACACAACAGTCAACACCCTACCTATAATAGGCAACCACATCACATGAGCCTTTGTTCTGAAATTGCTCTCTACTCTCAATGAGGGCCGTTGCCTAATAGTTTAGCTTATCATATATCTTTGTTTGAGAAATGTAAAATAGGTCCAAATGTCTCTCCACGCTCAAACAAGTGTTAGGCATGGTTGGCAAACCTTGCCTAGCCAATGGCGAGGGCCATCCATAGGGTAACCACTGTGGAACATTCATAAGGCAATGCTCGTGGTGACATTGGTGATGTGTGTTTTTAGCCTATGCTTCTATGTGATAGCCAGAAGTATCATTATTAAACTAATATTTGTTGGTATTTGTACTATCCTTTCATTCTAGATTTGAAGCTTTCGTGACTGCAAGGATTCATATTCTTAGGTTTTTTCGGTAAAGTCACGTAGGTAAAAAATAAAAAATAAAATTAATCAAAGTAAACTAAAAATAAAATAAAAATCACGACGTTTCGGAAACGTCGTGATTTCGGAAACGTCGTGATTTTTATTTCATTTTTATTTACTTTTATTAATTTAAAATTTTTACCTACGTGACTTTACCGAAAAAACCTAAAAATATCATGCTTTCATTATCATGCAGGATACTTTTGATTTGAATACCAAGGCGCAATCCTGAAGACATTTCACGTATCTACACAATCCCGTTGACAAAAGCTTACATCCTATGCTTTGTCCATTTCACTCAAGCTCAATAGAGTGCCAGTTGTCGGAAATCAATAGTGGTAGTCCTCTGACGATAAATATTATTGACACACCGGGCCCTGTGGACATACGGGGAATGTGGAGTTTCCAAAACCAGCTCAGGACAAGCAGAGATGAACACTACCCAATGTTTGTTTAAGCATGGGGCCACTTTGAATATTCGTCGTTGTGATCAAGGCTGTGTTAATAAGCCACGGGTCGACAGCTCATTTAAAACAAACCAGTGAAGTCCATGACCTCGGAACACATACGGAGATGACTGCATGACGCTTGCTTAAGTTACAATTGCCCCTGGCTTTGAACTCCTTACCTGCTTTTGTGGACACTGCCGCTGCTGCTGCTGTGTTGGAGCTGAGAAGACCTGGCCCCACGTCTCCATGCCTCCACCCCCACGAAGCTTCCTCTCTTTGGCCCTCTCTTGAGTTCCCATTGTTCGACATCCTCTCCCGCGCGAGTGCCAGTTACTTGACTCTCCCATGGACTCTGCGTGCGCTGGCGACCTTGAGACTCATCCCAGAAGCTGTCCGCGTGCGGTGCCGCCCATTCACCGGCTCCGCGCGCTCCGTCGCCGGCGTTCGGACCGTCCTCTAGGAGATCGGCAGCAGCAGCAACGGCTGCCTGCCCGGTGTGAGCCTGGCCCTTGCCGTCCCTGCCGTGGAATGTATCTGTGAGGTCTGGATCCGCGCTGCCGCTGCTGTTGACGGGCGCGCCCGTGGGTGAACTTAATGGAGCGACGAAGCGCGCAGGCCACATGGCCATGAGCACGAGTACTCGCAGTAATCCTCTCCAAGGTCGCATTTTCTTGCGAAACGAAGCACACTATTGTTATCGCTGCCGATATTTTCGCTCACAACGCGCATGCCATTTCTTTGTAAAATCTTGTATCGTAATAACAAAAAGTCGCAAATGTACGTGCGGTAATCGGTTGTTTGTTTTTGCAGTATATAATATTTCGCATGAGATCTTGCATGTAAATGGGGAGTAAAAGCTAAAAAATGAAATACCCTATCTATATCATTTTTGTACCACTTGCGCTCCACGCAAAAGTTATTGCAAACGCCTTCAATTTTCAACAATTCCTCGAAGAGACAAATTTCTCATGCGTGCGTTTGGGAATTTTATTGGTTTGTTATTCCTCTTCAAATGTTCTTCAGACCACGGTGCAACTCCTGCCCCACCATTGATCGCCCTTCGCGGAGTGGCCTGGCTTCGTTCATGGTGAAGTTTTTGTTGGTCCGAGCGCACGCTCCGAGGCAAGCCTGCCCAAGCGCGACACGCGCCTCTCCCCGTGTAGCACTCGCAGCCCGTGGAGCCCCCTCTTTGTATAGCGGAGCGGGGGCGTGTGAGCCCGTGTGGTGACGGGAAGTTGCCACGGAATGGGATGGGGGGGTAGGGGGGAGGAGGCGAACGTAGACCCCCTTGAACCCCCCCCACCACCAACCCACCCACCCCGTCCACCCTTCCCCACCACCACCACCAATGCATGCGAAAAGGCTCCAATAGTCCAAACTTACTTCCCCCCACCCAACCTCTCCCCCAAAGCGACCGGCAACTATATACCATCATGATGAAAAATAAGAAAAGGTTTTTACCCGTTTCTGGCAATAAAACAGGAGATGTTAAGATGTGCAAACACCAAGTAGACAGACACATTTTGCAAGGCGTGAAGTCTGCATTAATTAAATGCTTGTGACAAAAAAAAGCATGCAAACAAACGTGTTCTGGTAATCTATTTTGGTGTTTGGGCTTTCTTAACCACCTGTTTATTGCCAGAAAGGGTAAAACCTATTGTTATTTTTCATCATTTTGGATACTGGCAAACAGGTCCTATAGATACCATCATCAACAAAAAGAACAAGAGAATAGCCCATCTGTGAAGTGCATTCAACAATTAAAGCACGTTATGGATATCTCATCTTTTCTTATTTTGGTACCAAGTGTCCCTAAACATTGGATGCGCAAAATGCCAACAATTGTGGTTGGACGTGCTGCAAAGGGGAATTTTTGAGTTGCATAAGATACATAGCCACGTTGTACTATGGACTTTGAGATTTTGCTAAACACAGTGGAGAGTAACTCTTGGCATTCAATAACTCAATATTGATGTTAAATTAATTATTTTTTCTCATTAATGAAGTCTTAAAATGTTATATTATTATTACTATTAGGATGATCCTTTCATTTGCATTCTTGGCCAATTCCTTTTCACTTAGTGTTTTGAAAATGTGATATAAACTTACAGTACCTGGAGAAAACCCCTTGCCATCAAGGGGATAACGCTCAAAGGTCCACACGTATGGGTTGTCTGAACAAAGAGGAAATGTTAAGACATGACAGGAATCCCATTAGCCCTGATACTTTGCTGATAAATTATAAGGCTGATACGTGTTTGCCGAATGCATCCTCGAAAAAAGTACTGCGCATCTTAAAATAAAGACAACTTCCAAGATATGAAGCAGCACATTTGGAAACCATGAAAAAGGAACAGAGTGTGTGCGCATTAAACACGAATCCAGATGCAAAATACATATGTGCACAACCTAGCGTTCTGAAGGCGTCAGTTCTATGGTGCGATTGTTGATTTAAGGCCCCGTGGCAGTAAATCAATGCCCTGATGCTGTATGCATTGGAGTGTATACACAGGGCCCACTTCAGCCTGTCATGGGAGCATTGTTATATTGTCCCCTTTCAATCCCAGCAGGATTCAATGGAAGTAACCGAAGCTGTAATGCATTTAATAATTGCCCTGTCATCGTGTGTATGTATGTATGTGCATTGCTCAATCAGTCAATTTCAACCAGATCACCTCCAATGTGCCCCATTTCATCAGATCTAACAAGCTAAGCAGGTGTTATAGGCTGCTGCTGATGCTGCTTCTGGGTTACACTGTGGGCAGCGGAGACAGCTGTGCAAGAACATCCGTTGTTGTACCGTACTATGCTCCCACATCTGGGATTACCAGGCGTCCACGTGCATGGGCTGTGAGGTGGACAGGATATGGCAGTGCATCAATGCGCGCTTGAACCCATCTGTGTGGTGCTATGAGCGCTATTCCCCCGTAGGGGGTGGCTTTTCTCGTGGTATTCCGCTACCCTCCAACGGAATTAGCCAAACACATCCCAATTCGGGACCCCTAAAATAGCCCTAAACTTTTCTGCATTAAAGGGCATGCTTTATAATTATTACAGTTGCATTTTTTTCTGGCGAAAAATTAGGGAAGTGCTTTTATTTATACTTTCACGTAAAAACTTCCCATAAACCTGGCAGTGTTGTGAATATAACGACACAATGGAACATATTAAACCCTATTGTAGTATGCTATATTTCTGTTCCGTATGCTATTATTGTGTCCTCCAATGGTACAGTAGGGAACTGTTATATTGTTACATAATGCATATTTCCAATGATCTGAATATATATATAGTTGGGAAACCGTATCAACACTTGATAATTGGTTTTTTTACCCTTCTATCTGGCAACAAAACTGACACCTTTTTACAAGGAGTCATGTTTGCATAGACCGCAAAACCTGCAGTCATAATACAAACAAAAGACATAACTCTGATAATGTGCACTGTCCTTGAAGTTGATTGGTCCACACCCGAGACAGCTTTCCTTAGAGCCTAGTCTCACATGGGTTGGACCAGATGACGCCAAAAGGCTAGGCTCTAAGGAAAGCTGTCTCGGGTGTGGACCAATCAACTTCAACTTCAAGGACAGTGCACATTATCAGAATTATGTCTTTTGTTTGTATTATGAATGCAGGTATTGCGGTCTATGCAAATATGACTCCTTGTAAAAAGGTGTCAGTTTTGTTTCCAGAGAGAAGGGTAAAAAAAAACAATTATCATATTTTTACTGGCAAATGAGGTTCCCATAGCGTATCAACACTTATCAAAATATGAAATGTCATTGTGTGCCAATTAAAAGCCTGGGCATTGTTGAGCCGGAAGTAATCTGGACAATCCGTATCGATATGACAGGCAATCAATCTTTCGATAAGATCGCTGCTGTTTCTTTCTTTGAACGTGGTGACGCTTATTTTTTTTTATAAACCGTGAAGAGATGTAATGCTGCATCAGTACTCTGCTGAGATGTGAACTCATCATCTTCTGATTGGGTGTAAAGTGTTGTTTTTGACATTTAATAAAAACAAATTGTAAACAAGTTCTGAATCTCATAACTTAGTGTGTTCATATATATCTAATGTCCGAATCTTGATATTTCTTTATCCGGGAGTAATCTGATGAGCTATGAAGCTATTTTCAAACAGAAGTCCAGTCGAGGCAGGTCAAAACGCTACAACAACAAACGATACAAAACCCGCTGGAGTGAAAAGTATAGGAAAGGTAAACAAATCCCTACAAAAAAACAAACACATTCCTGCGGAGGGAGCTGGTAGGAACGTTGGGTTGCTCGGTCAATGGCCAGAGTCAACGGCGGCGTGGTTTATTCCGCAAATATGACCGACCGTGAGGGCGGGCACAAGCTGGCGTGAGTAGGTTAAACGTTGAGTTTTATAAGGGCACCACGGGGTGACCAGCCCCTCCCCACCCAGCCCCTCCCCACCCAGCCCCTGCCTGCACGACGGACGGACGGACACAATAATACCCTGTGGGCTGGTGTAACCAGGAGGTTTCTACCAGTAATATACCTACATAAAGTACTATATAAGCACAAATTGCACAACAATAACCTGTCAATTTTCAATACTATATATGTAAAACCACTGTAATACCATTACAGTTTAATTGTCATTCAATGGCAAATCAATAACATTTGGAGTGCATTGATCTCGTCACCAGCACCACATTCAGCGGGATTTCTGATAAGAATCGGTAACTCAACTTGTGTCAGAGCAGAAAAAACTCTTTCCACCAATATTGTGCAGGAAACACAGCGCAACCTTGCCTCTCTGCCACCTTTGGCTATCGCAGGATTGTGCAAGAATATGCACAGCAGTGGCAACCTCATCTTAACATGCAAATAATGCTGGAATTCCTGTTTTACTATTAAAATACATGTATCTGCTTATATGTGTCACAATCATCCGGCAGTTACAATATATCTGTTTTCTGACAGTTAGTAGGTTTTTGTTCTTATGAAGATCAACACAACGTCAATTTAGACCAACACAAGAATCCGGTCCTCAATTCGTGGCATTAAATGTGTGTTGATACGAAAGGGTTAAATGCAGCGGGGATATCATATCTGGGTTTTTTTCCATATTGTAATCAGGTATCCCCTTAATGATGAAAATACCAGAACGTTGTGCGAGTGATTTTCCCAAAGTCCCTTGGGCACACACACTCACACTCACGCAGCAACCTCGTAGTTTGTTCTTCATCTCTGAGATCCCCCTCTCTGTCAACTTCTTTGAGGGAGCGTGGAACCCAATTGTAAGACAAGATCATGCTCTTCTCTCACGTTTGGACTGCACTGGGACATTCCACGGGAACATGTTCGGTGTGAACGACCGTCATGACTTTTCCCTTTAATGGATTTGTTGGAATTTGGAGAGGCGCGGAGCGGGCTAGACAAAGAGCAGGCATTTTGTGTTCCTGCCATCACAAAGAGGGTGCACATTAAAATGTTTTAAACATTCAGACGGTTATTCTAAACCGCTCCATTCATCACTTGACACACGTGTATATATATTGTGTGTGTATGAGTATTATGCCCTGCGATGTTTAAGTCTAACAATTAGAATCCAACAATATGCTGCGCAAGAGTGCCTTCCCAGAAATTCACAACGTTTTGGCAATTAATGTGGAGCAGCTGTTCAAACCCACACCAACAGAGGGCACTGTAGTGTGCTGGTGGGTTTCTCCCTTCGCCTTCGTGATAGAAATTCACTTGCCAGCATATCAAAATATAAGTGTAGGTTTAACCCTTTCTGGCAATAAAACGGGGGGTCTTAAGATGTTAAAACGCCGAACAGAAACATTTTGCAAGGAATCATGTCTGTATTAACCACATATACTTGTGGTGAACATGCAAACAAAACACATGCTCTGCTCTTCACCTTTTGGTGTCATCTGGTCTAACACTGTTTGAGACGAGGCTCTAAAGAAAGCTGTCTCTGGTGTGGACCAATCAGTTAAAAAAACAATGCATAGAGCATAGTTTTTGTTTGCATGTTCACCACAATTATATGTGGTGAATGCAGACTGCATGATTCATTGCAAAATGTTTCTGTTTGCTGTTTTAACATCTTAACCCAACTGTTTTATTGCCAGAAAGGGTAAAACCAATACTTATATCCCTTTATCTTCTATGCTCAAACAAGCATTTCTATTCTTGTGGCAGGGGCCAGTTTATCCATAAAGCGGTCACTTTTGAATCCCTGCCCAGTATTACTCACTTTATCGACCCCCATAGAGATGATGTGCAGAGTTAGCCCCCCGGGGCAGCGATTTAAACTTGTAACTAGACCTGAGGCGAAGAGTCAATCAGGTCCTGACTAACCGACTACACATTATAATCGAGCATTTTTTGTTTGTGGTCAATCACTCAATCACTTGCAGCGCAGGTCATTTACTGCACCATGTCAACAGGTTATTTGCCGTTCATGTCATATTTGCCCCCCCCCCACCCTCTCTACTCTTGGCCCCCCCCCCCCTCATCTATATAACCCCCTGTTACTAGCAGCTCTGTTTCTTGCTGTGGTTGTCCCACCTGATGAAGGATGCTTGTGTTGTGTCCGAAACGTCGTGATTTAATTTATTTTTTACTTTTACCTACGTGACTTTACCGAAAGAACCAAAGAGTATAATCACTCGAACCCCATTCAAGTTGGCGGTGACCCCCACATCCTGCCTCCTGAAGGTGGGAAACCCCCCACAAGCCACACGCCGAGCGTGAGGCGTCAGGTTCTTTCACTATCAAGCGGATACCTGAAATAATAATCCCAAACAAAGTTGAAAGTCGTTTCTTTGAAACGGCTTTTTTTGCGTTTCGTTTGTTGTCCTTTCCCCGCATCTCCAATTAGCACGGTTGGCTACGTACGGTGCGAAACAAGTTCATCATACAGACACACACATGTCTGATGCCAATCACATCATAAAATCCCGGGAATTATCTCCCATCCAGTGGCAGATGTGGGGAGCAGAGGTGAGACTTTTTATTTAAACTCCAGTATTTTTCACGAATCGCATCTGGAACTCTACACGGCAGCATCAAGAAAGTGAGAAAGAAAGCGATGAGATAAAGTGACGAGGTAAAGTGATGAGCGACAAAGTGATGAGATACATAGACGCGTTATTATGATAATGTTCACGTATTTAGTAACTTATTCACGAATTTATTTAGCGCAATTCATTAGAAAATATAGGTTTTCGAATGCCAGTATCATTATCCACGAAATTTGCTATTCGTGAGCATCTTCCGAACGTATCCCTTGCGAAGGACGAGGGAATACTTTATATTCGTCTTGTCCGGATAGTCGAGACATCGGAGTGATAAATGAGCGCAGTACGTAATCAATGACTTCAATAATTGGATATCCCAGCTCTACTCTGGAGCGAATCATCTAAGTTAACACTCAATCTTCATTCAACAAACTGCCCAAATGAAAGTATTACTTCAGCTAACAACTTGGAACCCTTGTGATGAATGTTACAATGATAGTAAATCAAAGAGATGTGTGTAATTGCTGAATGAAAAAAAACATAATTTATCACGTGGTGGCTTTCCAGCTGCGTTCAGTTACATTTGTTGACTTAAATAAATGTTCAACAAACCTTTAACTTCATTGGTTATAGTCCGCAAGGTGAGGCCTGTGAAACCACTGCCGTATTCATACAAACAGTAAACATTTCTGAGGCTTTGCTATACATTTATTCAATGAAATGTCTCGTCCGATATTTTCTCCGTATGACTCCTGCCGTTGTTATATCAGGTGACAATGTCTTGTGCAAGTCCTTACAGACATTCAATTGACACCCCAGAAAGCCCTGCAACGTTGGCTAGCCAAAGATTTTGCTCGGGTGGAGGGTGCTTGGATCGGGCACGGTGACACTCAGCTGTGATCTGCTACGTTGGAAGCAAGGGTTAATGGGTCCGGATAAATATGTGAAACTCTCAAATCCACTGCGCCATGGGATGGCAGTACAGCGAGTGGGTTTGATCAGTAAACGTGCAACGTTGTTGGCATGCGGATGGAAACGTTGGAACCAACTGTTCCGTATTTCATGGGTGGACGGTGGAGTGTCGTACACCTACATGGGTTCTCTCTCACTCTCTCTGCATGGGTGCTTCAGTTTTTAACACAACATGCATTTGGGCAAACATCCCAGTGCGCGAGAACCCTGCTGAAAAAGTCTTGCGACTCAACATGCATTGGTCGTGTGTTTGGATAAAGCGACACCGTTGACTTCCATTGTGTTCTCGGACCGTGAATCTCCGAAGCCGAGTCAATAATGGCACAAGGGTTAATAACGGTGCACGTACAGTATTGTACACAACGAGGAAGGATGCTGCTGACGTGCTGCAATGGGGCTTTGTAATCCAGTGGTCCCCCCAGGGTTCGATCTTGCCGCGTGTAAATTTCAATGAACAAAGTTTATTAACCCCCCCCCCCATTCACCAACACTATCGGCAGTATCAGTGGGTACACCGAAGATCGAAGAGATCGAATGTGGTGGGTTATTTATGGGCGCCACGGTGGCGAGATGTTAACTACCTCGCCTGGTATATAGGAGGTCGTGGGTTCGACCCTGACGCTTGCTGTATGTTTGAGGTTTGCATGTTCTCTCTCACCGTGATCGCGTGGAGTCTTCTCCGAGTCCTCCGGAGTTTTCCTCGACATTTAGAAACATGCGTGGAGAGTAATTTGTCTGCTAGACATTTGCACATGACAAGCCACTTCTATGAGCTATCATTTGTGGGCAGCTTGCTTCTGAAAAATAGCTACATAGCTCAAGTGGCCTTACCTGGTAAATAAAAAAAAGTTTAGTTTTGGTAGAGTGTGAGAATCTCCCACCTCTTACAAGCAATCTGGCCAGTGTGGAAGAGTAGGCCAAGCACCCTCTAGAGTGGCCCTGTTGAGCTCCCTCCTGTGTGAAGCCCTTCAGCCAACAGTGGCGTGAAAAATACCTTGTATGTACCTTCATGAGCAATGAGGTGCTCATATGAGGAAGTACAGCAAGGAGGTTGCTTTTCAACTCTGTGCTGTTTCACTGTTCTTCCCCTGTATGTCAGGGTTGGCTTTTTTCTTCTTCAAGGCACTCCAGTTTCCTTCCACATGCAAAAATATACAATATGGATTAAGCCAAATACCCCGAAATAAAAGCTCTGGAAATTATGGACTTTTAAGACTCAGAAGTGAGGCTTTTATGGCCAAAACAAATAAACTATTATTGTTATGAATACAGTCTGATGCAGTCATCTCTTTTCAGCGTTAATTAAGGCAGCTGTTATATTCGACTGATAAGCTATAGACTGGCAATGCGCACATCTACATAACAATGATTTGTATTTATGCCACGTACACAGTAATTTAAACTGCATGAATCTCAAGCAGCTGTGTGAAATCACAGGGCATGAACATCACGGGAAGAGTCCCAACGTTGAAGCTACTCTATGTATATTGTTGTAGCAATGTGCGATTGAAGCTCTTCACAGAGAAGAAGAGAGCCCTTGGAAGGGTCCTGAGGTTACTCTTAAATAATGGATACAGAGAATTATTTAAAGCTTAAAAGATACATCAAACTTTTATGCAACACGCATGCGAACAGAATAATTGTATTTAAAACAGATCATTCTGCAGATGGGGGCTCTGCGGAGTCTTCAAAGGGATGACATGTGCTCAGCACCAGGGGGTGTAGACAGTGTGCATGAAGTATCGTGGCCAAGGCATTCAAGTAGTACGCTCGAGACTCACAGGGCCTCACTGAGTACCTTCGATGGGCATTCGTCCAGCTCACATGTGTGTTTATAGACAAGACCAACGGTATATGGACACGAGAACACACGCATATATATGCATTTGGGGTGAGACGATGCAACAGTTGACTTCATATGATACTTCAGCTTACGAAACATGCATCGCATCATGAAACGATTAATGTCTTTGTTTGCTTGCGTTTCATGGAATGCGACTACTTAGATGGGCGACCACTTTGCACGCCAGGCTGATACAGCACGCCAGTTTAACACGTCGTAGGCTTTCACGACGAATATTATTCACAATGCTGGGTTTGTGTTGATGAGATCACGTAAATATAAATGTGTGGTAAAGCCACCACTACCCGACACAGCCAATTAGTACGGGTTGTCACGTAAACAAAATGTGGCAATTGGTTCCTAGTTCAGCACACCGGTCGTCTCCAATACACCGGTGGGCTGAACGAGTAACTAATTGGCGCGTTTTGCTGACGCGACAAACCTCACTGATTGCCTGCGTCGGTTGGTGGTTGGGTTTACGACACATTAACATTTGGATGTATTGCCGGTACACCGGTATAAGAAAAGCACATTTTCAGTATTGATTATATTATCTATTTCCCCGCTCTTCACAACCCCGGTCGTACAATCTTGCGGGGTGATTGGTGGTGCTTCATCAAAATGAGTTCCCGTGATGTCGCAGCAGTCGGGAAGACGAACGTTTACGAACAGCTGAACACGAAGCTTCACGGTCTGTTGCCGTAATAACAGCACCCAGCCCTGATGACAATCGGCTGGCTCCGTGGTTCAAAAGGCAACGATTTGACTCCTCGTGCCCAAGACCTGGTTCGCTCGGTTCCTCGATTCATTTCCGGAATCAAATTCTTGGCACACGGTGGCAACGGCAGACTTATGAGCAATGCCGGTTTATCCTAATAGCAAAAGTAGCTGCATATGCCTCAGGACCCGCACTTTCAAGGGCCCCGCGCTAAATGCTTTCAAGCTATCAATTCCGGTCCAGTGATTCTGCACTTGCTCTATTACTATAGTACTATACTGTCTTCAACTTTAACGAACAACCGGGTAAATTTCGATTTAAAGCTTTCGTGACTGCAGGGATTCATCTTCTTGGTTCTTTCGGTAAAGTCACGTAGAATGTAAATAATAAAATAATAAAAATAAAACATAATAAAATAATTTTCACGAGGTTTCGGCCACAACGCAAGCAGCCGTCCTCAGGTGAAGAACAGGTCTGTCGAGAAGACAGTCTGAATGACAACCCCAGGCTTGGAGCGTCTTTTTTAAGCTGGGTTGGAGGGGGGGAGAGAGCGCCTTGACAAAATAATTTGCATATCAAGAGGCATTTAGCATATTTATGGGAAATGCAGATATGCGATTCGTACTACTTGTGAAATGCGTAGGAGGTTTGGCGAGGGGTTTAAAGTCATTATGCCCGTGCATTATGCAGGATTAGCAGCATCAAAAGAAGGCGGTAGGGGTAGCATTAATAAAGAGAAAGAATGTTAATAGTATGTATCTGCAGTAACTAAACCACCACGTAAACAACTAAAGTATAAACTACATAGTATCATCAGTATACTTAATATACTCTTCAATAAGCTGAGCTACTAACAGTAAGTAATACATTACAATTCTACGTCGCAAAAAATATAATATGCTTCCAGCTAAACTTTATTCTCTTACATCACACGGGTATACTCCATACTATATACTGCCATAGACAAACCCAACATTAAATGATATACTGTATTATTATAATACACCACTCTATACCTTATACATTGTAATATTACACTATGTATTATTCTACCTACCCTACTGTATATCACACTGCTGTATATTCACTATACAATTACGATACTATATATTACTTTTTACATTGTATAAAACATTACAATTGTATACTATTTATTATTATACAATCAGCTATACACTATACCATTGACCGTCGCGTGAAAGATACTAAGAGGAAGCAACGAAATATGTCAATGGGAGAGTGGTGATAGGAAACTTGCAGCGGAGCAAAGAATCCATTCCCTGCGGATAATACAAGATATATAGTCAATGCCAGTGAGTGGACTGCGGTCTGAAAGTCACTGTAAACCTGAACACAATCAGTTAAGATCCGAAATGGTTTATTACGTCCTTCCAATGATTGCTGAGCCAGAATCCATCGTCTCGGTTGAAATTGTCTCTGTGTTTGTATATGTGGATCGCCTCATGAACGAATCTCTCATGGTAGCCAGATGGCTTGCAGAGAACCTCTGTCTTGGAAAAGTCAATATCATGTGAGCCCACTGAATTGTAACAGTGATCTGCCACGGCTGAGGTGTTTGTCCTACCGTGTTTCAAGTCTGCTTTATGTTCACGGATGCGGTCCGAGACATGTCGTTTGGTTTCTCCAATGTAACTGCTACCACAGAGGCAACTTAGTTTGTAGATGCCAGGGTACTGTATGTCTGGAACCACATCTTTTACAGATGGGACCAGATCACGGATTTTATGTACTGTGTTGAATCGGACCTGGATCTTGTGTTTTATCAGGATTTTGGAGATCTTTTTTTTGTGACCCCAGCAATGTAGGGTAAGGTGATGGTTTTGAAAGGCTCCTCAACAGGATCCTTCTCGATGCTTGGAGTGATGGCTTTGCGGATTGTATAGTCGGAGTAACCATTAGCCTTAAGAGCTTGGCGTACGTGTTTGAGTTCACTAGCCATGTGTTCCTGGTTGGGAGATGCATTGGGCTCTATGGTATAGAGTCTTGATGAGGAAATTCTTCTGGGATGGATGGTGGTGGGAATCTGGTTTTAGGTAAGCATCCGTATGGGTTTACGACACATTAACATTTGGATGTATTGCCGGTACACCAGTATAAGAAAAGCACATTTTCAGTATTGATTATATTATCTATTTCCCCGCTCTTCACAACCTCAGTCGTACAATCTTGCGGGGTGATTGGTGGTGCTTCATCAAAATGAGTTCCCGTGATGTCGCAGCAGTCGGGAAGACGAACGTTTACGAACAGCTGAACACGAAGCTTCACGGTCTGTTGCCGTAATAACAGCACCCAGCCCTGATGACAATCGGCTGGCTCCGTGGTCCAAAAGGCAACGATTTGACTCCTCGAGTCCTAGACCTGTTTCGCTCGGTTCCTCGATTCATTTCCGGAATCAAATTCTTGGCACACGGTGGCAACGGCAGACTTATGAGCAGTGCCGGATTTTCCTAGTAGCAAAAGTAGCTGCATATGGCTCAGGACCCGCACTTTCAAGGGCCCGTGCTAAATGCTTTCAAGCTGTCAATTCCGGTTCAGTGATTCTGCACTTGCTCTATTACTATAGTACTATACTGTCTTCAACTTTAACGAACGATCGGGTGTTTAATGTGATCGATTTGTCGTATTAGCTGGTTGTATAGCAAATGAAAAAAAACAATTACTTAACTATGCAAGTAAAAAAATGTGTGTTTTAATATTTACGTGTTTTTATTTTATTTAGGGACCCTTTATAACATTTGCTACAGGCACCGCACTAGCTTTATCTGGCACTGCCACCTATATGTCCATTTACTCATACTAACCCAAAACCACGTATTTTGTGAATGACACAGCACTTGTGCATTCACAATGGGGTGCAGTGTCACCCTGCCAGCCACTAGAGGCGCTAGCATTCACCGCAATACCTTTGTAGTGACATATGGTCACGTTAATCATTGGAAGGACGTTATTAAACAGTTTAAGTCATAACTGGCTGTGATGTTTCCATCCTACCTTCCGATGTTGGTAGTTATTTTCGACTCCCTGGTTTTACATTAACAGGTTAAATTTCTCACACTAACACAGCCGCCGTCGCTCGTGTCCTCTATGTGGCGGCGGCGGCTCTGCGATCTTACATTGACTTGCTAATCTCTCACAATACAATGGCCACCTCCTCGCCTTCGTCGTCGTGGAGGTAGCTCTCCGATCTTACATTGACATGCAAAATTCTCACTTTAACATCACTAGCCCCGCCCACTTCGTTTATGACCCTTGGGCTACACCCATTTCAAACCTTTAAAACAGCCTGCCTCAGCAGCTTTCCGGCTTTTTTTCTCCTGATGACGATTGATTGTGTTGCGATCGAAACGTAGTTTTTTGTTGTTTTTGTTATTTTCTTTGAAAATATCTACGTGACTTTACCGAAAGACCCAAAAATAAGTGTTCAAGTTGTTTTTTACGCTGTTAATGAATAGTGTTGTCTCCAAGTTAAGTGTGCGCCTCAATCGAACCCATTACACTTTATAAAAATAATCTAATCGTAACCCTGAGCTGCGGCTATTCATAACATCCCCACCACGGAGAAGTGCGCATTGTATCACCCCTCGTATTTATGCGCTGTGTAAACCAATACACACCCAAGGTTGGTAGCCCGCTCGACTCACCATGACCAATCTGGAGTCATTAAAATCATTTTTTTTAGTACACTCACTCAATTTAATAACCATTGCTACAGTCTATATTATAGACTGCCCGTACACTCACCAAGCTTAAAAACCAGGCTACAGTCTACATTATAGTCTGCCAGTACACTCACCGAGGTTAAGAACCAGGCTACAGTCGATATTATAGACTGGCAGTACCCACACCCAGAATAATAACCATTGCTACAGTCTACATTATAGTCTGCCAGAACACTCACCAAGCTTAAAAACCAGGCTACAGTCTACATTATAGACTGCCAGTACACTTACTCCGATTAAGAACCAGGCAACAGCATACATTAGTGGGTTTTTATTTTATTTTTGTCACTTTATTTTTAGTATTATTTTTCTATCTACGTGACTTTGCCGAAAGAACCAAAGAATATCATTAAAAACACTTTCTGGAAAGTGAAAAATCGATAGCCTTATGGAGAGTTTGCACCCCCCACCTCTACCATGGGAATGTGGAATTTCCGCTACTAGCTCAGAGCTGCCAGTGTAAATGAGCACTGCCCCATGCTCATTCGAGTATAGGGACACTTGGAATATGTGTAACTCCAGCGTATGTATTTATTGTACATCCCTACTAGGAGAAGGGAAATATTATTTGTTTCTATGCGGTGGCATTTTATGAATTGATCCCATTATCTTGGAGGTGGGTTTTGTGTGTATACACAAACACAGTTATCATCACAAACATTAGACGCCCACCTGCGAAGCAATGACTTGCTAATGTTAGTAAGCAGTCATCAGACTCAGAATATTTATTTATCCTAGAGAATTCCGATGAGCTATGAAGCTCTTTTTCACAGATGTCCAGTCGGGACGGGTGAGAAAGTTACAACAAATAATACAGGAACACGATAGGAGTGCAAAGTATAGAAAAGTTAAGCAAATCAGGAAAAATAAATACTTAAAAGAGATCAAGTATATAAGTTTAAACTGCATAAGTATTCCTGTAGTGACGTAAATGGTGTCACTAGGGTGTTCGTGCCAGCTACTGTTACAGGAATGCAACTGTGCGTCTGGAGCCTCTCTATAGCATCAGAGTAAGTGCGGCACGTCAGCCAGCCTTCGGAGGCATAGTACTGGTGGTGGCCTGAGAGAGAGGGCAAGGGAGGACGTGGTAGCCTGAGAGGGTCACGTGATGCTCGGTCGGGATCCTTCGGGAAAGGTCTCGAAGGGGGCGTGGCCGAAGGTGGAGCGAGGCCACGCCCAGGAGCATCAAGGGGCGGTACCGGGCGTGTTCTGGGCTCGTCTGTGGAATCAAGCCTGGGTCCCGCGTCTCGTCGTCTCCGGGTCTTCGTCTCGAGTTAACTCGATACTCACGTATTTAGCCACATCACCTACTATAGAACCCGAGTTACGTTCAGTGTTACCCGCTAGGGAAGCTGTTAAATAAAAGTGTTGCCTCCCAGTCCAGAGTGTGTGGCTCCGTCTTGAACACTACATACCAATTCCCCTGCTTGGGCAAGAAAGCAAAACAACAGCAAAAACAGTAGCAGACCACACCAAGGTCTCAATACAATTGCACATTATATTTGAACAATGGGTGGGTGAGGGCAGAGTTTTGGAAATGTTTGAGCGAAGAGGTTCTCCACCCGGGGTATCTACAGTACTCATAGAGGCTATAGCTTGCCACCAGCCACATTTACAAATGCGATTCGTAAATTTGATCCTTACCTTTGTATCTATAGTTCAACGCTAATGTGCCACTTTATTGAGAGACTACTGCTGTGTGGTGTTAGCTTGGTTTGGTCTGGGACTGTTTTGTTGTGGGTTTTTTCTGCCTTGCTCAAGCTTGATAAATCGGACTTTTATAAATAAGTTATTTATATTTAGTAACGTGCTTACCTTGTTCTGAATGTTGCACTCCTATTGTTTTGCTGTTTGCTACTGTAACCTGCTGACCCACCCATACTGGACATCTGTGAAAAGAAGAGCTTTATAGCTCATCGGATTCCTCCAGTGTAAATAAACATTCAAATTCAGAGCACTGTTTGTTTATTTATTCTAAGTATTTATTAAATCTCTACCCAGTCTTCCAGAAAAGCCCTCCGCACCCCTGGGGGCCTTCACGTTGTCCCATAGGATGCAGGGACTGGACAGGCTGGACGTGCCACAAGTGGCATGCAGGACAGTATTTTTATTATGACTTCAACAAAAAGTATAGCTATATTTGTATTCAATGTCAGTTCATTGGGTTGAATTTAAATGAGTAGTTGATACTCTTTAGTTCTTTCGGTAAAAGTCACGTAGGTAGAAAAATAATAGATCACGACGTTTCGATCGCAACACAGCAAGAAAAAACTATTTCAGCAGTTTGTCCCACCTGATGACGATTGCTTGTGTTGCGACCGAAACGTCGTGATCTATTTTTTTTTCTACTTACGTGACTTGACCGAAAGAACCAGAGAGTATGGATTCCTGCAGTCACGAAAGCTTCAAATCAAGATTGAGTATATGATGCCACAAACTACACATCTAAAGCCATGAAGGCGTGCCAACCCTTGCGGTTGTAGGGAGAGAGCCGTACTGAATCGGCGCAGGAAGCAGTTTTGTGGTTTCTCCTTGAGGGTCGTTAGTCATTGTGACAAGTAGAATCTGTAAAGTCGAAACTATATATTTAAACTAAAACGTTTTTATTTTATTTTACCAGGTAAGGCCCACTGAGCTGTGTAGCCTTATTTCAGAGCCGACCTAGGGGCCGTCCATAAATTACGTCACGCGATTTTGGACGATTTTTGACCCCCCCCCACCCCCCCTAGTCACACGGCGTCACAAAAAATCACTCCCCCCCTCAAATATGACGTCACAAAGTTTTGCCCCCCCCAAAAAATAAATAAAACATGCTTCAAATCGCTTTAAACTATTATCATTGTAGTGCGTATTTAATGTGGCGCTGCACTCTGATGTTGTAAGAGAAAACATTTATAAAAGTATATTTAATTAAGTAGAACGTGTTGTCTATATTTATTTAAAGTTGCGCATTTTGATGTGATGTCACATTTCTCACCCCCCCCCCCTCGTCACACATCGTCACAAATGTCTGACCCCCCCCCCTCCCCCAGGTGCGTGACGTCATTTATGGACGGCCCCTTAGCCACAAATGATAGCTAAACGAAGTGGCTTATCACGTGGAAAGTTATAGCAGCCAAACACTCCAACGAATGTTTCTAAATGGGGAGGGAAAACGCCAGAGAATCCTGAGAAAATCCATGCGGCTACGGGGAGAGAGAGACACGCAAACTCTAAATATACAGCAGCAGGCGTCAGGGTTGGGATCGAACCCATGACTTCCTATATACCAGGCCAGGGAGGTAACATCTCGCCACCGTGGCGCTCATCTGTATGTATTTTGAACTTTTTTCGCACCGTACGTAGCCGACCGTGATAATCGGCGGTGTCTCATAATGATCTGTTCTTCTCTGTGCCACGACAATGAGACGATTTTCAATGAAACACACAACACTCTCAAAACACTGTGCCTCCAACATTGCCTTCTTTCCCTTTTTGCGAATGGGTAGAGGGTTATTGGATAACAATTCTAATTTCATTTTCCTACACGCATGTATGCAGACAAGTGGATACGTCAATGCTATAACTAATGTAAGATGAATGCAGTGCTAACTTTGAGTTTCAACTAAACATTGTTATTTTATGATTTAATATTGTGACAGGTACACCGCACACCCACGTTCGTCGACCGGCAGGTCACGTGTGGTGAGGTGCGAGCATTCTCACCTCTTCCAAGGCGTCTCGTCAGTGTGGACGAGTCGTTAAAAATGTCCCTCTAGAAGGGGGCTATCTGGATGCGCTTCCATCAGAAACAACAGCAAGGGAACTGCAGGGCTGCACTTTTACCCTCTGAACGTTACAAAATAACTGCAGTGTACAGTGCAGTAATATATATCCACGCAAAGACGCACCAATTCATAATTACAAATTAAGTCCTATGCTCGTGATGAATGCCAAGAATTGTGAGCCTGAGAACTGGTTATTTTTTGTGTGTGTTGTATATGTAGAAAGCACAGTCCATACTATAAAAGGTTTAGTTATGACTGCAGTCATTGGAGGCACTACTTTGTGGCATGCCTAAGTGCTTATTTATGTTAAGATAACATGAAGTAAAAAATTTGAATAGTTGATGTGACCATTGCTGAGGTTTGCCTGTCAGATCAAATATTAGTACAACCCCCCTCTTTAGAGCATGGAGGGCACTTTGTGAATGTACTTAGCAAAATCAAATGACATGAATTCAACCCTGCTCATTTCCCACCTCCTACGTTTCATAATAATCAGGTGGCAGGGCAATCAGAGTTTATAATGTATCAAGCCACACATCCAGTAACACCGAGATTCTGCATTCACAACCCAGCAATTCAGTGAATATAATGGGCCATCAGGTATAGTGAATGTGATGGTCTCAGTCCACTCACGAATGACCGCACACAAAAATCCATCATTTCCAGTACACTTCAATTTTTACGTAATTTGGCTTCGTTCAGCACTGTGGGATCATGATATACAGGTTAATGACTGCTTCATATATGACACTTATTCTATAATTGATGGCAAGGAACTATTTACAGCATGAAGGAACACAGTCTGGTTTTGGTTGAGAGGTCTACTGAAGTGACTCCAGAAGTAGTTCTGTTGTGTCATCTTCTGGAGCCGTCTCTTGAACTTAAGTATGCTCTGTTAACCTGAGCGTGTTGTGGAAGGGCATTTGTTCACTCCGTGAAAATAATTTTTTTGAAATCTAACTTTTTATTGAAAGACCCTGAATATCAAGTGATGTCCGGTATTTCTTGTTGTGGTAAACCTATTGACCGTTTAACACCTCGTTTGTCAGTTGTGAAATCTCCCTTATAGGACCCTGCTGTACTCGTGCTCTGCATTGATGTTTATTCTTTTGTTGTTGCTGCTATGCTCAAGCACCACGGATCTCCCTTGTAAAATAGCGAGGTAACTGGTTAAATGGGACCATCATCCGTGCAAGAAATCAACATGAACTCAACACGTCTTCATATGGCTGATATAGATGCAGAGCAATAGCTACAATTTCACATTCAGGTGGTAAAGTCAGACCACTTCGTCACAAGCAGATGAGGATATTGCCGTGATGTCTCATTCGTATTTGTGGATCGGGCATTCTGGATGACCACAGTCGCACCGTGGATAGCTTTTAATTTTCAATTTGTGCATCAGGTATCTACTGTCATGGTTTGTGCAGTGGATGCGGTTTAGGGTGGACCATGAGCTTCGTGGAAGATCAAACCCAGGGTCTTTCACAAGGTGTTTTTGTGAGTACTTTTGGAATCCATTCAGCTCTCCAACCTTCATCGTGGTTAAACTCACATTGTTTACAGTTAAGCGCATGTGTCCAAAATTACTTGGCATGATTTCAAGCGATGACGAGACACGTTATTGAGGTCCATACTCTTTGGTTCTTTCGTTAAAGTCACGTAGGTATAAAATAAAATAAATCACGACGTTTCGGGTGCAACAGAAGCATCCATCACCAGCTAGGAAAGCATGGTCTGCTGCTGAGGCAGACTGTTTTAAAATGTTTGAAATGGGTGTAACTCAAGGGTCATAAAGAAGTGGCCGGGGCTGGTGATGTCAATGTGAGAAATGAGCATGTAACTGTAGAAAAGAAGGAAAGCGGCCTCTTAGACGAGGGCACGGAAGTGGTTATGTTAATGTGAGAGATTAGCATGTCGTTAATGTGAGAAATTAGAGGGCACGGAAGTGGCTATGTTAATGTGAGAGATTAGCATGATGTTAATGTGAGAAATTAGAGGGCACGGAAGTGGCTATGTTAATGTGAGAGATTAGCATGATGTTAACGTGAGAAATTAGAGGGCACGGAAGTGGCTATGTTAATGTGAGAGATTAGCATGATGTTAATGTGAGAAATTAGAGGGCACGGAAGTGGCTATGTTAATGTGAGAGATTAGCATGATGTTAATGTGAGAAATTAGCATGTAACTGTAGACAAGGAGAGCGGCCTCGTCGACGAGGGAGTGCAACCCAACGGGTGTAATCCAAAGGGCCTGTGAGCATGAGAGTGCAATCCAAAGGCATGAGAGTGCAATGCAACGGACATGTGAGCATGAGAGATCTACGACAGAGGCATAGAGAGACACACAGAGAGTTGAAATAACAGCTGACATAGGCAGGTAGGATGGAAACATCACAGTCACTTAAGACTTTACCTGGTTAATAACGTCCTTACAATAATTGCTCAGTTTGTACCCATCCTCTCGGTTGAAGTTGTGTCTGTGTTTATATATCTGGATGGCTTCATGAACAAATCTCTGAAGGTAGCCGGTAGGTTTGCAGAGTACCTCAGTCTTGGAAAAATCTATTTCGTGTGAGCCCACAGCGTTTAAACAGGTCCTATTGATTGAGGCGACTCTTTTCCTCGATCAACAGGACATCCTGGAGGGTCACAGCGCTGTGGGGGATGGGTGGGAGATGGGTGGCAGAAATGTTTAACAGCATAAGCAGCTAGGGTGTTGGGGTCGACTTGAGGGTTCCAGTGACACACCGCATTGCAGTGTTCAGTTGGACATCAACAAGTCGAGTGTGACTACTTCTGGTCCATACTGGTGCACAGTACTCTGCTACAGAATACACAAGTGTCATCATTGATGTCCGTAGCACTGCTGCTGATGCCCTTCAGCTTGTGCTTGCCAGTTTCTGGACTAGGTTGATCCTTGTTTTGGTCTTGGCGGCTTCCTTTTTCAGGTGGTCGTGGAAGGTTAGCGTACGGTCCAGCTTCACTCTGATATAGGTTAGAGTGGGGTCGTGTCGCACAGTGTTGCCACAGAGCATGCTTGGCGCTCCTATTATATATCAAGATGAAATGCAGTTGTTTTATGTGGCTTTGGCATGAGCGTGCATTTCAATAAGTATTCCCCCATGGTGTTTAGGTCTTGGTTCAGAGTGGATTCCATTTCGTTGAAAGTGGCTGCTTGCGTTTCCAGGATAAGGCCATCCGCATATCTTATCTTTTATATATAAAAGGGAAATTTGTGAATGTGTCTGGTCAAAATGTTTAGCGTACTTCCCGACATGCAACAAACTTGAAATTTACCATGTGGGTACTTTCCAGACTGTACACCATGCAAAAATTATAAAAATAGAATTTTGTCTTTTTTTCGGGGGGGGGCGCAATAATGCATATATTTTGCACGGCAAGTGAGCTGTGACGTCACATCTGTCATGTCACCCCGGCCACCCGAATTCGATTCCTGCTCACGGCCACCACCGGTGACGATTATTTGAACCGGTCCTGGGCCTCCCCTAGGTCGATTCAGCCTCAAACGAGTAACTGGTGTGTGAAGTTGTGAACATCGCCACTGGGGGGCCAAAGGCGGCCGGGCGTGGTGCTGGCCACCCACCCCTCGTACAGGTATAGATTTGCGTGACCCGGTCAGCAGCATGTCGCTGGCTTGAATTGCATTGCCACGAGTACCGAACCTTGTGCCCATCCATTGTTGAGGAACCGGGCTGAGCTGGATTTGTCGCCCATATAGAAACGCCATCATGTATCGCTCAACGTCATCCACATCAAGCGTATTGTTTAGAGGCAAAGGGAATGGTCCTTGCAAGCTTCAACATGAAGTCCTTCATCCAAAACTGCGCATGTTCACGCAAGACTGCTGGGATTTATTCTGGAATCCGGCCTCGGATGTGCGTCGCAAGGGCCGGAATCGCGCGCTTGTTCTTGAGGGATCACTGCCTCGACGATGGGGGCTGATTCTCCGGGGGAGGAGGAGGATGATGATGCGTGCCAGGAGCGATATCGGGCCTTTAAGCTTCCCGGGTCGTGGGTACGGCTAACAGAAGCGACTCCACATGCCCCCCCCACCCGCTAGCTGCTCGCCGCTGAAGGTATACTGCCTCCTTTAGAATGCAGTTCTTACCGCAGGGTGCGCATGCGCTGTGCGAGCCTCTGGTGGTGAAAAAAACCTACACAGAGCCGTCTCTCTTCATGCAAATCATAGCCCCACCTCCTCCCTCCACCCCCCCACTCCTCCCTCCACCCCCCCTCCCTCCACCCCCCTCCTCCCTCCACCACCCCGTACCGCCGTTCCCCACACCCCCCATCCCCCAAACCCCTCCCCCTCCATCCCTTCCAACCCGTTCGTGGGAGGGGAGATTCATCATTAATTTGCACAAAATCACACCCAGATCTGTGATGCGCAAAGCACACACCACACACACGCACACACTTGTGAAGAGGTGGGCGCATGTGTGCCGCTCACATGGGCCATCGGTTGTGTCGCGAATTCTTCCCCTGCCGCAAATTCTTGCCCTGCCGCATGCCCTCCGTGTGCGTGTGCATGTGATGTACGGAATTGTGGGTAGTGCCCAGCAAACACGGCACGTTGTACTAACGTTGGGGCCCACGCTGTTCTCACGGGTTCCAACCACGTTCACAACCGTTGCCCGTTTGCTGGGCGGTGGCCGTGGTTCTTGGTGCACTGCGCTACGATCCTAGCAACCTGGGCTTTCATTCCAGGCCATGTAACGAGCCCCGTTGGCAATTTGTGTCTGACAAATGGAAAGCTAAGCCGTAAATGAATATAGTGTGTGGGAACAACAGCAGCGGGGAGAACAGAGCGGTTCCTTTGCCTGTAAGATCAATTGTTCACCAGCATCGATTCTTGCAAGCCTGACTGCTGATGCGGCACCGCGTGTCGAAACCAGCCCAGAGTTTTGCTCATCTTGAATCGGTGCTGCTGAAATGATGCACTCCCCCAGAAGGCCATGCAGCTGATGGGTTACGTAAGAAATCATGTTGTTGTTTTTTTTCCAGTGGACAGACGGATTATATGTGAAGAAGACATCGTCGCGTTATTTGTGTTGTACTCTCTACAACGCAATGTATGTTGAACTTCTTTCGCACCGTACGTAGCCAAGCGCGCTCATCGGAGGACAACAACTAGATGGGTGCATGCGCGTTCGTACCAGTGGCATTTTTAAATAGCTCGCAAATGTAATTGCAAGCTGCAATAACAATTTGTGTCTTCCGGATAAACCGGCCACCGCCATTACAATGTGGAATTTCAATTAGCGGCTCATGGCGAGCAATTATGGATGAGCACTGCCCTTTGGTGAATTGAGCAGGGAGGAACTAAATTGGCTATGCTAGCACAAATACATATACACACCATCGGTTTTGCATGATTAAGTCGACATTTATATGGTTATATAAGGTGGTGACGGTCAGAAGGCTTTAATGATTACATCTTAAAACTGCATTTTCTTGCTAAGCTGCATTGCCAAAATAAATTATTGGGTAATGTCTCAAATATATGGTTTACCTTGTATTTCTTGAGTTAATGATAATAACGTTTTGCTTGCAAAAAAAGCAATCGTCTACTTATTACGCATCAGGTGTAACTGCCTGCTGGCCAGACTTACAAAGCATTGGATCGTAAAGTAGTGTAAAGTTTTAAGTTATTATTCCTGAAATTTTCTTCTGTTTTATGACCATGGCAGCCAGCCACATAGTTTCGGAAGTAATTTAGTTTGTGAATTTTAAATATATTTCAGTACGAAGGCAAATCCTGTACATCAAGAGTATTAAACACATTAATGGCACAAACATCCATTCACTATTTATTTTCTCTGCAGCAATAACTGTTCAAAAGTGCATGCCACCAAAATATACAATTAACGTTTATACAAATTTGCTTTTATTTTTGTCGAGCCAGATTACAGTTTGCAAGTTGTTGAAACGCCTATGGCTTGCTGATGAGGATGAATTTCCTGAAACCAGTCCAAATGTATCGTGTTGGGTCTTTCTTTAAAGTCACGTAGATAGAAAAAAAAACCTGACTCCCACCACCATCCATCTCAGAAGAATTCCCTCATCAAAACTCTGCACCATAGAGCTCAATGTATTTCCAACTGTCATCACCTAGCCAGTGAACTGGAACACGTACACCAACCCTCAAGATGGATGGATATTCAGACCACATAATCTGTTAAGCTATCATCCCAACCATTGGGAAAGAACCATCTGAGGACCCAATCAAAACCATCACCTTGCCATACATAGCAGGGGTCACCAAAAATATTTCCAACATCATGAGCAAACACAAGTTCCAGGTTCGAATTAACACAGTACATAAAATTCGTGATCTGATCCCATCTGTGAAGGATGTGATCCCTGACATGCAATACCCCGGCATCTACAAACTAAGCTGATCATTGCTTTAATGCGGTGGGCTCACACAATTTTTATTTCTCCAAGACGAAGGTACTCTGCAAACCCTGGCTGTCAACAAACATTCGTTCATGAAGCCACCCACTAACACAGTCGCCGTCGCTCGTGACCTCGAGGTGGCGGCAGATCTGCGATCTTACATTGACATGCTAATCTCTCACAATACAATGGCCACCTCCGCGCTTTCATCGTGGAGGTAGCTCTGCGATCTTACATTGACATGCAAATTTCTCACTTTAACATCACTAGCCCCGCCCACTTCGTTTATGACAACTTGGGCTCTGACCCATTTCAAACCTTTAAAACAGCCTGCCTCAGCAGCTTCCCCCCTCTTTTTTTCCTGATGACGATTGCTTGTGTTGCGATCGAAACGTCGTGATATTTTAATTATTTTTTATTCACTTTATTTCCATTTCTTTTATTTTATTGTTATTCTTTTTTTTTATCTACGTGACTTTACCGAAAGACACAAAGAATATGAATTCCTGCAGTCACGAAAGCTTTAAGTCACGGTAAAAAGAGTGTTGACCTTGGATGCCTGACAGTCACAATGTAAAATGTCTTTTGAATGTCTTCTTATATGTAGCCATACACAATGTGCAATTTGTATTTACACATTGCATGCCAGAATATTCCTCCATATCTGTATAATGCTCAATTTAATCCTGGTCACACCCAGGCACAAGGAATACCTCCCTATCCCACTGCACACGTACAGACATCCATACAGACACACCCACTGCCAACCACACACAGCTCTTCCCTTAATCTTTCCCCCTGTCCACACACACAAAAGCCCCACATCCAGCACGACGCAGATGATCAGGGCGAGTGCTGTAAGCAAGGACCTATTAGCACTTGCCCTGACAGTGTGCCAAGCTAGTTAATTCAATGCAGCACACACAGAGAGACCAGCCTCACCTCCAGATTCATATTCACATGCATTAAAAATGACAAATATTCCCCATTTAGGACTCATAGACTGTCTCATAGACTACAGGGGAAAGTGCATTTAGGAAGCACCACACCCGGCCACCTTTGTCTCCCCATTACTGTTGTGCACTCACAAGATCAGATATTAATTTAAGGCTGATTCAATCTAGAGGAGGACCAGGTCAGGTTCGGATGCCACTTACCGCTGTTGCACATTCATGCGTACACTTACATGGGAAACAAATATCCCCCGTGTAACCTTGTGCTGCCTTTTGGGGTCATTGTTGTTAGAGAGCACCTACTAAGGCCAGGACTGTGCATGAGGAGGTGGTGTGAACAGCTACACACACATCCAACCTTTGTCTCCTCGGTGCTGATGTTTACATGAAGCACCGGGCATTTATTTAATGCGGAGTAAAATGACGGGAGGTCCGGGACCAGATCAGGTATCACTGACGATAGCCATGGCTCGGACTCGAGCTCAGGTCATCGGATTGCTAACAAAGAGCAAAACATCCCCCACAGAGCCTTTGACAGACTGTTGGAGCAAGCGCTGTTAGCGAGCACCTATTAAGTTCCAGAACGGCACACGGGTGACTACACACCATGTATGTATGTTGAACTTCTTCCGCATCGTACGTAGCCAAACCATGCTAATCGGAGGTGCGGGGGAAGGACATCAGCACGATAAACTAATTTAAGGCTGAGTCGACCGAGGGGAGGCCCAGAACCGGCTCACATGTAACGCACACAACGCACGCAGCCAGCATCAGCTCCTCATCTCTATGCACAGGCACACAGCTCGTGCCCCACCCCAATGCACACACAGCCCCATCCGCACCTCCCCATCCATCCCCACGAGCAGAGCAGACATACACGCGCGCAGCCGTGCCACTATAAAGGGGTGAGGCTGAGTGAGAAAGGATCCGATCCCGCATCCAGCAACGTCCGCTCCCACTCGCAGGACCAACATCTTCCCCCAAGGTGAGACGCCTTGACCCGTAGTCATTCCTCCACGGCCATTCGTTCCTTCATTCATATGTTCCTGTGTTCGTGCATTCATTCTCCGGACAGTCGGTGCCAGAGCTCAAGATATTGACAGTCATACGTGATCGTGGTGCATGCCAATTCCCCTATAATTGGCGTGTTGCAAAACGGTATGCATACGAATGCATAATTTTGTTTGTATTTAACAGTGTATTTTGTTACGGATTGATTTCATTGAGATTGAATATATAATGTGCGCTGTTTGGTTGTAGGAACATGAAAGGTCATCCCTGCGCATAGCGGCAACGGCAATGCAGGGATGAAGGTTATTCTAATTCAGGCTATTGTTAGGGTTGGGGATGAATTGCTCTCACAGTGGTTATTCTTTGGAACAATGTTTGCAAATATGATGGTGATAATATATCTTGTGCAGTATATGGTTTCCTATATGTGGATAGCAAACAACCATATGTAGAATTATTTACATATTGGTATCTAATTAAGAGTATATGATGCATTCGGTACTAATTCCTCGACGTGTAAAAAAAAATTCAGTTATATTTTGATATATATAATTTACAGTGTCACATACATAATTTACAGTATAAAATATATACATATAGCGCGTATTTTTGTTTATATAGTGCAAAATATGGCGTCATTGCGTGTAGAGTGGTAGCGATTAAACTGTTAGCGCACTCTTTCTTGGACAACTCATCAAGCTGAGAATTTAATTCCTGACCATGGCCAACATCGGTGGCAAGTGTTATCTGAACCTGCCCCGACCCACCTGGTTCCATCGCGTTTCACCATTCAATAATAACGACCAGTGCGGAGAAGTATGGCCATACAACATCCACGAACAACACCCGGGTGGTAAGGCCCTATCCAACAGTGCACTGACAAAGGGTTGAGCGTAATTACTAATTTAATTGACAATAGGTTTTTTCCCCTTTTTTCTGTTTGCATTCTGACCACAAGCATCGTGGTTAATGCAGACATGATTTCTTGCAAAAGGTTTCAGTTTGGTGTTTTAACATCTTAACACCTGTTTTGTTGCCAGAAAAAAGGGGAAAACCCTATTATCATATTTTGGTACTGGCAATGGAGGTCCCATGCTACTATTTGAATTGTTCATAATTGACATCATTCATCATTGTCACGCACCTGAATTGCAAACTGCCTCGCGCATGGAATGTACTCATTCGTGTTTTTATATGTTACCATTCTTAAAGTCATCCTCACTGTGTTCACCACCGCCATCATCATCATCAAACCGTTAATGTCCATTGGAAGGACGCTCGAATGCCGGTGCGACCTGCCGCCCCTCTCGGCGTCTGTGCCTCCCTATGCAATGCCCACAGCGCGTTGCGCTCCTTGTTTAGCAGCGGACTCGAGGTGCACGCTCAGAACGTGAAATCTCTACCCCTCCACGCCCACTGCTGCCACTGCTGCTGTCTCTCTGCTCCTCCCCTGCCTCTCTGCAGTGCTTCGGTGGTGGCTGGCCCGTTTTTTATTATCGTTGTTATTAATGCCGCTGGATTACGGCACCCGCGGTGCAGGTGACAGGGGCTGCTATTTAGTTGGTGGTCAATGTTCACTCGCCACTGAGCTGGTTTTGCTCAAGGTCGATGGTTAGATTCCTCGAACGGCCCTCGAATATCTGCAGATAATTAGCTTAGTCCACTGAAACAAACATGGGGGGAGGAGGAGGAGGTCAAATAATGAAATGAAATATTATGATTACTTTTCATTCGGACTCTTATTTACGTGGGGTTAAAATCCAACTTACGGATCGGGCCAATTGTCAGAATCAGGGATTAGTGCTCCGGTTCGAGGTTGGTGGCGTTTGATCCTGGTTAGTGTGAAGGGTGCCCCGTGAGGATTGGTGAGCATTTGAGTCAGAAATCAGAGCAGGTGTTGGGCATTCGGGTTTGGGTTACGAATACAGTTTTGCAGTGTTGGAAGTCAGGTAAACAGTCCTATATATATAGCATCAGGGTTAGAGTTGTAACCTAGAAATGGATTGGGTGTTAGGGAAAGGTTTGGCATTAAGATTATAAATTAATTGTGAAGTCTTTTATTAGAAAGAGGGTGAATATTTTAGTTGGGAGAATATGCTTTTAATTATGGACTGGTTATAAAGGGAATGTATTGTACAATCAGGGTTAGCATTGATAAGGTCTGGAAGTGTGGATTCATATTGCATTGTACCTCAGTTTTGCGTATATCAACAGTCTAAAACCGGTTATGTGTAGAATTATGTAGAATGTGGATCATGTACGTATGGTAATAATTTTCTTATTGTAGTGTCCTCTGTTGTGAAGTCTACGGTTAACTCTCTCTCAATCATAATATACCACAGTAGGCCATCGTGTGACAATATCAAATCCCAATATGAAATACTCTAGGTGTAATCTTGATTTGAAGCTTTCGTGACTGCATGAATCCATACTGATTGGTTTTTTCGGTAAAGTCACGTAGGTATAAAATAAAATAAATCACGACGTTTCGATCGCAACACAAGCGGTCGTCTCAGGCGGAAAAAATATAATCCAGCAGGTGTAGTTAAACATCAATAGTAGCCTTCTTGCGTAATACCAAAAAAGCAACACCTTCACATGCTACATAGATATATACAATATCTCAATGGGCGTTCCTCTGGCTAAACAAAGGATGCTGAATCAAATTGCTGACAGGAACGTTAAAAGGCAGTAACTTGACAGCACCTCGACCTCTCTATTTGACCGAAATCGCGGCGCAGTATGCATCGCGTGCTACGTGGACCGGAGGGCGCAATCGTTGTCATCGCTGCGCCGTGAACCTGGGTTCAATTCCCGAGCACGCTCAGTGCAAGTGACGCACAATGAACTCTAAACCGCTCCTTGGACACATCACCCTCATCGCTTCACGGTCCCAGACTGACCAGAGTGGTGAAGCATGTCTCGAACCAACTCTCACGATCGACACTGTTGAAAGAAGGCCCTCGTCCAGCAGTGGATCGATTTAGGGATGATTTAAAATTTTAATCATGATTACGCAATCGTATTTTATTACATTGGCTGCATTCAGCCGGGCACAATTGACCGATCGCTGTCTCTGCGTTCAGAATCTCAAAACGAGCACTCTGCAATGTCGACGCTTAACATCCGTCCTCAGGATAGTGACGAGCAATCAATCTAAACAACGCCCTTCTCTGCATGCGTACATCCCATCTGTTAACATTGATCTCTGGGTGACGTCACTCGCTTCAGCGCTCGTGCACGGCTCCTGACGCAACGCAGCAAAGGGGCCCGCGCAGTGGCACAAAGGAGCGTTGGCACCCAGAGCCGGATTTGACACGGCCTTTCTGCGGTCATTAAGACGTACACACGTAGCCAGATGGCGAGGTATTGATGAGAGGATATCATGGAGGTCGGGTGTCAACTACATTATAGTCGAGAGTGTCATGATCTGGCAGAGGGCAGGAAGCGATGGCGAGCTGTGGTGGCATCACCGTCATGACCTGCAGACTTGATTACATTATTTATAATAAAACAAAATTTTACCAGGTAAGGCCCACTGAGCTATGTAGCTCTTTTTTTAGAAGCGACCCGCCCACAAATGATAGCCCAATGAAGTGGCTTATCACATGGAAGTTTATAGCAGCCAAATACTCTAAGTGCGTGTTTCTAAATGTGGAGGGGAAAACCGGAGGACCCGCAGAAAAATTCACGCGAACACGAACAAGGCGTCAGGGTCGGGGTCAAACCCATGACCTCCTGTATACCAGGCGAGGGAGTTAACATCACGCCACTCAGTTGTCCCACGAACTCCTTTGGTCAGCAGGGCATCGTTACTCATCAGGGGATGGCGCTGAAAGATGAGGCCACATCACACTCACCTGTTGTACTCAAAAGTAGATGGTGCTTCCTGACGATCTTTTAAAATCTGGCTTACTCAACTCTAGAATTAGGTAAATGTTAATCATCAGTGCAAGAATGGGCTCAATTACATGAACATATATGATGTGACCCTTCTCTCCATTAAGCTTACATTCCACACTTGTCTTATTCCCTCTTTGCTGTCATCTCTCCTCCCCCTTCCATCCTCTCGTTGCTTGGCTCTCCAGCCTCCCTTCAGTGTCCTTATATCACAGGGGGGGACTGCTAAGATGAATATCTTACTTTTATTCTCTTACTCATATGTCTGCATTCGGCCAGCGTTTGTTTGATGTATCACCGAAGAGCCTGCATAAAAAAAACAAATATGATGGAATTGGTGGATAGTCTGAGAATATAATATCAGCTCACAACACTTGAACATCTAATTTATTGGTGATTAGCTGGATCCAAACACAATATCTTAACTGTGCTGATTTAATGCTCTATCATGGCAATCATGACCCCCCCCCCCCCCAACTACGAATCTGCCACGTGTCATGCTAACTGCTATGCCCATATCAGTGCCACCGAGTTAGAATTGCTGACATTCGGGGTTAAAATCCTGGACTCCAGTTTGATGGACTTCATCCAGTCACCAGTGATGATGTAAACACCCATCAGCATTCGGTTTTAGACCTCATTCAGTACAGGGCAGCTGTGCAGGTTATTGTTCTTTGTAAGATGAACCGAGAGTGACTCTCTAAAGTGTTCGAGTTTATTTTGTTCAACCAGGGTGGGAACTCAAGACACCAGGGTTAGAGGCTCATTTGCGAGGGTGACCTGGATCACCAAAATGGCAAAAGTAAAACAAATAAAATAATTAAACAGCCTTGAGGTAAATGGAAATTGGAACAAAAAGAATTGTGTCGCCTGAGAAGTTGAAAACATTGCAGACAGAAATCAGTGTTAAACAATAAACTCCCTGTAAGATAAGTCGGCTTGTGCAGATTATTTTTTTAACTGATCATAGTAAAATTTCAAAATAAAATTACAGAAACATTAAACAGATACGGGGGTGACTATTGTACGTAAACAGACAAGGACATATGTCAAATGCAATTGCAAGTAAAGTTTTCATAAATAATTTACAGTTTCGCATCAATTTGTGATTTAAATGGGAGCGTAACCACGGACATTTGCGAGGCGATGGAATTCCAGGTGCTTGGGGCATTAACAGAGAACGAATAAGAACCAGGTGATTTTTCTGTGTTGCCTTAGCACTTCATTGCTGTGGGCATCAACGATTTCGAGGATTTTTATCCTGAATTCACACACTCCTACGCAAGTCCCTGAGATATGCAGATCGCCTTCTTCCAAGTACTCCAAGGTCGATGCTCAGTTCCTGGGGTGATGATGGGGCTTTTGCCACTGTGCAGCTTCCAGACTATTGAACAACGCTGTGCCTTCGCTAATAAGACAACAAGAGTCGTTAGAGCTGTTTAAGTCTAATAATATAGTTTTTCCCCTTTTTCTGGCAACAAAACTGAAACCTTTTTACAAGGATTCATGTCTGCATTAACCACAATACTTGCAGTCAAAATGCAAGGACAATGCATATATTATCATAGTGTGTTTTTAGTTTGCATTTTGACTGCATGTATTGTGGTTAATGCAGACATGAATCCTTGTAAAAAGGTTTCAGTTTTGTTGCCAGAAAAAAGGGGAAAAACCCTATTATTATATTATTGGTACTGGCAAAGGAGGTCTAATGATCTGTTTAAGTCTGTTTTTAAATGTCACCTCTATAAATAGGTCTTTATTCCCGCCTAGTTCTGGGCGTCTACCCTGCAGGCTCTGTTTATGTCCTCTGCTTATTTTACACGGTGGTGCATTGGGATCTACGAATGAAATGCACCTCAACAAATGTAAATTACTATTATTACGTTGGATAGGTAAGGGGTGGAGTTATGTAAGTGAATTAAAGGTGACCTTGGCCCATTGAATCTCCTTCCGAGTTGAATGAGTGTGATAACCGGGTCTTGAATTTAGCATCACAGCGATGAGTAGAATAATCAGTTTGTAAGATAAGGCATGAGGCAGAATGAAAGATAGAATTTGACAAATCCAAAGTGGTTCTAGAGGTTGATTTGTATATGACGTCAGCATCGTCTCGGAGAGGCATCAAGGTGGTTGCGATTAAATATTTCCGCACAGACGATGAGAAACAGGATTCCTTTCTATACAGTCCCCATATTCATTCTTAATTTTTTTCATTCAAATTATAAATGTGAGGTTTGGTGTCGAAATGAAAATCGCCAGATGCCAAGAGGAAAGGTTTTCAATAGTTGTGGCTGCAGAGAGCAGTTACGGAGAGAGTGCAGTGGCTGGGAGCTCATCACGGTCACACATCGTGTCTTGCACAGTAATACCCCAGTTTACATGGCGAATGCGTTCCTGAAAGGCGCGACGACAACTATCGAAACGACATGAATCAAAGCGATTTTTCCCAATCGCCAAAATACTGCACGTGAATAATATATTGTACTCAACAGTGCAGTACATTTCGTAGTTCGTGTGCAGGGTAGTGGTGGGTGGCGGAGGCGAAGGCTGAGAGGCGACGGATAGCGAGAGAGGGCGGACGATGCTGACAGCGACGTAAGTGTGTGGTTGGGTCGACGCAAAAAGTGACGACGTTTTTGCGAGACGGCGTCAAAGAGAGAGACGTAAATCGGGGTATTGCAGAGTTTGCAGTCAGGTGGAGTTTCAAGGTTATTCAGTTTCATGGATGGGTGCATTATTACCTTGCAGTTGAGTTGTAAAGATCCTGGGGAATAGAAAAACACATGTCATTTTTTTTAAAGTAGAACTTCAGAACGAGAGAGATTTGGTGTATTATGTGTACAGATTGAGAACAGAATGGGACCGAGCACAGAACCCAATGGAACACTTTTGCTGATTGGAGTGAAGTCAGAGGAAAGCTTGCCCAGTGTTGCACGTTGTTTTCTACTGTCTGAATTATTTACGAACCAATCTGTAACTTTTTAACTCGGGCCACAATCGAGTTACCTGGTTCTGAGGATGTAATGATCAGTCGTACCAATGTGCTTTAGCCAAGTCTATGCAGACTGCTGAACAGATATTCTCATCGTAAATGTGTCTATATATGTTGTTTGGAACTGGACAGGTAAATGCCAATTTCGAATCAATGGGTATTGAGTTAAAATGTATTGACAAATTAAACATATGGTGTATTGGGAATGCAAGAGCATTGGCACTGATTTTTTGAAATATCGGCGCAATACAGTCTGTTCCGGCAATATTTTAGGGGTTTCGTTTTTAGAAAGAATTGTTTCTACTTCTCTTAGGCCAAATGTGCAAAAAATAAAATAGAAGAATTAGTGTTGGGGATGTGTGACGTGAGAGATGACTCATCTCAAAGGTATTGGTTATTTGTACGAAATATTCCTTTAAAGCATTATGAAAATTCTTTGCACCAGAAATGTCACTCCCATTTAAAACTAGACTCGCAATAGATGTGGGTTGAGTAGCGTAATTCTGAAGGAATTGTATTAGCAGACAAAACTTTTTTAGGATTGACTTTGGAACGGTCTCTGGATTGTTTAAAGTATCTAGCTTTGGGTTATTTATTTATTTAGCACTGATTACAGTTAATTCTAAAACGTCGGGGATGTACAGGAGTTTTGTATTCCCTTGCTATGGCCCATGTTGTGTTTCTTTGTTGGAGGAGGTTGCTTAGCTCAGAAGTTAACCAGGGGTTATATTACTAATCTGCCCTCTGTGTTTCTTAAGGCGGGCATGCATATTCATAAAGTCCAGACATTGTCTGTTTGAAAGCAGACAAGGTGGATTCTATCACACATTTGTAGTAAGGGCTGAAGACCAATTCATTAAATGGATGTTATCAATAATTTGTAGGGTCAACATGTTTTAAAGATGGTATTTGTATTAATATTATTGCTGTTGTTTGTGGTGGCTATTTTTTTACTTTGTTTAGTTGATCCGATTAAAGTGACTGAGCAGTGATCGCTGAGGTTGTTTCGTAAGATGTCTACATCAGAGGCTTTACCTGGCAAGTGTTCAGAAAATAATTTAAATAAATAAATAACGCTATAAGTGTTTAAAATGCGTGGGGTTGGCTTTAGTAGGCAATTTGGATTTAAATCGCTGAGGAGAATCGATTATAAAGCTGAAAGTGGAAGCAAGAGGTCGCAGATCCCATGGATTGCTGTAACAGGAGCCATCGAAGGATGGTCGCATAATGCAAGATGGAAATACTCCTGTGACGATAGCTGGACCTTGATAATGATTCATTAGAATTCCTTTGGATGAGTTACAGATTATACCGGTGAGCGGTTGTAATGAGATTTAGTGTGTATATTTAGTGTGTATATTTAGTGTGTATATTTAGTGTGTATATTTAGTGTGTATATTTAGTGTGTATATTTAGTGTATATTTAGTGTGTATATTTAGTGTGTATATTTAGTGTGTATATTTTGTGTGTATATTTTGTGTGTATATTTTGTGTGTATATTTTGTGTGAAAATTGGACACCTCCTGGTGAAGAGAGTCGATCGGTAAGTGAAGGTGTTAAATCCCGCAATCGAAATTTTCAGAGTCAGCGATCTTTGAGAAGAGCCAGGTTTCAGAGATGCCCACAAAGTCGGAGTTAAAAGTAGAACACATTTGAGTGAATCGATTTCAGGTCGCAGACTTCTTGGGCTTAGGTGCAATATACAGAGCCCGTTGTGATCAAAAATGTGTTTGTGTCATAGAAATGGTGACAGCATTAATGTGGATGGTTGTTCCTGGCTTCGTTTATATTCCACCCCTGAGGAGTAGGAGGATGAGCGAGATTAAAACAAAAAATTGATGGGCCCTGAATGGTTAAGGAAAACAACGAGATTTAATTCTGGAAGACTTCCTAGAGGACCAGTATTGAAACAGGTTTATAGAGGGATCTAATTGCGTAGTGATTGATAAGCCAAAGGGATCCATATATAGTATATGTTTGTAGTGACAGAGAAAGGTCACTACTGTGTCGGCCCGTACGAAGGCTGGGGGCCCCAAGGGGGTGCCTGGGGGGTCACGTGCTGGAGGGATCCGGACCCTCCCAGAGGTGGGGGAAGTGAGGCGTGTCCTGGGAAGGGAGGCGTGGCCTGAAGAGAGCCAGCCACGCCGGGGCGGAGCCAGCCACGCCAAACCAGATATAAGCGTGGTGTGAATGGAGAGCGAGGCGGCTGTTGGACTGTACTCCAAGGTGAAGACATCTTCGGTCGTCAAGTCCCGAGTCGTCGTCCTGGGCCAGGCAGGCCGTTGCCTGCCTGGTCCAGTCTGTGTCGTGTTCCAGAGTGTTAGTGAGTTGAGGAAGGTGGTCACCACCTCATGTAGAGTGTTATATTATTTACCGTTTAATAAATAGTGTTGCCTCCAAGTTGCGTGTGTGTGCACCTAATTCGGTCTTACTACATGTTGATGAGTGGTGATCTCCAGCTGAATGGAAACAGACAGCACTAGTAAAAACAGTTTGATACAAAACACAAACTAGATACTAGCAAGCGTTTTTCAGCGTACAAAAAATGTTTCCTATATTTATTCGTGGAAACAAATTTGTAGAAACAAGTCAGTAGGCAAAATTGAAAAAAGTAAAAGAAAATCAGGGCTCTGACGGGTGGCAAATCTGAGATGGTCAATATCAATGCTGGGGTTCATGCTGTGGTTCATTCTGGGGTTCATGCTGTAGCTCAGTGTTGGGGTTCATGCTGGAGCTCAGTGCTGGAGTTCATGCTGTAGGTCAGTGCTGGAGTTCATGCTGTAGCTCAGTGCTGGAGTTCATGCTGTAGCTCAGTGCTGGAGTTCATGCTGTAGCTCAGTGCTGGGGTTCATGCTGTAGCTCAGTGCTGGAGTTCATGCTGTAGCTCAGTGCTGGAGTTCATGCTGTGGTTCATTCTGGGGTTCATGCTGTAGCTCAGTGCTGGAGTTCATGCTGTGGTTCATTCTGGGGTTCATGCTGTAGCTCAGTGCTGGAGTTCATGCTGTAGCTCAGTGCTGGAGTTCATGCTGTGGTTCATTCTGGGGTTCATGCTGTAGCTCAGTGCTGGGGTTCATGCTGTGGTTCATTCTGGGGTTCATGCTGTAGCTCAGTGTTGGGGTTCATGCTGGAGCTCAGTGCTGGAGTTCATGCTGTAGCTCAGTGCTGGAGTTCATGCTGTAGCTCAGTGCTGGAGTTCATTCTGTAGCTCAGTGCTGGAGTTCATGCTGTAGCTCAGTGCTGGGGTTCATGCTGTAGCTCAGTGCTGGAGTTCATGCTGTAGCTCAGTGCTGGAGTTCATGCTGTAGCTCAGTGCTGGAGTTCATGCTGTAGCTCAGTGCTGGGGTTCATGCTGTAGCTCAGTGCTGGGGTTCATGCTGTAGCTCAGTGCTGGAGTTCATGCTGTAGCTCAGTGCTGGAGTTCATGCTGTAGCTCCGTGCTGGGGTTCATGCTGTAGCTCAGTGCTGGAGTTCAGGGCTGGAGCTCAGTGCTGGGGTTCAGGGCTGGAGCTCAGTGCTGGGGTTCAGGGCTGGAGCTCAGTGCTGGAGTTCAGGGCTGTAGCTCAGTGCTGGAGTTCAGGGCTGGAGCTCAGTGCTGGGGTTCAGGGCTGGAGCTCAGTGCTGGAGTTCATGCTGTAGCTCAGTGCTGGAGTTCATGCTGTAGCCCAGTGCTGGAGTTCATGCTGTAGCTCAGTGCTGGGGTTCATGCTGTAGCTCAGTGCTGGGGTTCATGCTGTATCTCAGTGCTGGGGTTCATGCTGTAGCTCAGTGCTGGAGTTCATGCTGTAGCTCAGTGCTGGAGTTCATGCTGTAGCTCAGTGCTGGGGTTCAGGGCTGGAGCTCAGTGCTGGGGTTCATGCTGTAGCTCAGTGCTGGGGTTCATGCTGTAGCTCAGTGCTGGAGTTCATGCTGTAGCTCAGTGCTGGAGTTCATGCTGTAGCTCAGTGCTGGAGTTCATGCTGTAGTTCAGTGCTGGAGTTCATGCTGTAGCTCAGTGCTGGAGTTCATTCTGTAGCTCAGTGCTGGAGTTCATGCTGTAGCTCAGTGCTGGAGTTCATGCTGTAGCTCAGTGCTGGAGTTCATGCTGGAGCTCAGTGCTGGGGTTCAGGGCTGGAGCTCAGTGCTGGGGTTCATGCTGTAGCTCAGTGCTGGGGTTCATGCTGTAGCTCAGTGCTGGGGTTCATGCTGGAGCTCAGTGCTGGGGTTCATGCTGTAGCTCAGTGCTGGGGTTCATGCTGTATCTCAGTGCTGGGGTTCATGCTGTAGCTCAGTGCTGGAGTTCATGCTGTATCTCAGTGCTGGAGTTCATTCTGTAGCTCAGTGCTGGGGTTCATGCTGTAGCTCAGTGCTGGGGTTCAGGGCTGGAGCTCAGTGCTGGAGTTCATGCTGTAGCTCAGTGCTGGAGTTCATGCTGTAGCTCAGTGCTGGGGTTCATGCTGTAGCTCAGTGCTGGAGTTCATTCTGTAGCTCAGTGCTGGGGTTCATGCTGTAGCTCAGTGCTGGGGTTCAGGGCTGGAGCTCAGTGCTGGAGTTCATGCTGTAGCTCAGTGCTGGAGTTCATGCTGTAGCTCAGTGCTGGGGTTCATGCTGTAGCTCAGTGCTGGAGTTCATGCTGTAGCTCCGTGCTGGGGTTCATGCTGTAGCTCAGTGCTGGAGTTCATGCTGTAGCTCAGTGCTGGAGTTCATGCTGTAGCTCAGTGCTGGAGTTCATGCTGTAGCTCAGTGCTGGAGTTCATGCTGTAGCTCAGTGCTGGAGTTCATGCTGTAGCTCAGTGCTGGAGTTCATGCTGTAGCTCAGTGCTGGAGTTCATGCTGTAGCTCAGTGATGGGGTTCATGCTGTAGCTCCGTGCCGGGGTTCAGGGCTGGAGTTCAGTGCTGTGGTTCAGGACTGGTAGGCAATTGTTATCGCTGGTATTTCCCATATAGCTGCACAGAGTACTAGCCGATCGCCGAGATTTGTGCTTCTGTGGAACGTAGCCTCGAGGTGGATCTCTCACACCAGGGTCGAGTCACTCTCGCCGGGTTACCAGCGCCACGCACGTGTAATCCATGCAAATCATTCTTCGTGGTGAGCAGCAGCAGCCGCAGCAGTGGCAGCAGGACGGGATGAAGAAGGCTTGATTTGAAGCTTTCGTGACTGCATGAATCCATACTCTTTGGTTCTTTCGGTTAAGTCACGTAGGAGCAGTTCTCCTGCTGTGTTTGTCTCACCTGATGACGGCTACTTGTGTTGCGACCGAAACGTCGTTATCTATTAATTTTCTATCTACGTGACTTTACCGAAAGAACCAAAGTGTAAAGAGAAGGCTGTCTACACTGCCAAATACAACGCTATCTAGAGGATGTGTAAGAACGACAAATAATATATAGCATGGAGCTTACAGTGGTGTGTTTGGACTGCACTGCAATGGCATGGGTTGATGTGTAGGGGGGTTTGGAATGCTTTAAAAGTGTGCCTCGGTGCCGTTAGCACGACTAGGATACACGCCTCGACGGACCTGGTTTTCACCTGAGGACGGCTACTTGCGTTGTGGCCGAAACGTCGTGAGAATAATTTTATTATGTTTTATTTTTATTATTTTATTACTTCCCTTCTACGTGACTTTACCGAAAGAACCAAGAAGATAGGATACACGTATTTGATTGTTTATATTTTATAAATCCAGTTTAGTGGCACTGACGGTGGACTCTTTAGCCTGCAAATTCAAATCTCAGTCAAGGGTTGTTTCAGCCCATAATGTCTTCCTGGGTTCGTAATTTAAGCACCACTTTGCTGACCAGACTGGTCATTGCCACAGTCATGTGAAATTACCACAACTGGCTCCAGATTTCCAGTGATTATGGGCACCGCCAAATGCTGATTTGAGTATTGATGTACTTTAATTTGTCGATATAATTTGACCGTATTGTTAAGTTTGCGGGTATATTATGGTTGCAGTGGCATTGCTATTGAGTGTGCATGTCATGCAGCTGTACCGGGGCCCACAGGCCCGACCGAACCCAGGATCCGGCCTAGGACGAGATGGAGGGCAGACGGTTAGTGGGCCCCATTTAATTCCTTCCAACAGGGCCCCATCCATGCCAACCACGCTACGCCACTGCCGAGAGTGGTCATCATTATTCCCCGCTCGGCCAGAGTGTCTCTGCCTGTCGCACTGAAATGTGATGGACGATTGACGGGAGGTCGCTATCGATGTGTGCAGGCAGCATGGACGTGTTCAAGAAAGGCTTCTCGATGGCCAAGGAGGGCGTCGTGGGCGCCGTGGAGAAGACAAAACAGGGAGTCACCGAGGCGGCCGAGAGAACCAAAGAGGGCGTCATGTACGTGGGTACGGCCTCGCACGCAGACTGCCCCCACACCTCCCCAGCCCCCCGCAACTGGACACTCGTGAGCAAGAGATCCAATTAGAAACTCCCACCGGGAGACTCAAAGGTGGCCAAGTGTGCGTGATGGCACACTTTTGTCTGGTGCTGTTTAATGAGTCTCGCCAGGAGCTGAGGACGGGATAGTTTAATAGTGGGCCTTTGATGTCTGGTGATGATTATGCAACATTCGCAAGTTCGAGCAGAAGACAGTGATGGCGTGTTGCAGGGAGGGGCATTAACGACATTCACTGACTGCACTGACCACCTGACATTGAACAAAAATTGCTGTGTTACCCTATGTCATGGGAAAGTGGAAATTCCACCGCTGAATCAAGGTCAAATACAAAGATGAGTGTCAGCGAATGCTCTCTTGAGCTGGAAGATTAATTTATTTTGACGTGCATGTAATTTTCCCGAACAACCCACAAGGGTAAGCAGAAGAACTGGAGATACATTTTAATTTTCATAAGCTTCAAGGGAAGTGTTTTACCTTACACGAATTGCATAAATAGATGTGGAATAGATCGTTAAATATGTATGAGAGTTTTCGTTTTTAGGTGCCTTGGAGTAATTTTAAATGGAATGGCATGGCATAATATGGGTAAAACTTTGTGGAAATTCAACAATGGTTATCTTATGGAGAGATACGTCCCCATCATACGAATGTAGAGTGTGCACCAATAGTTCATGGTTACAGCAATTTGTCGTTATAGTTTGGGAGCATCGCTTTGTCCAGAAAGAACAGGGATATTGGAACTTCTGGAAATTGCTTACAGTGAGGGAAAAAAATATTTGATCCCCTGCTGATTTTGTACGTTTGCCCACTGACAAAGAAATTATCAGTCTATAATTTTAATGGTAGGTTTATTTGAACAGTGAGAGACAGAATAACAACAACAAAATCCAGAAAAACGCATGTCAAAATGTTATGAATTGAATTGCATTTTAATGAGGGAAATAAGTATTTGACCCCCTCTCAATCAGAAAGATATCTGGCTCCCAGGTGTCTTTTATACAGGTAACGAGCTGAGATTAGGAGCACACTCTTAAAGGGAGTGCTTTGTTACCTGTATAAAAGACACCTGTTCACAGAAGCAATCAATCAATCAGATTCCAAACTCTCCACCATGGCCAAGACCAAAGAGCTCTCCAAGGGTGTCAGGGACAAGATTGTAGACCTACACAAGGCTGAAATGGTCTACAAGACCATCGCCAAGCAGCTTGGTGAGAAGGTGACAACAGTTGGTGCGATTATTCGCAAATGGAAGAAACACAAAAGAACTGTCAATCTCCCTCGGCCTGGGGCTCCATGCAAGATCTCACCTCGTGGAGTTGCAATGATCATGAGAACGGTGAGGAATCAGCCCAGAACTACACGGGAGGATATTGTCAATGATCTCAAGGCAGCTGGGACCATAGTCACCAAGAAAACAGTTGGTAACACACTACGCTGTAAAGGGCTGAAATGTTGCAGCGCCCGCAAGGTCCCCCTGCTCAAGAAAGCACATACATGCCCGTCTGAAGTTTTCCAATGAACATCTGAATGATTCAGAGGACAACTGGGTGAAAGTGTTGTGGTCAGATGAGACCAAAATGGAGCTCTTTGGCATCAACTCAACTCGCCGTGTTTGGAGGAGGAGGAATGCTGCCTATGACCCAAAGAACACCATCCCCACCGCCAAACATGGAGGTGGAAACATTATGCTTTGGGGGTGTTTTTCTGCTAAGGGGACAGGACAACTTCACCGCATCAAAGGGACGATGGACGGGGCCATGTACCGTCAAATCTTGGGTGAGAACCTCCTTCCCTCATCCAGGGCATTTAAAATGGGTCGTGGATGGGTATTCCAGCATGACAATGACCCAAAACACACGGCCAAAGCAACAAAGGAGTGGCTCAAGAAGAAGCACATTAAGGTCCTGGAGTGGCCTAGCCAGTCTTCAGACCTTAATCCCATAGAAAATCTGTGGAGGGAGCTGAAGGTTCGAGTTGCCAAACGTCAGCCTCGAAACCTTAATGACTTGGAGAAGATCTGCAAAGAGGAGTGGGACAAAATCCCTCTTGAGATGTGTGCAAACCTGGTGGCCAACTACAAGAAACGTCTGACCTCTGTGATTGCCAACAAGGGTTTTGCCACCAAGTACTAAGTCATGTTTTGCAGAGGGGTCAAAAACTTATTTCCCTCATTAAAATGCAAATCAATGTATAACATTTTTGACATGCGTTTTTCTGGATTTTTGTGTTGTTATTCTGTCTCTCAATGTTCAAATAAACCTACCATTAAAATTATAGACTGATCATTTCTTTGTCAGTGGGCAAACGTACAAAATCAGCAGAGGATCAAATACTTTTTTCCCTCACTGTATACAGTATCTTACGTGGCAGAACACTCAACTCCCCATTGAAAGGTTGTGAATTAAAATCCCAGTCAGGGTTTACCAAGGCCGCCAACTCGGTCTGCCATCTCTCCGGGTTGAATGAATGCGCTATCAATTGGTCTATGGGTAGCAGGGACTAGTCTGTACAGAGACTGGCCTACATAAGAGGAACGTGCAATTTCCACCGCTGGCCCAGTGCCACTAAATTAAAATGAGTATAGCCAGCAACCACATCCATCGACTTGCGTCTCCCCATTGAGATCCTGGTACTGTGCAAACACAGCACCTGTTACTCGACCTAGACGTGGCCCAGTACAGGTCGAGACACCACTTGCCACTAATGTTACACATTTTCACGAGCACACGAAGATGCCCCCCTTGCAGCCTTTTACATGCCGTTGAGGTAAGTGCTGTTAGCGAGCCCCTGTTAAATCCAGCAAGGCACATGAGGATGTGGTATGGCAAGAACCACGCCCAGCCATCTTTGTCTCTCCAGCGCTCATGTTTGCATGCTGTACCAGGTGCCCGTTGAAGACTGAGTTCAACCTAGGGGAGGCCCAGTACTGGTTCAGATGGCACTCACCACAATGTGCATTTGTGCAAGGAAGACACAGAGATTCTAGATTTGAAGCTTTCGTGACTGCAAGGATTCATAACTCTTTGGTTTTTTCGGTAAAGTCACGTAGGTAAAACAATCAATAAAATAAAATAAATGAAAACAACTAAATTAAATCAAATTAACTCTACAGTTATTTTGCTGTGCTTTTTTTTACACCTGATGAAGGAAGCTTGTGTTGCCTCCGAAACGTCGTGATTTAATTTAGTTGTTTTCATTTATTTTATTTTATTGATTGTTTTACCTACGTGACTTTACCGAAAAAAACCAAAGAGTAAGACACCGAGATTTGCCCACGTGAATGAAGACATCCAATGATTTTACATTTAAATAAATTCAGTGGCTTTCCTAAGTGGACAAAGCAACGTGAAAACAAACAAACAAACAAAAAACCCCGGTGTGAACACAGTTACCAGTATGAATAAAATTTCAATAAATCACAGTCACATAACAATGGGCATGGGTGGTTGCGCTGGGATGGCACAGCTGTCAAGATATATCTGGGTGGGGTACTCAGCTGACGGCATGCCCACCGTTGCTGTCACAAAGCATCCTCGTGCCCTTGACTTGATATATATTATTAACTCGAGCGACATCATATTTTTTTTTTACTATCGCACATTGCACCAGACGGTGCATCCTGTTACATAACAGGGAGGAAAATGGCAAACTTGGAGAAAACCCACGCGTTCGACGTGGCAACACCGTAAAATGATTTCCAATCATCTGATGGGCTTAAAATACAACACAATTTGGAATTGCATACGATAGAAAATACAACTGAATCTCAGGACACTGGCAATGAGCTACTGGCTAGTGTTGTCATATATCCACTGACTGACCCAACGTTAGAAACTGTAAACCTAATCCTGCATTGCACTGTATTTCCGTATGCACTATCCTCGTTGATGCATTCATCCAAGGTTGACATAATTTGATCCTTGCTCTTGCAATGTTCACAAATCATTTTACACACCTTTAGTTAATCCACTGCTTTTGAACGTTATGGATTTGTAGGGAGCAGTGGTGCAGTGACTCACGCATTGTACAGGATGGTCCAGATGTCTTGTGACCCCCATTTAATTCTCTAAAACATAACAAAAAAATAATTTATACCGATGGGCGTGAAAACAGAAATGAATAAGCAAAGGAAAAACAATTGATAGGGGTCAACTAATTGGGGGTCACAAGACATCTGGACCACCCTGTACTACGAATTCGATACCATGAGTTCAATTCCAGGCCGTGTCAAATACCAGTGGTGGCTCTTTGGTGCCCCCGCCCCCCCTCACGGCGACTTAAGTGAATCAGAATCTTTATATCGACTGGGAGAATCCGATGAGCTATAAAGCTCTTTTTCACAGATGGCCAGTAGAGTGTGCATATCTTAATCTGGCGCTTCGGAGGCCAGAGTTGGTGGATCGTCACAGGATAAGGGTTGGTGTGGGATTATCAGATTTGGGGTCACATCATCAATTTTCTTTATTTTCATTAGCTTCATAAATCATCATAATTGGCTTTAATTCACCATCTTAATTTATCATCATTGTAACCACTATCATCATTAAGCTCATAATCAAAACGATTACTTGTATCTATTATCATCAGCATCGTCATTGTTGGTTTTATGTGGCGTTAAGACATCTTTTTGACTTCGGTTTAAAAATACGCACTTTTGGCGAATGGTGGAAAACAATTGCACACACATCCTGCTGTTTGGTTTGTTGTCCTTCCCCCGCACCTACGATTGGCCACGTACGATGCGAAATAGGTTCTACATACATACACACATTTGCCTGTGTGTTCGCGTGTGAAAACAACGGAGCCTGATTGGTCAGCCTGGGCGGTCACGCAGGGCTACCGTCGTGACAGTAGCCACTCCCCTAGCCGCTGATTGGCTAAAGAAGACGCCGCTCCACCCATTCCACTCAGTGGAATTTTAGCCTAAAACTGCAACAGGAATTTGGTGCAATTTAATTTTGCGAAATATCAGCAAAAACACGAAACCAAACACAACATGATTCGGGCCCCATGTCCCTTTCAACAGAGAGATATGACAACAAGTATCAAGTGCATGCATATCGGGTAATTATACGCTTTGCAAGACAATTATAAGAAGCGCACAATTGTATCACTGTGTAATTAATTTGTAATTACTAATTGATGGCTGTGCGGCTCAGGGAACTGATGCTTAATCTACATTCATGCACTGAGCAAGCCTCGTTATGGCCCTGGATTGAAATATAATTTTCCCTTCCAAGATTAAACCAAAATGATCACGTTTACTGAGTTTGATGTTATCATGGCAGTCATAAATGCTTGCGTGAATACAATCACCCTTAACATCTGAAATGGTCCTGTACTCTACCCCCCCACCATTAACCCACACTGACCAGTAGGGTGAAGTATGGTCAAACAATCCTCATGACCAGCTCGGTGTAGGGAGATCGTCATTCAATAGTGGAACGATGAGGGGCTGTAAATAATTTTATCAATTGCAAACGCAAAGTTACCAGTTTACATTTCTTTAAAACAACACCAAATATCTGATTAAATATACTTCCCCCCCACCTAAAACTTACATCAATCCGTAATCAGAGATGAATTACCTTTCAAAATTAACCCTCCCCACCCAGTACATATTTGTAAAGTCAGAGAGATGGACAGGAGCGACATCATGCACGATTATTTAATACAATTAAAATATACATCCGATGCACAGATACATTTAAAGCAACTGGAAAAATCTGAGAGACCAATGGCAAGACCTTGGTTGCAGTATGGAATTGAGAACACTGCGTGTGTCATGGGACATCAGACCACGCACCTCAGACATTTCTCAGAGCTTTGACAGCGGAGTGCTATTCCCTCCGCTGTGGTAAGACCACGGTGCACCCAGGAGGCTCCTCCAAGTAACGGTAATAGGTGGCCTCGTTAAGAAGCAGAGTGGAGTGGGTGCCAACATGAGACCTCATTCATATGCAGGCGGCATAAGTGACGGACAGCCACGGTGCTAGGATGAAGCCCTGGGACACTTGACAAAAGCTTTGTGGAGAGACTGGTTAATCAAACCAAGCAGTTGCTTTGTCCTCCGTCGCTTTCATTCCTGTAGTTTGTCCCAATTGTTCTGCCAGTGTTCATTATCGAGTGAAAATTTCATGTCATTACCTGAACCCCCTGCAGATAGCTGAGCAACAAACTGGGAAAGGGAGCAGCTCCAGATGAGATGCCACTAGTCTATTGCAACATTCAATCAAGCCCAGTGCGAGGCACCCTTTTGTAGGAGGTACAAGTAAGATTATTCCACCGTCAAGGAGCTATGAGCGGTTACTTCAACTGCAACTATCAGTGTGTAATGGCACTCCAGGGAAAGTGGTGCTGAGATTAGTCACGTTCAAGTAAATGTTGTTTAATCGGATGAGAATTCTATAGAGGCCAGGATGAGTGTAGTTTGCAGTAGTGACCTGTTTGGCATACCTAAAACACACAGAGGTAGACTCACAATTGAAGGTTGCGAGTTCTTACAAATCCCAGTGGTGGGTGAACTCTGCCTGTCATTCCTCGTGGGTTAATGAAACGGAGAACCGCTCTGTGGTTTACCACACAGGCCCTGGCGCAGTGCCCCTAACAGAGAGGAGCACTGCGGCCACTCTCATTTGAGCAGCGGAGGCACTCTGAGCCGCCTAAGAACGTGACTCGACATCTCAGTGACAAAATAAACGAGCAGACGATACGTCTCCCTCAGATATCTGTCCCCACATAAAAACAAATATTAACAAACATTTCTCACACAACCCACACAGCGCCTCCGGGAGCACACAACCCCAGCAAGCATTGTTTTTCAAGGCCTCGACACACAGTGCCTTAGAAGCAGAGCCAGGCCTGCTCAAGTCAACGCCGCCATTGAACTACCGATGCCAAAGCCGAGGACCTCCTCCCCATGCCACGGGGTCGTCGCTCGACGCAAAGCAACAATGCGTGACTCAAAATGATCATTAGCATCGTGAAGAATATCAATAACAACATAAACAGGCAGACGATTTGCCTCCCTCACATATAATCCAACTCCACATCGAAAAATACTAATATTTCTCACACAATCCACCAGCCCCGATATCTCAATCGACCGTTTGTAAAAATGGCAGCAACTTCGTTGTATATAAGCGCACTGCAAGTAGGCAATAGAACCACGGAATTCGAGAACATCGTAAGTAAGGGGCGAGTTTTCTGCGAACGCATTGATGTCTTGGCACACAATATACTCGATGGGGAACTGAACCACAGCTGTCAACCCATACGGTGTTGCCGTATTCTTGTACAGGGAAATTGAGTTTTCAGGTCCATACGGCGTACAGTCGTTTCAATACGGGCAAAATAATGTTTTGTCTTTTTTTGTGTTTCTCCCTCGTGATGGGACTTTGTAGGATGAACGTTGAGATTTATAAAGGGCACGGGGTGACCAATACGGTCTGAATTGGTCTGTAACAAGGTAGGGCGCTGATAAGGGGTTGACAGGCATGCTGGACCCTCCTGATAAGGAGTCTCGAAGGGAGACATTTGAATGGTTTCTAATTCATCTCACATTTTGAAAGTCAAATTAGTAAACGTATGTCACGCTGTGTCCTACGGGCACCAGCGACTACTTCACTGCATGCCATTGCAGGTGACCAAACCAGCAGCAAGAGCCTGGAAAGTGACTGAATGTCAACAGCAAGTCTCCTGCTTTGCAATTGTTTATTGTTAGCACAGACCTTTGACTCGTTCACGAAATGTTACGAACTCGTAAGTATGTATTTTTTAATTCAGGAGGGTGCTTGAGCCTGAGCTGTTATTTGATGGAAGATAGTGCTTTTACACGGCAAAGTGATATCCCATTGCGACGCTAATAGTGTGTTTAATAGCGTCTTTAAGCGGGTATCGCATTGCGCTACGAACTCGGTGACCCAAGTTCGATTCCCGCTCGTCACCAATAACAGTGGTGAATATGTGAACTGGTCGTGTGCTTCCCCTAAGTCAACTCAGACTGAAATGAGTACCTGGTGTGGTGTGTAAACATCAGCATTGGGGAGACAAAGGCCCCAACAGTCTGCTAAAAGCCACATGGGGGATCTCTGTCCTGCTTAAAGGTGTCCAGAGCATGGGGTGGTGCTTGGCTGCATTAGTGGCCTTGAGCCAGGGGTGGAAATTCTCCCTTCCTATGGCAGGGGCCAGTTTGAGCATGTAACAACGGCTACTGGCGTCCTGCAAAGTGCTCATGGTTTTGTTGACCCCCCCCCTCCCAGAGGGATGTGAGGCTGAGTTGATCCACAGGCAATATTTTAAATCACAACCATCTGACTGTCAGTCGTGTGGTCTATTCACAACAACACCCAGACGAATTCTGGAAAGTTCATGAAAATTATCCACCAGTAGCTTCTGTTGCAGTGGACACAACCTGCTGCTTAGACTCGGTGAAGTCAAAACCAGTTCAGGATTTTCCTCATTTAAACAAATATGATCAGGATACATTGTTTCTGAAATCCCACTAGCTGTCAATAGGGTGGATGTTTAATCACATTTTGGTGATTAAATGAGCATCCTTCTTCTATGTTCCAAATAAGGATTCGACTTGCACTGACAAATGAACTGCATCCATGCCAATGACCTGGGAAATAACAAATACTTAAATTCGATACAGCGCTGGGATGGTTATTGGCTGCTGCCAGTCAATATCTCATTTTGTGTGGTGGCGTGTTGTCATGAATGTTTAATTTATTGTCAAGACACGGACGTACGCCACTACTCTGAGCTGCAAAGGCATGAATCTCAAGCGACAAAGCCCATGGCGTCATGGCAAAGGCAGCTGGGCAGCCTCGCAGTCGGCACGACGCTCACCACTGGGCCACCTTATGAAGCGTCAAAGGTTCAATCCCTTCCACAGCCACTGGGTAATTTCACCAGACAGATGGTTTTGCTGTCGAGTGAATACGGTTGTCAATATCGTGTGACGTATTTTCTAGAGTATTGTAGCTCAGGTCTCATTTGAAAATGTTCTGCAACTTAATTATAAATAACAATTCATATTTCATCTGGCCAGATAGTACTGTAAGTGATTAGAGTGAGTGGCTCACAAGATGCATGTCCTTGATACCTCTGGAGTCAATATAATGATTTCCGCTATGTGGGACATTAACGATGGTTGTGATACAGATAGACTGGCTCCCATCAGAAACACGTAACATTTTCCACCACTGGTTCATTGCTGCCAAGGAAAAATGGGGACCATCCCATGCTCTTTTGAGCAGGCAGACGATACTTTGAAACACATTTTTTTTTTAATATGTGATACAGTTTGAATGTGTATAACGTCTAGATACGACTGCAGCTATGGATGCTGCACAAGCAACAGAGGGCATATTTATTGTACATTTGTAATAAACGACTGGACCACGATGTCTGGCTCAGTGTCCTTTATTATTCGGTTCGTGCTGTACACCCACACGGCTGTCTTTACTCTGTAGCTTCTCCACGGTGCTGACTCCAATGTCGGCCCGATCCCCAACAGCAGCTCCGCTGCTGTTTCTCTCACACAGCCCCCCTTGGCTGTCCTCTCTGCTGCTCTTCTCCCTCCGCAGCTCTCACAGCTTCTTGCTCTCTCTCTCCCTCCGCAGCTCCTCCTGGCAGCCACACCGCTGCCTCTATCAAGCAGCCCTCTCTCTCTCTCTCTCCGCAGCTCCTCCTGGCAGCCACACCGCTGCCTCTAACTCGCAGCCCTCCTGGCTGTCTCCTCCCCAGCTGCACACCACTCCGCAGCTTGCTCTTATCTTCGGGGTTGGCTCCCGATCGCCGTCGGCGCCCCCCCTTCTCCACACTTGCCCGCGTGGCCTCACTCTTTTCCGCTCACACCCCGACTGCCTTCCCCTTCCGGTTTACCCGCTTAAAGCCCCGAACCTTACCCCCACGTCACATGACTCCACCCCCCGTGACGTCACCTCCGGAAGGTCGCTTACGCCCGCATTACACCACCCTCCCCCGTAGAAAAATCCCAGCCGACCTCGGCTGACCAATAGCAAATCGTAATGCGGCGAACCGAGCTTCCCCCCCTAAAGGACACTAAGCATATAATGTAACAGCAAGAACAACAACAACGCAATCAACATCAACGATCGTACAAAAGCATGCAATAAATACAACTGTAAGAAGAAAATAACAAGACAACAACACTCAACGAAACGTAAGCGATTTGGAACGTGTGCGGGTCGCCGGCCCGTCCCGGACGGTCGGCGGCCCACTCGCAGAACGGGAACGCGATGAAAGTCGAGGAACGACAGGGGGTAATCCCCCTGTCGCAGCTGGAAGTCCACCGCCGTCCCGTGTCTCTAAAGAGTTAGTCTTGGGCTTGTCCTGTGACCGTGCCCGCAGCTGGGTCGGAAGGGCTGCAGGGCTCGAAGGTCCCGCAGACCTGGCAGGCGTCCTCCGAGCAGGGCCCCTCGTCCCCCGCAATGTCACGGCCGGCCTGTCTGGAACAGGTACGACAGGCGCTCTAGCAAAATCAATGGACGCAGGCAGGGGAGAGTCAGCAGCAACAGACCCCGGCTATGTGGACAATCATGGGTCGCAAACGCCGTAGTGGCATGTGCCACAACCGTACCGGCCGGGACACGGACGTTTTCTCCCCCCGCATTAAGCACCTGTAAAAACGGTAATTGATCCGGCCGGACGATGGTCTGTGCCCCCACTAACGCCAACCCGGTTGTTATCGTGGCGGACGGTGACAACAAGACCCCTACTGCTCCTAGCCGATCAGGCAGGGGCTTCCGATACCGCAAGGGTATAAGCATCTGTGTACCAGGTGGAATGTCCACAGATGCGACGGACAGCGCCTGCACTTGTACGGCCGAAGCAGGTCGCCCCCAGGGCGACGGCAGAAACGAGATTTGACGGCCCCCCGGCAGTTCAATACAATTCTCATTGATTTTGATCAAAATGGGCATCTTAGCCAAAAAATCGGTGCCTAACAAACAAGGAACCGCCAAAGATCTCGATATCAACACAACACCCGAGGCCGACACATCCCCAATAGATATCTTAGCATCCACCTGACCCACGATGCCCATGCTACCCCCGTTCGCAGCGACGCACGACCCATAAACCGGACGCACAGCCCCCGACGGAATGCCCAACAGATGGAAAATGACATCCGATATAATAGTCGCAGACGCCCCCGAGTCGACCAAAATGCGCACGTCCACACCTTGTATGGACCCCGGTACAGTGGACGAACCCGTAGCGGCCGCGACAACTCTCCGTGCCAATTTGCGCCACTGCGTAACTGAATGACAAGGCCCCGTCGATGGCCTTTCTTTAACAACAACAATAGGATCGCGCAACACAGGTGGTGGGTGAGGTGGAAAGCCTTGCCGAGTGTCTGGTGCGTGCCGACATGCCTGTTTCGGAGGATCTTTAGCCGACTTGACCGGTGCCGAGGCCTCCTGCTGCGGCGGAGCCGGGAAGCGGGCCCAGCAGTCTCTGGCGTAGTGGCCCCTACGCCCGCAGCGGAAACATTCGGCCTCGTTGCGCCGAAGCGCAGGCCTCGCCTCCTGACGGCCCCGTTCTGGTAGCATCGCGCGCGGTCTCGGCCCGCCGCGTCCCGTCCATGGAGCGGAGGCGGCCGTCAGTTGTTGAGGGCCCCGGTCATCCGGAACATAGACGGCCTGCGCAGGGTCCCATCCCAGCGCATCCCCTTCTTTGACGGGCCCCCCCGTCCACGCCGTCACTTGTTTCCAGCGACGGAGGTTGAATTGCGCATCGAGACACTTAGCAGCCATCCGGGAAGTTAGCTTCTCATGCCCACACACAGGCATGGGGATCCCTAGATCCCGAGACAACTCCAACATTTTCCCTAATATGAGAGGCTCAAGCAGGTCCTGTGGCGTCTCAGGATAAGCTGCCATGGCCAGCTCCAGCACCGCACCCCTGAACGCCACGGGCGACTCCTCTGGTGCTCGTTGTCGTTGAGCGAATCGCCGATGCGCATCATCTGGTGGCTCATAAGCATCGGCCATTTCTTGAAAAACACCACATAAAGTTGCCTTCTTATCGGTCGCTATGGAACGGAAGAATCGGACAGATTCGTCGTCCAGAAGAGTCGGCAACACCTCCAAAGCCTCCGCATCGGTCCATCTTGCTGTGCGTACCGCCGCCAAGAAGCGGCAGGCGAACGCGCTCCAGTCCCCACCGACGGAAAATTCTTTAACTGTTGTAAGGTGGCGACTCCGACTCCTCTTCCCGCCGTCTTCCAATGGTGGTGGTTGTGATGGCAAATTCAAAATGGCGTCGGCCCGCGGCGTGGCCAAGATGGCGGTTTGGCGCCACGGAGCGCGCAAAATGGCGGCCTCTTGCCGCGTGGGCAATGGCGGCGGCAGGACAGGCAACGTGGCGGCCCGCGGAGCACCACTTGCATCATCCATCGTCCCTGGCGCGACGAGATGGCATAGATGCGCCAGGACGTCCTGAAGTGCCTCCAGTTGTACCGCCATCGCTTGCCATCGTTGATCCGCGTCTGATGATGTCGACGGACCCGCCACCGCGCCAACATCCTCCACACCCGTTCCCGTGGTCGCCTCAGCCTGGCTCTCCTCCACCACCCCAACAGGATCCGTGGTTGGAGGGAGTTCGTCGTCGTCGGACGAAGAAGCCGATGCAGGCGCCGGATTAACTTTCTTCCTCACTTGTTTCGACATGCCGTTGCACTTCCGACACCAGTGTAATAAACGACTGGACCACGATGTCTGGCTCAGTGTCCTTTATTATTCGGTTCGTGCTGTACACCCACACGGCTGTCTTTACTCTGTAGCTTCTCCACGGTGCTGACTCCAATGTCGGCCCGATCCCCAACAGCAGCTCCGCTGCTGTTTCTCTCACACAGCCCCCCTTGGCTGTCCTCTCTGCTGCTCTTCTCCCTCCGCAGCTCTCACAGCTTCTTGCTCTCTCTCTCTCCCTCCGCAGCTCCTCCTGGCAGCCACACCGCTGCCTCTATCAAGCAGCCCTCTCTCTCTCTCTCTCCGCAGCTCCTCCTGGCAGCCACACCGCTGCCTCTAACTCGCAGCCCTCCTGGCTGTCTCCTCCCCAGCTGCACACCACTCCGCAGCTTGCTCTTATCTTCGGGGTTGGCTCCCGATCGCCGTCGGCGCCCCCCCTTCTCCACATTTGCCCGCGTGGCCTCACTCTTTTCCGCTCACACCCCGACTGCCTTCCCCTTCCGGTTTACCCGCTTAAAGCCCCGAACCTTACCCCCACGTCACATGACTCCACCCCCCGTGACGTCACCTCCGGAAGGTCGCTTACGCCCGCATTACACATTTATTACTGTTTTGTCACAATGGGTAATCGACTGCTAAAACAAAAGCACTATCAGGGCCATCAAGAGGAGATGGACGTTGTGTGACACTACCGCACAATGGCATTCTCTTGAAAAAACACGCAAAAGGGTTTTTAATGTTCACTTTGCCTCAAACAATCTGTGAGAAACAAGAAGCCACTTTTCGTTTTTTGTACGTCTATTTAAGCAGTCATTTGTGTGCAATTAAAAGTATTTACGATGTGCATGCGTGTATGTCTGGACATTTCTCTTCCTACAGAAATAAAACCAATCCAAATGTAGCCCCACCGGAACAAGCATTGTATGACCCTATACAACTTATAGGGCAATGACATTACTAGTTGAAACTTAGACCTCAGAGGGATATTTTAGTGGTAAAACATCAAGTTAAAGTCTACTGTCAAAGAGTTCAACAAAGCCCTTTGCGGCTGCAGTATTGCAATTTTAAGTAAATCTGTGGCCTAATGTTTCTCATTCAGAACCCCCTTGGTTTTTTTTTTATAGCTGACTTTCAAATTTGACATGGGCCACATTTCGAGGAACTGCCATAATTGTATCATAATGTGATGATTGGCTCAGCCAATCATTTTCTCGGGGACAAAGTCATGAGTACCAGTCTCACTGAAGTTCATTGGCAGTTGACATTTTGATTTAGTTTAGATAGACTTGCCCCTGACACGGAAATGCGGAATTTCTATCTCTGGCTAAAGAGTCGCCAATGGAGACGAGACCGGCCTCGCGCCCACGTTTCAGCACGAATGCATTGTGTCGACTCGAATTTGAACGAGCCGTGTGTATTGCCAACGAAAAAAAAGATGCAGTTGGGGGTTTTAATTTTTTTTTCTGTTTCGTGAAAAAAACACATTTGTTTACCATCATAAAATTTCCCAGTAGAATATTCGCGTTTAGTTTAGTTTTTATCTTTCAAAACAAGTATCGAGGAGCTTCACTGTGCCGTAGCTGTGGTTGTGCATACTAACTGAATGAATTACTGCGCGCAAATGGTTAACACGCACAATTCGTTTAAGGCCGAGGTGGTTCAGAGTGAGAGGATCGTGTCAGAGCAAATTGAGGCAGCCTCCCTTCAGGGCCGAGGTTTGGATGCAAGGTTACTGACCACGATTAAATCAGTTTCTCAAAAAAACAAGCTCCTGGTCTCGGCATATTACCGTGATAAAAAAAAACATCACCACGTACATTTTAGTTTCTTGTGTAATTTGGCATATTCCCGCTCCGAGTGTTAAAATGTCTAAACGTTTTATAATTAAGTACGATGTAATCCTCTGTAGAGCCATTAGTACTCCTGGCCTAAAATCGAGGAGACACAGCGATCCATCATTGCTTCTTTGTGCCACGTTCACAGCGTTAGTATTTGTAATATTAAATCCTATTAAGACATATAAGCATATGGCCAAGTCAAAGTCAATATGAATCCCTGATCATACAAGCAGTGGAGGGGGGCACATTTACACGAGCGGGCCCTTTAGTCCTTTAGTCTATGTGTCAATTCCACATTCCCGTGCCAGCAGCCTGTACGAATCGGACAAACTGGCAGGCTTTTTGTCAACCTCAAAAGCATAGTGAGCAACGTCAAATACCCTGGCTTTAAACTCGCAAACCTTTCCGATTGTGAGTCGAGTGCTCTGACCTCACTGCCACCCGATCAGATATGTAGATACATTATTTTACACGTGAGATACATTATTTGGTGATGATGCTGCTGCTGCTGCTGCGTTGGCAGCAGTGCACAAGCACGATCGACAACAACATCATCAACAAACCTCAACTCACTCGTAGCTAACGCCGCCTTAAAAAAAAATAGAAATGCGTTCGTGACCTGTTTTTTTGCAATCAGTCGTTGTTTGCCGTATTATTGCTTATGAAGTGTATGCAATAAGTTTAATCGAGTTTAACCATTCAAACTGTTGTGCTTGCCAGGCACCAAAACCAAAGAAGGTGTTGTGAACAGCGTTAACACAGGTACGTGCTCACTACGTGTCCCTCGCCACTTTAACAGTGGAGCCGTCGCATGAATGTTAATTGCAAAATGTGTTCTCTTAAGCGTTTCGGATTACATTAGCTGGATTATTCGGCATCCTGTCCTGAACAAAACATGCTTAATTAACCACGAGGAGAATAACACGACGCGTTCATTATTTAAACACTTTGTGCACATTTGATGAAGCGGCGATGCACAAGGCAGGATGATTGCATGCTTAGTCATGAGCCACCAGGTCAAGGTGTTTGTGCATTTTTTTTATAATTTAAGAATTAGTTTTTGTCTTCCATTACCGGAAGTTTGTCCAACCGTAATATGGGTTAAGCTGCACGAAGTAGATTACTGTGTCACCCGTTGTGTGAGAAGATTGCGAGTTCACCCCCTGCCCCTTACAAATGTTCCAGCCAGCATCAACGCATTGACTTATCAATCCTCGAAACGGACTCCCTCGTTCTGCATTGGAATTATTAAATACGGCTGATGGACGGCACCGTGGTTGCAGCAGCGATCTCACTGTCGTAAAAGCTGTGAATTCACATCCCGGCACGAAGTCAACCTGCCCATCGTCCCTCCGGCCTGCACTCTTTTTGTTGTTTCATGACGGGTCTTTGTTTGTCATTTACAGATTCGATTATCCCTCTGGGGGGGGGGGGGGTCGATGAAACGAACCTCAGTTAATTGTTCCCCTTCCCCAAACCTCCCACGCTCTCGCTCCACATCCTCCCGTGCAGTGGCCGAGAAGACCAAGGAGTCGGCGCAGGCTGTGAGCGGTGCGGTCGTGAGCGGCGTCAACACGGTGGCAGGGAAGACGGTGGAGGGAGCCGAGAATGTCGCCGCAGCTGCAGGCATCCCCGTGGAACCGGTACGCACGCACGCCGCGCCGCCAACAGCAAACCGTGAGGCTGACTTACGTTAGACCATCTAGCACAGTGCGTTAGGTCAGTTGCACAGGAAACGTGGAACGTTGGGGGCAACGTTGGGCGAGCGGTTCCAACTGCATGCCAACGTTGGCCCGACGTTACATGTTTACCGGGGTATGGCCACCATCAGCTGAACATTCCTATCACATCGTGAAATGTACAGCTCACTCAGTCTATAAGCCACTGCCAGCATTAAAACCCAGCTTGTGAAGCCCATGGTCTTTCCTTACATAACCTAAGAGCCACTTATGAAATTGAGTGCCTCATACACTGACCAAAGGGTTAACTGTTCAGTATAAGTGTTCAGCCACAGGGCTTTTATGTTCAACCTGAGTGCCTTTCATTTGGTCTGAAGTGATGGCTTGGAGGAGCTCTTTTGAATTGAGATTTGCTGGTCCCCAGAGGACACAAGTCCCATCTGACATATTAGATGCTCCATGTTTGCAACCCCATTAACACGCATAATCAACACGCGACTTGGCCACGGCCTTCAATATCATCTGGAGGAAGTGAAAATTGGAATGTGCCCACGGCGTTAATGATGTGTTACCGCTTTGTTTAACTTCTCAGTCAGTGCGCGCGCGCCGTGAATTGCGCGTCAAAGCCAATTTACACTCTGCGCATAAAATTAGTTTTATGGGCGAGCAGAGCAAACGCGAAGATGTAATGTGCTTGTCCCTCGGTTTCGAGGCTCACATTTCAAGATTCAGCATCAACATTCGGAAACCCTCACGCGCTGGATTAAAGCGCAAAAAAATCACTGTGCCAAGAGACCGGTTTGAGTTCGCAGCGTGGGCACGCGAAACGTGATTTGAAGCACCACTCTCGACTTATATACGCTGTCCCGGCGAGCCCGCTGGGAGTGAAGCGCGGCACAGACTGTCAGCATACTTGAAGCGTCCGTACGAAATGAGTTACGTTTTTGCAGCTCGACGGTCAAAATCGTAAACGGAACAATGGACTTGACCGAGTGCAAGCCATGCATGTCGGCGACAGCATCGCACGCGCGTGGCTGTGACCTCGCGGTCACGACGTAAGAGTTGGGTGGGGGCGTCGCCCGGGTTTTGTACAACTCCAAAACCTGTTGGGCTGCAAGGTTTCCGCGAGATGGGTAGTCACAGCAAGTTGCTTGTTGAATCCTTGTTCCTCGAGTCTCATCACATTGTATGCCTGCGATTTATTCAGGTTTCTCTGCTTTCCTCCCATGAGCCAAAACATTCGGTAAATGGAATTGGCCAAACATCCAAACGGATAACACTCCTATAAAAAATATAGTCGTGAGATTCGCTGAGGCATCTTGGTAAATTACGGATATTTAAGTATTCTTATTGTATGCTAACTACTACGTTAATGCACGTGACTTAACAACACATTTTTTAAAATGGGTGTCATGAATAGTCACCAGAGGTGGGACAAAGTCATTGTTATGCAAGTCCAAGTCGAGTCGCAAGTCATCAAATTCATGACTCGAGTCTGACTCGAGTCCAAGTCACATGACTCGAGTCCACATCTCATAGGTGGGACAAAGTCATTGTTATGCAAGTCCAAGTCGAGTCGCAAGTCATCAAATTCATGACTCGAGTCTGACTCGAGTCCAAGTCACATGACTCGAGTCCACACCTCTGATAGTCACACAATCGTGTGCACAAAATTACCGACGAATGGATGGAGGGTTGGATGGGCAGCACGATATTTGGCATAATTTCATGAAGTTTTACTTAATGCCATTGATGTATTTTTTTAAACAAGTTATCGATGTAATGTCGTTGGTTTTATGTAAGAATTCATGTCGCACTTTGATATCATCGTTTTACAAACAAATGTAATGTTTTAACTGTTGAGACATTTTACTCCACGGCAACGCTCCGCGATTCATTTCGACAGAACCCATAAAGTTAAGGTTGCCTTAAGTTTTACAAGGCTTCAATTAATTTCTGTTAGTCTTTAAAAACCCCTTTCTTTTCATCTTAGAATGAGCCAGGGGCAGAGCCAGGAGCGGAGCCAGGTGAACAGGAGGTTGAGCCACCTGCCCAGCAGGGGGAGCCTCAGGTACGTGGAAACAATCCTCCTGTCATGTACAATGAGATGATTAACAGTTAAAGCATAAACACAGGGACTCCACTACTAACGGACGAGTTAGGTTCCAGAGGTCTGTTCGTAAGTCCAACGCTACTCCTGTCGATTTAAAACATGTTGTACGGCATGTACACTAAACACGGGGAATGGCTTTAAAAGTTGTATAATCTCCTGTAGATGTAGACGCCACCGGTTCTTTATGTTCTGCAGATGTAGATGCCACCGCCGCCATCTATTGCGCGGCAGTTGAAACTTACGACTCTCGGTCCGAACAGGCAACTGGACATACGGACAGGTTTGTTCGTATCTCTGAAAGTTTGTAAGTCGAATGTTCGTAAGTTAGAGGAGTCTCTGAAGTTGGCACAACGTCTTATGATAACTTTAACTCGACCTGGAACATTATTTTAGAGGCCTTGTCCTCCCTCTCCTTTCCTTGTCCCACACAGTAAACATGCAAAACATTGGTTCAACGTTAACCAACGTTTTGCCCAACGTTTCCATGTTTAATGGTAAGTCACTATTCAGAACTCAAGTGTTCCTGCAGGCGTATGCTTTTATACTCTTTCTACATTCAAGACTGAAAAATTCCCAGTGCATAAAGCCATCCATTGAGAGATGGTGGCGGTTTAGGGAGACCTTTATTCTACAATGGAATGATCACAGCTGATGCTGATGATGAAGTCAATTTGTGGGTGTGCTGTGGTTATAGACACTACTCTATATTTACCTCAATGATACACGAATACAAGAATATGTTAGCTGTGGCTCACATCACTGGTGGGTGGTATCTGAACAAATCATATACCAGCCTTGTCAAACCCGCACGAACCAACATGGTTAAGTATGGTCAAACAATCCCAGTTGACTAGCATTTGTGTGTGGAGGCCTTAATCCAATCGTGGAATGACAAATGACTGCACATGTATCGCGACCAATATTATCCATAAGAGGTTTATTGGGTTGTATTGCGTAAATACAGAGTGCGTAACACTTCTGAGAATTTGCAACAATACCATAAGAAATGTGCCTCCGTGCTCTGGAGACCACCTGGAGAAGATTCCAGGCCACGTGTGTTGACAATGATGGCGAACAAGTGGAGACTCGATAATTGTTTTTTTACCCTTCTATCTGGCAACAAAACTGACACCTTTTTACAAGGAGTCATGTTTGCATAGACCGCAATACCTGCAGTCATAATACAAACAAAAGAACATAACTCTGATAATGTGCACTGTCCTTGAAGTTGATTGGTCCACACCCGAGACAGCTTTCCTTAGAGCCTAGTCTCACATGGGTTGGACCAGATGACGCCAAAAGGCGTCATCAGATAGAAGGGTAAAAAACCAATTTTCATATTTTTACTGGCAAATGAGGTTCCCATAGTGAAAGTGGAGACTCTTTGACTTTCTGAAGCTATTAACATAATTTTTTTTTATCATGTTACAGTCTATTATCCGTTCTTTTTCCACTAAAAACGACAGTCCCATATGAGTGTTAACATTTTTTAAGCACCCTGTATAAATGTGTCGTTAAACCCGCCACCACCTGACACAACCAATTAGTAAGGTTTATCATGTAAACAAAACGTGCCAATTCGTTATGATTACAGCACACCGGTGTGTTGGAAAGTAAACCCACACTCGCATCATGCTCGTTGTAATTACTGGCGAAACTTGAATTACAAATGTTGTGGGTTTACTCTCCAACACAACCGGTGTGCTGTACTAGCAACGAATTGGCATGTTTTGTTTACGTGACAAACCTTACTAATTGGCTGCGTGGGGTGGTGGTGGGTTTAACGACATTTATAATTACGCGATATAACCCAAAAAAAACATCTATTATGCATATGTATTGTTCGAACTAATTATAAATGATTAAATCCAATAACAGTGCTCCACTTCACAACATACGCGTTCCAAAGGACTCAACACACTCGTTATCAACACCGTGGCCTTAAAAGAAGAAAATATATATCCATAATCGGCGACGTTTTGGGCAATGGCGCTTCTTCGTAGCACAAAAAAACCCATGCAGATGGGACATTGCCCGTTAACGTGGCAGATTGCATTCTTTTGTTATTTGAAGGCAGCGTTGGTGACGAGAAGCGCGGAGTTCTTTGTTGACTGTGCTTGTGCTTCACTGCCAACGCGGCCTCGCCAAATAATTAATTTGTTTAATACCGGTGTTTCCAACCTTCTCTTGCAACCTTTGGGGCCTTAACTGCGTCACTCTGGTGCCTCACCGTTTGCTAGGATCAACGGTTTTTCATCACGACCATCTCTCAGTGGCTCTCGCTATCAGCAATGCAACGATTGTTGATAGTCAAAGCCCGCATTAGCAGCTTTTCGACTCAACTAGCCTCAGAGAGGCCAGCGTGTTTTGTTGAGCTTTAAGGGTTTGGGTTAGAATAGTTTGTGGGTTATGGGCAGGGCAGGTGCTCGTTCTTTTATCGTCTCTGGAAACGTTGGGGATCGGGGTGGAAGGGCGGCTATGGAGGGAGATGGCTCATACATGTGCCGTATGTTGAACTTCATTTGCACCGTACGTAGTCAACCGCGAAAATCGGAGGTGCAGGGGAAGGACAGCAAACTAAACACAAAAAGCAGTTCTAAAGATATTAGTTTTCAATCTAGATTGAAAAGTGCATAGCTCCAGTGGCTTTCTAATATCGGAAGGAAGAGCGTTCCAGACGGCCACAGAAGCTCATCTAAAAACACGCGATGCGGTGACCTTCTTTGTTCCACGGTTAACCAAAAGCCGCAGCTGTGAGGATATCCGGAGTTTGTATGATGGGGTTTACGCTCCTTTACTAGATCAGCAAGGTATTGTGGTTAATTTGTGGCAAGCACTTTGTGTGTAATGAGCGCGACCTCATAAGGGGCCGTCCATAAATGGCGTCACGCACCTAGGGGGGGGGAGAGGTCAGACATTTGTGACGATGTGTGACGAGGGGGGGGGGGGTGAGAAATGTGACGTCACATCAAAATGCGCAACTTTAAATAAATATAGACAACACGTTCTACTTAATTAAATATACTTTTTGATAAATGTTTTCTCCTACAACATCAGAGTGCAGCGCCACACTAAATACGCACTACAATGACAATAGTTTAAAGCGATTTGAAGCATATTTTATTTTGGCGGGGGGGGGGGCAGAGTTTTGTGACGTCATAGTTTAGGGGGGGTCTGACTTTTTGTGACGCCATGTGACTAATGGGGGGGGGGGGGGTAAAAATCGTCCAAAATCGCGTGACGTCATTTATGGACGGCCCCTAATGTGTTCGTTTGGCAACCAGAAGCCAATGCAAATTGGTGAGCACCAGACGGACACGGTCATATTTTGCAATACCCATCACGACACGTGGTGACGATGATAATACGAACGAGAAATACGGTCTTCTTTACGTGGTTTAAATCGCTCGAAGTAAAATGTAAGCTTGTTAAAATAATCGTATGCAACTGTGCTTCGCTTTATATTCACAGGCGGACATGATGTGAGAGGCCGCAGAAGATCGAAAATTATAAAATAACAAATAACCGACATGGGTAGGGGAGGGGGTCTGGGGAAGAAGGCCGTGCTCGCTCCGTCATTTTAAAACTATTAAAACAAATATATTATTGGCGGTACATTATTTAAATAAACTAGAGTAAACTATAATATTAGATGTTTTAATTAAGCAAAAATGTATAGACCTCATTAGTGCAACACGATGGCATTACATGCTTTCTGTAGCAATAGGCAAATAGCACGGCGTGTAAATGTGGCACACGGGCAGCTAGGTGAGGTTTAGAATGCATCGCGCACAACGCAGACACGGCCACGCGTATATACCCACACATACACACACAATACCGTATGTAGGCTACACGCACATGCATGCAAATCCACACAAACTAGGCATGCAGTGTGTGTAAAAAAACAATCCTTTCCCAGTTGCTATTATTAGACTTTCATTCGCTTTGTTTGGGCATCTTAACGAAAGTGACACACCGATGAAACCCATCCATCTGGACTCATTCGGACATTCTCCCACGCGTGCCCGGAATTCTAATGCATGCAGGGACCAGGTTGCGTCGGTGACACCGCGTTTGTCGGAGAGCGAGAGACAGAACGTGTGTCCCGTGTTGCTGAGAGGTCTCTTCCAATCAGCAACTCCAAACATCTTGCCTAACGTTAATGCATGAGTAGTTATGAGACAATTGCGCGGAGCGAATTGCAGCCGTGATTTGTATTTGGCCCCTGTGTAATGGTACTGAATGCATACTTTGGTCATGCACTTGCATACACAGATGTATTTTTATTATTATTATTATTCTTTTAGAGTTTATATTTTTCAATGCGTAGATGTGTAGCCCAGATTACCAGGAATCAGATTTTACACTCCAGTGTTTATTTATGTACGTGTTTGAAACCAGGTGATAAATAGGTGATATGTGATAGCATGGATATTCCAGTCATTCGCGAACGATTCAAATGGCATGCATGAAACAGTGGATAATATGGAATGCATGACAGATTCCTCCAATCAAACTGGAGCAATGCAGACAACCGGATGAATGTCTCACTTCGGCAATGATGAGGAAACAAAACTTTCTGTGGATGTTAAAACAGGCCTGCATTGAGCAACCGACGCCACGTTGTGGTTTTGGCCAGTGGCTTTTAGGGTCATGTAGCCAGAGTGATTTTGTCAATTGTATGTTCAAAGCATGTTTATGGACGACATCGATCGCTATGGAAGAAAGGCTAACTTTAGTGTAATGAGATGGGTGTTTGAGGTAGTAGTATTAGTAATATGTGCGTACGTGACTGTGTTGATCAGGTGAGTTTTACTTCCAACGAAGCATCTTTATCAAACAAGCATCTGGTCTCAAAATGCATGCTTGCTGATAATTCTCGGGATTTTGCGGCAGGATATTGCGAGAAGCGTTCGAACGTTGACTCGAGCACGACTGCAGCGTGCTGTACGTATCATCAGGTGGTTGCAAAGAGCGGGGCACGTGTGCGGGATGGAGGAGGGCATGCAGTTTACCGATGCAGGTGACCGTGGTTGCAGACCTGAAGCCAGACGGTGCTGATGAGACCCGTGAGAGAAGCCACCGGACGATTGGTTTATTGGCTAAGCATTCAAAGATGGAATAAATACAGTGACTAATAGAGGCGATGATGAGGTGAGAGGGCATCAGCGGCATGTGTACAATTCGAGACGTGTATACGCATGTTACGTGAAGCAGGTGAGAGCATGGTTGAGGAATTGTGTGCCGTGTAGAAGTGCGGATGTGAAGGTGCGGGATATAAAATCTGTCCAAACAAATGTGCAACAAAAAAAACCCATCATAAAAAGTGCAGATTCCAGTAAAAGACGAATAATGGTTCACACGTTTGCCATCTGAGAAAATAACTCGACGTAGTGGGCCGCAGGGACAGTACAAAAAAAATCAATTGTTGTACCGTACTTATATGCTACCGCGTCTGTGCCTCCCTTTCACCGACCTGCACTGAGCAGCGTGAAGTGTGGTCAGATGGAGCCCCGTGACATGTACAGTAGTACGTGTAGAGGCCGTCATCCAGCAGTGGATTGACACAGGTCTGTACTTGTGGTGGGACCAATCTTTCCACTGAAAGATGACTCTTGTTGTCCACCAAAGAGCTACTCATGTTATGCACCCTGGAGGGAGAATGAGCTGGATCCACCCCATAGCGGGATTTGAACAGGTTCTAGAGAGGCATAAAATAAATGAGTTATTTCAAAATATAAAACAGAATGATAAAAATTAAGCCACGCAATTAGTTACATTAAAACCATGTCCAAACAATTGGATATTATCGTAAACTTATATTCGCTGAAAATCCAATCCATGATTTCAAGTCGTACGCAGAACTTGGTTTTATTAAACAAAAATAAATCTAGCAGACGCTAAGCTTACCTCATTACCGAGGAATCGTGCTGAAATTAATCTCAAACCAAATTTTGTATTTTGGCAAAGGAGTTTGGGTCACAACCGAAGCTGCAGGAGGGCGGGTTACTGTTAACCAATAGGCGTCGTTGAGTGAAACAACAACATGGCCGAAACTCTTGACTTTGGTAACCCTTGCAAGTGAGACTCATCCTGGCCTCTTGTTGTATCTCACCTGGCTTAACAAAATGGCCTTGAGATTTCCTTTCATAGCTTTGCGTCGCCACTTACTCCCTGTACTGTGTTTTATTCAGCGTTTAATGGCTTGTACAGCAGGTGGCTGGATACAGTATGTATCCCCAGTGGTCGAAATTCACATACTTTGAGCCAGAGTACAGTGAAGTCACAATTTCACTCACTCCTGCCTCTCCTTCATGATCATTTCTAGCAGAAAATTACCAAAGCGTCCAATGACATTTTAATGCAAACGTTAAAAAAAACCAGAGAAACCCGTAATTTTGCCAGAGCGCGCGTTCGTGAGCTGGTGCCTTTTCCAAATTCACAAACTTAAAACAAAACTCACGTCCAATTGTTAAACCATAATGACCACTCGTCCTGGTTACCCCTCCCACGTCTCAACCGTTTGCGAAAGAGAATGAATCTCGGTGGGCCTCCGCCTGGCTAAATATAGGACGCTGAATTCGAGTGTGAAAACACTAGCATGTCGTGTTGTGTGCAATTTAATTGACTAAAAGCTTTTGTTACAAAAAAACTATTTCGAAACGTTTTTTCATATAATATGAAAAAATACTTTTTGACTAAATAGTGGTGAATGGTTTTAAGGATTACAGTATTTGAACAATGCATTACATATTTGTGCATGGTAGTGTGTGTGTTCTTTGTTATCCCATACTGACGGGTACAATTTAGAGCTAATGCACTGCAGCAAATGCTCGTTTTTGCCAGCTCCGGAAATGAATGAAAGGACAAACTCTGCGGCTCATGATTGTGTTGCCAATGACCAGATGCATGCATTGCACGTGCACAGTTACCAAAATGAATGGGCGACTGAGCACAATCAAGGTAGCAAGCACATCGTGCCCCTGGTGTCATTCAGAATAGTGTATGGAGCGTGTTAGTGAATAAATAGGTGCATGGACATACCAAGGCAAGAATAGTTCCCCGTTTAGTTGTGTAGAGCGTTGGGGAAAATGTTTTTTTAGTGAGCATCTTCAGTGTTAAGGCATGCTAAGGACTGTGGTTTGGCAAGCACGACCAACACCCGTTCGTTTTTGTCCCCCCCCCCCACCCTTGCTGATGTTGACACATTGCACCAGGAAATAAATTGTCTTGTGAGTCCACCTGTGGGATTGTCAGGCCAGGACCCATTTGTGTGTCATGGCCAAGAGTCTAACCTCTGGGTCGCAGTGATCAAAGCATAGCCATTCTTAGCGTCTACGCCACGGTTCCGCACAGGTGTATGAACACATGGACCCGCACACCCCCACACACACGGGCACACTCTGCATTAAACAACAATTATAATTGTCCGTGGCACTGAGAGAACTCCGTAATTACATCTCTAAAGTATTAAAATGCGCAAATTATATTTACGAACACAAACTGACAGCAGGCCACTCTCATCAGGGCATAGTTTTTAGTTATTTCCGTAATAATATTCGAACATAAATTAAACCATTACCGTCGAACAGATGGGCCTGTAATCGACAGAGCAATGATGGCTTCAAGCTGATTACGACATTTGCATTTGGCACTTTCTCAAATATCCCATCACGTACCAACAAAATTGGCTTTGCCCTAGAACCTAATCTTAGCTGCCACCGTGACATCGTTTGAGCCTGTGCTTTGGACGCGGGTGTTACGTATTCAGTGTGCAACCAACGTGTTGAATTGTGAGATGCCAAGCAACTGAATAAGTTCACTCTCTCTTAAAACAAAACATTTGCCATTTAGTGGAATAAAGAAGGTCTCATGGAAGTTCCGGTGGCTTGTGTGATTCATTGTGCTCTGTTTCTCATCACGTGACGTGCGACGTGTATTTTTTTTAACGCTTCGCGTGATATAAAGTGGTGACCGCTCGCACGCGTCGGTTGCTCCGGTTACCTCCCACATGTAAACGCTAATTGATTCATAATAAAGGTTTTTGGGTTAAATTGCGTTATTTATAAATGTGCCGTAACCCTCCACCACCCGACACGGCCAAACAGTAAAAAATGTGTCACGTTGACAAAGGAAGAATAGTTCACTACTTTAGCCCACCGGTGTGTTGAAGAGTGAATCAACATCATTTAAAATTTTGAGTACGACGTTTCGCTGGTAATTACATCCAGCATCATCGGCCAATTTGCCAGAATGGCATCATCGGGAAATTTGCCAGAATGGCAGAATGGCAAATTGCTCGATAATGCTGGATGTAATTACCAGCGAAACGTCGCCCTCAAAATTTTAAATGTTGATTCACTCTTCAACACACCGGTGAGCTAAAGTAGTAAACTATTTGTCCTTTGTAAAAAAAATGTACTGTTTGGCCGTCTCGGGTGGTGGAGGGTTACGACACATTTATAAATAACGCGATCTATCCCAAAAAACATTATTATGAATAATATTGGTCGCGAAAGCCTACGTGTTAAGCTAATTGATTGGCCGGTAACACCTTCGTGGGTTCTATCCCGACCCTGACGCATATATATATTTGGAGTTTGCACGTTCTCCCCGTGGTAGCGTGGATTTTTCTCCGGGTCCTCTGGTTTTTCCCTCTCATACATTTAGAATCAACATCACGCGTTTCGAATATTTGGCTGCTGCTATAAATATCCACCTGATGAGCCACTTCTGAAAAAGAGCCACAGAGCTTAGTGGGTCTTACCTGACAAAATACAAGTTCTTTTCACATATATATAGAACTGCAGAGCTTGGGGGCGGGGGGAATGTCGGACCTGGCTTACCACCTGGCTGCCCTTCCCGCAAGTCTGTGGTTCCTCCTCGCACCTCTGAGCCGTTACAAATTGAAATTATTTTTACCACATTCACATCTGCAAAGGTCACCTCCAGAAAGAGCGCACCTCTTAATTGGTCTGCGCCTTACACTCAAGGTTGCACGGTACAGATGTGAAATCACAGTCGAAGGTCATCATGAAACGTTCCATGTTTTCCCCGGCAATTTCACGACATTTGGACAGAATTTGTGGCAGCGATGCAAAGAGGAGATCACTGTGGTGATGCGGATCTGTAGCAGAGTGAGTGATCCTTACAGCTTGGAAGTGGGGGACCAGTACCCTTAGACATCTGCCTCTCTGCCCTATCAAGCCATAAGTAATTTTTTTTATCACCTCGATCTGTACTTCATTTTAACATTGTGTCAGACTTCCATTAAACCCGAATATTCCTGGGCGTCCCTAAAGACGCTCACAGCTTCCCTCCTTGTTGAGTGACACCTGGCCACCCGTCATCCTTTAACCATTCCCTGAAGGGTTTGTTTTACCAATTGCCGGTGATTGGTGGTAGCTGCTGAGTAAATATATAGGTGGGTATGGATGCCAGCAGGCGTAGAAGAGTGAAAAGGGGGGCCACAGGAGAGGAGAGAAGTTGATAATTGCATCTTATTTAAGTGCTGAACAGTAACCCTCAAGTGCATGCTCAACATTGGGGCAGCAGGGACTTTAGGGGGCTAAAAAAAAAGCACAATAAAGTAGTGCGGTTTCGTTTTTGTATTATCTGTGTAAGGAGCTGGCCAATTGATGTGCAGCGTTGCGGCATGCAGTGGAATGAATGGCGCTATGTAAAATGAAAAAATGGAATTATTATCATAGTCTGATTTTATGAATATAATAGCACACGTGTGAAGGGGCGGGGACTACACACAAAGAAGGGCGTGGGTCCTATAAAGGGAAAGGCTACGGAGCCGAAAGAGAAAGAGGAAATTTGGAGGGGGGTGTGGCCTTATCAGGAAGGGATGGGGCCTAAGGAGTAAGAGGCTGGGACCTACAGAGGAAGGCCTACTTTCGAGGCTGAACTTCTCTGAGGATCCAAGAAAATTTAAGTAATCAAATAAATGAACAGCGTGGCGCCAATGCACATTCCCGACCCCCCCGCCACCCCCCCAAAAAAAAGTTAATAAAAAATGTCTGCAGGCTTGGATTGATTTAGGCTAAACTATATATAGTTATAATTAGCTGCAGTCTATTTTGATGACGAAAAATACAGCCTTAAAGTTGATGAAAATGATGGCACAGTGTTTGTATATTGATCCCTGTGGCATTATAACCGGTTCTGCTTGCAATTCCAGGTAGAGTGAGGTCACAAGCCACTCGCAATCGAGCCGGCTTGTTGCCGTATCGCTTCAGTCCACGCAGCCTCTACCGCCACCTTAGATTGGTTGAGGGACCTTAACATTCAACTATGACATCTATACAAACTGCTGCTTACATGGCATGTAAAAGATGATGGTGCTGGATCGGCGGCCTGGTAAGACTGCTGCCGTGAGAGCTCAGGCCGAGGCAGTGAGCCCACTTCACCAACCATGCCAGCACTTCACCAACCATGCCAGCACACACTTCCCACTGGTCGGAGAAACACGGCATCACATGCGGCTCAGAAATATCTTCGTGCTGGCTTTACGCGTCACCATCGAGACCTGGGCAACTCCCAATGTGGCTTTCACTCACCAACCTGTGATTGAACCCCGTTGGCCATTGGACTATGGGCATTGTGAGGTCACCAGCGGCCTCGCCGTGAATGGTGGCCGTTGTCATTGCCTGTGAAACGACACACGGCGTGTTCGAAGCCTCTTTGTTGTGTGACACAGCACCAACTCGAGGCCCAGCTTCTTCTCGAGGCTCGAAGCTCGTACACTGAACCGAGCGTCCACTACCCCTTGTGCTCTCTCCCCTTTTATCCCTCTCGAGCCATTTCCCTCGAACATTCCGTGCACTTTCTTTCCTCCAGCAAATCTCCGTCCTTTTTCCTTGACGGTTCTCAAGCGTCGCCTCTCGGTTCAACTTCTGCTTCCCACCTTTTTCCAATCCCCCTTCAAAACCCTGCCTCCCGACCAATCATCCTGGAGGCCTTTTGACGCCGATGGGAGGCCCTCAGCCTACTTCCTGGAAGTTTGTTTGGCTGCTCATTAGCTTCGGGTGAGTGCTTCCACAATTTCGGTCACTGCGTCTGTATTAGCGTGGATTTATGAGCTCTTAACCACTGTACCTACCCCCTTCAGATGCAACGTTGCATTGAAGGTACGGGTCTTGGGACTTCATTGGTGAAGCAGCACATAATGCGCACACACAAGGACTCAACACGCTCATAACACTTCATTATTGGTTACGAGGGGATTGATATTTTTAACTTGCAAATCGACCCATTTAAAATGAGTCTTGTGTAATGAGTACGGTGGTGCGTTTTTCCCTTTTCATATTTTAGTCGTGATTCTCACCTGTAGTATACCAGGTGGAGTCGGCGTCTCCCGGCTCACACAAGTGTTGACTGGTGCTTCCTCCCATCGGTATTCATTGGGCTTAGACAACCCCTTGACTGAGACTTTAAACTGCGATTCATTAACTCTAACCCAATGTGTTTTACATAGTAAATAGTTCACGGCATGTAACAATATATCGAAGCATCAATTCCAGTAGAATCCATTTGAACGTTCCTGATGTCAAATCGTGCAACGTATTATTTTTTTGTTATTTGTATATATTTGATGAGGACATCGACGAGATGAAGCGATGACATCGGCATGTGTAAGGTGGATTATTTCATCGCAAGGTCGTGAGATGACGATAGTGTAGGGAGGCCTTTATTCAGCAGTGCATTTAACATGTTTCAAAATAGCATTGAGAAAATAGATTTACTGACTGAAGTGAGGGGTATATTGAATCCATGCTTTTTATGCACGCATGACGCCATTAATGCTACGATAATTATGATTCACCACAAACTCATTATGATCGTGACTGGATGGAGCCGTGGTCCAATGTTTAGCACACTGTACTCTGAACACTAACATAACGAGTTCAATTCCAGTCCAATGGCCTGCAATTTCCCCAAGGCCAAAAAACGCCCATGAACATAATAGTGTTGGTGGCATTCATCCAGCAGTGGACTGACGAGATCTAAATTATAATTTTGTAATGGTTTATCTTTAAAAAGAAAAACTTCGCAATGACCTTCATATCAATAAGAAATACGAGTTTGGGATAATTTTGGCTCTAGAAAATTAGGTGAACATTTTAGCAAATAGTATTATTTGAACCGGATAGCTTTTAATCAATATTTGATATATGCAGATTTTGGTTTCACGAGAACTGGGACGATCAGTGGGTTATGTCAACTCAGCGACTAAACATTTTAATCAACCGCTGTTCTCATTTGTGGTTGACTACTGGAGCCCATTTTAAATGATAGCCACGCCACACCCTACAAGCCACGCAAATCATGACGCGGCTAATGATGCAAAAATACCAACCCACCACCTCCCCCATCAAGGGGAACTCACGTCACTTAAACATCCTGGCTGTTCCCAGGATTCCATCAAGAGATTCCACCATAATCCTGTGCAAGTGTCTGCGCTGACTCGCCATGCACAATGGGACACAGCCCGACTCTGCAAAACCCACACCTCACCGCGGCTGACGAGTAGCCGGGGGCGTTGCGACATGAAGAGGGCATGGATTGTGACGTCATCACGCTCGCACGCGACGGACGGAGGCAGCCAGCCAATCAGCCCTCGTCCGTCTGTCTCCAAGCAGCACGAAGCCCGAGCGGGTACCCCTCCCAAATTGCCACAATCTCTCGTCAGGACGAATGGGAAAGTGTGCCCCCCTAATGTAAAAGACGAAAAGACGAGTCACTTGTTCTCTGGCACACAGAGTGCACCTCTCGAAGCAGACTTCATCTCGTGACGTAACAATAACCCCACTGGAATGTGGGTGGGGGGTGGGAATGGCCAAAATGATTTCAAGTAAAGTTACAAAGATACGTGTGAAGCAGAGAGTAATGCATAGACTGGTGTTGTTTTCTGGAGGATTCAATCTGTCGCTGTGCATTCAGAGCAATGACCTTGGAAATTGGAGCAGCGCGTGGATTGTGACGAGGTGGTGTGTAAGTGGCGCAGGGACTGGCGGTGAGTGCAGTGTTACATCACCAATACGAATGCAGTATACACTACTATATTACATTAACGAGACTATGCTAATTGTTTGCATGTTATTTGTAAATCATGTGTTTGTGCCTTACTCTGACATATCCCAAAGCAATTAAAATAACGTTGAGAAAAGTAAACCCACAGGGCAATGGTCTCACATCCAGGTTTTATGCAAGCCTAAAATATTCAATACAACATCGCGTCAGATAATGTCTTTTTGACTCTCTCATTATTATTTTAATGCACTTTGCTTGTAAAGTTTTAACTACGTCATGGACCTCTGAAGCAGCAGCTAAGAATACAGTGCTTGTTTAATATAGATAGCAGCCCGTACTATGCCCCAACGTTCCAGCGCCCCACTCTCATGGGTAAGTAAATGGTTCATTCCTTAACAATAAAGATCACACATACAATGGCAGAGCCTGGTTAAAATATTCTGAAGATACTATTTTGATATGAAATGGTGGGGGGATTATATTGGCAAATCTGTTCCTTTGCATTTCATATTCAGTGTTCCACCGTAGAAACCATCAAGTCCACAAGGTGCGTGCCAACAGTCAGTTCCTCTTTTGATGTACGCCCCATAGTTTGCAGGGAGGACTGTTATATACAATGGCCAAAAGGTTAATTTGTGGTAATGGAGCAGAAAGGCTCCACTATATTGATCATCCCTGACAGGGGAAAACGAGTAACAGTCATCACATAGGGCAACAGGGCTCTATTGAACTGCTGACCCCTAATTAATCTGTCTAACAAATGTCAAATTATTTCATGGGCCATATCCCACCGATGAGACTTCTAAAAATCATGAAGCCCAAAATAAACTATGAATACACTTTTTTTTAAAGCTGGTCGTTAGATCTGGTGGGTGTGCACATCTACTATGCCGTATAAGCTAGTGGTGGTTTCCAGGCACTGTGGGGGGGGGGGTGGGTCTCACGATCCAGTGGTGTCGACCTATCTTTCCCCGCAGCGCGCGTTAAACGACTCAGTGGTTTCCTCGCGGCCGAGACTTCCGATCGCAGGCGCGCATTATATCAATCGTCATCCGCACGCAAAGCAAAGACAAAGATCCCCCGTATAGCCTCAACAGACTGTCGGGGCAAGTGCCGTTAGCGAGCACCGATGAAGGCCGGCACGGCACACGAGGGGGGTGGGTGGCCAACACCACGCCCGGCCGCCTTTGTCTCCCCAGCGGTGATGTTTACACACCGCGCCAGGTACTCATTTGAGGCTGAGTCGTGCGCTCGACTTCATTAACAATGCAAAATGCAACAAAGGGGTCAGCGGCGAGGTGGAGATGCAGGCTGGAAACTGTTGAACGCAATCTTCCACGAGGGCGAACGGCGGGAGTGGTGGGGGCGGTGGCGGCGGTGGAGGTGGACGAAGCGGCGCTGAGTGGGGCTCCTCTTTTCGACGGAGTGGCTCACAGGCCGAAGCTCTTGCTGAAGCCCCCCATGGCAGCCTTCGCCTTCTCTGAGGCCGCGTCGGCTGCAAGCTGTGCCTGCTTCGATGCCTCCTTGGCAGCTGGGGACGACATTGCATTCGTACAATTACCGTGCGGACGTTTTACGACATTTGTTGTCGGGAAGCCAAGCGTCGGGCTAAGAGGTCAACGTTTGTCTCGATACGGAAACAAGTGTGGGGTTGGCACTCATCTCCACTGTTGACCCCCCCCCCCAAGGCAGCGTTGGAAATGCTACGTTCCTATGGCCAAGCCGAGTCTGCCCATGGCACAATCATTGCTGACTTCCCAAAAAGTTGGTCTATGTAGCGTCAACACATCACATATATATGGAGGTGGAAATCCAAGCACTTTTTTATGCAGCCAAAACGAATTTGGAATACGTATATTATAAACTGCATTGCAAAGCAATGGATCTTCTTTAATAACGGTGTGACATATTTTTTAAAAAAAGTCTTGTAAATCATATCAGCCGCATTAAAAAAAAAACATTAATTTGTACCAGTTGTAGCTGTTTGAGGAAATGAGCAGGTAGACGACATGAAAGAGCATTACAATTGCACAGTCTCGGACACGTGATTTTGCACACCAATGTGTCATGCTAAGCAACGAGACAGTTTAACTTTTACGCGATTGAAAAAAATACAACGCTCTTGTTATGGCCCTTATGAGGACACGGTAAGTCCACACAGACATACACAATAGGCAAGCAGGATCAGGGTAATGGTTTCATTACCAAAGGAAGATGAGCCTCCAGTCAGACTTTTGGTGTCCACACACGTTGGCATATGGATAAGCTGCTGCTCAATGTCTTACCAGCCACACAACCACCTTATCGTAACTACAATCCACACGTATGTAACTGAAACATAATCTAAGTTTCCACGATCGTTGGCACGTGGTCTCAATGGTCCTGGACTGGAATTCCAGGATCCATGTCCCTAAATCTGAGGGCTCCTCCCGTGGCTTGGCACGGCTCAGTTGTACAGTGGATAAAAGATAATGATGTCGGCTCAGCCTGGTTGGGCTGCCATGGGAACCATGGACGAGCTTGCTTTGTGTACCGAGACAGAATGCTTCCCCATGGCCATGGAAACCTGGCAAAGAGTTATTGAATCGTGTTTCTGGATGGCTGCAATGTGGTGCTAAATGTTCCCCGAGTGGGGCCGATAAAACACCTGGCCTCCTGGCAAGAGATTATTTCAATATTCAAGCGTGGCTCTGCTTTTATATAACACCATCGCCAGATATCCACCACAATCGGCAGTTTCGTGGGAGTAAAATTTCGCGCGTGCATTGGAAGTGATACTGGGCGGCCCAATTTGCGGGCAGTAATTCTAGCTATCAGGGTGTGGCTGTGGTTGTTTGCCAATCCTGGTGGCTGCATCGGGGAAAAACAACAGAACGAGGTTAGTGGAGACAGGGGGAGATGAAAACCTTTTATGTATCGTATAACAAAGTCTTTCCCTGCTCAGATGACCACTGAGTACTGCTCATCTCCATGTACGGTCTTGAGCCAATGGGTGGAAATTCCACATTTCCATGGAATAATCCCAATTGTTCTTAAGTGCCGTGAGCTAAAATACTCGACCCAGTCACCAGAGGCAGCACGAGAAAAAATCCCTCATGATAGCATGTAAATGTGTTCACTCAATTTGGCAAAGCCGAGCTGTGACTGCCATGTACAGATACAATAATACACTGGGTTGTATTTTTAGTCTGCTGTGTAACGTGGGAAATTGATTAGCACCTTGCTCTGTTGGGTTTCAGAGACTTATTGAAGCGACTCCAGAGCTAGTCACGTGGTTTCATCACCCGGGACCATCGCATCAAGCCTCACAATTCTCCGCTTAACTAAAAGAGTTCCAGAAGAACATTTATACATCCCATGACTTGACCAACTGCGCATTATAAAATACACACAACGCGTCAACGTTACTGTGATGGATATGGAGGGGGGGGGAGGGCAAGAAATGTGTGGCTCGTGCTTGATAAATGGTGAAAGAGCAGGCGTTCCCGATGTTATCACACAGTGTGTTAAATATTTTACTGATGAATAATGAAACCGAGATGTCGGATGATGTATTTTTTTCACCAGATATAATTTCTGTGCGTGTGTTACGTTACATGACTGCTAACTCGGCACCGAGATTGTGTTACGCCCAGTTTCCGATGGTCAAGTCGATCTCGATGGGATCTTTTTTTGCCAGCATCCAGACTGATGAAAAATAAGAATAGGGTTTTCCCTTTATAGCAACTATAAACAGGTGCGAGATGTTCAAATACCAAATAGAAACCTTTTGTAAGGCATCAAGTCGTATACTGGTAAGACAACGCCAGAAATAAGTCTCTGGTGTAGGCCAATCAGTTTTAAAGACAATGCACGTAGCCTCAGAGCACGTTTGGCTAATGCAGACTTGATGCCCTGCAAAAGGTATTTGAACATCCTTGGTGTTTGAACATCTTAACACCTATCTTATTACTCTTTGGTTCTTTCGGTAAAGTCACGTAGGTAGAAAAATAATAGATCACGACGTTTCGATCGAAACACAAGCCACCGTCATCAGATGGAACAGATACGGCAGGAGAGCTGCTGTATCCATCAGTCTCACGATCGCCCGCACAATGTGTGGCAGTCGTCTCTATAAGTTTACGCGGCACAATTCGTCCGAGACGTATCCCCCCACTCTCCACAGCGTAGTAAGCCCCGTCTGATTTGGTGCTAGGATTTGAATGTCACGGGAGGCGCAGCTGTGTACGGCGGTGCATCTGGATTCTTTCCACGCTGTGGATCCACCGTTGACGGATGCGCGTGTTGTACCCGCGTGTTGGGACATGCTGCCGGCTGGTAACCAGCGGCGTTGGGATAAGACCAGGACCCTACTTGTGTGGCTGTGGCCCCTGATTGGTCGGTGCTGGGTTCGATGGCAACAGCCGCTCTGCGGCTACGGCAGGAGACTTTAACAGCGACGCTAAACAATGAACGGGAGCATCTGGCAGCTTAACAACAATAAACAGGGAGCACGTCTGCTTTGCTGGAGCAACAAACAATCGCCACTCATTAGCACGGTAAACCACAACGCCTGGGTGTGTCCCGTGGCAATGGGTCTGCCTTCTTCACTAGTCCCCATGGCTCGAAAGTGCACCTATCCTGGCACTGACGCTGGTGACGTGATCGTCACTTTATGGTGATTGGCAACTGATGTTGATGTCGCTGTGTGTGTTTGCATGGATGTGTGTGTGCGTGTGCTGGGCAGCGGTAGTGTAGCGGTTAGCGCTCATGGCCAACACCAATGACGATTATCTGAACCGGTCCCGGGCCTCCCCTAGGTCGACTCAGCCTCAAATGAGTACCTGGTGCGGTGTGTAAACATTGCCACTGGGGAGACAAAGGCGGTCGGGCGTAGGTGCTACTCGCACTTGCTACTCGCACTTGCCCCAACAGTCTGTTAAAGGCTACGTGGGGGTTCTTTGTCTTTGTGCTATCATGTATTGCCAAACCTGTATCAGCAGTCTTGTTTGCAGCATCCACCACTTGATCCACTGCTTGCTGAGCACCTTCCTGCACACTTTGTACTGAGACGCGCACACACACAAAGACAAAGATCCCCCGTCGAGCCTTAACAGACTGTTGGGGCAAGTGCTGTTAGCGAGCACCTATAAAGGCCGGCACGGCACGCGAGAGGGTGGGTGGCCAGCACCACGCCCGGCCACCTTTGTCTCCCCAGGGGTGATGTTTACACACCGCACCAGGTACTCATTTGAGGCTGAGTCGGCCCATGACCGGTTCAGATAATCGTCACCGGTGTTGGCCGTGAGCGAGAATCGAACTCGGGTCGCCGGGTTCGGAGCGCTAACCGCTACACGACCGCTCCCCACGGACACACAGACAGAGACGTATACACGCATTGCACAGCAACGATCGCCCACATGCCCACACAGAAATGTGGGGCTTAAACGCCGTTCGTGAACAGCACGCACGAGTCGGGCGATGTGAGTGTCCATTGTCTTTCTCAGCAACCTTCATTGCCCCACTGGCGATGATGAGCACACGATGGTGCCAAACACTTTTTTTGGTTGAGTCAACTTAAGAGCAATCTAAGCCATGCAGGGTTCATATACACATCGCCACGGATGTGTTATTCGTGACCAGGTGTCCAGTACTGTTGTGTGAATAACTACAGCACTGATTACTCCCAAGGTCATCAACCATCAACACTCATATCTTAGTTTAAGAATGTCAAGCGTCTGAATGGACCATACAATCCGATATCTTAGTCGTATGCCCGAACCTGCCCGTGCCGCGTGCGTGGTGTGCTGGTGTGAAAGGGCACCTGTGTGATCCCATCGTACAGCAATCCATAAACTGAAAGTGTACACAGCACAATTATTTACTCGAGTGAGTCATAGTGGTGGGCAAAATCTCGTCATTTCATTCCGCCTCATAACCTATTTATGGTTTGCATTAATGCTGAGAAGAGTTTTATATTCTGAGTCCAAAAAGTTTAAATTAGTTACCGAAATCGTAAAGAAAATCCAAGGTTATTCCTTTTATAATAAGTCGTTCAGTAATTTCCTTTAGTCAATTTCTATTGGTTCTCATAAATACTATGTCTTCAGGAAAATTGTTCACAATTTCTATATTTATGTCTACACATTTTTGTTCCAATCCAATTTTCTGAAAATATCTTCTCACATCGCTGCGAAAAACTTTGGTAAAATTGAATCTCCTTTCCTTACTCAAATTCTGATACCAGATGCTGTTACTGCCTTCATTAAATTTCAGTAAAGTTATTCCATACTCGTAAATGTTATTTTTAATCATTTATAAACCGTTTATATTTAGTCTCTTGGTGTGTGAGAGATTTAATAGCTTAATACATTTTCATTGAGGCAAATGCGTTACCAGTCTATACAGACTAGGCCTAATGGTGCTGAAACATAAGTTTGGATTGTTTAGATTATGTAACTGCTATACATTTCCAAATGATGAGCCACTTCGTGGAGCTATCATTTGTGGCCAGGTCACTTCTGAAAAATAAGCTAATAGCTCAATGGGCTTTAACTGGTAAAATAAAACGTAGTTGAGTTTTATTTGTATTGTTTTGTGATTTGATTACCTTGCCTATACTTTGCACTGCTCTCGTGTTTTGTGCTGTTTGTTGTTGTGACCTTTTGACCTGCTCCTACTGGACATCCGTCAAAAAGAGCTTTTCAGCTCATCAGATTCCTCCAGGATAAATAAATATCCTGATTATGATCATTTGTACGGATATTCATTCAAATAAAGGATGCAAAGTTGTGCTCAAGATAATCGAGTAAAACAAAAGACATGTACTACAACAGGTGCACTAAGCAAAATAATAGATGTTGACACAACCGTTGAAGATGGTGATGGCAAAGGCACAGCCCTTGTCTTGGATGACAACGATGATGAAGATGATGACAACAATATTATTTCCACTCTTGTAGTTGATGATGGCCGTGCAACCATCAGCACCACCATCACTGACCCCCGACTCTGGGCGATCCATCAATGCCCACCGCACCAGGCACCCATTTAAGGCTGAGTTGACTGAGGCCCGGCTCAGAACAAACGTTGTTGTTGCTTGCCATGAATCGAACTCAGGTTTCCAGGTTCATAGCTGAATGCTAAATCTAGGCCTTTGCGTATGTGTGTGTGTGCATATGCGTGTCAATTAATGTGTGTGCCGCGGGGAGCGGTAGTGCAGCGGTTAGCGCGCTGCGCTACGAACCTGGTGACCGAGGTTCGATCTCCGCTCACGGCCAACACCAGTGACGATGATGTTAACCAGTCCTGGGCCTCCGCTAAGTGTACTCAGCCTCAAATTAATCATTGGTGCGGTGTGCAAACATCGCCACTAAGGAGACAAAGTCGGTCGGGCGTGGTGTTGGCCACCCACCCCCTCGTGTACCATTCCGGTCTTAATAGGTGCTCGCTAACAGCACTTTCCCCAACAGTCTGCTAAGGCTATAAGGGGGATCTTTGTCTTTTATGCCATGCACCTAGCCTGGCACAAGCGCGTTGGTGACGTCACCGCCACTTAGTGGTCGATTGACAGCTGTTGTTGTGCCATGCCAGCCTTAATAGGTTCTCGCTAACAAGATTTGGCCCAACAGCCTGTGCTGGGCTACACGGGGGATCTTCGTGCGTGTCTATCCAGTATATATGTGCGGGTGTGTGTGCAGGGGGCTTTTGCTAAATTTGCTTTTGATTGCCACTGAAATGTACGCACATGGTATTAGGTGAACTCCAAAAAGCCATCGAGGGTTATTGGTTTTTTTATCGGTGGATAACAACACCTGGAGGAGGTGTAACTTCACCGGTAACATCTGTCGATCGGGCGCGCACAGAGAAGCCGGGAATACCTGGCGCGGTTGTTGGCAGCGCTGTTGGCGTGCCGCATGACATTAGAGCCTGCCATGTGCACGCCCTGCGGGACTTTTCATCATCAGCATCATCGTTTAAAAAGAAAACAGAAGGCAATACTGCGCTCTATTGTACACACACAAGCAAATGCAAAGACAAAGGTCCCCCATATAGCCTTAACATACTGTTGGGGCAAGTGCTGTTCGCGAGCACCTATGAAGGCCGGCAGGGCACACGCGGGTGTAGGTGGTCAACACCACGCCCAGCCGCCTTTGTTTCCCTCGTGGCGATGTTTACACACCGCACCAGGTACTCATTTGAGGCTGAGTCGACCTAGGGGAGGCTCAGGACCGGTTCAGATAATCGTCACTGGTGGGGAATCGAACTCGGGTCGCCGGGTTCTCAGCGCAGCGCGCTAACCGCTACACCGCCGCTCCCCTACAAACAAACACGAACGCACACAGGGACACTCATTTTGATTAAAAGGCCCGACACTCACAAATATACCGTGTAACTAAGACAACTGTAACCCAATAAACATTGAACTTTGGGCCAAAATTGAGTCAACGTTAGTCCAATGCTTCCAAGCGCATGCCCACGTTGGCCCGATGCTGGCATGTTTACTGGGCATTGGTGCTCTTGACTCTCTAGCAATAGTGCATGACAGCAGTAAGCACGCCGAGTGAAAACTAAACCCGGACAAATGCTCCTAATAATTCGTAGGCATTGTAGTGCACAATGGTTCGCATGCTGCGAAGTATATCATGTTGGCATTGGAATTAGTAGGCAATATTAAGCAAATATTATTTGTGAGGGTGGTCAAACAAGAAAATATAGCTTTTAATTCACTCAGAGGCAGCTGCTGCTGCTGTCTGTCTGCTGTCTGCTGCAATTAATCAGGAGCAGAGTTTGATGCTGTAGCTGGACATCAAACACTCTTTGACAATCACCTTTCTCCATAACGGTTAAAGCACCGTGCGACAAAGTCATCTCATTAATCTCAAACACACAAAAACATAACAAGGGACTATCTTTTTTTATCTATATACAAAAATATACATATCTATCTGTGGGATATTTTTGCCAGTATCAAAATTTATGAAAATAAGAATAGGTTTTCCCCTTTATGGAAATAAAACAGGTTTTAAGATGTTCAAACACCAAACAGATACCTTTTGCAGAGCAGTAATTCTGCATTAACCACACGTACTTGTGTCAAAACATGCAAACTTGCTCTGGTAATATTTGCATTGTCTTTAAAAACGATTGGCCTCCACCAGATACAGCCTTCTTTATGGCCTTGGCTCATCAGCGTTAGAACAGAGAACGCCTTTTAGCGAACAGTACAAAGACATTGCAAGTATCAGAGCATTTACAGCTTGGGTCGAGCAGTTATACTGTATCTACGTCACATTTTTGCCAGTATCAACAATTACATACAGTGAGTACAGTAAACCCCCAGGTCTCTATTTATAGCACACGCAGCCAATCCAAAACAAGCGTTCATCCAGCTACGTGTAAGACATTAATAACATAATAGTGCAAACGAAAACTGCAGTTTGACATTTAGAGGGCATTTATGTTGGCTAAGAGGCTGTCATTTACCAAGTCAGTCATATAGGCTGGCTTCCGGTGCAGCCCGCATAATAGTTGCCTTGCTTCTTTGCAAAACACTGCTGATTGTCAGCCACATTTATGAACAACAACAAGAAAAAAAAACTGCCCATGAATTTTCCACAAAGATTCCCATTGCAAATGAACTGATTGTTTTCTACGGGAGGAAAGGCCGCTTCAAAACAAACAGCGCCATACTAACAAAAACAATTATGTAATTCTCTACTGTTCTCTGCGTGTAAAAAAAAAACACTACAACTATTGTACGAGCTCCTTCCCAGCAAACATGCCAACGTTGGGTCAACGTTGGCATGCGTTTAGAATCAAAGGACCAACGATGGCCCAACGTTGGGCACAACGTTCCATGTTCGCTGGGCACGTATTGTCCGGCCGTATAATGATGCAAAGCTACGATGTACATTTGATTATACAGCCGTGTACTGGTTTTCCTATGCCAGTTGAGTAAACTTGCAGCTGTGGACACAGAGAGAAAACAGCGCTTCACACAAAACTAGTGGTGAGATACTGCAGGAACCAAAACGGTTGATACACGTGGTAGTAATAAAGTGTCATTGGAGGCAGGTTTGGTGGATGACGGTAGAACATCATCATGTTAGTCACCCAACGGTGAATGGTAGATGGCAGCTAAGCAAATGGATGGTTGAGTTGCAGAATCTGTGTTTTGGCGTTAAATAGCTTCACATTCGTGGCTTATCTCCAGAATGTTTCGGATTCCTCCAATGCAGGACACCAAGAATACTCACGACGAAATTGAGCTGCACCCACGTAGAATAGGTCTGAGGCTCAGCGAACCTCTCCTTGTTTAAACAGTTTCTACCGTGCGACAGGATAAACCCTCATCCAATTTAAATACGGGCACCGCGGTGGCAAGATGTTTGCTACCTCGCTTTGTATGCAAGAGGTCGTGGGTTCCATCCCGACCCTGACGGCTATATATTTGGAGTCGCCATGTTCTCTCTCCCCGTGGTGGCGTGGACTATTCTCCGTGCCCTCCAGTTTCCCCCTCCACATTCAGAATGAACGTGCGTTTAAGAGTATGTGGCTGCGAAACATTTCCACGTGATAAACCACTTCGTTGGGCTATCATTTGTGATAACCAGGTCGCTACTGAAATTGAGCTATACCCTCAGCGGACCTTACCTGGTAAAATAAAAATAAATTATAGTTAAGTTAGTTATAGTTAAATATGGGGTAAAATGTGCGGATTCCATTATCCATGTTGATCCACGCCATTTACTCTTATTTCAATAAAAGTGAATACAGAAATGTCCCTTTGTCCGCTGGTATATTCGACCCAACCCATGACATAAACCTATTTTTTATTTGACCAGGTCAGGCCCACTGAGTTATATAGCTTTTTTTTCAGAAGCAACCTGGCCACAAACGATAGCTCAACAAAATTCCTTATCATGTGGACATTTATAACAGCCAAACACGCTTAACGCATATTTCTAGATGTGGAGGGAAAAACTGGAGGACCCGGGAGAAAAATACATGCGACCATGGGGAGAGAGACATGCAAACTCCAAATACACAGGCATCAGGGTCGAGATCAAACCCACGACCTCCTGCATACCAGATGAGGGAGATAACATCTCGCCTTACAAGAAGACATCTGAATCCGGCGCTGGCCTGAGAAGGGCCTGGGCCTACAATCCAGAGAGACCCAGGCATCGAGCTACAAAGAGGTTGGAAATTGGGCAGGGTTCCACAATTCTTACACCAGGGCCCTTGCCAACCATGATATGCTGTTACTCCTACTACCTCCTCGGATTTAAGATCTCGTTTTAGAACGATTCTAAATGTGTATCCTGAACCTCATGCTATTTTCATTGCACGTCAGCATCTGTTAAATTCACCTTATACTCTATGTAGGCTCTGTAGAAATAAATTCGTGTTAACATATGAACCGAATCTACTGACGTTTTCCTTTTGTTTATGGAATAATTAGCATGTTTTGTTTGATTGCAGTAATCAAAACATAACTGTAATTTAATTACAGTACAGTGTAGTGTATCTTATCCGTGGTGATCTGCAGTCCTGTTAGCAGACTATTTTCCACGACGATGACTCTTGTCAGCACATACACCTGCGGAAAATAGGATTCGAATTTGGTGCCACTTTCAGATCACTTTTGTTATCCGTGACATTTCCACAAGGTAACAGAAGGCGCCAGCGGCGGCAACTTACACAGCCACGGATAAAAGGAGAAATGTCACTCGACTCCTCTTATCCGTCATTATCCAATAATAACTGGAGGCAATGGGATTCCTATTATCTGTAAAATGACCAAGGATATCAGGAGGAATATCACCGCGGATAACGGCAGTTTTCACGGTAATGTTCTGCCCGCAAATAACAGGAGTCACGAATAACAAGAGCACAGACAAACGTAGTCTCACCACGCACATTGAATTCATAGCAACAATGATTTATGCGTTTCTGTCTTTAGTAATATGATTACAACAACGCATTTATGCCCAACACTGCCTCCGTGATCCTCCCTACACTGATACCCCCGCGCTCCTCACCTGCATAATCATTTTGACACGCCAGTGTATATTGAGTCAAGACATTTCATAAGCCCAGACTGTAATCACATTCTACATTTTGGTGTGATTTTTCTTTTTTAAAAACCGTGTCGCCATGTGTTACCGATGCCTTCTCCCGTGGTCTTGGCTTGGCCTGCCAGCCCGCCCAGAGACTTGTTGATGGAGTCCATGGTGGTGGTGGTAGAAGGAGAAGACGACGTTCGTGGCGGTGACGGTAAGTGCGTGCGTGTGTCCTGCCTTTGACGGTGGAGTGCTGGTGTGCGTTGGGTTCCTGGGGGTGGCCGTAGCGGTGCAAAATGTATTTGTAGTCGAGCGACCACGCCCTAAAACAACGGGCACCGCATTGCAGCCAAGCCCCACGCTCTGGATTTTATTAAACCCGGCACTGGCATTTAAAAAAAGAGAGAGAGAGAAACACAGAGAGAGGAACGTAGCAAGAATTTGGGTGGGTTCGCTCCCAAGTGAGCTGTGGTAACAGTGACTCTTACGGAAAGTGGTTAAATTGGCGAGGAATGCAATAATTGTGCTTTGGAAAGTTTGTGCGATTTTGTTACATAAGTGGGGGGGGGGGAGTTGTTGCCGTTTCACGGTGACTCATCGTGAGTTCGCCGTGTTCTATGAAAGTTTGTGAAATGGGAACCACATTGTTAGGCTGTAACCACTCGGCGCAGGAAAGTTGAACAGCGGTTGTACATCTGGAGCGACTAGCCCTGTCATATGAATGTGGCATTTACACCGCTGACTAGGGGCAGACGACACATATGAGCAATGCCCAATGCTTGACAACGTATTTAGGTCACCGTGAAATGCTTTTTTTTTCAGGAGAGAAGTTATTTTTAACCCGACACACAACTGTATTTTCACTTCAAGAGTACAGTACACGGTGATTTCACGAAATATATTCTGCAGCAATGAAACATCATTAATAATAAGTATTATGATTTTCAAACAAGTATGGTTAGTCTCTCTCTCTCTATTTCTCTGTCCTCTTTCGTATGATGCTTGCAAAATAACTGGCAAAACACAATAGCCGTCTGTTGAGTCGAGTGCTGTAATCCATTCGATGGCATCAGGGGGTACTTTGAAATTGTGGCGTACAATGAGGCGAGTGGTCTGTCATGTGGATAAACAGATTCCACTTCACCGCATTCCCAATAGGGTGCAACTTTAATTTTCCATTTGTGAAGGAAATGGCCGCGCCTGCACTGTGAGCAGTCGGCAAGCACAGTCCAACAAGGGGGGGCTATGGGGCTATGTTTCATCACCCCCCCCCTCTCAATGATCTTGACACCACTGCCATATCAATGACAGTCCGGCAATACATTTATTTGGGTTGACTCGGAATAGGTGAGGCTCATGTCATATTTACGTTAGCGCTTTCTCGGGGCGTTTTTCACATGCAAGGATTGTAACCTGGGTTACTGGGATTGTAACACAGTGAGACAGCAACCATCGCACAAAGGCCTGCCATGTGGTCTTCTGTCGTATGTATAGGACTGTCAGAACCAGTGCTGTGAGAGACCACTCATGAGAGATTGGTGTGGCTAAACATGGTGTACCTGCCCTGTGCTGATGTTAACAGCCATAGCAGACCGGGTGGTCATTTCAAACTAAGTTAACCTTGGGAAAAGGCCAAGGACACACATTTCATATACAAATCGATGGTTGATGTGTGCTGTTCGCAAATGATCACGCGTTATCAATGAGGTTTGTGAGCGTACTAACGTCTGTCTCTCACACACTTAGAACATCATCATCATCACCATCACAGACACAATACTCTTTTGACGCTGCAGCCCCAATGCCCCACGGCCAATGTCACACATGGTTCTGCCATCCAAACCAGCCAGCATTCCAACTTGAGTTGATAAGCTCGGTCAGATTAAGATGAATGTCCCTGCAGATTTTGGCAACCAGCCACCGTGCTTCCCCTGGTTACTGCAGGCAGTGTAGCGGGGCACATACAGACCCTGCGTGCTTATGTACAGTGTTTATGGGAATGGCAGGATGTTTCACCACTGAATCTGATAACACGTGAGTCAACGTGTCCCTTTGCTCCAGCAAGAGTTTGATGATGCTCATCTCCATTAGCGTCCATAAGCCGGCGATGGACATGTAAATCTACTGTTGCCGTCCAATATTATACGGTACAATGTGAGCAAAATGTACACCGTGTTGAGAATTGTACGCGTATACGTCTGGAGTCTGTTCCCGTAAAACGCGGTAGTAGTTACGTTCCTGTTATAATATATAAAATAAAGGTAAATCACAGTCCGCGATAACACGCGAGATGCTGAACAAAGACTGAGGTGCCTGGGTAGCATCTAGAAGCATCCAGCAGCATCCCACCGCCTTCTGCGTTGCCACGCCGAGGCAGCCGGACCACCGCTTGTTCCTACTCGCGCGACGCGCTTCTGTTCACTCGATCGCGTTTTATACAATTCCCATCTTCGTTATAAAAATGTTTTCCCTCACACATTCATCGCGTTATGTCCAATTCGCGTTATGAAAACACGCGTTACAGGAGAACAGACTGTATATTGCTCACGGATCAATTATGGGTCATGTAAAGTCAGAACGTGGATAACAGCCGTTCCACTGTGCTAGTTTACTCTCTTAAATTACAATGTCAAGATTCTTGGTTATCCTCACAAGAATAAATGGCCAGGTGGCGATGTGGGTAGAGCGGATGAATCAATCATAAGTTTACGAGTTGAAGTCCCAGTTGGGGATCACCACCATTCATCATAGCTCCTATGTTGGTTTCGACTTGGGTTTGATTCCTGGAACACACGGAGCATCAATACCAAGTGACCTGGGCCTCTCCTAAGTCACCTCAGGCTTAGGTGACTGCCGAGTGTGGTGCATACACGTCATCTGCTATGCTGATCTTAATAGATTTCCCCTAAAAACACTTACCCCCTAAGGCCTGTGCAACTAAATAATCTCTGTCAAGCAGCAATCTCTGTCAGACAAATGCCGTACGAACATGGGCACATATTCGCACAGATGATTGGCATATTTGGCTCGCAAACATCAATTGAAACCTCCGAAACTATGGAATTATTATTGCATGGGTTTCGTGTCATGATCCACATGTTGATGAAATTCACTTGATTTTCTTTCCCTGTTATTTTAATTTCACCGCATTTCGAATGCTGTTAGGCAACGCTGTCGGCCGTAACAATATCCTCAGCCGACTTAACACAAAACGAACCGCTGTCAATGTTGCTTGCGGTTGTCACAGCAGCAGACCGAAGCCCACGTTGGCCACATATCAGCTGTCAACCCATCGTGTGCTGCGTGGTCTGGGAGATCTCATTCAGAATGTGATTTCGCACAGCGGCGGTATTCATTTCATTGACATCAAAGGGATAACGAACTGAGCCAATCGCCAATGGACTTGGGCTTGAGAGCTCTGCCACAGTCACCTGCCCACGTTATGGAGAGGTGACATGCGTGTACAGAGGTATACGATATCAGTCACTGTGTCAACTACCCTATTTTAATTGCGCCTGAAACATTTAACACACTGACCTCCCCCCCCCCCCATCGCTTCTGCTAAATGCGGAATATGTGTTCTTATACGTGCACGGTGTACCACGTATTTGGGTTTTCAATTAAGAGTTTGCCAGTATAATTGACACAATGCGTTGTATCTGAATTGAAAAAAAATCACACTGCTTTAAAAGCCCCACCACATACGTATGTGTGCATGTGTACGTACTGTAGGGCAGTTGTGGAGAGTGGAGAGTTTCTCAGACTTGGGCAGTGTGCTCATGACCGGCTCCCGTTTAGCAGCAGAGGTCTCACTCCGAATCAGTCGAGCGGCAATATCTTTTCATCGGTTGTGTAACGCTGTGTGGAAGCTACCTGATCTGTCGCTTCGCACGAAGTCATTCCCTCCCTTCTCTACGCTTGCGAAACGTGGACCCCCCTAATGGAACATCTTTGCCAGTTAGAAACATTTAGCCTGGCCTGCCTACGATCCATCCTGGGTTTAACCAGGCTGGATTGTATGAGGAGCTCACAAATCCTTGAAAGATCTGGACAAAGTCCCATCGGTGAGCTCCTCTGGCAGGCAAGGCTGCGTTGACTCGGTCATGTAGCCCGCATGCCCAGCCACCGCATGCCGAAACAGCTTTTGTTCGGCCGGATCGAGGGGGCTAAACGGGCACGGCACGGGCTAGAGAAGAGATGGAGTGATGTGGTACAGGAGGACGTGGAGCTGAGTGGACTTGCCGATGACTGGTACCAGCGGTGTCAAGATCGACCTCTGTGGATGAGGCTCGTGAAAGACGCTACTGGGCAGTTGGAGGCAGTCGCCCTCCAACAACAACGGAGGGCGGAGGAGCGACGCACACAACAACGAGCGGAGCGCCGGGTGGCTAAAGCACAGCAAGTTGGCACAGTAGGGGGCACAGGTGGGGGCACAGGTGGTGCATCAGCCAGTCGTCTCAGTCAGTCGACCCGTGGCACCTGGGTCTGCCCCGTGACCTCCTGCCAGCGGGCGTTCGACACTTCACGTGGCCTCAAGGTGCACATGGCCTGGCACAAGCGTCGTTGTGACGTCACCACCACTTAGTGGCGAATGGCTGTTGTTGTTGTACTGTATATGTACATACTGTATATGTACATACACCCGGTGACATGAGTTGCGCTATGAACCAGGTGATCCGAATTAAGATTCCCGCTCACAGCCAACACCAGTGACAATTATCTGAACCGGTCCTGGGCCTCCCCTAGGTCGACTCAGCCTCAAATAATTACCTGGTTTAGTGTGTTAACGCCGCTACTTGGGAGACAAAGGTAGCCAGGCGTGGTACTGACCACATAATCTTAATTTGGTCACCATGTGACTTAGAAGATGCACATTTCCGATTTTTAATGGCAATGGAAGTGAATTAGCACGGTAAATGTACAAATAAATGTATCTTATCTGAGTTAATGTAGGGTGTACTATTGGCTCATCTTATTCTTAGTTAATATACTGTAACTCCTCTTTTCTGTGCAGTCAGCTATGGATCAACACATAATAACGGGAATAATTTGGCACATAATTCCCCTCGTCCATGAAAACCCACAAATAGGGTATATTTAACGCCCGTGGCAACCACTTAAGGTCAATAAAAATGTGAATAGGATGAATTTTCCACGTGGCCGTAAATAGGACAAATGTATAGCCAACCGTGACTGCTTCTGTATGTGCCTCCTATGCTGGATTATTTACGATTTTTTCTTGAAGAAACAGGGATAACGAGAGTATGGCTGGATGAGTTATGGACCACGTCTGGGAACGTGGATATATGATACAATATTTCAATACAGTTCAAAGTAAAATGAATGCAACCGCATCTCAAGAAGATGGACAGATCAGGGGCATGCGCACAGCCTCGGAGGAGACATGTTTTGGAGGCTACAGCGCCTGCTGCAATAATGTGAATGCGAGAATGAGGCATTCACGACTGCAGCATATCTGTACTACTTTACTGCCTTGATCATTATTCTACAAGCTAGGGCATTGCAGTGAACGTATTCTGCGCTGTCCACCTTGGACTACACCGCTCTGGCCACATATCTCGTCCGTTATCCTCACTTCTTGTACCCCCTTTCACCAGCCCCCCCCCCCCCCCCTCGATATGTTAAATGTCACGTGACAACCTATTCACATTCAAAGCAGAACGTGGCCACATTCGTAACATTTAAATCCGATAAATGGAACTTTTCTCAAGCTGTCCTTTTAGCCGCGGTCGTGCTCGAGCAAATCAACCAAACACTGCTGCGACTCAGTTTGGTGCCTTGGCATCGAGAGAGAGAATTGCGTGCCGACAATGTTTTAAGTTGCCTGCCAGCAAACGGGCTTCTCAATGACCTATCCACACAAAACCATTCCCCCCGTACCCTGGAGCAGTTTCCAACCGCTCAGCCGTTGACATTAATGCACTGTAACTAGTTCTTTGAATACACCGACGGTTCAAAGCCGTCGGAAGGTAAATTGTTTTTTCTTAAGTTGTGTGGCGACCGACACAAGAGAGGGGTGGGAAATAACCCCCAGTACAGAAAGTCCACATAACCCTCAGTGCAGAGTGTCCACATCACCCTCAGTACAGAATGTCCACATAACCCTCAGTACAGAATGTCCACATCACCCTCAGTACAGAATGTCCACATAACCCTCAGTACAGAAAGTCCACATAACCCTCAGTACAGAAAGTCCACATAACCCTCAGTACAGAAAGTCCACATCACCCTCAGTACAGAATGTCCACATAACCCTCAGTACAGAATGTCCACATCACCCTCAGTACAGAATGTCCACATCACCCTCAGTACAGAATGTCCACATAACCCTCAGTACAGAAAGTCCACATCACCCTCAGTGCAGAATGTCCACATAACCCTCAGTACAGAATGTCCACATCACCCTCAGTACAGAATGTCCACATCACCCTCAGTACAGAATGTCCACATAACCCTCAGTACAGAAAGTCCACATCACCCTCAGTGCAGAATGTCCACATCACCCCCAGTACAGAAGTCCACATCACCCTCAGTGCAGAATGTCCACATCACCCTCAGTACAGAATGTCCACATAACCCTCAGTACAGAAAGTCCACATCACCCTCAGTACAGAATGTCCACATAACCCTCAGTGCAGAATGTCCACATCACCCTCAGTGCAGAATGTCCACATCACCCCCAGTGCAGAATGACCACATCACCCCCAGTGCAGAATGTCCACATCACCCTCAGTGCAGAATATCCACATCACCCCCAGTGTAGAATGTCCACATCACCCCCAGTGCAGAATGTCCACATCACCCTCAGTGCAGAATGTCCACATCACCCTCAGTGCAGAATGTCCACATCACCCCCAGTGCAGAATGTCCACATCACCCCCAGTGCAGAATGTCCACATCACCCCCAGTGCAGAATGTCCACATCACCCTCAGTGCAGAATGTCCACATCACCCTCAGTGCAGAATGTCCACATCACCCTCAGTACAGAATGTCCACATCACCCTCAGTACAGAAAGTCCACATCACCCTCAGTACAGAATGTCCACATCACCCCCAGTGCAGAATGTCCACATCACCCTCAGTACAGAAAGTCCACATCACCCCCAGTGGAGAATGTCCACATCACCCTCAGTAGAGAATGTCCACATCACTCTCAGTACAGAAAGTCCACATCACCCTCAGTACAGAATGTCCACATCATCCTCAGTACAGAATGTCCACATCACCCTCAGTGCAGAATGTCCACATCACCCCCACTACAGAAAGTCCACATCACCCTCAGTACAGAATGTCCACATCACCCTCAGTGCAGAAAGTCCACATCACCCCCAGTGCAGAAAGTCCACATCACCCCCAGTACAGAATGTCCACATCACCCCCAGTACAGAATGTCCACATCACCCCCAGTGCAGAAAGTCCACATCACCCTCAGTACAGAAAGTCCACATCACCCTTAGTGCAGAATGTCCACATCACGCCCAGTGCAGAATGTCCACATCACCCTCAATACAGAAAGTCCACATCACCCCCAGTGCAGAATGTCCACATCACCCTCAGTTGAGAATGTCCACATCACTCTCAGTACAGAAAGTCCACATCACCCTCAGTACAGAATGTCCACATCACCCTCAGTACAGAATGTCCACATCACCCTCAGTGCAGAATGTCCACATCACCCCCACTACAGAAAGTCCACATCACCCTCAGTACAGAATGTCCACATCACCCTCAGTGCAGAAAGTCCACATCACCCCCAGTGCAGAAAGTCCACATCACCCTCAGTACAGAATGTCCACATCACCCCCAGTACAGAATGTCCACATCACCCCCAGTGCAGAAAGTCCACATCACTCTCAGTGCAGAAAGTCCACATCACCCCCAGTGCAGAAAGTCAACATCACCCCCAGTGCAAAAGTCCACATCACCCTCAGTATAGAAAGTCCACATCACCCTCAGTGCAGATAGTCCACATCACCCCCAGTGCAGAAAGTCCACATCACTCCCAGTACAGAATGTCCACATCACCCCCAGTGCAGAAAGTCCACATCACCCTCAGTACAGAAAGTCCACATCACTCTCAGTACAGAAAGTCCACATCACCCTCAGTACAGAATGTCCACATCACCCCCAGTGCAGAAAGTCCACATCACTCTCAGTGCAGAAAGTCCACATCACCCTCAGTACAGAATGTCCACATCACCCCCAGTGCAGAATGTCCACATCACCCTCAGTACAGAATGTCCACATAACCCTCAGTACAGAAAGTCCACATCACCCTCAGTACAGAAAGTCCACATCACCCTCAGTGCAGAATGTCCACATAACCCTCAGTACAGAATGTCCACATCACCCTCAGTACAGAATGTCCACATCACCCTCAGTACAGAATGTCCACATAACCCTCAGTACAGAAAGTCCACATCACCCTCAGTGCAGAATGTCCACATCACCCCCAGTACAGAAGTCCACATCACCCTCAGTGCAGAATGTCCACATCACCCTCAGTACAGAATGTCCACATAACCCTCAGTACAGAAAGTCCACATCACCCTCAGTACAGAATGTCCACATAACCCTCAGTGCAGAATGTCCACATCACCCTCAGTGCAGAATGTCCACATCACCCCCAGTGCAGAATGACCACATCACCCCCAGTGCAGAATGTCCACATCACCCTCAGTGCAGAATGTCCACATCACCCCCAGTGTAGAATGTCCACATCACCCCCAGTGCAGAATGTCCACATCACCCTCAGTGCAGAATGTCCACATCACCCTCAGTGCAGAATGTCCACATCACCCCCAGTGCAGAATGTCCACATCACCCCCAGTGCAGAATGTCCACATCACCCCCAGTGCAGAATGTCCACATCACCCTCAGTACAGAATGTCCACATCACCCTCAGTACAGAAAGTCCACATCACCCTCAGTACAGAATGTCCACATCACCCCCAGTGCAGAATGTCCACATCACCCTCAGTACAGAAAGTCCACATCACCCCCAGTGGAGAATGTCCACATCACCCTCAGTAGAGAATGTCCACATCACTCTCAGTACAGAAAGTCCACATCACCCTCAGTACAGAATGTCCACATCATCCTCAGTACAGAATGTCCACATCACCCTCAGTGCAGAATGTCCACATCACCCCCACTACAGAAAGTCCACATCACCCTCAGTACAGAATGTCCACATAACCCTCAGTGCAGAATGTCCACATCACCCTCAGTGCAGAATGTCCACATCACCCCCAGTGCAGAATGACCACATCACCCCCAGTGCAGAATGTCCACATCACCCTCAGTGCAGAATGTCCACATCACCCCCAGTGTAGAATGTCCACATCACCCCCAGTGCAGAATGTCCACATCACCCTCAGTGCAGAATGTCCACATCACCCTCAGTGCAGAATGTCCACATCACCCCCAGTGCAGAATGTCCACATCACCCCCAGTGCAGAATGTCCACATCACCCCCAGTGCAGAATGTCCACATCACCCTCAGTACAGAATGTCCACATCACCCTCAGTACAGAAAGTCCACATCACCCTCAGTACAGAATGTCCACATCACCCCCAGTGCAGAATGTCCACATCACCCTCAGTACAGAAAGTCCACATCACCCCCAGTGGAGAATGTCCACATCACCCTCAGTAGAGAATGTCCACATCACTCTCAGTACAGAAAGTCCACATCACCCTCAGTACAGAATGTCCACATCATCCTCAGTACAGAATGTCCACATCACCCTCAGTGCAGAATGTCCACATCACCCCCACTACAGAAAGTCCACATCACCCTCAGTACAGAATGTCCACATCACCCTCAGTGCAGAAAGTCCACATCACCCCCAGTGCAGAAAGTCCACATCACCCCCAGTACAGAATGTCCACATCACCCCCAGTACAGAATGTCCACATCACCCCCAGTGCAGAAAGTCCACATCACCCTCAGTACAGAAAGTCCACATCACCCTTAGTGCAGAATGTCCACATCACGCCCAGTGCAGAATGTCCACATCACCCTCAATACAGAAAGTCCACATCACCCCCAGTGCAGAATGTCCACATCACCCTCAGTTGAGAATGTCCACATCACTCTCAGTACAGAAAGTCCACATCACCCTCAGTACAGAATGTCCACATCACCCTCAGTACAGAATGTCCACATCACCCTCAGTGCAGAATGTCCACATCACCCCCACTACAGAAAGTCCACATCACCCTCAGTACAGAATGTCCACATCACCCTCAGTGCAGAAAGTCCACATCACCCCCAGTGCAGAAAGTCCACATCACCCTCAGTACAGAATGTCCACATCACCCCCAGTACAGAATGTCCACATCACCCCCAGTGCAGAAAGTCCACATCACTCTCAGTGCAGAAAGTCCACATCACCCCCAGTGCAGAAAGTCAACATCACCCCCAGTGCAAAAGTCCACATCACCCTCAGTATAGAAAGTCCACATCACCCTCAGTGCAGATAGTCCACATCACCCCCAGTGCAGAAAGTCCACATCACTCCCAGTACAGAATGTCCACATCACCCCCAGTGCAGAAAGTCCACATCACCCTCAGTACAGAAAGTCCACATCACTCTCAGTACAGAAAGTCCACATCACCCTCAGTACAGAATGTCCACATCACCCCCAGTGCAGAAAGTCCACATCACTCTCAGTGCAGAAAGTCCACATCACCCTCAGTACAGAATGTCCACATCACCCCCAGTGCAGAATGTCCACATCACCCTCAGTACAGAATGTCCACATAACCCTCAGTACAGAAAGTCCACATCACCCTCAGTACAGAAAGTCCACATCACCCTCAGTGCAGAATGTCCACATAACCCTCAGTACAGAATGTCCACATCACCCTCAGTACAGAATGTCCACATCACCCTCAGTACAGAATGTCCACATAACCCTCAGTACAGAAAGTCCACATCACCCTCAGTGCAGAATGTCCACATCACCCCCAGTACAGAAGTCCACATCACCCTCAGTGCAGAATGTCCACATCACCCTCAGTACAGAATGTCCACATAACCCTCAGTACAGAAAGTCCACATCACCCTCAGTACAGAATGTCCACATAACCCTCAGTGCAGAATGTCCACATCACCCTCAGTGCAGAATGTCCACATCACCCCCAGTGCAGAATGACCACATCACCCCCAGTGCAGAATGTCCACATCACCCTCAGTGCAGAATGTCCACATCACCCCCAGTGTAGAATGTCCACATCACCCCCAGTGCAGAATGTCCACATCACCCTCAGTGCAGAATGTCCACATCACCCTCAGTGCAGAATGTCCACATCACCCCCAGTGCAGAATGTCCACATCACCCCCAGTGCAGAATGTCCACATCACCCCCAGTGCAGAATGTCCACATCACCCTCAGTGCAGAATGTCCACATCACCCTCAGTGCAGAATGTCCACATCACCCTCAGTACAGAATGTCCACATCACCCTCAGTACAGAAAGTCCACATCACCCTCAGTACAGAATGTCCACATCACCCCCAGTGCAGAATGTCCACATCACCCTCAGTACAGAAAGTCCACATCACCCCCAGTGGAGAATGTCCACATCACCCTCAGTAGAGAATGTCCACATCACTCTCAGTACAGAAAGTCCACATCACCCTCAGTACAGAATGTCCACATCATCCTCAGTACAGAATGTCCACATCACCCTCAGTGCAGAATGTCCACATCACCCCCACTACAGAAAGTCCACATCACCCTCAGTACAGAATGTCCACATCACCCTCAGTGCAGAAAGTCCACATCACCCCCAGTGCAGAAAGTCCACATCACCCCCAGTACAGAATGTCCACATCACCCCCAGTACAGAATGTCCACATCACCCCCAGTGCAGAAAGTCCACATCACCCTCAGTACAGAAAGTCCACATCACCCTTAGTGCAGAATGTCCACATCACGCCCAGTGCAGAATGTCCACATCACCCTCAATACAGAAAGTCCACATCACCCCCAGTGCAGAATGTCCACATCACCCTCAGTTGAGAATGTCCACATCACTCTCAGTACAGAAAGTCCACATCACCCTCAGTACAGAATGTCCACATCACCCTCAGTACAGAATGTCCACATCACCCTCAGTGCAGAATGTCCACATCACCCCCACTACAGAAAGTCCACATCACCCTCAGTACAGAATGTCCACATCACCCTCAGTGCAGAAAGTCCACATCACCCCCAGTGCAGAAAGTCCACATCACCCTCAGTACAGAATGTCCACATCACCCCCAGTACAGAATGTCCACATCACCCCCAGTGCAGAAAGTCCACATCACTCTCAGTGCAGAAAGTCCACATCACCCCCAGTGCAGAAAGTCAACATCACCCCCAGTGCAAAAGTCCACATCACCCTCAGTATAGAAAGTCCACATCACCCTCAGTGCAGATAGTCCACATCACCCCCAGTGCAGAAAGTCCACATCACTCCCAGTACAGAATGTCCACATCACCCCCAGTGCAGAAAGTCCACATCACCCTCAGTACAGAAAGTCCACATCACTCTCAGTACAGAAAGTCCACATCACCCTCAGTACAGAATGTCCACATCACCCCCAGTGCAGAAAGTCCACATCACTCTCAGTGCAGAAAGTCCACATCACCCTCAGTACAGAATGTCCACATCACCCCCAGTGCAGAAAGTCCACATCACTCTCAGTACAGAAAGTCCACATAACCCTCAGTACAGAAAGTCCACATCACCCTCAGTACAGAATGTCCACATCACCCTCAGTACAGAAAGTCCACATAACCCTCAGTACAGAATGTCCACATCACCCTCAGTGCAGAAAGTCCACATCACCCTCAGTGCAGAATGTCCAAATAACCCTCAGTGCAGAAAGTCCACATAACCCCCAGTGCAGAATGTCCACATCACCCTCAGTACAGAAAGTCCACATAACCCCCAGTACAGAAAGTCCACATCACCCTCAGTACAGAATGTCCACATCACCCCCAGTACAGAAAGTCCACATAACCCCCAGTACAGAAAGTCCACATCACCCCCAGTACAGAATGTCCACATCACCCCCAGTACAGAAAGTCCACATCACCCCCAGTACAGAAAGGCCACATCACCCTCAGTACAGAAAGTCCACATCACCCCCAGTACAGAAAGTCCACATCACCCTCAGTACAGAATGTCCACATCACCCCCAGTACAGAATGTCCACATCACCCCCAGTACAGAAAGTCCACATCACCCTCAGTACAGAAAGTCCACATCACCCCCAGTACAGAAAGGCCACATCACCCTCAGTACAGAAAGTCCACATCACCCCCAGTACAGAAAGTCCACATCACCCTCAGTACAGAATGTCCACATCACCCCCAGTACAGAAAGTCCACATCACCCCCAGTACAGAAAGTCCACATCACCCTCAGTACAGAAAGTCCACATCACCCCCAGTACAGAAAGTCCACATCACCCCCAGTACAGAAAGTCCACATCACCCTCAGTAGAGAATGTCCACATCACTCTCAGTACAGAAAGTCCACATCACCCTCAGTACAGAATGTCCACATCACCCTCAGTACAGAATGTCCACATCACCCTCAGTGCAGAATGTCCACATCACCCTCAGTGCAGAAAGTCCACATCACCCTCAGTAGAGAATGTCCACATCACTCTCAGTACAGAAAGTCCACATCACCCTCAGTACAGAAAGTCCACATCACCCTCAGTACAGAATGTCCACATCACCCTCAGTGCAGAAAGTCCACATCACCCCCAGTGCAGAAAGTCCACATCACCCCCAGTGCAGAAAGTCCACATCACTCTCAGTACAGAATGTCCACATCACCCCCAGTGCAGAAAGTCCACATCACCCTCAGTACAGAAAGTCCACATCACTCTCAGTACAGAAAGTCCACATCACCCTCAGTACAGAATGTCCACATCACCCCCAGTGCAGAAAGTCCACATCACTCTCAGTGCAGAAAGTCCACATCACCCTCAGTACAGAATGTCCACATCACCCCCAGTGCAGAAAGTCCACATCACTCTCAGTACAGAAAGTCCACATCACCCTCAGTGCAGAAAGTCCACATCACCCCCAGGGCAGAAAGTCCACATCACTCTCAGTACAGAATGTCCACATCACCCTCAGTACAGAATGTCCACATCACCCTCAGTGCAGAATGTCCACATCACCCCCACTACAGAAAGTCCACATCACCCTCAGTACAGAATGTCCACATCACCCTCAGTGCAGAAAGTCCACATCACCCCCAGTGCAGAAAGTCCACATCACCCCCAGTACAGAATGTCCACATCACCCCCAGTACAGAATGTCCACATCACCCCCAGTGCAGAAAGTCAACATCACCCCCAGTGCAAAAAGTCCACATCACCCTCAGTACAGAAAGTCCACATCACCCTCAGTGCAGAAAGTCCACCACCCCCAGTGCAGAAAGTCCACATCACTCTCAGTACAGAATGTCCACATCACCCCCAGTGCAAAAAGTCCACATCACCCTCAGTACAGAAAGTCCACATCACTCTCAGTACAGAAAGTCCACATCACCCTCAGTACAGAATGTCCACATCACCCCCAGTGCAGAAAGTCCACATCACTCTCAGTGCAGAAAGTCCACATCACCCTCAGTACAGAATGTCCACATCACCCCCAGTGCAGAAAGTCCACATCACTCTCAGTACAGAAAGTCCACATAACCCTCAGTACAGAAAGTCCACATCACCCTCAGTGCAGAAAGTCCACATCACCCTCAGTGCAGAATGTCCAAATAACCCTCAGTGCAGAAAGTTCACATAACCCCAGTGCAGAATGTCCACATCACCCTCAGTACAGAAAGTCCACATAACCCCCAGTACAGAAAGTCCACATCACCCTCAGTACAGAATGTCGACATCACCCCCAGTACAGAAAGTCCACATCACCCCCAGTACAGAAAGTCCACATAACCCCCAGTACAGAAAGTCCACATCACCCCCAGTACAGAATGTCCACATCACCCCCAGTACAGAAAGTCCACATCACCCCCAGTACAGAGAGGCCACATCACCCTCAGTACAGAAAGTCCACATCACCCCCAGTACAGAAAGTCCATATCACCCTCAGTACAGAATGTCCACATCACCCCCAGTATAGAAAGTCCACATCACCCCCAGTACAGAAAGTCCACATCACCCTCAGTACAGAAAGTCCACATCACCCTCAGTACAGAATGTCCACATCACCCCCAGTACAGAAAGTCCACATCACCCCCAGTACAGAAAGTCCACATCACCCTCAGTACAGAATGTCCACATCACCCCCAGTACAGAAAGTCCACATCACCCCCAGTACAGAAAGTCCACATCACCCTCAGTGCAGAATGTCCACATCACCCCCAGTACAGAAAGTCCACATCACCCCCAGTACAGAAAGTCCACATCACCCTCAGTACAGAATGTCCACATCACCCCCAGTACAGAAAGTCCACATCACCCCCAGTACAGAAAGTCCACATCACCCTCAGTACAGAATGTCCACATCACCCCCAGTACAGAAAGTCCACATCACCCCCAGTACAGAAAGTCCACATAACCCCAAGTTCCGAGTAGCCAAATACAGTAACCCCAATACAGAATAACCAAATAGGCCTATAGTACGGAATAGCAATTAATCTCCAGTACAGAATTACGTAGCCCAATTCAGAATAGTTGCTTTTTTTATTGCACCATTCAGGCTGAAAGGAAAAGCTGGAACAAAGGGAAGAGAGTTCATTAAACAGGAACGGGGCGGTGGAGGATACAGACGGGAGAGGAGAAGTTAGGCACTGGGCGCAAGTGAGTGGCGTAGTAACTGCATTATTATCTCAGCAGGTGCGGCAATCGGTCAGATGAGGCCTCAATATTTGATTTGTCTCGCTCGGTCGCATCCTTCGGATATTGTATTTCGCTGCTCCTCTTGCCTAACCCACATCGTTATGCCCACGATCTCGAACATTTAACGCTGTTGGGGCGCTCCGTCTTCACAAGCCAAACATCACCACTCCAATTAACTTAATTTAAAGCATTTTCATCTTTAAAAATATATTCAAACCGCGTTTTAAATAAGTTTATGTTCTTTTACACTGTTGTTGATAACATATCCCACGGTTGGTTGTCAAGGGGGGCCCAACTCGTAGCTTTAGCCACAAAGGGGTAGGGGGAGGGGGGACAAGGCACCCCCCTGCCTGCCCCACGATAAGTTTCGCTACTGGTGCAAGTTCACCATCGCGGCCCGTCGTAGAGTTTGTGGGGGTGCAGAACGGGGAAGGGGGGTGGGATATCGGGGAGGGGCGGCCTTGAGAATGAGGAGGGAGAGGGGGTAGCCTACTCTCAGCCCACACGTTACGTGTTCTCGTGTTACCTTACACGTAACTAATACCGTCATCTAGGCGAAATGGACGTCGTTAATCGGAAGCAGATATGATCAGTCGAGCTAAATGCCAAAAAAGGCAATTTTAAGAGCCATAAACCCATCGGTCAAGGTCTTTGAGTGCAGCAACTACGTATTGAAGCACTCTCGAGACCCACATTTCACTTCCTGGCCAGCAATGGGGCTACTCGGAATACGATGAAACTTATGAGAAACTCGAGGAATGGTCGTCAGCACAAGACACGTTCCCTACACATGTAATGAGAGATGCGCCATCCAGTGGTTGCCAAAGAGCAACTGGGTACAGGCACTATTATGTAATCACCATCCAATCCTAAGAGGGAACAACATCTGGGCCAAAGGTGATGGGCGGAGCCGAGAGAGACGCTTCGGGAACCATCGGGAAGGTTCCACGTGGAGGCGTGGCTAGAGGCGGAGCCTAGCGGCTCCGCTGGGGTGAATATAAGCAGGTGCGGGTCCGGTCTGCGTCGCCGCTCGTCAATTCTTCTCTGTGCCACCGACCACGTGGCGGGTTCCTCAGCGAGGCTCGCCTCTTCTCTCCGGCGCGCCGCCAGCCAACGGCGAGACCGGGGGAGCGGAGCGAACCTCGCTGGTGGACCAGAGAGAGAGACGCTCGTCCACGGTTTTGTGCAAGGGAAACTACCCAGAGACCGAGGGAGTGGAGCTGTGCAGTAACCACAGTTAATAAAGTACTCTGACAAGAGTCGTCGTGGAAGTCGTTTATTACACATACGAACACAAAACAGCCGGGCATATTTCACACAGCCCGATGGGACAAGAGCACACAGCCACTAAACACTTAGAAGAACAAACGTAACTTCCTGGTCAGCTTGTTGAGGACAGAAAGCTGATGGAAAGTTACAGAATAAATTATTACACCCTTGTTGCTGCCATCTACCACGCTAAACCCGGCCTCGCCACCCTTATCTGGCAAGGCCTAAAGTACGATGCATTCACATCGACGATAACTGTCACCAGTTGGTCATGTGACGCTCATCAATGTGTTTCAGGGATGGCGATCACCACCTCTGTCAGCAGCCACTCACGTGGCTATACACGTGGGTGACTTCCATAGGCACCACACACAACGAGGCGACTCAGAAAATTACGAAACCGCAAAGAGAAACTCCAGGATTGGTCATCTGCACAGGACACATTCCTTGCATAAGAAGACAAACAAACGGCTACATTTCACTGTGCCCGATGGAACAACGACTTTATAACCCCAACTTATGCTGCATCTCAGAGGACAACAATGGACAGCCACTAAATGCTTCGAAGAACAATTTTGGTCAATTTCCCAAAAAGCCAAAACGGACCGGCAGTCGCACACATTGGATTCCTGATGCCGGTTAGAGCCGTGTTGGGAACTTTGGGAAGGCCAACTGGCCCGGCAATGAAAAAGAAACTGAAGTCCGACTCAACAACCTGGAGCCAAAGCCTGAAAACTCTAATAAATTCATAAAAATTCAGGCATCTGTTGCAAAAGAAAACATTCCGAGGGAGTACCAGAAATGCCACGCACCATGTTGACAACCAGAAACAGAACAACTCTTGAATAGAGTTAATCAGAACTGGAGACCAAGAAAAGGGCACTGCACTGCTGTAGTCCCTGAACTCTGCACGAAGAAAACGTTTTGGAAGACGTGACTGCAGGCTTGGACTTCACCCACTGCAGCCGTAATGCCTGGCAGCTGCTCCAGAACCTAGGTGCTGCAAATCCAACAGAGCACAAACCGCCAAAAACCACAGCGATTGTTGTGGCTTCCCACACACTGCTGTGCTAAGTCAAATGCACCGAATGACAAGCTCACCAAACGAACTGTCTAGAAACATATTCTAGATTGAAAACGTATTCTCTCGATTGAAAACTCAATTCTTTAGAACTGCTTTTTGTGTTTAGCTTGTTGTCCTTCCCCACACCTCCGATTAGCTCGGTTGGCTACATACGATGCCAAAGACGTTCAACATGCATGCCTACAACTCACCATCACATTGAGCCAACAACCACAAGCAACAGATCTAACAACACCACCATGCACTGTGACTGAGGTGGAAACGGCCCTACAGGTCCACAGTGCAAGAAGGCAACGGGATATGATGGCTTGTGTCCCGAGTTCCTAAAGAATCTGGGACTACATGGACACGGGACAGGCAAAATCCCGAAAGAATGGAAGCAAGCCTAACTCATCATCAAGATGAAACTCGGGAAAGCCGCAAGACATGCCCTACAGCTACAGGACAACATCTATATATATAAAATCGCAAATCTGTCTGTCTGTCTGTTTGTCTGTGTGTCGCCGGACCATACGCAGTTTCATTGGACGGCGGTTGCCCCTGGCAACGGGTAGCGACGCATTCACTGCCGGGTGGACGCCATTTTTAATTCCCGTTAAAAATATGCGCACGCATTTGTGGTATAAACTCGATATACCCAGCGTTGCCCGGGGGGAAAATACATTTAAAATCTCATGAAAACTTTCAAACATTACATACCAATGAAAAAACAACTGTGTAATTACTTTTAAACCCGACGCGCCAAGAATCGATTCTCTGAATCGCGCAAAGGAATCGAAGGTTGTGGATTCCTTTCGATTCGGAGGATTCCCGTTTACTATAAGTTGCTTAAAGTCGATATAAACTGCTACGAACGGGAAATATCCGGCGTTGACTGGGGCAAAAATGTAATTAAAAACTCCAGAAAAAATAAAAAAATAAAATAACAATGAAAATGAAACTCTATCATTCAAAATGTAAACCCCCAACATGCCAGGAATCGATTCTTTGAATCGCACAAAGGACTAATCGAAGGTTGTAAATTGCTTTAGGATCGCGCTTCCTGTTTAATATAAGTTGCTTATAGAGTTGATATAAACTGCTACGAATGGGAAATATCCGGCGTTGACTGGGGCAAAAATATAATGGTGAGGGCGGTTGTGAGTGGCGATTGTGAGTGGTGATTAGTGAGTGGTGAGGGGAGGTTGAGTGGTGAGGGTGAGTGGTGAGGGTGAGTGGTGAGGGTGAGTGTTGAGGGTGAGTGGTGAGTGGTGAGGGTGTGATTGGTGAGGATGAGTCGTGAGGGAGAGTGGTGAGGGAGAGTGGTGAGGGTGAATGGTGAGGGTGAGTGGTGAGTGGTGAGGGTGAGTGTTGAGGGTGAGTGGTGAGTGGTGATTGGTGAGCGTGTCATTGGTGAGGATGAGTGGTGAGGGAGAGTGGTGAGGGTGGGTGGTGAGGGAGAGTGGTGAGGGAGAGTGGTCAGGGTGAATGGTGAGGGTGAGTGGTGAGTGGTGAGGGTGAGTGTTGAGGGTGAGTGGTGATTGGTGAGGGTGTGATTGGTGAGGATGAGTGGTGAGGGAGAGTGGTGAGGGAGAGTGGTGAGGGTGTGATTGGTGAGGATGAGTGGTGAGGGAGAGTGGTGAGGGTGAATGGTGAGGGTGAGTGGTGAGGGTGAGTGTTGAGGGTGAGTGGTGAGTGGTGATTGGTGAGGGTGTGATTGGTGAGGATGAGTGGTGAGGGAGAGTGGTGAGGGAGAGTGGTGAGGGTGAATGGTGAGGGTGAGTGGTGAGGGTGTGTATATATGTAAGGTTATTAAGAAATCTATTTTTCACCCGGGCAACGCCGGGTACTTATGCTAGTATATATATATTTTTACCAGGTAAGGCCCACTGAGCAATATAGCTCATATTCAGAAGCGACCTGGCCACAATTGATAGGTCAATAAAGTGCCTTATCACGTGGAATGTATTGTAGCCAAATACCCTAAACACATGTTGATTTTAAAATGTGGAGGGAAACACCGGAGGACCCGGAGAAAAATCCATGCGGCCATGGGGAGAGAGAACATGCAAGCTCCAAATATAAAGGTGTCAGGGTCGGGATTGAACCTACGACCTCCTGTAAACCAGGGGCGGTAACATCTCACCACCGTGGTGCCCTCTTGTCTTCCCGCTTGTCTTCCACCGCCAAGCTGATGGAATGTGCCACGCTTGCCAGACTTTTGCCTCCATTACACTGTGTAACAAAAAAATTATGAATTTTGTCCCAGGATAGTAAGTGTTATTTTCTAATTTCTTATGCCTCAGAAGTACATACAGTGGCTATTATTCTCCACAAACTTTGCTTTTGTGACCAGGACAGTGATATTCAATGAGAAAACTGGCGAATTTGTGTTTTTTCGTTCACATAAAGTCAGAAAAAAACAACATATGAATACAAATTTACATGTATTTATACTAAAGTAATTCAAAATTTACTACAAAATATTTAGGCACTAAGGCACACTATCACAGGTGGGAATGGCCACAGCGGACCGAGTTCTCTGTGGGGAGGAACAATCTCGAAAAACTACTTACTATCACGTATCCGGACCTTTCTTCATCCATCGCCCCGTTGCCACACTGCCATGAGCTCCCCGTACCCACTTCTCGGGAGAGAAAACAGCCGTCTTTAGAAGAGAGCAGCAAGTCAGAGAGCGAGGAAGACGTTGTAGATTAAGATGATAATTTCAGAGGTGGAGCTGAGGAGAGGAACCCATACTACCCCAACCAAAAAGACCTCAACGACTTGATCAGAGATCTTGGTCTCACCAAGTTCAATGCTGAGCTTTTGACGTCTAGGCTCAAGCAGTGGAACTTGTTGGATAAAAGTGTGCAAGTTGCAGATCAGAGGACGCTTCACCAACCTTTTTACAGCTTCTTCACCCGTCAAGATGGGATCTGCTTCTACCACAATGTGACCAGTCTGTTTGAGGAAATCGGAATCGCCTGTAACCAGAATGAGTGGCGCCTCTTCATTGACAGTTCATCCAGGAGCCTCAAAGCCGTGCTGCTCCATAATGGTAACAAGTACCCGTCTCTTCCCCTGGCTCACTCGGTGCACCTTAAAGAGGATTACAACAACATCAAGACTTTGCTGGATGCCTTCAAGTATGATGAGTATGGCTGAGAGGTCATCAGAGGCTTAAGAATGGTGGCATTCCTGATGGGTCTCCAAGGCGGTTTTACCAAGTTTCCCTACTATCTTTGCCTCTGCGATAACAGGGACACCAAGGCGTACTACCACAGGTAAGACTGGCCACAGCAGACTGAGATCTCTGTGGGGAGGAACAACGTCAAGTGGGAACCACTCATGGACCCCCGGATGGTGCTGATGCCACCACTGCACATCAAAATGAGCCTTATGAAACAATTTGTCAGAGCTGTAAATAAAGAGTCGGCAGCCTTCAAGTACCTTCAAGACTTCGTCCCCAAGCAGTCTGAGGCAAAGGTCAAAGCCGGTGTCTTCGTCGGACCACAGTTAAATAAGATCCTTAGAGTGCAATGAATTCCCCAAAACCCTCACTAGTAAGGAGAAAGCGGCTCGGAACAGTTTTGTTGCAGTGGTTCGTGGCGTCCTGGGCAATCACAAGGTCGAAAACTATGTGGAGCTGGTTGAGATTCTGGTGAAGAACTATGGCACAATGGGCTGTAGGATGTCCCTCAAAGTCCATATCCTTGATGCTCATCTTGATAAATTCAAGGAGAACATGGGATCGTTCTCGGAGGAGCAAGGCGAGCGCTTCCACCAGGATATACTGGACTTTGAACGCCGCTACCAAGGACAGTATAACGAGAACATGATAGGAGACTACATTTGGGGGCTGATTCGTAAAAGTGATTCACAGTATAATCGTAAATGTCGAAAAATTACTCACTTCTAAATCTTTTAAAGTTATTTTTGTATTACTTTAGTATAAATGCATGTTAATTTTGATTCATATGTTGTTTTTGTCTAACTTTACGTGAACGAATAGACACAAATTCGCCAGTTTTCTAATTGTAAATAGGTAAATTTCAAAATATCACTGTCCTGGTTACAAAAGCAAAGTTTGTGGGGAATAATAGCCATTTTATATACTTTTTAGGCATAAGCAATTACGAAATAACTCTTACGACCCAGGAACAAAATGGTGTTCCATAGTGAATTATCAACCCCCAACTGTCTCCCGAAAAAGCTGGATGTTGAATGCGGACCAATGGTATTGTCTGCACTGCACTCGACTGCCCAGGCATTATTAACCCCTGTGTATTGCACGTACATGGTGCCGTGCAAACACTGTCCAGGGTGTAACCTGCTTAGCTTCTGAGATCTGACAAGATCAGGTGGCAATGTTGTGGGAGATGCGGTCGTTGGGTGCTGAATAAACAATGAAACATCGACCGCACTTCAAATCACTTTGGCGCATCTCCTATTGCAAGCAATGGCGGGAGGCGCGTACATTCCAAGGTTAATACGCATTTGTTGATATTTTTGAAACCTGAAGGAGGCGATTTAAATAAGCCATGTGAAAGTGTATCCAGAAAGAGACAATACGTTTTCTTGACATGCAGAAGCTAAGCGAAAAAGTACTTCCTGTACAACGCTGACAATAAAGAGTGCCGGGGAGCATACTAATAATAATAATGACATTTAGAACACGAACAATATTTCGCTGACATAAACGACCGTGACTTTAAGGCACGGAGTCAGTCACGGTGTCACTCGAAAGCCAGGCGTGGTGGCGCCTTTAAGAAAAAGGTGGGGAGCTTAAAGTGTCTCTGAAGAGTGGGTGCAGATTGAATGCTGCGAATGTGCAGAGAGGGATGATGACCTCGTTCCCGGTCCTTGGCGTAGAGAGGAGCAGGAGGAGGTTGTGAGGAGGAGGTTGTGAGGAAGAGGTTGTGAGGAGGAGGTTGTGAGTCGCTCTGCTGCTGTGGAGAGTTTTACAGTGGGCTGTGGTCAAGTAGAGAGACAGGAGAGCAGAGAGAGAGATACGGTGGATGATCGAAAGTCGGGGCACGGTAGCACAAGCAGGAGATGTTGTAGTTGACTACCAGGCGAGCTTGTATCTGATCTTGCAGCTGGCATCACCAACAGATGAGGGCTAGTGGGCCTTGGTAAATTATGAAGCAATGGGGTTTGATAGGGTTTCTTGAAATGTATTGAGGTTGGTAGATTAGCATCAACCATGTTTTTGAATACGATAAAAGAAGAAAATGGAAACGAGGATGGCAATAATGATGTGTCTGCCTCGAAGCAGTGTTGGTATTTCCTGGAAAGGATCTGCAAAAATACGGAAGGTTTCTATAAAACGCCGAAAGTTTTCCAAAACGCTTCACACTACCTCCAGAGGGACACTGTCATCTTCATCATCCACACGCACATCTATCACTGTCTCTTTCATCATCGCCATCATCAACGGCCCCCCCCATTATCATCATCCGCATCAAAATACTTTTTAATATAATGCTTTTTTTTATTTTCAAATATATTACAATTTCGCTGTCATCGTGTCACGAGACAAAGAAACAATTCAGAAATCTCAGAGAGTGGGACACTGCCCAAGGGAGAGGATTCCACAGGGCACCTCTCCTAAAAAAATGTAATTCCAATGAGCCTTTTTATCCTTTACACATTTGAGGAAACACTTTACCCATGCCCTCTGCAGTGGCATTGTTCATCGCGTGGCCGCCAAACAATGTTATTTCTCAGAGCTGGCATTGTGCCAAATCATTGAATAACCATTTTTTTGTGAAGTCAGCTGTGACTCGTGACCATCAACTGGTTGAACTTGAGAACCGAATGTTACGATGAATATCTTCACAAATTTGCACCCAAGTCTCAGCAGCGTCAGCTCAGCATTCAGACCTCTTAGCCAGCAGGCCTTCTCAACAACACCCTGTTCTGTGTTGCTCTTCACACAATCCTTATTGATATAACAATATACCAATACGGCAACTAAAATATCGATGCATTCTAGCTTGGATAAATAAACAACATTCAATTCAGTCGTAAAGCCTTCACCTGATTAATTGAGGGATATTGAATATAATTCCAAATAACTTCCACTGGGTAAAAAATACCTTGTGAAATGTAGGGCACTGGATCCAATCTCAATTGTCGCACACAAATTAAAAAGCGGGTTGAGTTGAAACGTCGACTACTGCCATATTGAGTGAAATGTTCCCCCATCATAACCCTTACCACAATCACCACCACTAGGAACACCCACATCGTCGTTTTTCAACGGAACGTAAGTTTTTATTTCAGCAGGTGAATACGTCAAATAGAGAGAGAGAGGGAAAAAAACAATTATCTTCTGCAAGGTTGAGCCAGGTCAACGAGCGGCAGCAGCGCAATTGCAACCTGACAATCACAGTTAAAAATAGAGCATCCAAATTGAGAATGGGTCACGCGTGACTCTCACAGCACGGAACAAATGTTAAGTCAGTCATTGTTATAACAATGCACGATTAGCAGTGGTTCTTAACCTTTACTGCAGGCTGCACCCCTCTGGTTCTCGATCGTAAACAAATGTATAATGTTAATAAATGCATGGGGTTTGATGAAACAAAGTAGTTGTACTTATGTGCCCATGCTTCATTTTTGTTTCGATGATTTACCGTTAAAACAATCTGGCCATGTCTGGCACCCCCAGAAAGGGCATATCGCACCCCCTGGGGGTGTACGCACCCCAGGTTAAAAATCCACTGCACTATACAGTACTGCATTGATAAATACAAATGTAATGCAATCATATAAATCGGATACGAAATCAAAACCGAGTGAAGCAGATTATGCTACAAACGACCTTCGTGCTCTTTAATAAAAACATTTTTTGTAAAAATCCAATATGCCACGTACTATACCCCGCCCCCTGCTTTTCCATCCACTTGAGTGCGTAGAATGTTCCACGGTCAGAGAAACATTCCCACAAATCTATGCGCGTATAATTGGGATAGGGACGCTGCTGCGGTGTAAATGGTGAGCACACCGCACTTTGGAATCCAGAGGTCGCCGGTTCGATTTGATTTTTCAATTACCAACTCGCTTCGCCTTTACTGACTCTAAAAGGCACTTGACTCAGTAGAAATGGATGCCGTCCTCCACAATGCCACAAATCAAGGGCTAAGTAAAATATATATTTGGAAATAATAAATTCCATTTATCAAACAAAAAAGCCACACATATTACATGAAGAAAACACATTACTGCAGTTCCCATCCTTAACAAGGATCACAGTTGACGTCTTAACATTCTGTCGAACATGGCAACATATTTCATGTTCGGGCTTATCGTTTGAGGCCCTGTGATATCACACAAAAGCCTAAGTCATTATGTGATAGTGTCATAGGCCAATGTATCATGCACATTACAAGTACAGCACGTGCATTTGCATGATAAATGAATATTCATGACTCATTCGCTAATGTCAAGGAGTTTGGAGTTATGCAGTCAATGTGAAATTCACACCATTTATCTTTTTCAAAAAGCATTGAAGATCCAGCCTGGTTTGGGAGCCTGACGAACAAACAGAATGCTGTGAGAATAGCAAATCACCTTGGCCCCTGAGGCCTCTGCAGTGAATAGAATGAGTCCTTTTGTAAGAATTAATCAGCTAGTGTCGCATAGACTAAGCAAACCCCTCCGTGGAATTACATTTCCACCTTTTTTTTTAGCTCAGACACTAAAGGAGACGAGCACCACCCCGTGCCCGTTTGAGCGGACGCGTCGCTTTAATCACACGGACTCCAGGTAACCTGTGAGCGCACGCGACTCATTTGGAGCTCAAGCATTGAACATCTTGGAAAGTCTGCAAAAATCGCCTTCAGCGTTTTGAAAGCATTTTGTCGTTCTGACCTTGCTCAATGCCGACCAGGCTACCAGTCATTTGGAGTCTATCCTAATCCGCACCCTTGGATTCCTAGCTTTACGATCTGAACTCCGGTTTCCCACAAGGCTCTCTTTTGTCTCCAAACAGATGTCTTCCCTACTATTAATGTCTCGCCGTGTTATCTTCCACTCACAATGCGATTCACTCATTTTGCAGATGACGGTAGACGTCATGCATCATACAAATTTAAATGACAAGCTGAAAGTAATAAGACGTTTTGCTGACCAATGCACAGAGACTTCACTATCAATCACCCCTGGCCGAGACGGAATTTTGATTGGGATGACAAAACCTGGTCACATTCAACTAAATATCTCCATATATATAAAAGGCAAAGTTGTGATTATGTGTGTCTGTTCAAAATGTTTAGCGTACTTCCCGACATGCAACAAACTTGAAATTTTCCATGTGGGTACTTTCCAGACTGTACACCATGCAAAAATTATAAAAATACACTTTTTTGGGGGGCGAGCTCAATAATGCATATATTTTTTGCACGGCAAGTGAGCTGTGACGTCAAATCTGTCATGTGACCCGCGCATGTGGAAGCGTAACGCATTGTAGTGTAGTGGTTAGCGCGCCGCGCTACGAACCCGGCGACCCGAGTTCGATTCCCGCTCACGGCCACCACCGGTGATGATTATTTTAATTGGTCCTGGGCCCTCCCCTAGGTCGACTCAGCCTCAAACGAGTAACTGCTGTGGTGTGTGAACATCACCACTGGGGAGACAAAGGCGGCCGGGCGTGGTGGATCCAAGTCCCGGGCGAAGCCGGGTAGTACAGCTAGTATATATATATAAAATGTTCACTAATGATATCCCATAAGATTAGCAATATCACAGTTCCTTCCATCATATTGAACCATTTTACTCTGATCGTCAGTAATACAACATTCTCATCTGACCCGTCACTGAATGGCTACATTGCTTATCTGGCTAATGAGGCATAGTAGAAACGTTGCTTATCCTTTCTAAGGCAGAGCCTTCTTTAACTCTTGAACAATTAATATTACTTTGTAAAGCAGACGTTTAAAGGAAGTTGAAATACAGGGTGTTTGACAAAGATCGACCCAATTTCAAAACAGTATATTTCATGATGGCAACATGTTATAATTACACGAAAAGTTACCTAACGGTTTAATGAGTTATCAGGTTTTACTAACCACTTTATAAATGATATATGTGCCATCTACCTGCTGTACGGACAACATTGAGACGATAATAAAATAATAAAAATAAAGCATAATAAAATAATTCTCACGACGTTTCGGCCGCAACGCAAGCAGCCGTCCTCAGGTCAAGAACAGGTCTGTCGGAAAGACAGCGTCTGAATGACTTTACCGAAAGAACCAAGAAGATGAATCCCTGCTGTCACGAAAGCTTTAAATCGAAATTGAGACGATAGTTGAATTCTTCCCAAACGCCTCTCTTCTCACGTTTTCCCCTGAGCTGCGTGGTCGCCCCGTGCTCTTCCCCTTACATAAACAGCCTGTTTCCTCAAATTGTCGGTACCTACGACGAATGTTCTTTGACATTGACGGATCAATGCCAAAACGTCGTTGAAACGCATGCTGCACCGCAATTAGGGATTCAGTCTTGCTGAACTACAGAACGCAAAACGCCCCTTGTGTCGCGGGGTCATCGTCTTGCGAATGACTGAGGCTCGGGGCTGTTTGTGCACTGGGAGAGGCATCGAGCGGTCATCATTTGAAACTCTATGCCCCGCCCTGTCAAGTGGTTAGAGTTTCATTCATGGGCGGTTCGTGGTTGCAGAGATATAGCGATTTCAAATCGAGTCCATCGTTTTGAAACACCCTCTATTGTAGTTATATCTGGGGTGGAGCACTCATTTTCTACCTCGCAGGATTGGATATACTTACTGTGAGGCGGTCAGGTTGATTGATGACCCATAACTCACGACTCGCTCACTGGCGGTCACTGCCTTCCTCCTTCCCTCTTCTGCCGCTACCACTGCCACCGTGGTTGCTGTTCTCATTGATTCCTCCACTCGTGCAGAGGACTCGGCCGTGCAAACTCATTGCTATACAGTTTAACACGTAGGCTTTCGCGACCAATATTATCCATAATAAAGGTTTTGTTGGGGGGTTAGAGCCTGTAAATATAGATATCGGCAGCAAAGCAGGTTCGATCTCATCCACTCTGTGTTCAACCACCATCACCACTACCCCACAGGTCACAACAACACACCCAATTACTCACCCACTCACTCGCCCACTCAATGACAAAGATCCCTTAACAGGCTGTTGGGGCAAGTGCTATAAGCGAGCACCTATGAAGACCGGTACAGTACACGAGGGGATGGGTAGCCAGCACCACGCCCGTTCGCCTTTCTCTCCCACAGTGGTGATTTTTACATATCGCAAGAGGGACTCATTTGAGGTTGAGTCGACCTAGAGGAGGCCCAGGATAGATTTAGATAATCGTCCCTGGTGTTAGAACTCCCACTCCTCACACTCACCTACGCACCCACTCACACACTCACTCACACACTCACCAACTCACTCACCTACTCACCTACTCACTCACCCACTCACCCACACACTCACTCACCCACTCACTCACCTACTAACCCACTGACTCACACACACACTCACTCACACACTCACTCACTCACTCACTCACACACTCACCCACACACTCACTCTCACACACACTCACCCACACCCTCACTCACTCACACACTCACCCACCCACACACTCACTCACACACTCACTCACTCACACACTCACTCACACACTCACCCACTCACTCACACACTCACCCACACACTCACTCATCCACTCACTCACACACTCATTCATCCACTCACACACACACTTACTCACACACTCACTCACACACTCACCCACTCACTCACACACTTACTTACCCACTCACTAACCCACTCACTCATACACTCACCCACACACTCACCCACCCACTCACTCACCCACTCACTCACCCACACACTCACCCACTGACTCATCCACTCACTCACACACTCACTCATCCACTCACTCACACACTCACCAACAGCACTCACTCACACACTCATTCATCCACTCACACACTCACCCATACACTCACTCACATACTCATCCACTCACTCACTCACGCAATGCGGGTCACAACACTTCACTTCCCGTTTCTTCCCTTGCACTGCTCGCATTTTAATTCCTGCGAAGCTTCTGTTTTCCCATGCTTGGATAATCTTTTTAGAAAATGTACTGTATTAAGTCATTAATAATAACATCTATTAAACATCTATTCTACCATTTGAAGTTTTCGTGACTGCATACTCTTTGGTTCTTTCGGTAAAGTCACGTAGGTGAAAATAAAATAAAAAATATAAATAATTAGTTATTTTTTTTATTTTCACCTACGTGACTTTACCGAAAGAACCAAAGAGTATCTTTTCTACCCTCAAAAGTGCTGTTTGCTACTGACCGCTTGGCATGTTTGGCCTCTGGGCCTGTGTTCAGCAACCGTGATATAAAAACAAAATCTGAGTTTACAGTTTACTTCACCTCTCGTGACCCCCCGTTCCCTTCCCCTCACCTCTTCACAACCTTGCCACCCCCTCTGCTCACCAATCCATCCAGGATTATGCGGGCTATTGTAGAAATGACAACTGCAGGTCATGCAGAAAAAAAAACAATGTCATAACCGGATTAAGCAGACAAAGCCCTCTTGTGTCACGTGACTACCTCTGTGTTTCCACCACTCGCTGCTCCAAACCCCCTTCACAAACTACTGAGCTTGGGGATGTGGCACACTCATCCCACACGAAGCAGTTTGGTTATTTCCCCCCTTCCCACCCACCCTATAGATTATCCCAAATGTGCTATCGGCGCCATGACCTGAGATGAAGAATCCGTTTGCAAGAAGATACCCCGCTGAAGAGATGTTTGTTTTCACCGAGATCACGCCAGAAAACACCCTTTGAGCGGCCTTTTGGTGATTTTCACAGCAGTAGGGGGCGACGCGCTTTCGCGCGTGCGCTGTGATGGCTTAGTCATCGTGTTAAGTGTGGTCATCGTGTACAATCTTTAGTGGCCAGGCTGAGACCATAAATTCACTCCGTTTGAGAATCCGGTTTAATCGCTCACTCATGGCCTCTGATACATCCAGTCAACCCGCAGTTTTGGTATCTCGAAATATTGGATCTTTCGCATGCTGGTGGGTCCCCACTGATTTACCAGTTAATATTTTTTGGCCAATATTTGAGTGTTTGTATGGGGTTGCATATTGTACACAGGGAGGAGTGGTGGTGGTGATGCAGTGGTCAGCAGCAGGGCTAACGTGAGTGGCGAGGGAGACTGCCGCCCCATCACTTTCCTCCAGCCTGACCAGCGTGATGAAGTATGGCCAAACAAACGCCATGATGGGCATGTGAATTCCAGTAGGAATGCAACTTGTTGTTATTAAATGGACATACGTCCGAGCCCTCACTGATAAAAGCTTATCACAAACAATGAATGTAAAAAAACGTTTTTTTACAAACATTGCATCATTTGCGAATCGCAATTGGAATTTCGTGCGTTCAAATTGCAGCTCAAATTCACTCTGGGGGTTGATATCACGAGTGGCACCTGCCAGAGGATCGTGAAATGTCCACCCTTGATGCAACCACCATACTGTTGTAAGCAATCATTGTGTGTCTTGACTTAAAGCTTTCGTGACTGCAGGAATTCATATTCTTTGGGTCTTTCGGTAAAGTCACGAATAATAGCAAAAATCTGCGACGTTTCGATCGCAACACAAGCGGGCGTCTTCAGGCAAAGACGACCTCTTGTCTTGCTTTCTAAACGTCGTAGTTTTTTATATTTTTATTTGAACCTATCTACGTGACTTTACCGAATAACCCAAAGAATAATCATTGTGTGTGGGGGGGGGGGAGAAGCGGTTAGCACGCTGTACTACGAACCCGGCATCCTGAGTTTGATTCCCGCTCACGGCCAACACCAGTGACGATTATTTGAACCGGTCCTGGGCCTCACCTCAGCTTCAAACGAGTAGCTGGTGCGGTGTGTCAACATCGCCACTGGGGAGACGAAGGCGGCCAGGTGTGATTCTGGCCTCCTAGCATCTCGTGTGCCACGCCGGCCTTCATAGGTGCTACTCGTTAACAGCACTTGCTCCTACAGCCTGCTAGGGCTATGCGGGGAGATATCTTACTGGTAGGAACCTCCTGGTTACACCCGCCCACAGGGGATTGTTGTGTCTGTCCGTCGTGCAGGCAGGGGCTGGGTGGGGAGGGAGGGGCTGGGTGGGGAGGGGAGGGTGGGAAGGGTGGGGCTGGGGCTGGGTGGGGAGGGGAGGGGAGGGTGGGGAGGGACTGGGTGGGGAGGGTGGCGAGGGGCTGGGTTGGGAGGGGTTGGGTGGGGAGGGTGGGGCTGGGTGGGGCTGGGTGGGGAGGGGCTGGTCACCCCGTGGTGGCCTTATACAACTCAACGTTTAACCTACTCACGCCGGCTTGTGCCCGCCATTTTTGCGGAATACATCACGCCGCCGTTGACCCTGGCCATTGACCGAGCAACCCAACGTTCCTACCAGCTCCCTCCGCAGGAATGCGTTTGTCTTTTTTAAAAAAAAACACCTTCTTTACAGCAGGGGAAAGACAACTGCGATTTGCTGGTGGAAATGAATACAGCGACGTGGCGCGAGAATCTGACCTCCAACTCCATGTCGACTGGCTCAGCTGACTCCTGAACCCAGACGCAATTGATGATTTGTAAAGGGATGAGACAACAACTTCAAATCCGAAACGCCTCTCGCTCCGTGTCGCATGTTTTCTCTCCCTGTAATATCGAGATACAGGGCAGTATCAAGGCGCCCCCCTTGTCCACATCGGGCAATGGTTTTTTTGTGTAAAGGGAGAGCGTTGGGGGAGGAGGGAATGTTTTGCAACTGAATTGTTGGAATTTCACTGAATTTCATTTAATGTGATAAACATGGGGAGAAATATATTGTGCACGTGAAACAGGGTCAGGGTGTACGCATTATTATAATGATTATTTGAACTGGTGGAGGCAAGTGCTGTTAGTGGGCACCTATTAAGGCACACAATGGGGGTAGTGTCGTCGACATCGCACATACCCAGGCCGATATTGTATCCCCCAGGGCTGGATGTTGGGGTACACACACGGAAACAATAATTCCCCTCCCCATTACGTCGTATAGGTTGTTGAAACAAGTGCCTTTAGCTTAGCCGCCGTCCATAAATGACGTCACGCGAATTTGGACGATTTTTGACCCCCCCCCCCCTCGTCACACGGCGTCACAAAAAATCAGCCCCCCCTCAAATATGACGTCAGAAAGCTCTGCCCCCCCCCCCAAAAAAATAAAACATGCTTCAAATCGCTTTAAACTATTGTCATTGTAGTGCGTATTTAATGTGGCGCTGCACTCTGATGTTGTATGAGAAAGCATTTATTAAAAAGTCTATTTAAGTAAGTAGAACGTGTTGTCTATATTTATTTAAAGTTGCGCATTTTGATGTGACGTCACATTTCTCACCCCCCCCCCCACCTCGTCACACATCGTCACAAATGTCTGACCCCCCCCCCCAGGTGCGTGACGTCATTTATGGACGGACCCTAACTCACTAAAATGGCTGTGGCAAGGTGAACCACCTGTGCTCCCGCCTGTGCTACCTTTGCTGTGCTGTAGCCACCCCGGCGCTCCGCTCCATTTATTCTGCTCCATCTTTGTTTCTCTCATAATCAAAGATAAAGACAAAGATCCCCCTCCCTCCTTCCCCCGTATAGCCTGCACAGACTGTCGGGGCAAGTGCCGTTTTGCTCGTAGCAAAATTAGCTACATATGATACGGGCCCTGCACTTTCAAGGGCCCCGCGCTAAATGCTTTCAAGCTATCAATTCGGGTTCAGTGATTCTGCAACTTGCTCTATTACTATAGTACTATACCGCCTTCAACTTTTATTAACGACTGGGTGTTTAATATTAGCGATTTGCCGCATTATCTGTCGGTATAGCAATTTTAAAAATACAATTACTTTACTATGCAAGTAAAAAATAATTGTGTGTTCTAATATTTACGTGTTTATTATATTTAGCGCCCCTTTATAACACATGCTACAGGCCCCGCACTCGCTTCATCCGGCACTGAATGGGAGGCGTCGCGACGAGCGGCGATGGGAGGGAGACGGACGGTCGAGGCTGACGGCAATCAAAGGCCGTCGTGGCCACGCAAGGAAGACGCGAATGAGATCGTTCACTCACTGTCGCACGTGACGGCGCTCCCATCCGAGGGTACAACGCCGTGGGTTCGATTCGGGATGCCGGTGCGGCGATTTGTCATCGTCGTCCTATTTCACCCTTCAGATTCACTCTCCCGCATCACCTACACGTACACACCCCCCAACCCACAATTATTGTCAACCGATTGCTGGACGAGGCTCTCCCCGACGCTGCGTGGATGTTTGGGGGCTTGTTTGGCCGTCATTCGTCACCACCACCATCACCACGCTGGCCGGTGCAGACTGTCTCAAGGCAGGGGAGCGTCAGACGTTAGTGCGGTGCAATGCACCAAAAGGATTTGGTTTAACACCGAGGCTTTCGCGACCAATATCATCCATAATAGGTTTTCTTGGGAGGGTTAGATCTCGTAAATGTGTCGTTAAACCCGTCACGTAAACAGAACACACCCGTGTGCTGTACTAGTAACGAATTGGCATGTTCTATTTACGTGACAAACCTCACTAATTAGCTATGTCGGGTGGTGGCGGGTTTAACGACACATTTCTATGTACGCGATCTAACCCAACAAAAAATTGTGTTACGGAATTTGTATAAAAGGATTCCGCGCCGCTTTTGTCTGCTGCCCACCGCAGCCCACGACGTCGACTTGGTTCATCGTGGGTCCAGGCTCAAGGCCGCTTTTAGCTTCCTCGCCGTCCCACTGCGGTGTGCGCAGGAGCAAGGCTCACCCCTATGTGTGCCGCTGAGTCGTGAGTGTGGAGACTCCATATTCACACCACGGGGAGGTGGGGGCGAACACAGTCTCTCTAAAGTCGTGTGTATAGTACGAATTTTATCCACCCCCCCCCCCTCCAGGTGTAATGATTGGCTACATTTTACCAGTGGCCGGATTAACATGGCATGGTCCCACTGTGAGCAGGGTGCTCAGCCACAGGTCCATCTAAGCATAGAGGTAAAGGCGCAGGACTGCAATGACTTGCTCACGCCACTGTGGGCGGAAGGGCCTCAACTATGGTCTGGAATACAACTCAGATGGCAAGGGAGGCGTGCGAGCGCAACTACAGAGGAAGCCCGAGCGAGTCCCTCTGGTCTGGTCTCTTAACCGACTCTGCCACATTGCACGGTGCAGGTTGGTGAGTGAGGAGCGAGGCCCAGGACCGCTTCAGGTATCCCTCGCCACCGAAGCTTTCCACGGTCCGGCATATAACTCAGATGGCCATGGTCATATCGGAAGAGGTAAAGTTGCCCCAACTTGAACTCCGCCACACAGCCTGCCGATCGACTGAATGGTGCATCCGTTGATTCAGCTTGGTGGTTCGCAGTCTTCTTCTTTCGTGCGGCTGCTGATGTAGGTGCAGAGCAACACCTACACATTCACATTCAGGTAGTGGTCAAGCCCAGATAACCGCTGTGATTTCTCCTTCGTATTTGTGAATCAGGCATTGTGTCGCCATATGTTGTACGGTCTGTTCTGGATGATGACAGTCGCACAATACTACTGGGGAGTTTAAATGTTCCACTTGTGCATGAGGTATCCGCAGCTACTGCCGTGGTTTGTGCAGTGGATGCGGTTTAGGGTGGACCATGAGCTTCGTGGAAGATCCAGGGATCTTCTGCGTTGGGTCTTTCACAACAAGGCAGTGTTTGTGAGTTCTTTTGAACTCCATTCAGCTCTCACCAGTGAGAGGATTTAAGACACGTGCACCAATTGTTTCAACTGCGTGCCGCACTGGGAGATGAAACCCGTGACCTCATCCCGGTGATTATGAAGGTAGCCAATTGCTCAGCCAGGTCAGCTACTAAAAGCTCTGGGTCACAGTTATGTCTGTGTTGGGCCACAATGTACCAACACGTGGCTGTGTTGCAGGGTGACCCAGAATGGAATAAATACAAAAACAACGCTTCCATTTTGGTGCAAACTCCCAATCGGGATATAGTTTAGAACGAACAAAAAAGTACAAAAAAACGCAAACTTGATGTTCTGGATAAAGGGCGATCGTGATCCAGTCCACCGTTGCAGAAGTCGAGAACTCTCGTCGCGCATCTGCGTCCAGCGCCACGCTATCGTTCACAGATTGGCTCATCGCCCCGAAGCATCGAGGCCATGCACGGCATGGTGATGCACACCAGCAATACAAGTGCTTTTGGCCAGGGTTGGTGGATCACGTGGAGATCATATGCAATTTCTATTGCAAATGGTTTCCTGATCATATCTCGAATAAACAATAGCTGTTGATCGTCTCCAATGAGTTCTTCCGCAAGAATGCATCATCATCCCATAGCCCTAAGCCAGTGATGGAAATTCGTCATTCCGATGTCAGTAACCATTAACACAACGAGAAAACCGATATTAACTTCTTACGAAGTTGTACTAATGTTATCGACCCTTAGGGATGATGTGGCCGGGTGGCTCTGAGGTCAGAAGCGCTGAGCTGGCACTGCCAAGATCCGATGTTCAAATCCAGGCAAGTGGCTCTACCTAGGCTGGGCTCTCAGGTATCGTGTTAATGATCTCACCAATGCCTCTTTAAAAAAAAAACCCCCATTCAATGATGTGCTGCACTAAATTCCAGCTCTAATAATTTAAATACAGTATTGGGTTCGCCCATCGTGTGATGAACATTTCTCCGATATGGCACAGCAAGTGAGACAGTGCTGCCCTCTACCGGTTGGATGAGGTCGCATCGTAGCTCTGTGACATCCACTTCCGTGTGCCGTTATGTTCTCCCAGAGATCCGAACGAAAACAAATTCCTGCGGAGGGAGCTGGTAGGAACGTTGGGTTGCTCGGTCAATGGCCAGGGTCAACGGCGGCGTGGTGTATTCCGCAAATATGGCCAACTGTGAGGGCGGGCACAAGCCGGGGTGAGTAGGTTAAACGTTGAGTTGTATAAGGGCACCACGGGGTGACCAGCCATTCCCCACCCAGCCCCACCCCTCCCACCCCCCACCCAGCCCCTCCCCACCCTCCCCTCCTCACCCAGCCCCTCCCCACCCTCCCCACCCAGCCCCGCCCCTCTCCACCCAGCCCCACCCCTCCCGTTCTTGGATGCACGACGGACGGACACAATAATCCCCTGTGGGCTGGTGTAACCAGGAGGTTCCTACCAGTATAACTTCTTCATCTCATGGCACGATGCTGATGGCACAATCTGGATAAAATTTGGGAATTAAAAACAACTACAGACAGTCCTGTATGTTGGCTCCGAATCAACAATTTAAGTTTAAACTTGTAAATGTCTAATTATAAGCCGAGTGCTCCAACGAAACACTGCTCGGCCAGATTGATTAAATACAGATATTCGTTTTAATTTCCACATACATATATATTTTAAACTGCACGTGCAAAACAGGGGCTGTCATTTCTCGGCACACGCCGTTTCCCACGGCACGAGACTTCCCATCTTCCCATGCGGTCGTCCGACCAGCGAGATCAATAAAGCGCAGTCACGTGACTGGGGCGACCCAAGGCATCAGCCCGCCGGTCGCCTTCCCCGAGATACTAAAACAAACATTCAGACATTGTGGAAAAGTAAGCGGCAGATGTCTTGGACGGAAAGTGAGCACTCCCTGTCGCCCCCACCCCCACCACTCCCCATGTCACCCCCCCCGCCACCCCTTCAGCCCCCCACCACCCTTTTGGCGAGCAGAGGAAGCAAGCAGCTGTGATGATTTCTCTTTTTTTATTTGTTCCCCCCACGTGCGGGTGGCCGTGTTCGAGTCGAGGCCGGAGCAGAATTGTTGCCGGGTCGAGCACCACAACATCCATCCCTGCGGCAGTGATTACTAAACCAGCAAACACCGGGCAAGCGCTAGAGTTGCGTTAGGAGTCGAGTGTGTGCCGCTGTCACGGCTGGGCCATTGCTGCTCTTTGGTAATTGATTAAACGTTGTAAGTATGTTGAACTTCTTTCCCACCGTACGTAGCCAATCGTGCTAATAGGAGGTGCGGGAGAATGACAACAGACTAAACACAGAAAGCAGTTCTGAAGAAATGAGTTTTAAGTCTCTATTTAAAAGGGCAACGTTCCAGTGCCTCCCTAACATCAGGGGCATGCTGTGCGTGACACTGATCATGAAGCCCACAGCCACGGGAACGAGGAAGGAGATCGGGGGAAGGCCTCTCTCACGTTCACAGCCCTCCTTTGACGACCCCTCTGTTGGGTGGAAAGCCTCCACGTGCCGTGTCAGACATCGGGGTTGTGTGACCATACCACAACTTGCTGGGCAGTGCGGGTTGGTGAGTGAGGAGGGAGACCCAGGACCGCTTCATATATCCCTCACCAGTGAAGTTAGCCATGATTTGGAATCGAACTCAGGTCAGGCGTCGGCAACCTGCGGCTCTTTAGTGTTACGCGTTCATGGCCTGTTTCGTTTGTTGAGCTCTTGAACAAACATTTTTTTTACTTTTTTTAAAAACACGCTTTAATGAAATGTACCTTACTCGTAATGGAAGAACTCCACGACTCTAGGAAGTGGCCCCGAAGCTTGCCATGGTGATTTACAGCCAACGTCAGTTTACCGTGGACAATGAGACCCAAGCCGAACCATAACATATAAAAAAGAATGTTTAAAATATATATGTTCTTATGATAGAATATAGTATTGTCATCAGACATAAGTATACGAAGTTTGCAGTCGATACCACATTGGGAAGTGGGTTAAAATTGAGTTACAAGATTTGAGGATACAACAACAACAGACAGAGTGAGTTAAATACAAGCGTGTAATAATAAAAAAAGACTGGTTCGTGACGTTATTTATTAAGGACCGCCGTCTCGTTTTCACATTGCATTGCCGCTTTTTGAATATTGAGGGGCGTTTTTTTGACCGAATAAAAAAAAGATGTCTCTTCTTGTTATTTTGGATCGCCCATCCCTGGCCATGGTCAAAGGCGCAGTGTGTTACCCACTGTGCCACTCCTCGACCCGTAGTTTTTAGTGGCACTTTGAGTGGAACTCGCATGTCAAAAGTGCATACAATAATAACGGCTAACATCAAAGTGAAATCGTTTCCCTGGTCGCACCTCCAATCAGCACGGTTGGCTACGCACGGTGCGAAATAAGTTGAAGATGCACACATCCCCCAATGGTGGCTCTGAACCACCGGTGGAAATTATCTATTTACATTGCAAAGACCATCCTCTTCATAGGACTACTTCTCTTGACTACCCACAGCGTGGCCCTCGTTTTATTGACCTTAGAGGGATGATGAGCTAAGTCGAACCCAACTTCCCCTCCCCCCAAAAAAAAGAATTTTGAAATCGCAACCTGAGAGCCGAGTGATGTGACCACAGATGCTACTTTGCGTGCAAGAAACCGATGAGCAGAGAAAGGCCTTGAAAGATGTGTGATATAAAAAACGCAACACTCCTCAACAAAACAGTGGCCTTTCGAAATAGAATATAAACATAAATATTCGGCGATGGTTTTGGCCCAATGTTCATAGCACGCAAGTCACAACGAAGGGCCATTGCCTGAAACGTTTCCAGTGATATTTTCTTTTCAGGCACCAACGCCAACGCAGCATCACCAAATAACGCGTTGAGAATGTGTGAGTTACAGTACGAATCAAACCGAGGTTTAAGTGCAGTCCGGGTCTGTTAAGACGAGAACTTTGTTTGTCAGGGAGAGCTGGGTCAAAATAAATACATTGCAACGGCAAATAAGTTCTAGTTAACACAAACAAAACATCTAAATGCAGAGTTAAACATCATAACCTCAAAGTCCATGCTAGATGTCCGCTGTGCCAACCAAACATCAAAGATAACCCTTGTCTGGGAAATAACCACTGGCTCAGTGAACGTGCCTACTGGCGCATTGTTCGTTTGAGCAATGAGGAAGCCCTTCGACTTGCCTGTATGCAAGTACAGCAGACACTTCAACTATAGCAGCAGCAGCGGCGTCTTTGTTTGCCGTAAATTTTACCTCCGACGTGCAAGTACCACGTTTACGCTCTGAGCTTTTCCAGAGAATTGACGGGATCCAATAATGCGCGCTCGGCCCAGAGCAAACGCCGAGCAGGGCTACTCCACAGCCCGTCGTGCAGACAAAGATACGGCACGCACTTTGGCTCTTAAGAGCCACCGCGCACTCACACTGCACACGAACGTTCACACGCACGCACACACAAAACAATCCATTGGGGTCTGCAAAAGCGAAACGTGTGCAGGATGGATGAGCAGTTCGGCAGCAATGGAAGTGAATGATCACGCAGCAGTGGCAAGGCAGCACCGTTGCTTGTCGGCTCACCGATTCGGTTAATAACGTCGCGGGGGATTCACGTAAGCGGGTGGAAAATCATTATTTAAAGGTGGGAAAACATAGAGGTTTTTTTTGTCTAAGGCTTTACAGCTGCTGGGCGGTCTGATGCCGGCTTTCCTGCTTCGCATCTCTCACCAGGTCCCCAAAGCTGTCTCTTTTGTTTCCTGCGCCAATACGTTTTTTTTAAGCGTTCCTGTCAATGCAACTTCCATTTCCTTTGTATTTCTGAAGATAAGTGAGTTTCGGAATATATTATGACACCAGGGAACTTTGAATCAGAAATCATTAAAGAGAAAAAATATGTAGTACGTAATTTAATTATGTACAAAAAAAATGTCTGCCCCTGTGATTAGGGAGTGCTGAGAAATGAGGGGAAAAGGGGGTCCATTGGAGAATATTGTTTTAATAAATAGACATTGAAAATGTTAGAATTAATGGTTGTTCAGCACTGAATAAGCACGTGCGAGAGAGCCTGGATTTATGTCCGAGCGCGGGGCAGACAAAGCGCCATGTGTGTTTCACGGTCCTCAGCAAGGTCACCCGGTGATTGCATTAAAAACCCATTTCACAATTTGATTATGGATGTAACTTGGTCGGGCCCCGGGCACACGCGATGAGACACGAGCTTCTATATTCCCGGAGCGCTGGGGGAGGAAAGGGCGTAAGGCTGATGGATCACACAGAAATCGCCTGTGTGACACCCACCTTCCAGAGACAGTGGAGTGCACAATGATGTTTAAGGGCGCCGTGGTGGCGAGATGTTAACTACCTCGCCTGCTATACAGGAGGTTGTGGGTTCGATCCCGATCCTGACGCCTGCTGTATATTTGGAGTTTGCGTGTCTTTCCGCGTCCTCCGGTTTTTCCCTCCACATTTAGAAACACGCGTTTAGAGTATTCGGCTGCTATAAATTTCCACGTGATAAGCCACTTCGTTAACCCATCAATTGTGGCCAGGTCGCGTCAAAAAAAGAGCTATATAGCTCAGTGTGGCTTACCTGGTAAAATAAAAATACATGTTTAAAACAGTTGAGTTTAGGTAACAGTACCATACAGCGAGAAAAGTACTGGAGCTGACCTATGCGTGTGGGGTTTTCTCCGGGCACAGTGGTTTCCTGCCATGTGCAAAACAAAATCCAAGCAGGAGTCTCAATGAAGGCTTTCCTGGTTGCATAGAGGGACGCTTTCAATGCTTCCCAACGCAGTCGGAAAGCATGAACAATGCATGAACTCTATCTGCCTGTAATTTTGTCTATAAAGGGGGCGGGGGGGGGTGGGAATATTTATCGTAAATATGATTTAATAAGAACAAACTAGAGTATAGTTATATTGTTATTCGAGACTCGCCCTCGAGAACGCCCCCTGCCAAATGTACCACAAGTTCGTCCAAAACTCGGATACAAAAACCAGCGCTAAAAGTGGTCAGTCACGCGGCCACCTGCACCGTGATGTCCACGGCACGCGCGCCTCGCCCGCGCCACGACGATGCCATTACCCGTGACATCAACTCGAGAGGTGTCGCGTCACGCGCCGAGAGACGTCGTCTCGTCGTGCGTCGACAAACAGCGAACTCGATTATGGCTGGTTAAATCATTTCGAGGACGACGAAAGGCACGTTTTTCGGAGCGTTATAGAATCCATGCTAAGGCTCGACTCGTATTCCTTGATATGTAATGCGAACAATAATTTCAGCTTGCAACACGCGCAATATTTGCTCACTCTCGAAGAGAACACTTCGAGGTGCGTGGAGAAACCGCGCACACACGCGGGGGGGGGGGGAAGCCACGCGGTAAATCAGCACCATCAATTGTCCAAGCTCTTGTTCTCAGCCAACTAATGGGTATTTACATCCAAGAAAGAATCCGGGACACCCTGAGAAACCCCCACGCGTGCGACGGGGCAACACTCTATCCCATACAGATGGAACAGATAGATTCCACATTTGCTGCGCCGCCTACCAGCGAGCCAGCCTCCACGTCCGCAGGAAGGAAGTTTCACGACATTCGTGCGATCCACCATCCCTCGGTGCCTCCACAGCGCCACGCGTGTAACCAACCACCCGTCCGACGTGTACAGTTTTCTCAAGGTGTGTAGAGTATATCTGAAAGGCCCAGAAATACACACCACACAAAGCTAACTCGCAGAACTCTAGGCTGGCCCGCAAGCGTCAGCTTGCACCAGCAGCGTAACTAGCGGGGAGGGGCGGCAGGGGGTGCCTCGCCTCCACCTGGTGGCCAAAGCTACGAGTTGGGGCCCCCTTGACAACCGCTATGATATATGTTTTCAACAACAACAGTGTAAAATGACACAAAATGTATCTAAAACGCGGTTTACATTACTTTTTACGAAAATGCTTAATGATGCGATTAGGCAAGAGCAGCCGCGATATAAAACAGCCTCGGGGTGCGACCGTGCGAGACACATGGAATATTGGAGCCCCACGTGACCGATTGCCGCACCCCCTGAGCTGATCATGTCGTCACGACGCCACTCACTCGCGCCCCCCATGCCTCGTTACGTCTCTGCTTTCCTTGCTCCATCTCCAACGCCCCATTTCCTTGTCCACCACTCTCCTCTTTATTCTCTTTCCCAGCCTCACCCCGGTTTAAGTCACCTTTGTTGAAACCCCTCCTATTGGTATGTAACTTTTGAATGAAGCTAAACTAAACATTTCTTAGCCCACTGAGCTATATGGCTCTTTTTCAGAAGCGACCTGGCCACAAATGATAGCTCAATGAAAGTGGCTTATCGCGTGGGAATTTATAGCAGTCAAATGCTCTAAACCTATGTTTCTAAATATGGAGAGAAAATATCTGGAGGACCCAGAGAAAAATCCACGCGACCACGGGGAGAACATGCAAACTCCAAATATACAGGCGTCAGGTTCGGGATCTCACCCACGACCTCCTGTATACAAGGCGAGGGAGTTAACATCTCGCCACCGTGGGTGCCGCGGTGTCGAGATGTTAACTCTTCTGTACTGGGTTTAATTCGCTTTTCTGAACTGGGGCTATTTACCATTCCTGCTCGATCCCTGCTGTCACGTCGGTCGCTACACCTGCGGACATCTTCATTTATCCATTTAACGGCTCTGGCCATTAACGCGTATACTGAACGCTAAATCATCCGCATGCAAGAGCAGACACAATGCGTGCTGGTGCATACACAAGCCATGCTATATATATTTTATATTCACCAATCCTTTATTGGTGTCACTGATTGAGAAATAATTTGAAACTACCGATGTCTGTGGAGTCAAGAGACGCCACAGGCCTTGCATTTCAACGCCGTCGCTGAAAGTTTCTCCGTGCCCAAATACGCATTGGGCAGTGTTCATTTCCTTTGGAAGCCCTGAGCGACCGCTGCGAAAATTCCATGCTCCGATATCGTGAGAGCCAATTCGGCCACAGGACAGCCACGGTTGATTCCGCGCAAAGTGTTCCCCATTTCATGCACGCTGGAAACAATGAAACGCGGAGTTGTTGACCCTCAACCAAACATTTTAACTCGCAGCCTACCGATGGCGAGGCAGAGCATTTCGCCCCAGTGCCAAGTGGCCGGGCAATCATTCATACGTGTGTAGTTTTTTTCCTTCTATTTTTGCGTTCAAGGAGCGCAGGCTATAGTAGTTTGCTACATGGTTCAAAGCTTGGGTCGCATGGCCACAATCGCGGATATTTGGTGGCAGAATGTTCACCAGAAAAGAGAACCAGGTGATTGGTGTTAGTTTCAGTGCTGCGCATTGTGATGCGCATTGCGTTATTTAATTGCGCATCTCGCAGTTTTGTGTACGAGCTCCCAGACCAGGCTGGAGTGCAGTGACTTTGCCACTGATCGGTGAGAGGGCGACAGTTCACAGCGCATCAGCTCAGGCGCCCACGGCCATTCCCGCAAGTTCTGTAGCATGGCGATCCTTCGTTTTTTTTTCACAGATCTTTTTTTTTTGCGTGAAGCTTGAAGGTCAGGCTTCTATTCATGATGACGTACATTGACGGCATTATAGCCAGCCAGGTCGTGGAGTGGTTAGAGTACTCAACTCACGATCTTATGCTTGCTCGTTAAAATTCTGGTCGGGAACTAGTCTCAGCCCACCATACCTCTCGTGGTCAATAAAATAAGAGCCACTTTGTGGGATACCAACAGTGGTTGCCATGTGGAGTGAACGGCACCCTGGTCCCAAAGGCCAGGACCAAAACCTAGGGAGCTTTGTGTGTATAGGGTCCTCGCCTGTAGAACAGCCTGCAAAGAGGATCTGAGGGCTTCATCATTATTAAGCATCGTCTTCAGGTGAAGACGATTGCCTGTGTTGCGATCGAAACGTCGTGATCTATTATTTTTCTATCTACGTGACTTTACCGAAAGACCCAAAGAATATTAATTCCTTCAGTCACGAAAGCTTTAAATCAATTATTAAGCACGTTTAAAATATATCTGAAAACTTACTTTTTGAAACTTGCTTTTAATTACGATTTTCTTCCCGTGTTATTTTTTTTATTATGTCTTTGCTAGACATTTGTAACAACGTGATTTAAATTTGTCTACAATTTCACTTCTATTGTTCATGCCTGTAAAGCACTATGTATTGCATTTATTTGCACAAATAGTGCTATAGAAATAACGTTTCACTGATTGATTGATAGGAAGGTTGTTCAACACTGCGAGCTCCGGGCGGTAAACGGAGAAGAGTGGGGCTGGCTGTACAGAGCTGCTCCAGGCAGGGAGACACTCTGGGCAGGACGCACGCACTCGGTGCAAAACAAAACCCGGAGTGAAATCGCTTTCATGCTCAAGCGGAGGGGGTCACTGATCGCAGGCGGTCGCCACGTTCGTCATTGGCCCGTGTTGCATCTACGTGTGGCACACTCCAACAGGAACCAGTGGTATGTCACGTCCACTATCCTGTATTTATGCTATATATATCCTCGCACGCATATACATTTGTGAAGAAGCTCATTTGGATACATCAATTGCCAGGGGAGCTGGGCTTGATTTCTCCGACAGTTTGAGCGTGACGATTGCCACACTCGTAACGGCTATCTTCCGCCCCGGTGGTTTCCACCAAGTTGAGCCTCGAACAGTCCACCCCGATGGTTTCCACGATGTCGATCTCGAACAGTCGGCCCCGATGTCGTCCACCTCTCTGCTCGTTGATTGGTCCCCCGTGCAGGCGCCCCGACCTCGTGACTCGCTCCCCCTTTGTACACCCCGCTCGACCCTGGCCCTATCGGCCAGTGCCTCCCCCCCCCCACACTTCATTATAACACGTGTGCTCAGCTGTTCTCAACCATCTCAACTCGCCCTTCCAGAACCTTCTCTTGTACACTCCCCTGCACACGTGTCTGTTCTGCGGCCTCGAGTCTTCCCAGTTGCAATGAAGGCACTTTGTGAGTGGGTGCCCGAATGCCGCAGTGTTCTGCGATGACTCGCACAGGCAACACGCGCACAGCCCAGAGAGAGAAATAGAGAATCACCCATCTGGCCTTACAGGCTTGGAGCGGCAAATTAGTGCTGTGAAACGTACGGCTTTGGTTGCCACCTTCTGAAGTACACATTTAAAAAAACAAAACGCATGCGAAGGAGAATATCTCACGATACCGGAAGAGAGAACTGCATGTGAACGTGTCGTCTTGCGAGGTGGATTCTAAGTTGTGTGTTTTATTAGTTTTGTGCAACTGACAATCACCGGGACTTTTAATGTCCCGGGAAAATTTAGGGAGATCCCTTAGGGATCTCTTGACAGGGAGAACCCTTGACAGAGATCCTTTGACAGAGACCTGGCAAGATCGGGAAAGGTGGCAACCCTCATGTACAGCCCTTTTTGTCAATCGACTGCTGGATGAGGGCCTCTGCACGCCATGCGGTCATTTGACCATACTTCACCATGATGGCCAGGGGGATTTGGTGAAGGCGGGGATCATAGATGGAGGAGGTTAGAAGTACAGTACAACAATGGATATTGCTGCACTGATCTCTACTGACAACCACATAATCTCACAGCGCTATAACAACCTGTATGTGCCACAGTGGCGAGATGTTAACTACCTTGTCTGGTATGCAGGAGGTCGTGGGTTCGATTACAAACTTGATGCCCGTATATTTGGAGTTTGCTTGTCTCTCTCTCTCTTTGGTCGCATAGATTTTTCTCCAGGTCCTCCGGTTTTTCCCCTCCATATTTATAAACATGGCGTTTCGAGGATTTGGCTGTTATAAATGTCGACACGATAAGCCACTTCGTTGAGCTATTTGCGGCCAAGTCACTTCTGAAAAACAGTTACATAGCTCAGTGAGCCTTACCTGGTAAAATAAAAAAGTGAAATAAAAATAGATTCACTATCCAGGTTCAGTCCAACATCACGCAGAGGTATGATGAGATCTTGCACATTCCGGGTGATATTGTCACAGGATTAGTAAGCGATGCTCTTATTACTGAGCACAGCACCTAGTAATGATTGCAAGGCACATGATGAGGTGGTGTGACAAACAATGCGTGGCCACCTTTGTCTCCCCACGTGATGTTTATACGCCGCCACTGTTTACTCATTTATGGCCGAGTCAATATAAGGGAGGTTCACGACAGGTCGAGATACAACTCGCCTCGAATGTTACCCATGACTGAGAATCGAAGTCATGCGAACGGGATGGTAGGGCAGTTCACATAGCCCTCCGGTAGTTTCCCACAAACGTACAATGACACGTGTATACACGACTTCCCATAGGATCCTCACATGAGGCTTTTTTCATTCCAGAGAGCTGCATATCTAATTAGGAGAAGCCACGTGCTGGGATCATCGTGACTCGGGGCCCTATAGTGCAGGCATCGGAGCAATGAGGCAGCACTGCTGAGACCATGTATCAAAAACGGAGTTTCAGCCATGAGTGGTCGAACTGGGCCCACAAGGGTTGAGAGTTGATGGCCTTAACCCAGTCGCCAAAGAGTGCACAAACACACCAACAATGTAATACAAATATAGAATAAGCAGACAATGCCTACTTCACATATCCGCCTCTCCATATAAACAAAACATCGATATGTCTTACACAACCCATCAGCCCCACACATACTTTCAGCAGCATTGTTCCAAGACAAGCAAACTGCGGGCCGGGCTCCGACGTACATCGTCTCACATCAACAGAGTCAGGCTTGCTTGGTGCATTGCCAGATGCTAAAGGCAAGGACCCTGTCTCTCGGATAAGGGTGTTAGTTCGACGTAATGATACAACACGACAATGAACCAAATGTTTGGCTTTTCCTTTCATTTGACCTACGTGACCTCTGAGTGCTAAAATGAGTAGAATATCAGATGAGAAACACGTGCCAAACCACTCTGTACGGCGTGTTGTGTACGGCAGGGGTCCCCAACCCCCGGGCCGCGCAGCAGGAAGAGAGCGGTGAGTCCGCGCGTGGCCCGCCCCATTATTTTATTATTTACCACTTCCATCCGCGCCTCTTTCCCGCACTGCGCACTTGTATCAGTCACAGTGTTGGTGAGCCCACAAGCTCTAGCCCCTAGTAGCCACAATGAGTAAAAAACAAACGTCGCTGGAGAGCTTCTTTGAAAAGGAGGAAAGACCCAATGATGAACCCCCCCCACCCTGGTCCGTGACAAAATTGTCTTCCACGAAACCAGTCCCTAGTGCCAAAGAGGTTGGGGACCGCTGGTGTGCGGTGTTACTTGAGAGCGGCCTACACCTATGAACACACCACCTGGACAGCACCCGATCTCGGAAGCTGAGCAGGGTTTGGCCTGGACAGTGCTCGGATGGGCGATCACAACACACGGCAGGTTGTTGCAGGCCACGGCGGGGCTATTTGGTGGGGGCACGAGAGGGCAGCGTGCAACATTCCCTTGTGCTGTACTCTACGATATTTCTATGCTTCCACATCTACGCTCAATTCCATCACCCACCCGCATCGGTAAAGTATGACGAGATAATCCACTCAAACGCCACGCAGAATTTGGAGACCCTCGTTCATAAATGGATTGACAAAAGAGCTGTGCACGTACAAATTGGATGACAGAGGCAAATTGAAATTACTTTAGTTGTAGTTTGTGGTGTCATTTTCTGGGTCCGGACCTTGACCTTGTTATGTTCTGCCGACTCAAGGAATTCCGAGAGATTGAAATGCCTCTTCACGACTCTAAAAGTACAACTGGTTTATAATTGGTGATACAGTTTACACATGAAGGAAACAAAAGGATAACTCCAACAAATAGTATTATTTCTTTTTACATGTACTTTACCCTTTTTCTTTACGTAAATTAACTTTTTACAATGATATCCCAATTATATCACAACCTCAACCCGATTTTGTATGGATTTTGGTTGGAGCAACGCATGAGACAGGATCATGTTGTTGTGATCACAGGGCTCATCATCTCACCATCAGGTGATGAGTTTGTGTATGTACTGTGTTGAACTTCTTTCGCACCACACGTAGCCAACCGCACTAATCGCAGGTGCGGGGGAAGGACAACAAACTAAACACAAAAAGCAGTTCTTTAAAGAAATTCGTTTCCAATCTAGATTTAAAAGTGCATAGCTCCAGTGGCTTCCTAATAGTTCAGATTCCAGATTAAGGACAATTCACTCCATCATCCCTTTCATGTGGTTTGGCATCCGGTTGCGATATAGGCTTCTGCCATATGAATCTGGAATTAATAACCACTGTCTCAGGGCGACTAATAGGCATCAACACCTCGCCACACTCATTTGAGCACAGAGAGAGAGGCTTGGAATATCATGGCATCAGCACACTTTCACAGAGTCCAATTCATAGTCATTGATCCGTTTCATAAACAAAAAAACACCATATCCCTGGACGTATGATTCACGATTGCCTCTTTTGTTTGCGCCGCTCTTCACGCGTGCACACTGACGCAATCGCCACGTGAATCACGTTGACGTTATAGGAATGGCCGATTAAAACGTTTCGACTTAATCTCAATATCAAGTTCCGAACAGTTTGAACTAAAGTAACGCGCGCGGACCGCAGAGGGTTTGGTGAATCGGCGAAGCAATTGATGTCCGTGTAATTATTCCACGACTGAATGATTCAGCATATATATTGCGTTTTAGCCTCCTTAAGAGAGGATGTGGTGAGATTAATTCTGCAGTGCAAATCCCCACGTGGGCCACATGCACTGAATGGTAAACACAGCCCCATCTTGCGTCATGTCAGTGATGTGAATGTAGGCCAGCCTAACCCCCTTAGGGATTGAGACGCCGCTGGGCGCCTGAGTGTGCGTGTGTGGTGCACTCCCAATGTATTCACCAACCTTCGCTGACCAGAATGATGAAGTATGGTCACGTATATTGCCCACAATAGTAATGCAGCATGACAACGGGTCCACATTCGCATGCAACCACAGATTAATCAATAACTATATCGGAGAGGGTGAGTGTAGGAAGAGAGGGGATGTCAATAAATCTGGAGAGTTGCATTCTGGGAATTGCACTCAAGTCACAAAAAATAGGAGCACGTGGCACATTGAACAAATGAATATTGGCTGCAACAAGGGATGATGGCCACAGGACGAGACTGATGATAGAATGACAGCCAAAAGAGGAAAGCTACCGAGAAGACTGGTGGCCAAAACAGGACGATCATTACAGAGGTAGCACGTCGAGATTAGCTCCGTTAGCGTACATGATGGCATCGCAAGGCCATAAGGGATAGCGACGATGTGACAAAGCTTTCATCCAGCAGTAGATTGATTGTGGCCGGTGATGGTGATCATATGATCCAGACAATTCCAATGCGAGTGTGATGCGGAGAGCCACTGATGTGCATGACTGTGAATCAATTCCAGGGATGCCAGAGTGGATATTGACCCCGGTGACATCACTCGCCACACACAGAGACACAAGCATAAACAGTCTCACGCAAGTATTTATAGGCCTTATAGGATCCATAGCGGTGGCCGTGAGGCATGTCCAATATCCTGAATTGCGGTACTGTATGTCAAAATAATTGCTTGTCGTTCGGCTTTTGACAATTTGGCAATCATACCGAGCGTGTCGCCAATGTGCACTTTGTCAGCGGCGCCTCGATTTCCCTAAATCACACCGTTTGTAACCATCGGGAGTTAGAGCAATGGGACGTCAGAGTTGTTTACATTTTGGCCACGAGGCCCTGTTCTGCTTTGTGATTTTCTTTTTAGCCACTGCTTACCTGCGACTAATCCTCTCTCGTGAAGGCAACGGCAGACGCGTAATCAATTCAGTGAACAGATGTTAGAAGTTAAAAATGCATACATACATGGACAGTGACATATTAGTCCAAATCTCAAATAAGAATATTAACCACAACTTTGGTAGCAAATATGTACATGGATTATATACACTATGTAGGGTGTGGTGCGCACTCCTATAAGCCAGTTATTTAACAACAACAATAATACCGATTGTGGGAATGTTAGAGACCAGCCACGGCTAACATCGATAGCCAAGTGATACCTGAACCAGTCGTGGTCCTCCATCCCACTGGCACGTACTGTACGTATGTTGAACTTCTTTCTGACCGTACGTAGCTAACCGTGCTAACCGGAGGTAACGAAACCAGTGAAGTGAGCTAATGGCCAAACCTCAACAACCAGCAGCCCACTAGACACGGAACGTTGGGCCAACGTTGTTTCAACGGTTCCAACTACATGCCAACGTCTTCTCGACATTGACCCAACGTTGCATGTTTACTGGGACGGTGTGGCAAGGCCTTCATACCGCAGTGGATTGACAAGGGGACTGTGCCGTACATTGTTATTTTCAATTCCATTTAGTCACCCAAAGTCTCACTGGCTCTGGACTATATTTGAGAAGAGTCCTAAATTGTTACGTCTGGTCAATAACATGCATGATGTGTATCTACATCATGGGACCTCCTTTGCCAGTATCAAAATATGATAAGAGGTTTTTCCCCTTTTTTCTGGCAACAAAACAGGTGTTAAGATGTTCAATCACCAAACTGAAACCTTTTACAAGGAATCATGTCTGTATTAACCACAATGCTTGTGGTCAGAAGGCAAAAAAAAATACTCTGATAATATATGCATTGTCCTTGAAACTGATTGTTCCACACATCTGGTGTGGACCAAGTGTTTGGCACGTTGGTGGAAACCGAAACCCCCAGAGAAAAGCCATCAGATTCAAAACTGCCATCTCCTGGTCACCAAAGACAAAGATCCCTCGTATAGCCTTATCAGACTGTTGGGGCAAGTGCTGTTAGTGAGTACATATGAAGGCCGGCACGGCACACGAGGGGGTGGCCAGCACCATGCCCGACCGCCTTTCTCTCCCCAGTGGCGATGTTTACACACCGCACCAGGTACTCATTTGAAGCTGAGTCGACCTAAGGGAGGAGGCCCAGGACCGGTTGAGATAATCGTCACTGGTGTTGGCCGTGAGTGGGGAATCGAACTCGGCTCGCCGGGTTCGTAGCGCTGCGCTACCGCTCCCCTGGTTCAGCTCACAGTGTCGCACCTACAACATCTTGGTGAAGTCCAAGTACTGACCAAAATAATCATGATCTATCTAACCAGGCTTCATCATCCGTAGCTTGAGATGCGACGAGATCAGGGTCACCAACATTTGTATGTAGCAACAGACGGCCAAAGCACCGTTGATCATGTACGGTGCGAAAGAAGTTCAACATACATAATGTACACACATCTTTGCATATTTTGTTGTAGAGTTTGACTCGGGGATTGTAGCTCATGTGACTACTGCTGCCTCCTACAGGTGACCCCCCTCATTGCGATGCCAGTCGGTTGAGATGGCAGGGGTGGCTGTATCGGCCACGGTGCATGCGCCAAAACTCCTACGACCCCTCCGCCCGCCCTCACCCCATCGTCACGCTCTGCTGCAAAACTCCACCAAATCGGAGCCGGCGGGATCCTTCCACCACGCATTTGCGCAGTGGTAGCAGCGCGATTGTACATTCATCGAGTGTGCAACACTGGTTGTTGTTGTTTTTTACACACCGGTCGAGGGGTTTTGTTTTTCGTTGCAATAATGCACAAAGGCTGAACGATTATAGATTCATTTTGAACACGTTTTCTGGGTGTTGTTTGAAACCTGTGGCTTTCCTGCCTGTCCTGTTTTTTCTGTTATAATTGGGTTTCTCATCGTCTAGAACAGTGGTTCTTAACATGGGGTGCAAGCTGTACCCCCGGGGGTGCGAGATGCCCTTTCTGAGGGTGCGAGACGTGGCCAGATGTTATTTTTAAGGTTAATCATCGAAAACACAAATGAAACATTGGCACGTAAGTGCAACTACTCTGCTTCGTCAACCCCCATGTATTTATTAACGTCATACATTTGTTTTCACGATTGAGACCCTAAGGGGGTGCAAGGCTGCAGTAAAGGTGAACAACCACTGGTCTAGAGATATCTGAGTATTGGGAGCACACAAGCTCCCGTTGGCTCTCCCCACAGATCGTCCGAGCCAAGCCCACTCGAGCAAACCGAGGCGGCGACGGCACCGGCAGTTGATTTCCAGCCCATGGGAGTCTGGCTGATGGGGGGGGGGGGGTTCTGGTAGGAATTTCCAGAAGAGAAAAAAAATGCATGTTAGCTGCTAATCCACCAAAACCAGCCGTAAATGGTCCTACCGGCAGGATGTGAATCGTGCCCATGCTGTATATGTGTCATGGAATTTGCTGCCTCGATATTTGAAAAAAAGCTGCTTGTTTTCGGATGTCCAAGGGTATTTTTGTATCTGAGTCATCCGCAATGACCCTAAAAATGGCAATTAAAAAAATAGTGAAATGCTGTAAATACATTTTCTTAAATTATATTCATGCCAAGTTGCTTTTGGCAAAGACGGTTCTATGAATTATTCCCAGCCACTTTTTTTTTTACCATCCAAACTCTCTCACATCCATCAGCAATGCCCATGCAATGCCCTAGAAAAAATGAGGGGGGGGACGGACACATTAAGCACTTCAAATCAGAACCATACTGGCAAACGCTGAGAGGATAGGGGTGCGTGACAGTTGATAGAAGACTATGTATGCTAGCACCACTGAGACCCCGTGTCAAAATTCAACGCTTCCCACTCAAGATTCAAGTTGTCGGGTGTAGACGAGAGAATAGTCCCAACCTGGTTAAAACGTGTTACTCAAATGAAACTGCCTCTGTATTTAATTAACAGTGTGCCACTTCACTTAGGCCACCCGGGTAAATTTAACTGGTACTGATCTCTTGAATTGTTACCTGGAACTTACACTCAGGAGACTGTGAATTGACAGTCCTGGTCAGGGATTGATTCCGTGGCACCTCTTATGTTTTTTAATATAGAAAAAAGTCAAACTTGTATTTGTCAGTCTCTGCATATGCCCAATTAAGGTGGCACATTTACCTGCTGAACTAAAACACAAAACCGCGTCTGTATTTACACCACTCTCGTATCGCGACACGTGCAGAACTCCACGGACGCCAAATGCAATCGCACAATAACAGGTAAAAGCACAACGTGCCAAGTGAAACGACACCACGGCATTAATAGAGGCTGACTTATTAAAAATACAAACCACACCACTGACCCTGCAGTTTACATTAGTTGCCCTACTTATGAGCAATTCACCCGGTAAAGATTCACCCGGTAAACATGCCAACATTGGCCCAACGTTGGCCATTGGTTGCAATTCGTTGGCCCAAAGTTTCATTGTTTACTTGGATATTAACGGAAGACAATTACTGCATGGGTCTTTGTTGTTGTCGTCGTCGTTGTCGCTTTTATTGTTGATGCCGTTTGATGATCTTAATTGCTTTGAAGTTATTACTTTTTTGTGCGGGGATCTTCCGCCACGGCCACTGGAGCCGCGCTCTTCCCACGGCCCTCGGTCGTTCCGCGGCGCGCACAAGCTGTGATGCGGTGCCCTCTCTTCTTCCATTGTGTGCGCGACGTCCTTAAAACAAAGTGAGACTTAACCACTCGCTTCCTTCCATTCTTTGGCGAGCCACAATGTCATCACAGTGGGCATGGATTTTGCGTGTGCACGCCTATGCGTGTGTGTGTGTGAGAGAGAGTGTGTGTGTGTGTGTCTTTACGCTGTGTGGGGAAGTGGTTAGCGGCCCGCACTACGAACGAGTTCGAGTCCAGGCCCACGGCCAACAAAACACCCAGCGACGATTATCTGAACCGGTCGTGGGCCTCCCCTAGGTCGACTCGGCTTCAAATGAGTACCTGGTGCGGCGTGTAAACATCTCCACTGGCGAGACAAAGGTGGCCGGGCGTGGTTCTGGCCACCCACCCCCTCCTGTGCCGTGCCGACCTTCATAGATGCTCGCAAACAACAATTGTCCCAACAGCCTGTTAAAGGCCATACGGGGGATCTTTATCCTTGTACATTGCGTGCGGTATGTATTGGGAACAACAGCATAGTGCCTTGCGGCACATCCACGCGATGTCCGTGACCTACATTCGATTCCAATGTGAATTGGCATCAGAACCTGGCCTGGACATCTCACATGTCAACTCAGCCTCCGTGTCAACATCATCAGCCAGTGTCTTTCCACTGCTGGATGAAGGCCTACCCCAACACCGTCGCCATCCCTCAAGTTCCAGTGCTGCTGACATTCACCTGGAGCTATGGCACTTTTACTGGTAGGAACCTCCTGGTTACACCAGCCCACAGGGGATTTTTGTGTCCGTCCGTCCGTCGTGCATCCAAAAATGGGAGGGGTGGGGCTGGGTGGAGAGGGGAGGGTGGGGAGGGGCTGGTCACCCCGTGGTGCCCTTATAAAACTCAACGTTTAACCTACTCACGCCGGCTTGTGCCCGCCCTCACAGTCGGGCATATTTGCGGAATACACCACGCCGCCGTTGACCCTGGCCATTGACCGAGCAACCCAACGTTCCTACCAGCTCCCTCCGCAGGAATGTGTTAAATCATCTCGATGAAAAGTCATTTATTTCGAGCTGCTTTTTGTCTTTAGTTTGTTGTCCTTCCCCCGCACCTGCGATTAGCCACGGTTGGCTACGTACGGTGCGAAAGACGCTTTACATACACACTTACACCTCACTCGTTCACATGAACTGATTGCATCGCTCCATCTCCACGGTGCTTATGCCCTTGGCTGTGTTCCCTCCTTTGGCTGCTATTGTGTCACCAATCTTGCCCATCGGTCATCACCCGGCCCAGAAAAGTCCACTCCTGCTCAAGCCCATTAACTTTGCTTGATTGTCAATTTACGGGTGTCTCTGATGTGTGTTGGGTGGTGCTTTGCTCTGCCACCTAACTCGTGGATTCTGATCGCCTTAACAGGTACGTACGAACAACGCTCGCCACAACAATATACAAGGATACATTAATTATATGTGTGTATGCAACGTACAATCTGTGTGTGAGCACATGTTTGTTCACATGTGGGGGGAACGGCCAACACCAGTGACTATTATCTGCACCGGTCCTGGGCATCCCCTAGGGCCTAGGCGATGTGTAAAAACATCGCCACGAGGGACACAAAGGCGGCCGGGCGTGGTGCTGGCCACCCACCCCCTCGTGTGGCGTGCCGGCCATCATAGGTGCTCGCTAACAGCACTTGCCCCAGCATGGGAATCTTTGTCTTTTTATTAAAGCCTTTAATTGAACCGGCGCGTGTGTGTGGGATTGTCCCGAGTTGGGAGCAGCAGCGCCCTCTTGTGGTGTGCACACCGCTGACTGAACGGCAAAGTCTGGAGGACGTTCGTGATGTCCACGGTCGTCCATAAGGCATCATTTGGGTGGAAGGTTTTGTTCATGCAAACACTGAGTGGACACCAGCCCGAGTGTGTCATTTATTTGGTGCTGCTGCTGTTGCCTTGGCAGCGGCATGTATTTATGTTGAACTTTTTTCGCACCGTACGCATCCAACCGTGCTGGTCAGAGGTGTGGAGGAAGGAAAACAAACGAAACACAACAAGCAGCTATACCCTTTGGTTCTTTCGGTAAAGTCACGTTGGTAGAACAAATATTAGCGGTTTTCTTTCTGTGGTTGTCTCACCTGATGACGATTGCTTGTGTTGCGATCGAAACGTCGTGATCTATTATTTTTTCTACCTACGTGACTTTACCGAAAGAATAAAAAAGTATGGATTCCTGCAGTCACGAAAGCTTTAAATCAAGATTCAACAAGCAGCTTTTTAGAAATGTGTTTTCAATCTAGATTTAAAAGGTCGTGCACAAACACAACACGAACTGAACACGTATCGTCAACAAAACTGTGGCCTGAACAGAAAAAAGTAGATGCTGTGTATAATCGGCAACGTTTTGGGTGATTGGCCTTCTCCATAGCACATACTGTTGAGAGGACGGAGAGCGAGCGTTAGTAAGGATTGGAGAATTTACTTTATCCCATGGGGCCTGATGAGAATTACATTTTTTTTAGGTATTATAATTAGGTCATCGTTTAAAACTGGTCATCAGAAAATATTTTTTTAAATGTAATACATGTTTTTGTAATCAGGCCGCACGGTGTTGCGTGTGTACATGGTCACAACCACTCTGATTTAGCGACGACTGTGGGAAATGTTTCGCCCCCAAAAGAAAGATTGTGCATCATACATTTTGGTATAAACGAGTGGACTGTGAGGTCCATTAGAAAGAACGCGACTGCAGTCAGAGTGTCAAAATGATAACTGTGCCGCGTTGTTATCAAACGCCTGAATTTCCCCCGAGGAGTCATCCTCCTGAATTCCTCACCATCACCATCGCCTCCATCATCTCAAATCATCATCATCAACGTAATAAAAAAAAACATTGTTGTAGTTATTGTTATTAAACATTTACCATTCCCCGTACTATGTTCACTCGTACCAGGAACGTAACCCCATTTTCCCCCCATTGGAATAAAAAGGTTTCTGCATTCGCGAAATTTGCATTCGCGAGCGTTTTCAAGAACGTGACCATCGGGCGGATAGAGAGTTTGACTGTATTACATTATTGTTTCATCATCATTTAACAAGCGTCTCTGACCCAACACTAAATGGAAATCTGTTGTACTTTACATATCTTAGCTCGCCTAGCTGGACCGTTGCCAAAGTAAGTGAATAGCCAAACATAATTCTGTAGTTTTGGAGTCGTTAGTGACCAGGTGGAGACCATGAACCCGCTGCCCCTGAGTTGATTCACAAATGCCAATAATTGCCGAATATTTACCCAAAGAAAGCTTCACTTAGCCTCAAAACTGTTTTTCAGGAAGGTCCTGCGTTAGGATGTTTGGTTAATTCCATTCGTGAGTAGCATCGTGCGAGAGGAAACTGGAGCACATTGACAAATCCCACACACACACAGGTGGTGGCACATTCAGCGCTGCCATCTGCTGGCCACTTTGCACCCCCCACGCCTGCAACATCTGGCAAGCCCTGTTGGTAGCCCATCCGTGTCCTAAACAGGGCCTCGGAATTAGAATCAGAATCTTTATTTATACTGGAGGAATCCGATGAGGCATGAAGCTCTTTTTTCACAGATGTCCAGAATTCATTCAACTCAACTTAGCTCATGGGGACTCGTGGTAATGAGTGCACACGAAGTGCGATTTGGTCCAGGTGACTACCTGGTTTTTGAACCCAGAACCTCGGTCTGGTGCTGGCTCAGCAAATTCGACAAAGTCGCTATTCCCTCCTTGAACCACCCAGCCACATCACGCTTTTATTTAACTCACTCTGTCTGTTGTTGTTGTTGTCGTATCCTCAAATCTTGTAACTCAATTTTAAACCACTTCCCAATGTGCTATCGACTGCAAACTTGGTATACTTATGTCATACTGATGACAATACTATATTATATCATAAAACATTTTTAAACGATCTTTATACACGCTTTCTATTAACTCACTCTGTTGTTGTCGTATCGTCAAATCTTGTAACTCAATTTTAAACCACTTCCCAATGTGCTATCGACTGCAAACTTGGTATACTTATGTCATACTGATGACAACACTATATTCTATCAAAAATAAAAAATAAATTATATATGTTTTTAAACCATCTTTTTGATATGTTATGTTTCGGCTTGGGTCTAATTGTCCACGCTCAACTAACGTTGGCTGTAAATCACCACGGCTCCTTACGTTATGGCAAGCCTCGGGGCCACTTCCTGGAGTCGTGGAGTTCTGCCATTACTCGTACGGTACATTTTATTAACGCGTGTTTTTAAAAAAGTATTTTAAATATTACTTATTTCAGAGCGAACCACACGAAAGCGCCACGGCGACGAGATGTCGACCACCTCGCCTGGTACGCAGGAGGTCGTGGATTCGATCCCAACCCTGACGCCTGCTGCTGTATATTTGGAGTTTGCGTGTCTCTCTCTCTCGTCATCATCACGGTGGCTAGGAGATGTTAGCTACCTCGCCTGGTATACATGAGGTCGTGGATTTGATCCCGACCCTGACGCCTGCTGCTGTATATTTGGAGTTTGCGTGTCTCTCTCATCGTCATCACGGTAGCTAGATGTTAGTTACCTCGCCTGGTATACAGGAGGTCGTGGATTCGATCCCAACCCTGACGCCTGCTGCTGTATATTTGGAGTGTGCGTGTCTCTCTCTCTCATCGTCATCACGGTGGCTAGGAGATGTTAGCTACCTCGCCTGGTATGCAGGAGGTCGTGGATTCGATCCCAACCCTGACGCCTGCTGCTGTATATTTGGAGTTTGCGTGTCTCTCTCTCATCGTCATCACGGTGGTTAGGAGATGTTAGCTACCTCGCCTGGTATACTGGAGGTCGTGGATTCGATCCTAACCGTGATGCCTGCTGCTGTATATTTGGAGTTTGCATGTTCTCTCTCTCTCCCCGTGGTCACGTGATTTTTTTGCCGGGTCCTCCGGTGTTTCCCTCCACATAAAAAAAAACGCGTTTAGAGTGTTTGGCTGGGATATATTTTCACCATGATAAGCCACTTCGGTGAGCTATCATTTGGGGCCAGGTATTTTCTGAAAAAGAGCTACATAGCTCAGTGAGCTTTACCTGGTAAAATAAAAAATAAAAATATAGTTTATATCCATGATATAGTTTTTTGACGCCTGATGATGCTAGTTGTAATTACTGGCTAAACGTCGTTCTCGAATTGCAAATGTTGTGGGTTTACTCTCCAACACACAACCGGTGTGCTGTACGAGTAACGAACCAACATGTTTTGTTTACGTGGCAAACCTTACTAATCGGCTGTGTCGGGTGGTGGCCGGTTTAACGACGCAATTATATTTACGCGATCTAACCCAGAAAAACCCTCAATCATGGATAATATTGGTAGCGAAAGCCTCCTGCGTGTTAAGCGAAACCGTTTATAGTTGTATAGTGCTCGCAGTGGATATGACTGTGGCTGAAAAACGGCCACAAACCTCAACAACATCCCTTTAAAGTAAAACAATGTAACGGTTTTTTGCTGAATATTTGAGAAAGGGAAGGAAACGCATATCCAGGTCAGTGGCAGTGTGGTCGGTGCGTGTGCACTTGTGTGTGTGTGCACGTGTGTGTGTGTATGCACGTGTGTACGTGTGTGTGTGCGTGAACGTGGTGGCCGAATGGCTCGTTCACACGCTGCGGTCACTCGTACACATCGGGATTGGGAAGTTGGCCAGGACCTCCTCTTGTCAATTCAACATTTTTAAAAAAACTGGTGCAATCGGCATCATCGGCAATGGAGAGACAAAGGCAGCCGGGCGTGTGATGTTTCGCGACACCGCCCTCTCAAATGCTACGCTGCTCCAAGTGGGTGCTCGCTGACATCAAGTGTCCCCCAACAAAATCTATGCGCACGTGACGTGTGTCACCGTGATTGCTGACAGCACTTGCCCCGACAGTCTGCTCAAAGCTAAACAGGGCGTGTAAACATCGCCACTGGGAAGACAAAGGCGGCTAGGCGTGGTGCTGACCACCCCACCCGCTCCTGTGTCGTGTCGGCCTTCATAGGTGCTACTCGCTAACAGCACTTGTCCCAACAATGTTACATGCTATAGGGGGGATCTTTGTATTTGATGTCAGTCTTTGTGTACGCGTGCGTGCGTGCGTGCCTGCCAGACACGGTGCTGTAAGTGAAGCACCTATTACAGCCACCGCAGCGGGTCTTGCGTGTGTGCGATGTTGCCTGTCCATCAGTCATGGAACGAGGCACTCAAGAATATCTGGGGGGGGGGGGACTAATTGAATGTATAGGCATGGGTCACTAGAGGGTGACGGGACAGACATAGAGGAAGGCAAAAAAATGGGAAGGATATGTAGAGTGGTGCAAAGTGCAGATGCACTTAGGATTAATTTGTGGCATGGGGTCATGGTTATGCGTAGTGTGTATGTGTGAGTTTGGTGGATAGTGGCCTTGCGCTTAGCCTATGGAGAGATTGGGTCTCATTGTGGGGCTATGGGAATGCAGAATTTCCATCGGGCTAGTGCCAACAACACAGATTCAACTCCAATGCACACTTCGTTGAGCAGAGAAACGTGCTCTCCTCGCCCGACCAAAATTTACATTGTTTGCCTTCTTACTACAACGTGGTACTCTTTTGATGTATTCCCGTTGGAGGATGGTGAGCCGAGTCAACCCCATCCCAAGGCAGTGTTGGCGACAACAGCGCTGCGTCTCTGCGACCGTTACTTTGTCCACTGCTGCCAATGAGATCAGCTCAAGCTTCACGTGAGAGTGGCGGAGTTGGGTTGGGTGGAACTGGGTGTGTACACGTGATGCATCGGCAAAAGGAAGTTGTGTTCCCAGTGAATCAGGTTGTAGAGTTAGTGGGGGGTGGGTGGGGAGGTTGGTGAGAGAGGGAGGGGAGTGCAGTGCTCAGGGTGAAAACGAGTTCATGAATGAAGACTATGGAACGGGGCACCACAATGCTTTTAAGAATTGGCAGGGGAGATAATTGTTTTGTTGTGATGTACGTCGAAAGCCAACTCGAAACATCTCTCTGCTCAGAAGAGTGATGATTGTGAGAGTGGTGTTTACCTCGCCTGGAGGAGACCCTGAATCCATGGGGGAGAAATTCCACATTTTTATGATGGGGCCCAGTCTTATACAAGGCACCCACTGTCGCCTTCACTTAAAACGGTGCTTATTTTATTATGAAGGATGATAGGCTGAGTTGGCCCCGTAGTTGGGATTTAATTTGGCAACCTTTCAGACCGCGTGAGTGGGAGCCCTCTGACACAGCACAGGCCGTACACGGTGCGTCATTCCAAAATCGAGCCTTCGTGTCTCCCTGCTCGAACACGCATTGGGAAGCTCTCATCTCCAGTGGAGACCCTGAAATCATTGGTTTGTTTCATACGACTACAACGGTTGACTGCTCACATAATGGTACTCATTTTATTGACCTCCACAGAAATAATGGGCTCAGTGAATGCGCATATGTGTGTCAGGGCTGAGCTTGTCACGTGCTACACATGGGAACGTCATCGAATGGCTGGGTAAGAATCCAGGATCTCAGAAGTGCTGGTTCAGAGCTTTTACACGTGGGACACCAGGCCCTCTAAGCCACCCTGCCACCTCTTAAAAGAAAAAAGTTACTGTTTCTATTTCACCATTTAAGGCCCATTTGAGCTATTTAGCTTTTTTTCAGAAACGACCAGACCACAAATGATAGCTCAACAAAGTGGCTTATTATGTGGAAATGTATAGCAGTCAAAGACTCTAAACGCATGTTTCTAAATGTGGAGGAGAAAACCAGAGGACACAGAGAAAAATCCACGTGACCACGGGGAGAGAGACATGCAAACTTCAAATATACTGCAGGCGTCAGAGTTGCGATCGAACCCTCAACCTCCTGCATACCAGGCGAGGGATTTAACATCTCGCCACCGTGGTGCCCCCTTAGTCTTTGCATTTTCGATCACATCTGCAACGTGCCCACGGAAATTTAATTTTGTGAGGCTTCAACACTCTGACATAAACCCCCGAGTGATGCAGCTTGGCCATGCTCTGAATGATAAACGAGGCAATCGCTTGCCAAGTTAAAATCCTGGGCTGTGGGAATACATTTTGGTCGATTTTTCAAAGGGGGAAGTGGAGGTTTTGGAGAGTTTTTTTTTAAGGAAAACGGGACCGGAGTTCAGAGCACGAGTGGAGTTGCATGGGTGTGGGAAAGTGATTACTAATCGGATTACTAAAGATAAGTACTGCAAAAGGAAATGCCTCTCATCCTCCCATTGGCACGGTTGGCTACGTACGGTGTGAAAGAAGTTCAACATATTCTGTTTGTTTGCAACATGCTCTGTTTGCATGTTTGTTTGCATGTTTGCAACAAGTATGTGTGGTTAATGCAGCCTTCATGCCTTGCAAAAGGTCTCTATTTGGTGTTTTAACATCTTAACACCTGTTTTATTGGCAGAAAGGGTAAAACCTATTCTTATTTTTCATCATTCTTGATAATGACAATAAGGTCCCAATAGATATGAATACATACTATTATATACTTTTCATATAATCTGTGCATGGATTGTGGCATCAGAATTGGGAAGCCAAATGCAACATAAGGGCATGATGCTTGTGACATCACCTAACCAATAAGAGTGTATTGTGCCAGATATAATACTACTGGACATTTGTGAAAAAGAGCTGCATAGCTCATCGGATTCCTCCAGGGTAAATAAACATTCTAATTATGATATTCTGATAAAACGCAGGTAAGCGGAGTCGCCCAAAAGCGATGGCAAAAAAAGAATCCTATTGCCTGCATTTATCTGCGGATAATAACACATTCCTGTGGAGGGACCTGGTAGGAACGTTGGGTTGCTCGGTCAATGGCCAGGGTCAACGGCGGCGTGGTGTATACCGCAAATATGGCCGACTGTGAGGGCGGGCACAAGCCGGCATGAGTAGGTTAAACGTTTAAGGGCACCACGGGGTGACCAGCCCCACCCCTCCCACCCCCCACCCAGCCCCTACCCACCCTCCCCTCCCCACCCAGCCCCTCCCCACCCTCCCCACCTAGCCCCACCCCACCCTCCCCTTTCCACCCAGTCCCACCCCTCCCATTTTTGGATGCACGACGGACGGACAGAATAATCCCCTGTGGGCTGGTGTCACCAGGAGGTTCCTACTAGTAAAAGTAATTTTCCTGGATTATTTTTAGAATCCGCCAATAACTCCCGTCACCTTGGACCAGAGTTGATCCGCCATACTTCATATTCACAATGTTAGCATAATTACCATTACGCTACTGCACATGTACCGGTTCGCTTTTGTATGGTAACTGTGTGCTTTCATTGTCACCAATGTGTCCCATGGATGAACTGGCCCTTGCCATGGGAAAATGTGAAATTTCCACAGCTGGCTCATGGCACCCCAGTGGACACGAGTGACGCCCAATTGTTTGTTTGAGCAGGGAAACACCGACGTCTTTTGTTTCAGGGCGTAAACCTTACTACGTTATTCAAAACGGTGGCGAGACGTTAAATACCTCGCCTGGTATACAGGAGGCCGTGGGTTCAACCCCGACTCTGACGCGTGGATTATTTTTGTGGGTATTCCGGTTTTTCTCTACACGTTTCGAATCGACACGCGTTTAGAGTATTGCTTTATATTTACACACGATAAAGCCACTTTGTAGAGCTATCATTTGTGGCCAGGTCGCTTCTGGAAAAGATTTATATAGCTCAGTGGGCCTTACTTGGTAAAATATGAAATTGTTTCGATTAGTTTTATACCTACGTGACTTTACCAATATAACCATGAGTATCTAACGTATTGTTAATTACTTGTAATGGTTCGCTTTTAGATCTATAAAACAAAAACAATCTAAACATGATTCCAACAACAAAGGTTTTGGTTAGTTGATGGTTTAACACGTAGGCTTTCGTGACCAATATCATCCGTAATACAGGTTTTTTTTGGGTTAAATCGCGTACATAGAAATGTATCGTTAAATCCGCCACAACCCGACGCAGACAATTAGTAAGGTTTGTCACGTAAACAGAACATGCCAATTCGTTAGTACTAAGGCCACACAGCTGAAAAGAGCTTTATAGCTCAGTGGGCCTTACTAATTGGCTGTCGGGTGGTGGTGGGTTTAACGACACATTTATATTTACACGATTTAACTCAAAACAACTGTATTAGGTGATGGCGCCAGTAGCCTGGGGTTTATACGAGAACAGCAGCAGCCAATTCTGAACAATCACAATATAATCCTCTATAATAGTGCTGCTATTTTGGAGGTTGAATCACCTAACATGCAATAAACAACACTAAAAACTCAACGAACTTATCAATAACACTGTGGCCTTAGGACTATATACATGTAGGCGACGTTTCTGGCTACTGCCCTACTTCAGAGCACGTACATAATTACTTATATACTAGCATATGCTAGTTTTCAATTTATTATTTTCTCTTCATACGTGACTTTACCGAAAGAACCAAAGAGTAATTCCTGCAGTCACGAAAGCTCCAAATTAAGCACGTACATAATATTGATGTGCTTTTATGTTTACTGCATTGTGCGATGAAAAAGGGTCATTGCCCGAAACGTTGCCTATTATATGTTTTCGTTTATGACCACTGTGTTGTTGCCTAATGTGTTGCGTTGTTATTGTTAATTGTGCTCATGCACAAATGCAACCGCACCATTACCAGATACAATTTGTTGAATCTTCGTGTACGTATATATGTATCTTGAACTTCTTTCGCACCGTACGTAACCATAAACAACAAAGCTAGCAAAGTAGGTGGCTGGGAAGTGCTGCGGTTAGAGCGCTCGACCCAGTCAGCCAATTTCCCCTGTTGGGTCGATAAAGCAGGAACCACTTTGTGGGACGTCAAGTGGTCCATTCAACGTGGGCTGAACGGTCCCCGCTATGGGAAACCTTGGGACGTTCACCTCGAGCTCAGGGTGGCCAATGGAGATATCCGTGCCTCATATAGAGTCGAGTATCGTGTCGAAAGGTTAAATGCACTTCATATATACCGACGTCACTTTGAAGAAAATAATCATGATGGTAATTAATTCATTTCATTGCGGCGTTTTGAAGACACCAATTATGTGATTACATTACGTTACTTCAGATACAAATAGAAACATAATCACTTTTAAACAGGAGCGCATCACTGACTCCCAAGACTATTTTAAAGATGGTCCTGCATTGGGATGTTTGGCCAGTTCCACGAATGAGTATTTTGCATGCGGGTGGAAACAAGAAGTGGCCAGAGAAAGCCCACGATAACATTCATTACCGCCACAAAGATGGATTCAATAATCTACTTGCTTGCACTGCCATCTGTTGTCCACCTCACAGCCCAGCGGGCTTGGAGGACTCGCTTCATTGTGATCCACCAACCTCTTGCCCGCGAAGTGCTTGATCACAGGTGCGCACATTCACACCTTGATTAAACCTTCAGCAATCGGTTATACTGGTAGGAACCTCCTGGTTACACCAGCCCACAGGGGGTTATTGTGTCCGTCTTGCAGGGAGGGGCTGGGTGGGGAGGGAGGGGCTGGGTGGGTGGGGAGGGGAGGGTGGGGAAGGGCTTGGTGGGGAGGGTGGGGCTGGGTGGGGAGGGGAGGGGAGGGTGGGGAGGGGCTCGGTGGGGAGGGTGGGGAGGGGCTGGGTGGGGAGGGTGGGGAGGGGCTGGGTAGGGAGGGTGGGGCTGGGTTGGGGGTCGGAGGGGAGGGGCTGGGTGGGGAGGGGCTGGTCACCCCGTGATGCCCTTATAAAACTACTCACGCCGGCTTGTGCCCGCCCTCACAGTCGGGAATATTTGCGGAATACACCACGCCGCCGTTGACCCTGGCCATTGACCGAGCAACCCAGCGTTCCTACCAGCTCCCTCCGCAGGAATGTGTTTAATCAGACAGATCACTTCATTTAAAAAAAACAGTGCTGGGTAAGCAGACATAGCATTTGTGCATTAGCTGTTTCCCAGGGGCGACATTTCAATCCCTAAGCAGGGCAGGCTCCCTCTGGGTGGTGTCATTCCTGTTTATGTCTCGGCACTTCCTTTGTGAGTGAGACCCCTCACATCCAGCCAATGAAACCTGCAGAGACCAGCGGGGAAACAAATGTGATCTTTTTTTCTCTCTCTCTCTCATTTCCTTTTCAAATTACAAGTGTTTATTTCTCATATCGGTTTTTTTTAGGTCTATTTTTTAAACATTGAAGTTTCCATCATGCTCAACCACGTGCTCATCTTCACCGAGGGTCCTGGGGCAGTGGCGGACATTCCACATTACTATGGTGGGGGCCCAGTCTCTCCCATAAGACAACCCTTGCTTGTTGACTTCCCTTCCAGTGGTGCAGACAATCAATTGGTTCTCATATTCAGTCGCGACGCCATCCCATTTAGGGGGGTCTTAAGCATACATTAGCACTTCCGATTAACGCGGTTGGCTACGTACGGTGCGAAAGAAGTTCAACGTACGTGCAAATTACTATGCGTGGGTGTGACCCCTTGTGTGCCCCCCTTTCTAATATATAAACTCCTACTGAGATGACACTCGGTGTGCTGTGAATGGCCATTACACAAAACGTCAACTATTATATATGTTTTTATTTTTAAGGCTACAATGTTGTTGAAGAATGTTTTGAGGTTTGTTTGTTGTGTGTATGCATGATGATCTTCTTTCGCACCGTACGTAGCCAATCGGGAGAGATATGTAGATGCAAATAGAGATGTAGGGAGATTAGAGGAAAGATTCAGACACGGTCGAAATTAAAGCGATCAATTGGCTTTTTGTAAATATTCATTATCTTGCTATGTATAGTACAATATTTGGTTTATTTGGTTTGGTTTATTTTGGCACAGGTAAGACCCATTGGGAAATGAATGCTAATTTTCTATTGGGACCTGGTAACACAATAAAAACCTGCGATCGTAAGAAAAAAAACTATGAACACAATAATCCACAAGCAACTGCCCAGGGTCAAGTTCAGAATGACAAGGTCGTGGACCACAATGGTACAGTCAGTTTAAAAAATAACAAAAGGGGCTAATAGAATGCATAACATCACAAATACATGTCGAGTGCAAAACAGCACCGAGTTAGGTAAGATTGTAAAATAAACATTTATAACTGAACGTCAATTGCGCGTACACTCGTAAGGGGCCGTCCATAAATGACGTCACGCACCTAGGGGTGGGGGGCAGACATTTGTGACGATGTTTAACGAGGGGTGGGTTTGGGAAATGTGACGTCACATCAAAATGCGCAACTTTAAATAAATATAGACAACATGTTCTACTTAATTAAATAGACTTTTAATACATGTTTTCTTCGACAAAATCATAGTGTAGCGCCACATTAAATACGCACTACAATGACAATAGTTCAAAGCGATTTGAAGCATGTTTTATTTTCAAAATGGAAACATGGTTTGGGGGGGGGGGCAGAGTTTTGTGACGTCATATTTGAGGGGGGGTCTGACTTTTTGTGACGCCGTGTGACGAGGGGGGGGGGGGTCAAAAATCGTCCAAAATCGCGTGACGTCATTTATGGACGGCCCCTAAGGGAATCTGAGGATTACAAGATTTTGATCCCAAACATTTCCACTCGGTAATTGCCGAGATCAGGAGACCGCCACACAGATGGACTTGGATCCGAGTTTGGTTCTCGACTGTGGGGAGGGGAGATTTTGAGCATTAACAGGGCGGGGAGTTTATAAGGATGCGGGAATTTCACCTGAGGGGATTGAATAGTGTAATCCAGAAGATATTTATCGGCAGACTGTGGGAGGCATCAAGGGCAAAATGGAGTGCGGATTGGGACATTGAAACCAATTTCTTCTTGCGCGCTGAACCAAACCTGTAAATAACGTCGCAATAGCTGAAAGATGGAAAATATAACGGCTCTAATAATAGACAATTCGTTATCGTGGTTGAATGTCAAGTTTATTTATGTACATACAGGAGGCCAATTTTCATCTTAATAAATATACGCAGTGAAAGATAGCTTGTGATCGATGATGACGCCTAAGTATTTAAACTTGTCGACAAGTTAAAATTGGGACCTTTTTGCCAGTATCAGACTTGAAATGTAACTCACGGCCATTGGAGTCATTGCTGCTCTACCAGCTGAGTTATATTGCCAACTCTTTAATTTTTTTGCCAAATGTATTGATTTGTAAGCTGCAAGGCAAGGCAAAAAACTTTAACTCATTTCCAGGAACTCGTGGGAACTGCATGGCCAGATGTTACAATGGAGAAATGACCCGTGAAGAGAAAGATCACAGGACCTCTTGGCTCCCGCATTACCTATTTATCCGTCGAGAAAATTCTTGTAGAACAGATATTGGACGAAGTTTTTGGAATGCCTTTTCCTCATGTTGACATGTGGGACTTTCATCTCCGTGTTCGATGAGCAGCTGAGCCAGGAATGCGGAGGAATGTGGAGTTTCTACGACTCACCGGCTTCGAGCCACCAATGAAGATGAGGGCCCGCTTTGTTCGTCAAGACACTGTGACTTTTGACTTGTGATACATTTGCATTAATTGTTACGTCACGCTTTTAGGACGTCGCCATTGTCTATGTTTGCGCGTGTGTGTGGCGCCCTCTGCTGTATTTTGATCCAGAAATGGATTGAGGGGATTATTTGCAGATGATGTGGGAACACAGGCTTGCTTTCAACAATAATAATAATTTCAGCTTGTAATGTGCCTCAGTATTTGTTCACTCTCGTAGAGAGAGCGACTCAGATGCGCGAGGAACCACAGACAAGCGGGAAGGCAGCCACACGGCGCCAACAATTGTCCGAGCTCTGTTGTCCTCTATACATTAATGTGTTATCAGCAGATTAATGAGGGTTTACATGCGAGAGAATAACCGGAGCACCTGGAGAAACCCGAACGTGGGGGATGGGGGAAACACTCTATGCCATACAGACGGAACAGGTGGAGTCCACATTTTGCTGTACACAGAGCTGGACTACAGCCCCCCCCCCCCCCCCCCCGTACATCAAAGCCACCACTGCCCGGCAACGATTGACACACAAAAAAAAATTGACCAAACATGCCAATATGAACGTATGGGCAGTGCTCATCCCTGTTGTGGTTCCTGAGGCAATTTTGGAAATTCAACATTCTTATGCTGGGGACCAGTTTATCTATCCGATCTTTTTAGTTTAACGCGTAGTCTTTCGCGACTAATATCCAAAATATAGGGGGGGGGGGTTGGGTTAGAGCGCGGAAATATAAATGTGTCGTTAAACCCGCCACCACCCGACACAGCAAGTCGGTAAGGTTGTCACGTAAACAAAACATGCCAATTAATTACTAGTTGAGCACACCAGTGTGTAAATGTTGTGGGTTTACCCTCCAGTGCACTGGTATGCTCTACTAGTGTAATGACGACTTCGACGCACTTGTCTTGAGATTGTTTCTTTATTAAAGAGCCATGTGCTCACATTCGAACAGGCGGAGACCCCACTGCAACAGCCCCGAGTCTCCCGCGCATCTCCCTTATATACGGTCCAAGGCCACGCCCCAATTCCCGAACCTTCTCTCTGGTTCTAGACGCTCCCTTTACCAGCAGACTCTACCGTCCTCTTCCGTCACCTGGCCCCGCTCCTATTCTTGATCATTCCCGTAACCCCCAGTCCATTCGCACTGCAGGCTGACTCCCCTGTCATTACCTCCCGTGGCCACCAGTCCATTCGCACTGCAGGCTGATTCCCCTGTCATTACCTCCCATGGCCACTAGTCCTTTCGTACGTGCAGGCTGACTCCCCTGTAATTACCTCCCGTGGCCACTAGTCCATTTGCACTGCATGCTGACTCCCCTGTAATTACTTCCCGTGGCCACTAGTCCATTCGCACTGCACGCCGACTCCCCTGTAATTACTTCCCGTGGCCACTAGTCCATTCACACTGCACGCTGACTCCTCTGTCATTACCTCCCGTGGCTACTAGTCCACTCACACCGCAGGTTGACTCTACTACCATTACACTAGTAACGAAATGGCATGTTTTATTTATGTGACAAATGTTCAATAATTGGCTGTGCCGGGTGGTGGCAGATTTAATGACATTTATATTTACCTATTCTTGGTTCTTTCGGTAAAGTCACGTAAATAGAAAACAAAATACTTAAGAAAATGTTGCAAATAAAATAAAAAATTATCAAATAAAATTAAAATAATTATTTTTATAGATTTTAGCTTTTAAATATGTATTTTTTTTCTATTTACGTGACTTTACCGAAAGAACCAAGAATATGAATTTCTGCAGTCACGAAAGTTTTAAGTCAAAATTCATATTTACGTGTTCTAATCCAAAAAAAATCTCTATTACCAATATTTGGATTTTGTTCTGAACCGTATTGGCAATCGCGTTGTGAGACAAAGTGTCCATGTGGAAGTCTTGCAGAGCCATGCATCAATCACCACGTGTGCGACAACCGCCAGTGAGTACGAGAATTGAGCAAGGGACGCTGGGATCAAACCATGCCCGTACAGAATCAGAAATGTATTTCTACTGCAGGAATCTGATGATCTATAAAGCTCTTTTTCACAGATGTCCATCGGGTTTTTTGTTACATTTTCGGTAACTGAATGCCGCGTGTGGCATTGCACAATGTGGGTATACCCGCCAGATTTTGACCAAATGTAAAACCAAACATTCTCTAGAGGGCTACCTTCTATACCAACGGGTCTTAAGACTCAGTAATGCTTTTTTGGATACGTATAGTATCATCATTATGATTACAATAACCATAGGGTTATCCAATTGAGCCACCCAGCCACCTCTGAAACATAAATACATTGGGATCCAGTACATTGCAGTATGAACCCAGTGACCTGAGTTCAACGTCCGGCTAGAGTTGACATGAGTGCCTTTAGAGATCTGAACAAGTCCTCAGTCCTAACCCATATCCACCTTCGCCAACCCGCACGCTCACCAGCGTGGAATTCGGTCAAACAAACCCTCATGAGCGCTGTGGCGTCGGGAGGACCTTAAACCCAGCAGCGGATTGACCAAGGGGCTGTGCATTCGCCCACACTTAGAACATGGACCAGGGATCGGCAACCGAAATAACGAGAAGAGGTATTTTTTTCAAATTCGGTCAACAACAAAAACGCCTCAATATATACTCTTTGGTTCCTTCGGTAAAGTCACGTAGATATAAAACGTATAGATCACGACGTCTCGATCGCAACCCAAGCGACCGTCTTCAGGTGAGAGAGAGAAAGCTACTGAAACAAGGTCTTATGTCGGCCTGAGATGGGTGCAGCCTCAGGGTAAGAGGGCGGGGCTAGAGATGGGCTCCCTGAGGCTGTGGAAGTGGCTATTGTATTGTGAGAGATTAGCATGTCAATGCACGAGCTTAGTATGCCGCAGCATCGGTGACTTGCCTAGTATGTCGCAGCATCGGTGACTGAGCGAGAAGGACATCCAGCCCGTCAATACAAAGACATCCAACCTAATCATTTCCTGCCAAGAGACTTTTAGTCGACTGGGGCAGTCATGGAATGTGAGTGATGAGCTGTTCCAGAAAATCGAGCAGTTCACCTGTCGCATGTATGTTGCTAACAGCAGCACTGGTGAGGTGAACGAACCGTGCTACCAACTCTTCTGCACCAAAAGGGGAGAAGTCGAGTCCAGCCAGCTGCCACCATGTAGACACTGTCTCTTCATGCATGATCAACACGAGCCAACTATCAGGCAGCAATCTGGAAGTGATGTCTGCAGGCTAACCCTGTGGTGCCAAGCCCAACTGAGTATGGATGGACAGACGATGATGGCAAGCTGGCCATTTACTGGATGCGCTCCCCACCCGCACCAGATGTGGTCTTGGAACTGCTAGCATGCAAGTGTGTGCGTTCATGCAAAATGCCAAGCTGCACGTGCCTGTCAAATGGACTGCCATGCACAGACACGTGCAGGTTACAGACCTGCAGTAACCAGAAACTGCAGGATGATCCAGAACCTGACTTTGACCTCGGGAGTCAGATGACGAGATAGACGAGCAGTTTGATGAGTGACACAGGGTGGTAATTCTGATGGTATTACTGTGGTAGTAGTAGTATACATTGATGCACAGTGTGGTGATTCTGGACTTGGTTATCCTCATTTAAGTACACACAGAGCTTGATAACAATAATGTCACCTTCTTCACATATACCCATCACTAATGATATATATGGGATTACATGTATCATTGACTAAGTATATGCGAATGTCAATATTAATAATATTCAAGTAGTTCCTTACCTCACTAAGGTATTTCTTATTTTCCTGCCTTTCCATTGTGTATTTACACCAATAAAGACCAGTTTGTGACCTAACTGGCTTTGTTCTAGGTAGTTTTCCAGTAATAATGCCCAATTCATCGTTCCGTACGCCTGTCAGAGGTTATGGGTATAACAGTCATGGTAACTATAACTAATTCATAATCAACGTTTTTGGGTTTAGATCGCGTTATTTATAAATGTGTCGTAACCCTCCACCACCCGACACGGCCAATCAGTAAAAAAAGTGTCACGTTGACAAAAGACAAATAGTTCACTGCTTTAGCCCACCGGTGTGTTGAAGCGTGAAACCACAACAATTTACAATTTGAGTACGACGTTTCGCTGGTAATTGCATCCAGCATCATTGGGCAATTCGCCAGAATGGTGAGGCTCTGCTGTGTCTCATCGGGCGAATTGACCGATGATGCTGGATGCAATAACCAGCGAAACGTCGTACTCAAATTGTAAATTGTTGTGGTTTCACGCTTCAACACACCGGTGGGCTAAAGCAGTGAACTCTTTGTCTTTTGTCAACGTGACACTTTTTTTTACTGATTGGCCGTGTCGGGTGGTGGAGGGTTACGACACATTTATAAATAATGCGATCTAAACCCAAAAACGTTGATTGTGAATAATATTGGTCGCGAAAGCCTACGTGTTAAACTAAATATAACTAAGTTGCCACTCCGCAAAGGTTATCATATCAGAATATGTCCCACACACATGGAGGATGACAAATATCATTACTAGACTTTGCCAACTCAGGTGGTACCAATAAGTTACATCAAGGAGGTCCCATGATGCAGCTTCTGACCCCGAGCTCTCATTACTCTGATAGTGCATTGTCTTAGAACTGTGCGCCTTTTGGCGTCATCTGGTCGAACACCATATGAGACTAGGCTCTAAAGAAAGCTGTTACTGGTGTGGACCAATCAGTTTTAAGGACAATGCATAAATTATCCGAGTATTGTTTTTTGTTTGCATTTGACTGCAAGTATTGTGGTTAATGTAAGCATGATTCTTTGCAAAATGTGTCAGTTTTGTTGCCAGAAAAAAGGGGAAAACCCCTATTAGAATAAGTTAATTGTTTTGGGCCTGGGTCCATGGACTATAAAGAGTTGCACGTGGCTCTGGTAATCACGGGTTTGTCGACCCTTGCCCATGACGTTGCAGACTGAGCAGAAACGCTTTCGTGGTTCTCAATGCGCGTGCATTGACTCACACTTGGGACAGGGCCATGGGTCCCGGAGTCACGGGCTGTTGTTTGTTTGGATGAATCATTACAAAAAAATGAGTCTATTACCCAAGGTCACAAAGCCTTTTTGTACATCACGTGGAACCCGATATCAAGTTAGTTATCTGCCCTGCGCGTGCACTGGCAGGGGGCGAATGTGACGCTAACACCACGCGCGGCCACAGTGGTGCAATGGTCAGTGCACACGGGAATTGCCAAACTAAAGGTCGCACGATCGATCTTCCAGCCTGGCAGTTGAAACAATGATGAATGTTTCTAAAATTCCCCAGCCTCTGCTCACCGAGTGGTGTATGTATATATATGTGTAGGTACAATCACAGTCAGTCGACCCGTGGCACCTGGGTCTGCCCCGTGACCTCCTGCCAGCGGGCGTTCGACACTTCACGTGGCCTCAAGGTACACATGGCCTGGCACAAGCGTCGTGGTGACGTCACCGCCACTTAATGGCGAATGGCGGTTGTTGTGGGTATAATCACAGTTAGTCGATCGGCAGGTTGTGTTTGGTGGGGTAACCCGTGGGTACTCCCCACACTTTTCACCGTTTAAAAGTCGTCCGGCCAACGTGGAAGAATCGACTAAATACCCTCACGCGCCCTCTAGTGGAGTGAGTGAGACATCGCCATGCTGCTCCCTTGATCTTTACCGCACTCTTCAAAGATTGTTGTACTGAACTTACGTCAATGCTCCCCGCCTTGATCAATCGGCATTGACCAGGTAGTGAAGTATGGTCAAACAATACCCAAGACCGACAGCGCGTAGAGTTTCCTTCATCCAGCAGTGGATTGCCGAAGAGGCTGTACATGCGTTTTTGTACACACACGTGTACACCAAGCTGCATATTTCTTGACTCCATTATCTACTATCGACTGGCTACGAATAAAGAACAAAACTGAACGAATTGATATGTTAAGACGATCTCGTCCAACTGCAGTATTTATATTGTCCGGCTGGGTGGCCCTGTAGGATATGGCATTCGGATGGGTGGAAAGCCCCGATGCCCCGATACCGATCTCTCAGTCCAGAATAGCGTTAAAAACAGAGGTATGGGGAATTTATGTTCACCGTGTCAGGGTCGGGATCGGGATCGAACCCATTACCTCATGCATGCCAGGCGAGGGAGTTAACATCTCGCCACCTTCTTTGCGAAGGCGTAGGGTTATCCCATCAAGCTACACGGCCACCTCTGAGATATTAATACATTGGGATCCAGTGCATTGCGGGATGAACCCGGTAACCTGAGTTCGATAGTTAATTGGAGGTTATATTTGACGCGCTGGCTTTACAAAGGACTCTACGTCTGCAGTGAGCAGTATTTGCTCACTCCTGAAGAGAGAAGAACGACTCGAGAGACGTGAGGATGGACCACATGCAAGAGGAAAAGCAGTAGAGAGGTGGTGAGCTGGTGCCAAATTCCACCAAAGCTCTGCGATCCTCTATATGTCAAGGTGTTCATTGTCCAGTTAATGCGTTAATATATAGGGGGAAACCGGAGCACCCGACGAAAACCTACAAGTGCGACGGGGCAACGCTCTATCCCGTACAGACGAAACGTGTGGAGTCCATATTTGCTGTACCCCCTGCTCCTGGCGATCCAGGGCATGGCACCTCCTCAACGTCCACCGGAAGGGAATTTCACAACATTCGTGTGATCCACCATCCCTGGCCTCCACAGTGCTGGATCGTAGGCGTGCGCAACCACCAGAAATGCAATTGTACAAAGGACATGCAAAGATAAACATGTACATACGATATGTATGTAGTTGCATGTTCTGTACTGCAAACGGGAATGCATGTTCTGTGGCACAATCAGAAGGTTGTGAGTTCAAATCCAGAATGGGGGTTAATTCTACCCACAATCCCGCTGGGGTTGATTAAATAAGTACTACTTTTGTTATGTGGACAGAATGGGCCCTGTCTTGGTAATGTTGACTTTATACCAAACATCCCAATGCTAAAAGGAAACTATCTGCAAATGTCCACGTGGCAGCGTCGCACCCTGTTCCGAAAACTTGGCAGGACTCGGTGAGGCTGTGCTGCTTAAATCAGCGCACTCAGAGAAAAACAATAATCATAATATTGGTGTTCATTTGAGTAAGGGGTGGGGGGGGGGCTTCAACATCTGACTTTGACGAACACTTGATTTGACAATTATTTTTACAACTTTTCCTTGAAGATATTTTTTATTCACATTTTCGACGCGTGGTATAACTTTACAAATGTCAAAGCGTTTTGTTTTTTCTTCCGTCAGACAGTTCATGCCCAACGCTTTTGTTGGCTGGCATCAAGCACTGAAGCTCATTACCAAGACTGGCTTGCCCTTTGTGCCCTGGCATTCCGTTGGACGCATTACGTAACGCAAAAAGCATTGACAATGCGATGTGAATCATTCGCCACGATCTTTCCCCCTCTGCTACGTCATTTGGCCCACCTGTATATAAACCGGCAGCGGCGGCAGCAGCAACTCAGTGGCTGAAAATCCGTGGTTGAAGAAGCACCGATCTTTTGTTGTTGTTGTTGTAAAACTAGCAAAAGTAAAGTTGGCAGCTGAATATAAAACTTTCGCATTTTTTTTAGACCAGCGACAAAGTTTGAAGCTCAGGATGATTTCATGGGGAGTGCTTGTCGGTCTAGTGGTGGGACTTCTGCTGGCAAACAATGCGCATGGTTATCCGAAAGCAAAACCCTGTGACGCCTCTCCTTATCGCAAGGTATCTCTTTTGCTTTGTGTTGTCTCATGATTGTATGTATATATAAAATACCGTGCTCCACGTGCCCGATCACATGGGTGTTCATTGTCGGATGTGTAATCCGTAACAACAACAACAACAGCAAATCCCTTGTCGCTCAAGATACTGTGAAGGCATCAAACGCCATCTCCACATGCTACTCTCTCCCCTCTCTGTCCTCTTTTCGCATTGCCCTCAGCTCCTCTTTTCTCTACTCCGCCTTTTCCCTTCTCTCTCCCGCTACCCCCACCAGCACCACCTCACGCCGTTGATGCCTCCACCGCCGCAACCGCCACCTCGCTCTCCTCCACCCTGGTCACCGCCTGACCCCCATCCCTTATCCCTTGCCACTTCGTACTGTAGTCAGCAAGCATCAATAGAATAGAAGTGACAGAGCCGATGTACAATGTGATAGGCGTGTGTGTGTGTGGGCAGCCACATGTGACCGGGCTGAGACGACCAACTCGCTACACCTGAGATTCCGGTTTTCTCAACTACGTGGGGGTTTCCTACTCAGAGAATGGTTCCCATGTGGCTTTTGGTTGGGTTACGGATGCATGGTGATCTGTTATTCGCGAATGCGATCGCGAATTACCCTTGCCACACTTGCATGCATTCACCCCACTCCTGACACAAGTTGTCATGGCTCCGGACTCGAACTTTCGAGGTTTCTTTTATTTCACGCAACGTAGCTTAGGGCCCCGTCGTCACGAGATCATGCCGACGTAGAGATCGTATGACCGAGCAGACCGCGCTGACTTTAAGACAGCGACGACGTGAAGACAGCGACGATGGCCCAAGTCCCTCTCCGCAGTCCCCGAACATCCCATCTTGCCCTGCTTTTATCCTCGTGGATTCTCCGGGGGAATTTTTCCAGCTGTCTCTTTTGGACACTCTGGGGAATTTCCCAACCAAGACCCTCCAGACTGGCTGGCACCCTTGGGTTTGCATCCAGCCTCGCTGACACCCTGGCTCCACCTCGAGACTTACTGACAGTCTTTACACAAGTACTGACACACTCTGTTTAACATTTGTTTCACTTTGGTTTTCTGTGTGAAACTCGTGCAGTGTAAGCTCGTAGGATGTAACGAAATTACAGCTTCCGAATGAGAGACCAGCAAGGGAATGCTTGACTTTTTGGCATACAAGCCATGTTAAACTGAACTGCTGTACCATATTCATAGTAAATATAAGTGAATATTGGCTAATGACTCAGTAAAAAACTATTCAGTGTGCGACTGTGGTCATCCAGAACAGACCGCACAACGTATAAAGACGCAATCCCCGATCCACAAATACAAAGGAGACATCACAGCGATGACGATACACTCCGCGACTCCTCACGCGGTTATCTGACTTGACCTGAATGTGAGATTGTAGTTGTAGCTCTGCAGCAACATCAGCCATGCGAAATAAGAAGTTGACAGACTCAGTACTGAGCCTGCTGCTCGTGCAATGCTGTGTATTTAAAGCGTAATCTGGTCAGAGTTTTGTCACCTTGTTGAATGAAGGGAGAAACAAAACACACGGCATCAAAAATGCCACGATTTTTGTAGCCAAACGTGTGTGGGTGTCTCTTGTGATGTCTCTAAACGTTTAGGGAGTCGTTCTAGATAACCACAACACTTGCGCCCATGTCTCTTCTTAAGCCGATGGGTCTTGGAGCAAGTCACCGATGACCCAGGCTGAGACCTTCACACACAAATACCCTGGTTTAATCGGGGGCAGCTGAAAGCCTGGATTAATCAGGGGTGATGGATCACGGTAACTGAATTGTCATAATACCCCCTGGGGTACGCGGACCCCTCCTAGGTATTGCAGTAACTTTGAGTACGGTACACCGCTACATTGAGGGGGATAGGTGGCTCGGGTGACGGATGCTCATGTTTGTGGTATCAGAGTGGGGGTCCCGCGGTGGCGAGATGTCCACGACCTCGCCTGGTATGCAGGAAGTCGTGGGTTCAATCCCGACCCTGACGCCAGTTGTGTATTTGGAATTTGCGTTTCTCTCGCCCCATGGTAGCGTTGATTTTTCTCCGCGTCCTCCATTGTTTCCCTCCACATTTAGAATAAACCCGCGTTTAGTATTTGGCTGCTACAGATTTACACTTGATAAGCCACTTCGTTGAACTATAATTTTGTGGCCAGGTCGCTTTTGAGAAATAGCTACGTAGCTCAGTGGGCCTTACCCGGTAAAAAAAAATAAGTTATCGATGCAGCACCTGAAAAGTCTTGAATACAATCTCCAGGCTCCCAACACAAAATAGGCTCTGAGCCACTCTGTCTCAGCCTGGTCACTGATACTCATTAATTGGTCAGAAAAACTAATGATTACAAATGTTCATAATGTTCATCATGTCATGGTTTAATCAACGTCTTTAACTTAACGATGTTGCTTGGTCGGCCTTAAATTCCCAACCGTGGTAGCGCCTGTCTCTAATCCAGTGACGAGGAAGCAAGGTTGGTGGATCACGCAGAGATGGGGCCGTGAGTCTCCTGATGATGTTGCGTGCGTTATCTAAATAGAAAGGTGGCTATATGAGGCAGTAGAGCAAGTAGGCTTCTGACCTGCTATTTCTGTTGGTTGTCTCTGGGAATTCCAGATGCTGACCACATGTAAAACCATACTAAACAAAGTCTGACAAAACATTCGACACAGCGGTTCCTTTGTATTCGAATCTTTACTCAGCAATGCTTTGCCGGGTCAATGTATTCCTCTATTATTAGTAGTATATACACTATTAAGCAGGTGTGAGTTACATTAAACGGTCTCTTTTTTTAGAATTTACCTTGTATAGGCGCCGCTACTTATGAGCGGTTATGAGTTTGGTTCTGAAATCCACACGCCCGCCTCTGTCCACCCAGCAAAATCGGTGGGTTATCCACCGTCAATGGGCAGGTCCTGTGTTATGGGGTAAACTGCGGGTTAAGCCCACCTCTTCCAACGGTGTGGAAGAAAGAGGAGACTGAACACCCCAGAGAACTCCCTGGTGTGCGGGCCCATCTGCCGGCAGCGGCGTGAGCAAGCAATTCGACGGCTGCGCTTTTACCTTTACTGTATTTACGAGTGCATTCATGTTGATGCCGATGAGGCTGATGCTGATGACGATGTAGTTAATGAGGACATGGTGGTTGATGGTGGCGGTCATGGCGACCTGGGACAGAACATACGTGGGTGTGTCACTGCTCGTGTTGGTGATGCTATTGATGCTAATGACGACGACGACGGTGATCGTGTTGGATTGCCGCTCGGGGCCAATAACGGTGGCGAATATTTGAGCCGGTCCTGGGCGGGGCGGCCTTCTCCTAGGTCGACGCAGCCTTAAATGAGTACAGCACCTGGTGTGCTTTGTAAACATCAGCATTGCAGTGTGGGGGGGTGGGGGACAAAGTCGGCCGGGCTTGGTGACTACTGCCCACACCACCTCCTCGCGCGCCATAGGTGCTCGCTAAAAACAGCACCTGCCCCCAACAGTCTGTTCAAGGCCATACCCGGGGGGGGGGCGGGGAGGAATCTCTCTCTTTGTTGGTGGCTGTTGCCCTGCGACAGGATGGCCGTGCATGCGGCGGTGCGGAGGCGGTGAGACTTGAGCTGTACGCGGAGTCCCTGTGTCCCGGGTGTCGCGCGTTCACCACGGGGCAGCTCTACGGCACGTGGCTCCTCCTGGGGGACATCATGAACGTCACCCTGGTGCCGTACGGCAATGCCCAGGTATGAGAGAAACACGCGCGCGCGCGCACACCGCACAGACACGCACGTTAGGGGCCGTCCATAAATGACGTCACGCACCTAGGGGGGGGGTCAGACATTTGTGACGATGTGTGACGAGGGGGGGGGGGGTGAGAAATGTGACGTCACATCAAAATGCGCAATTTTAAATAAATATAGACAACACGTTCTACTTAATTAAATATACTTTTTAATAAACGTTTTCTCCTACAACATCAGAGTGCAGCGCCACATTAAATACGGACTACAATGACAATAGTTTAAAGCGATTTGAAACATGTTTTATTTTCAAAATGGAAATGTTTTTTTTTTGGGGGGGGGGGGGCAAAGCTTCGTGACGTCATATTTGAGGGGGGGGGTCAGACTTTTTGTGACGCTGTATGACGAGGGGGGGCGGTTAAAAATCGTCCAAAATCGCGTGACGTCATTTATGGACGGCCCCATATCTCCGTTACAATCATGATTTTGTAGGTAGTGATACAAACGGCAAGTATCGGTTCGTGGCAGTATCGGTTCAGGTTTTGCTTCGTCATTGATACGGTAAATGACTGAAAAAAAACTCAACACATTCGTCAATAACACCGTGGCTTCAAAAGTACAATTTTAAAGTATATAATAGGTGACGTTTTGGGCAATGGCCCGCATTCAGAACATGTAACAATATTTTTCAATGTGCTATGAAGAAGAGCCATTTCCTGAGCCTATGATGTATATTTTCTATTGATGGTGGCGAGATTTTTACTCCCTCGCCTGATATGGAGGAGGTCGTGGGTTCGATCCAGACCCCGACGCCTGCTGTATATTTGGAGTTTGCGTGTCTCTTTCCCCGTAATCGCGTCGATTATTCTCCGGGTCCTCCGATTTTTTCCCCTTCACATTTAGAATCAACGTACATTTAGAGTAGTTAGCTCCTAAACATTTCTACATGACAAGCCACTTCGTTGAGCTCTTATTTGTGGCCATGTCGCTTCTGAAAAAGAGCTACATAGCTCAGTTAGCCTTACCTGGTAAAATACAAAAAATTGTTTACAGTTGTATAGTTGAGTTATTTTGTTATTCATGCTTGCACACCACTGCCAATGGAACAGCAACAGCATCGCCAACATAATGCATGGCCGTAGGTGTTCCCAGTTGTGCTGTATTGTTCTCTGAGATTCATGCAAATATCTTGGTCTGATTGCACCCATGTGCACAAGTGCCCACTAAAAACGTGCCTATGATATGGTGCAGACACTCACCGATAAATATATAGAGACACATTTGTGCGTATGCTTGTGTGTGTGCGCACATACCTCTGGCCAGGCAGTACTGTGGCAAAGCGCTCGACTCACAATCATAAGTAAGTGTGTTCAGGTCCCACCGTCCCTTTGGGAAATCAATCGTGGTTGTCCGACGGATAAACCATTCCTTGCCATATGAAATGAGGAATCCGCAGCACTTGCTCACCAAATTATACGCAAAGTCCCCGCTGCTAATTTTTTATCAGGGAGACACGTTTAGTTGATTTATAATCATGACTTCTGCCTTGTGGGAAGCTAATAGTGAGTTCCCTTGATAAACTCCTGCTATAGGAATGTGGAATTCCCACCACTGGCACAGGTCCATGACTGGAGATGAGCATCGCCCATTGTTTATTTGGGTTTGCCGACACTTGACTTTTAATGTGTTAACATGCGAGAGGGATCCCAGTAACGCCTGCATTTAAAGGGGGGACTTGGGGTAACGACGAACTCCGTCATAGGGTTCAGTAGCTCATGCAAATTTGTCTTCACTGTTTGCAGGAGAAACACGACGGGGATCAGTGGGTGTTCACGTGTCAGCACGGCCCCCAAGAATGCATTGGGAATCTGCTGCAGGTGAGTGCGTGCATGAATACACACCCGATTCGTTAATTCATTGTTTTATTTGCGCGTTGAGTCATTTCTTAATTTATTAGTTCCCGCTATCCAGAGAGGTTACATTTGAAATCTCCAACCCGCACACCTTCATTCATTGGAGGTATTTCTTATTATATCTCGTACAACCGCATCGTCATCACCACGACATTAAACAGCAACAATATTATATTCCCTTCTACATGTGAAAGCAAAACGAATTTCATTAAATCAGCAGCCGAATGCCCGGCAAAGGTATCCCGGTGTGGTGAGCAATCGTACAAACGGCCCCTTCTTCCCAAGGCCAAAGAAATCTGAATGTCCGCCCGTCGCTGCGAATAACGCGGCTGAACACCGAGGGCATCTCTGGCGCTAAATGAGATTGAATCGCCAAGGTCCCAGGGTTTAAAAGAGACTCCGACGTCCTGGCGCTGAAAGAAACCCATCATCCGGATCAATAACGGCCTCGCTCGAACAGAAACGGGTCAGACCCTCGCGTCTGGAAGTCCCCGTCCTCACACCGTACACGAAGACCGACCTGCAGGACTCGGTACGAGGTCGTGCCCGACAACTCACCCCGCTACATAGCCGTAAAGGCCCGTGCGTAGAATGACCGTGCCCACCGCTACCGCCGCCAAACCGATCCGCGTTGGCGACACCAACAGCCACCACACCCCGTGGGGCTACAACGCCAACGATTGAGCAGACTTCATGTGCAGCGGCAGAAGACCGGCAAACCGGCTCTTATGACGCAAAAGACCGCGGAATTTCAAGTCGTGCAAATTGTGTGCGTGGGCTGCATCGCTGGAACACGGACGGGTTAACAATAATAATGTATTCCTTGTATGGTTATCACAAGAAACTCGGGGAAATATTTGATGTTGGTTTTGTACCCTCAAAACAATGGCGTCACCCCAAAGTTGGCCGTGTTCCAAAAAAGCACGCAAGGTGGTTTCACAAAATTAGTCTGAGCCACACAGTACTACTAAGGGTTGGTTTTCAGAGAAGTCACGCGGAAATGAAAGAGGATGAATTAAAAAAAATCAGTAGGCACCTGCCATGGCGTGAGGACTCGCAAAGTTCCAAGTTTGTAGAAATGCTGACTTTGAGCCAAAATAAGTGTGGCTACACTACACGCTTAATCACTTATTTGAACGATTTGGATTGTAAACTTTGCACTTTGATTGCACATGGTGCACGCACATAAATCAAGTGGTAAATCAATGAAGAATGTCAATCTATACTTGGAATACAAACGTGGGGGTGATAATATCTGTCTCATAGCACTGAGCCGGCACGTTTAGTGATCCTGGGTTCATATTTGGGCAGTCATTGAATCAGGTTCTTAAATTGTGTCGTTTTATAGTCTCTGTCAAATTACCAACTACAGTGCAGCGAAAAAAAACTCATCTAAATTCGGTTTCTCACTTAATGTGACGCGTCTCATCCAGGGTATACAAAAGTTGTATTATATAACTTTTATGCATGCAAATTACATTTCCATAGCATGAAAAGAGAAACACACTTTAGTGTTTAATGGGGGGGGGGGGCTCGATTTATTTTTGCAAAAGCAGTTGTGCATCCCAATATTCTGAGATCCTGTTATTATATAACGTGTGGTGCACTGTGCAGGCTTGCCTGATCCACTACTTGCCGAACAATGCCGATCATGTGCCCATCATCTACTGCATGGAGGCAGCAGAAGACCCCGTCTCAGCTGCATCCCAGGTGAGGCACTAGAAAGCCTGATGCACTCCACTCTCAGCCGAGCCATGGTGGTGACCGCTTGTAATGGAGACACAAGGAAATATGAAACCCTATTGGTAGAATCCAAATAATAGCTTTTTAACCTCACTGATGATACAGCCCCGTCGCTCTCCATTGCCTCACTGTATCTCACAGTTGCTGTTACCTCCCTTTGCCTTTTGTACCAGTCGTAATTTGGTGATTGCCCTTTGTACCCATCTGTCAACCTGCTGATGCTACTTAATCTTTCGCTCACCAGTCAACTTGCGTCTCCTTGCAGATGACTTGCTGCACAGAAGTTTTAACTCTGGACCCCATTGCTCTCTTCCGTCTTCCCACTTGATTGAAACGGTGTTTTAAGTGTTACTGCCAATTTATTACAACATTTATATCTGATGTTAATATCATGTTCACATTTGGTCTCCACCACTTGTCATCAACTTTCAAATACTGTATACGGTATACACATAAATTTCGATTTAAAGCTTTTGTGACTGCAGGGATTTATCTTCTTGGTTCTTTCGGTAAAGTCACGTAGAATGGAAATAATAAAATAATAAAAAGAAAACATAATAAAATAATTATCACGACGTTTCGGCCACAACACAAGCAGCCGTCCTCAGGTGAAGAACAGGTCTGTCGAGAAGACAGAGTCTGAATGAAACACTCCAGGCTTGGAGCGTCTATTTAAGCTGGGCTCTCTTCTCCCTCCAACCCAGCTTAAATAGACGCTCCAAGCCTGGAGTGTTTCATTCAGACTCTGTCTTCTCGACAGACCTGTTCTTCGCCTGAGGACGGCTGCTTGCGTTTTGGCCGAAACGTCGTGAGAATTATTTAATTATGTTTTATTTTTATTATTTTATTATTTCCATTCTACGTGACTTTGCCGAAAGAACCAAGAAGAGGTATACACATAATTGTACTTTTCGGCGTGATATGTCGGGCTCGTGTCTTGTTGCATAAAAAAAAACATCTGTAGATCCATTACTTTCTTTTACATTTGTAAAAGCCATCTCCGTGTGTGTCTCTCTCTTAGTGTGCGGCCTTGTTGGCCCCAACGCTGAACTGGCAACAGGTTGAGACGTGTGCTAATGGCACTCTGGGCAACCAGCTGATGCACAGCAACGCCCAGCTCACAGACGCCCTCAACCCTCCTCATAAATACGTCCCCTGGATCGTCTTCAATGGGGTGAGTGCTTATTGCATACTTGCCATCATCGTCATTATAATTGCCATCAACACCATAATCATCAGGTTCCTTTGAACTTAGATCCAAATCACATTAAATTAGTACCGTCGTGAGACAAAGAAATTCACGGTTGGGTTTCACATGGCGAGAAGTGCAACATCACAACATGCCAGTGGATAGCGTTCCGGTAGGCGATGTGAATAACTACTTATGATGTCATAATTGGTTTTTTACCCTTTTATCTGGCAAAAAAACTGACACCTGTTTTACAAGGAGTCATGTTTGCATTGACCACAATACCTGCAGTCGGAATGCAAACAAAAAACATAACTCTGATAATGTATACACTGTCCTTGAAGTTGATTGGTCCACACCCGAGACAGCTTTCCTTAGAACCTAGTCTCACATGGTGTTGGACCAGATGACACAAAAAGGTTATAAGGAAAGCTGTCTCGGGTGTGGACCAATCAACTTCAAGGACAGTGCATACATTATCAGAGTTGTGTTTTTTGTTTGCATTCTGACTGCAGGTATTGTGGTTAATGCAAACATGACTCCTTGTAAAAGAAAGGTGTCAATTTTGTTGCTAGATAAAAGGGTAAAAAAACAATTATCATATTTTGCTACTGGCAAATGAGGTTCCAATGGTACTTATGATGTCACTTTAAGAGGCCTCTCGACCCACGGGCCAGTGGACGCCTACAGGGTAACCTCCTAAGAATAGCGTCCACTGCATGACAGTCCAACTGTAATTTGTAGTTTTCAGACCATGAATGAGAAACGATCATAACGGCTCGCAACTTTGTACCCGTGGCACACCACGGGTAGGGGGAGTGGAGTCAAGGATACAATGAATGGGAAAAAGAAAATTGAATGGGACAGACAAGAGAGGAGAAGAGTTGCAATGTGAAATAAGAGGAAAGGGAAGGAACATGAATGGAGAAACGGGAGAAAAGGGTCAGGAAAGGTGAGGAGGAGTGGGGGGAGAGGCTGCCTCAGGGCCTCAACGTTGCTGCACAGAGGAGCGGCATCGGTTTTCAGAGGGGGCGGTGGGGAGAGCGGATGGATTTGCAGTGGGGGTGGCCACACAGTAGGCAAGTGAATTACAGGAAGCTTGAGCTGATTTATATAAATGTTTATGAAATAGTTGAAATTCTATGTTTTGCTCTGTAGTCACTAATAACCGGGAGAGAGACCATCAACTCGTGACACTTGAGAATGAATACGCAGGTTTAATCACAGGTGGCTTAACCGATATTTCAACTCAGGAACTCATCCATACTGACTCAGTGCTCGAACATGGGCGATTATGAGCCATTCAACCATCGGGCCAACTCCACCATCATCATTACTAGTTGCCACACATGGCCGCAGTTGGAGGTTTGTGCAGCTGCAAGTGGCACGTAATGGCAATGAAGCATGCTAGAAACTAATTAACAGAAACGTATTTCCTCAAATATTGTCAAGAAACATCGTTCGGGAAAAGTTTTTAAGCTGCAAAGTCACGTGATCGATGACTCAGAGTCTCTTCTGATTGACAAAAGGGAAATGTCTCTTGATCATCTTTCTGAAAATAAAAGGCAGAACCACTCGGGGCAACATGTTTCCCTGTTTCTTGAATCATGTTGTTTTGAAACTTTTTTCTTTCTAGTAGCTGGGCTTTAAGGATATCAGAAACAATCGTAGACATAAGCAAGTGGGTTCATGACGAAGGCAGGGCCGTTAGCAGGAGTTCTTTCTGCCAGGCATGCATTGACATCCGTTTACAAAGACGGTCACTGCATCACGTGCTTTTGGATGCGCTTCTGCGGCCGTCTGGAATGTTCTTCCTTCCGATATTAAGAAGCCACTGGACCTTATGTGCTTTAAAATCTAAGATTGAAAACTCAGTTGTTTAAAATAGCTTTTTGTGCTTAGTTTGTTGTCCATCCCCCGCACCTCCGATTAGCACAGTTGGCTACGTACGGTGTGAAAGAAGTTCAACATACAACATTTCATCAAACCAGGAGTTCTGATTCAGTGAACGATCAGCAATCGTGTATTACTGTACACAGTAATATCCCTCTTCTTTCGTGTAGGAAAGGCTCTGTTAATGGGCCGTTTTGTACAGCTTCTGTAAAAATGGGTTACTTGCTAAGATTGCATTTCATAAAACTGGGGCTGTTTTATCACTTCGCCAGTTAGAGTTGACCGAGTGAGTCAGGGGTCTCATAATCGCCGTATTAGAGCACGGAGCCTGCAATGTTGAGATCCTGAGCTTGAAGCTTAGCAGTCACTCATGGATAAATTAGGTTCCATACTCTTTTTTTTTGTAAAGTCACGTAGGTGAAAAAATAATACAATAAAATAAGAAATTTAATAAAAATATGTTTCCCCTTCTTTTTTATTATTTATTATTTGTATTATTTTTTCGCCTACGTGACTTTACCGAAAGAACCAAAGAGTATGGATCCTTGCAGTCACGAAAACTTCAAATCTAGAATAAATTAGGTTCTCAAGTGTTGAATGCTTTTTATGGTCTTAACCCAGACATGAAGGAATACACAAACTATTTTAAATATAAACAGATCTTTTCATTGAACTTGATTTTGCTAAACTCTGAGTGAACTCTATTGCATTATAATCACAAGAAAATAGTCAAAAGGGATCCTTGATGAAATTAGCAAAGCGGTGTGCTCAGTTCTGTTGATAACTCTAAGCTGGTGGTGGAAATTCCACATTCTCGTGGTGGGGGACAGTCTATCCATGACAATTTAACACTATAGTGACAGCATTAACGTCACTACACATTTAACAGACACAAGTAATTCTACGACAGTATCTAACTTTGGGTTACTTCCGTGGCAAAGGTGGAAGGTGCATACTTATTGGGTTGACTGGAAAAGTGGAACTGCAGATTTTAAAATACGTACTCAAGACTGTTCCTTAAACTCAATGTTAAAGTGTCTTCCTGCATCACTGAGCTTTCAGGTGAAACGCTCATTTCCGTTGGCAGTCCCGAACCAGTTTCTTAATCTCTCCATCGAACGACAGTTGATCTTGACTAGAGCTGGAATAAACAGGACGTGCATTCTATCATGTAGGCTCATCATCATCAAACTCCATGGGCAGAAAACCCGCAGGTGTCCACTGCAATTTGTGTCACTTGTTTCCACGTCCCTCTATCCTGTGCCAACACGCTGAGGCGATGCCACATCTCTCTGGCACCAATCTCTGATGTCGTCCAGCCATTTTCTACAGGGCCTTCTACGTTTTCTACTTCCCTCCATTATTCCCATCATTACAGTTTTTATTTTCCTGTTGTTATCCATCCTACATGTGCGTGGCCCAAACTAGCTCGTTTTCCTACTTACTGCCACTTGCATCAAGTCCTCTGTTACGTTCAACCTTTCTCTTACTCCTACGTGTGTCACTGTTTGTGCCCAACTAAGATGCAGTATCCTCCTAAAGCGGTACATTTCAAATGCCAGTATTTTGTCCCTGTCACAGGATTTTAAAGTGTCCAAGTTTCGCAGGCATACAAAGATGTGCTGAAACCGCATATTTTTAAGATTCTCAGCTTGGTTTTGTAGCTAATTCGCTTGTTCCTGTGTATGTTGTTAAATCCTGTTGTGACTCATCTTGCCTTTGCGATCCTAGCGCTTATGTATTTCGTAAAGTCATTGTCCCAGGTCAATATGCTTCCCAAGTAGACACATTTTTGTACATTCTCTATCTTTTGGTTTCCTATCATAATTTCATTCTGAATGTTGGCTTCCAAACACCATGGTGTTAGTCTTTTCCACATTGATCCTCAGTCCTGCATTTTTTGCTGAATTATTCAATGTATGAACACTTTCTTGCAACACTGGACATTTTTCCTCTAGCAAATCTCAATCGTCTGTTAATCTTAATTTATGTATATGTTCACCATGTATCGATATTCCTGTACCATTGTCTTGGATGCAATCAATCACCATTTCCAAAGGTGTTCAGTGATATTGGATCTCCTTGTCTTGTCCCTATGATCGTTGTGAACCATTCTCCTATGTAGGCTCACACGGAGGATATCCAGAACAAGGCAATGGAGGCACTCCTTCCGATGGTTTGCAGTGCATACAAGGTAAGAACACTCGACATTCCAGAAAGCAAACGCTACAATACAGGTGTAGGTCCCTTTTATTGATTCGCTGCGTAGACTTGTATTGGAGAGGGCCCCAAATAACTGTCAGGTGCCCCTTTATTTTTCCCGGCCCTCACTTCCCCAACTTCTCCATCGATCGTTGACCCCTTTGAAAATCCCGGGCCCGCCTCTGCTTCAAAAAGATGACCAATCAGATGGCTGTTCCAGCCATTCGATTTGATTGGCTGCTCCACTCGGCCAATCAGAGCGAGCCACGCCCTGCTTACCAAGCCACAACACCAGCTGTGGCTCGTTATGCCGCGAATGATTGCGTGAAGTTCTTCATTAATTAGGGCTCGCTTCTCAGCATCCCTACACGCGTGTCAAACAAGACAGTATCTCGAGCACTGGGGGTGGGAAGCACTCGCATCCAATGATTGCCCTGAGCCAAACATGGAAAAAATTAACCCGTAAAAACAAAGTTTTTCACTATAAATCCTTTATATGCGTGGCGGCTAGAGTCCTCTCGTCCTCTGGCTTGAGATGTCTGCCACCATTAAGCAATTGGTAAATAAATATTTTAAAAAAATTCCCTAAACAGTGTAAAATTTTGGAAAAAAATTTTCACGACAATTAATTGTCACGCACAACGAGTCTGTGTGCAAAATGTCAGCTCGATTGGATCACGGGAAGTGGGTTAAAAAACGACCGAAAGATTTGCACGGTCGTAAGCAAGCAAGCACGCAAGCACGCAAGCAAGCAAGTTAACTTAATATAAAGGATTTAATACGTATAACCCGTAAAAACAACGTTTTTCACTATAAATCCTTTATATGCGTGGCAGCGAACTTAATATAAAGGATTAAAAAATATATTCGCCTGTGGAGGACGCGGGGATCGATCCCACGACCTTTGGCATGGGAAGCGAGGGCGCTACCAACTGCGCTACTCCGCCACGGCCTGTGGAGTGGTTACGCTCTGGGTTCTTACACTCTGACGTTCAGCCAAAGCTATGAATGCGTTCTATTTGAATATATGTAAAATAATTTTTTTTTGCCTAAAAAGTGTAAAATTTTGGGAATTTTATTTCACGAACAATAATTGTCTGGCACAATGAGTCTGTGTGGAAAATGTCAGCTCGATTGGATCACGGGAAGTGGGTTAAAAAACGACCGAAAGATTTGCACGGTCCTAAGCAAGCAAGCAAGCACGCAAGCAAGCAAGCAAGCACGCAAACTTAATATAAAGGATTTAAAAATACACGTGCCCATGGCCGTGATCACTATCTCGATAACCACAGTTGTACATTTGATTTGCCACCTCGGGGATATTAGGTTGAGTCGATTCCAGACTGGAATTGTAACATGAGCCCTTCGGTTATGAGTCGATGGCTGTGCCACCTGCCATTATAGCTGGGGTATGTGACTACAAATGGCGAAATTCACTCTGTATTGTCAAATATCAGAAGCTAAGCAGGCATTATCCTGCATAGCGCTTGGATGGGTAATCACAATGGCACGCAGAGGTTGACATAGGGTCTACTTAGCCACGTTGTGGGCAGGAGACGGCAGGGCCTTGAAGTCCATCGTCGGTACTGTACTTCTATCTTCCCATATCTATGATCCTCACCTTCAGCCCACACTGACCAGCAGGTAAAGTATGTACCATAACACCCCAACAACGCGCATGGCGTAGGGAGGTCTTCATCCAACAGATGATTACAAAACGGCTGTACATGTATATGTACACATTACTACTCAAATGTACAGCCCAGCAATTGTGTAGTTTAGCCCCATCAAAGGTTATGAACAGAATAAAGACCTGTGATGTCAATTTCTGGTTAGTCTAAAATGTCACATGTGCCTGGTGAATTGGATTACACGTATCTGCCTGCTGATAGCTCAAACCCAGTGAGAAACGTGCAAAGTTAAACAACTCAGCAATGCACACCAGATTTGAGTTGCCTGAGTTTGGCTGTTTAAGTCCAGGGCGTTTTCACTGAACCATAAGTTTCCAAATAGCCTCAGTTTGGCCAAAATAGCTCACGTTAATCCATGACTCTTAAGTGAGGCTGGGTTATCTGATTATTTACCTTATTCATTACGCGACCATTTATTAGTTCAATTGTGCGACTAATCAAATAAGATTTTTTTTTTAATAGTTAGAAAAAATTATCACGTCTGTTAATAATCATAATTATTTTATTTTATAAAGCGCCCTTAAGCAATCGTTGTCAGTGCGCTATGCATGAAAATGCAGAAATAGTTAACAACCAAGTAAAGAAGAAGTGAATAATTAACCACTAAAACGTAGTCGATTAGAATTTAAATATAGTCGGTTACAGGACAACGCCTCTTTTCCATAACCCTGTGACTCCTATTTATCCGCGGCAGCTGTAGGGTCCACAACAACTCCTATTATCCGCGGTCCTATTTCTTCCTATTACTCCTAACATGTGGATAACAATGCTGTAAAAGGTAAGAACATAACTTCGTTTAAAATTTTATATCAGGCAAAAAATATATATATTTTGATGACCATGAGGCTCAAGCATTAGAGCTGGGACAATTATTTTATTACAAGATAACTTATCTTATCTGCGATATGGGGGAACAATATCACGGATCCTATTATCTGTGGGGTTATCCGTGACTTTACACACCTTATATAAATACAATAACATTTCAAAGAGGTCTCTTAAACCCTGAGTCTTCGGTAACAACATTTTTTATTCCTTTGAAAAGTAACCCTTTTAACAACGCATGTTCATATATACATACACAGGTGTGGTTTTTAGGTACATGCTGGAGGAAGCAGTTCAAACCGAATGAAACACTGTACACAGCAGGCTGCCACGTTGTACGTTTGTGCAGTCGTAGCTTTTGTAGTCTGGTTCTCTTTGAGTGCTGCTCTAACAAAGAAAAATCAAATGCCCTTAACGGATAAATGATGTCAAAACAAGTTCGCTGTGCCTCCACTGACGCACGTGACAAGCTCCGGCAGTGGCGGCTGGAAGGTCGCGCGTTTAAGGAAGGACAAACACAGGGAGGCTGGGGTGGTTTAGTCAGGTCACGATGACCACGTCCGAGCACTTGGGCACACCATTGAGGCACCTGAACATGCATGCAGACAGCCACCTGTGCTTACGCCCGTTTCACAACAAGTTGCAATGAGTTAATGGTCACCAATAGCGCCACGAAAATGTCGTGCAGACCCAGACATGAGTACAAGTATCTACACAATTGGAACATCATTTGCCAGTAAAAAATTATGATAATTGTTTTTTTTTACCCTTTTATCTGGCAACAAAACAAACAAAAAAGGTGTCAGTTTTGTTGCCAGATAAAAGGGTAAAAAAAAAACAATTATCAGGAGTACAAATCTCTTTATACCACGACACCACATTGTGGCTTGTATTATCTTACAAGTTAAAAGTGGCGCCATGCCCACGATAGCATTGGTAGTCGCGCATTTCACTTCGCAGTGCTAAGGAGGCAGCAGATGCATTCTGACATTACAGGAACCAACATCTCCATAGAACAACCGAATTGGTTTGGCATGGAGTTAGAACATCATTACTTTATCTTACTAATATGGCAGATGTTATGAGTACCTGCTGCTTGCTCATCTGAGTAAAGATACACTTGGTATTTTCATGTTTCACTTTTACTCACAAGGATATTTTGTTTGTCTCTAGAAAATTCACGTTTCCAATGTACTCCGTCCAGCACTCACGACTCCTGTTTGTTTCACCAATGTGGCTGGGAACTGTTTGATTTTGGAGAGGGCTCTCGAAAATAAACGATGTCAACAATGCACCAACTACACGACTTTGTCTGTCCCTCGCAGGGCGAACTGCCAGTAGCCTGCCGAAAATAAGGACCTACTTCTCAACACAAGCCTTGGACATTCACCCACCATGGACCATTTATAACCCAAATTTACTCTTCACTCAAAATGCACATGAAACACTTGAACGCGATAAAACAAAATTTGACTTTTAAATTAATTTTGTGGGGGATAGTTGAGTGGGGGTGGGGTGGACAGTGGGTTAAGGACAGTAAGTGAATATAAATAAATCATGTACAGATACCTAAATGCACTTTTGGTATTGTGTCATATTGAGAATGTTTTATTGTGTTATTTCTGCTATGATTGCTTAGAATTAATGTTATGTTTAAAGTTACAGTAAACTGGGCTTTAGACCAGTTGCTACTTACAGCCAGTCACGTTATATGTTGGTAAAGCTTTAATTGTTGTCATTGTTTGGAAATGTATACACGGAATTACATGGAACTTTTTTTGCAAAGTAGGTATAATTGGTCTTACGACATCTGTTGTAAGAATTGGCCGTGTGCTTTGCTCGTCTAATTGATTTAAACATGTTTGTACACAACTATAGTTACATGGGTGTCCTCTCTTCAAAAAAGGCACCTGAATAATTATGCACCTTTTAAATAAAGATGACCGGAGTTGAATGACTTGAGACTATGTGTGTATATTTTGGTTCATGATTCATTTTACAAGTGAATGCAGTGACATGCATGGCAAGAATGTGCCACTGAATCTCATGACTACGTTTTAGGAGTATCTTCCTTGGAATTAAACATTTAATGATGATTCTGCGTTGGCAATGGTTCACAAACACAATTAGCAAAACACTCACACACTGCTTGAATAGAAAATGTAATCTTTGTGCTGATGCAATATGGCCTTTTTGGTCATTGTGCAGCAAACATCTATGTGTCAAGACTCCTTGAGAAGGGTCCTGCTTTGTAATGTTCAGCGAATTCATTTTTGAGTGAAGGGGGAAATCAGGAAACGTGGGAGGAAATCAGTACCTGGAATAAATCAACACTCGAGGTGGCAAGGTCCCATGGAGGCTCCATCTCTGCATGGTCCACCTACCCAACCTTGAGGTTACTACTAAATTACAGGATTGTGTGCGGAGCCACATTGGAAAATTGTGCTATACTGCGCTCCCTTTCACAAGTTCCCTTAATACAGTAAATGTATTGTTGGGGCCTCCTTTGCCAGTACCAAAATAAGTTTTGTTGCCAGAAAAAAGGGGAAAACCCTATTATCAAATATATTGTTCCTTGTACAGCAATATACGGTGCATTTTTAGTGCTCTGAAAAGAGGTACTGTCGTGATTTGAAGCTTTCGTGACTGCAGGAATCCATACTTTGTTTTTTTCGTTAAAGTCACGTAGGTATAAAAAAAAATCACGACGTTTTGGGCGAAACACAAGCGTCCATCATCAGGTGAGAAAACATGGTCTGCTGCTGAGGCAAACTATTTTAAAATAGCTTTTAAAACAGTTTGTCGTGTATTATCTAAAGATAAATCGTGCACGATACAAAGCAACACTCTCATTCTTAGTCATTTGCCCACGGGTTTCCTGTTTACGATGACCCAGAGACATTTCTGTGAATTTCCATAATGCTCAGAATATTACACTGATTCAATGCAGGTTCCTATTTTCATGAGATGTTGACATTGACCTTCAGGCCCTGTGAAATAAGTACGCTTATTTTCTCTTTGGTTCTTTCGGTAAAGTCAGGTAGAAAGAAAAAATAAAATATATATCACGACGTTTGCAACACAAGCAACCGTCATCAGGTGAGAAATGTATGTAAATGCAAGCTCGGAAAGAGACACATACAGAGAGAGAGACACAGAGACAAACAACACAGAGAGACACAGAGAGAGACACACAGAGGAGAGACACATCGAGAGACACAGAAACAACGCCGATGTGTGTCTCTCTTCTAGACTTAAAGTTTTCGTGACTGCAAGGGTCCATACTCTTTGGTTTTTTCGGTAAAGTCACGTAGGTAAAAAATCAAATAAAAGTGTGTGTCTCTCTCTCTTTGTGTATGTGTCTCCGTGTCTGTGTTCGTCTCTCTCTCTCTCTCTGTTATGAATTACCAGAGTAGGAAGCAGTCACGAAAGCTTCATATGAAGATTACGCTTATTCTGTTTGACCTACCCTCCCATGCAACGCCTTATTTCAGATATTTATATTTTTACAAAACAATAGATTTATTGAAAGATGTTCGCTTTCATCATGATCATCTTCGTATTGAAGGAGCAGTGTGACACTGTGGTTAGTTAGTGCACTGTGATAATGAAGCTCACAATATAATGCTTCACTATAGCTCACCCCTTGAGTGGCCGGTGATATTTATTTCAAACTAGCAGCACGTGCGCCCTACAGATGTGACCTTCCATCCCTCCCTCCTCTAGTCAGCCTTTAAAACTTTTATTTTCGTCATCACGCAGATGTACACGGTGACACAACCACCGTGCACTTTCCCGCACGCTCGTAATCCAGCCAGGCAGCCAGATATCCAGCCAGCAAAACTAGACTTTCTTATATGGTATTGCTCAAGCTTGCATTTATTGCCGGAGCTTATGTGCATGTGTAATGAGTCCACCCGACGAAGATTAAGAAGACACACTCTTCATTATTTTCCGCGCGAGCTCATGCCACACGCATCCTCTCCACTAGGCCTCGGCAAAGTAAGGTAAAAGGTAAAAAGCAACGAGCCTACCTTTACCCTACCTTTTACTTTACCACAATACAATCACTCTACCCTACCTTTTACCCTTTAGCAGGTAAGGTAAAAGGTAAAAAGCAACGACCCTACCTTTACCCTACCTTTTACCCTTCCCCCATACAAATTACCCGATTACAGGGTAATTACTGGAGTACTACTACATATGAAAAAGGTTAATAACGGTAAATGCCAGGTAGAGCACTTTATCTATATATATAAAATCGCAAATCTGTCTGTCTGTCCGTCTGTCTGTCTGTGTGTGTGTCTGTCTGTCTGTCTGTGTGTCTGTTTGTCTGTGTGTCGCCGGACCATACGCAGTTTCATTGGACGGCGGTTGCCCCTGGCAACGGGTAGCGACGCATTCGCTGTGGGGTGGACGCCATTTTTAATTCCCGTTAAAAATATGCGCACGCATTAACACGCGACTCTGAGGTAAATTCATCAAAGTTTCACGTCTTCACTCCCCCCCCCCCACCACAATGTGTGCAATTACTATTATAGGGTCGGTAGATAATAAAATTATAGCGATTAGACAGTATTATTGTAGCGCGGGGGGGGGGGGGGGGGTAACGGCCCCTGTACCCAGCCTCAGCCGGGTGGGCAATTTAGGCGAGGCCGGAGGCTCTGCACGGTACTAGGCCTCGACAGCCCACCACACTATAGGCCGTACATATTACTGCACAGCGGCCCAGGAGATCGTGGCTGGGGGGGGGGGGGGGGCAGGGGTAGCAGCCCATCTGTGTATATATGTAAGGTTATTAAGAAATATATTTTTCACCCGGGCAACGCCGGATACTTATGCTAGTTCATATATAATACTCTCGATGATTCCAACTTTACACGCTTGTTGTTGTCGTTGTTGTCGTCGTCGCTGTCGTATCCTCAAATCTTGCAACTAAATTTTAACCCACTTCCTAATGTGGTATCGACTGCAAACTTGGTATACTTATGTCATACTGATGACAATATATTCTATCATAAAAAATATATTTTTTTAACATAATTTTTTATATGTTATGTTTCGGCTTGGGTCTAATTGTCCACACTAAACTGACGTTGACTGTAATTGGCCACGGTCCCTTATGTTATGGCAAGCTTCGAGGCCCCTTCCTGAAGTCGTGGAGTTCTGCCATTACTCGTACATTTCATAAAAGCGTGTTTTTAATCAAGTTTGTTTTAATATTACTTATTAAATGGAGGCCACGGACTGCGCCACGGAGTTTTTAGCGGTAAACAAGGTACCGTATTTACCGGGTAATACTGCGCGCTACATTTACCCTACCGGGTAATTCTTCCGAGCTACCTTTACCCTGTGCCCTTTACCTTACCCCTTGGCATGTCGACTCCTTTACCCTTTACTTTTACCCGGTAAAAAGGGTAAATTACCTTACCTTGCCGAGGCCTACTTTCCACTCCGAACCCGTCCAGCAAGCTCCCCAATCGCCCCGCCTCATCCGGTGATGTCCCCTCCCTCTCCATGGGCGTTACCTCTCGCCCCGCCTTCTCTTTCCTTTCCCTCGTGACATCGTCTTAACTGTAACCACCTCCATGTGGCGATGGCTCTTTCCTAGCTCTCTCCGAGCTTACATTTACAAGCATCTCTAAACCTTTGTAAACAGCTCTTTGATTGGTGTAGACCGACTGCCGGTGTCGGAGCCCTCTCCTACATTAACATTAGCTGCCCCGCCCATCTCTAAACCTTTATAAACAGCCTGCCTCAGCAGCTTTCCCCCTCTTTTTTCACTTGATAACGATTGCTTGTGTTGCAATCGAAACGTCGTAATATTGTTATTTTTATTATTGTTTCTATCTACGTGGCTTGACCGAAAGACCCAAAGAATATTAATTCCTGCAGTCACCCTGGGATCCCGTGAGTATTTCTACCCCCGGATCACATAAGGATTAGCAACTACATCACCCCCCCTCCGCCCCACCCTGAAAAAAAAGTCATCCTCGACTCAACACAACCCCTGGGAAATCCACGGGATTCAGGGTAATCCCGACAGGGGAGTAGGGAGAGATGAAAGGGGAAAAAAGTTTGTTGGTCAATAAACAAGCAATTTTGAACTCAACCGGAGTCCTGTCACTTTGTGTGTAGGTGTGGGGTGCATGTGTAAAGAATATAGTTTAAGATGGCAATAAACGATTCACCATAAGACAAGACGGTACACACAAGGTTCAACCGGACCTTCTAACCATAACAAGCGAACAACCGACGACAGCGAAGGAACGACAATGCCATTTTCATCCACGGTTCCATGGTCTTGCATACACCATGGGAGCATCGCCCGGGCCCATTCCCAGGTAACCGGGCCATGTAGCCACGGCTCGGTCAGTTGCTGGTCACGGGCGGTCCTGGGGAAGTCAACCTTCTTGAGGTTCGTTCGTCACGGCAAAAGGCTTCCCTGACCTCGGCAGTGATGATGAAGGTGAGTGAAGGGGTGAAGGGGTAGGTGTTTATGATAACCCAGTTTTTGGTGAGTGTCGTAGGTGCTCTTCTGAGTCTAGTGGCGTATCTGTGGTAGGCTTCGACCAGTCAGGCTTTAGATAGGCGGCATATACATACCATCGCCGACATCCCAATTGGACACATGCACATTGAGGCCTAAGAATCTCTACCACCTTTACAGGACCCTGCCACGGACAGTGCAGTTTGGGTGACGCTCCTAAGAAGACCTGTGGGCAGTGTAGTCACTTCCTTTTTCCTTGCCCGTTCATTCGCGGAATGGGCGGAAGCCACTGCAGCTTGTCCCACTTCCCTCGCCGTCTCCCACTGCTGCATGACCCGTCGTACCATTATAGGCCATTTTGCAGCCCTAACTGGGAGGTCAAAAAGCTGGTGCTCGATGGGAGGGTCCGGCTCCCTACCATACATTAAATAGAATGGAGAGTATGCTGTCGACACATAGGGGGCCAACCGGTATGCCGCCAGGACCCCGCCTATGTGTTAGTTCATCTGAGTGTCATTGACCACCTGGCACAGCATGGATGTGATGGTGCGATTTAGTCATTCTACCAATTTTTCGGTTTGTGGGTGATATGGGGAAGTGCATTACTGTCTTAGTGCCTAGAATGTCGCACATTTCCTGTATCAGTTTTGAGGACTTTTTTTACCCTGGTCTGCTATAAGTTTTTCAGGGGCCCCTTTATCCATAAAAATCTATGCAACGAAAGCTTCTGGTATAGACTGAGCAGTTTGTTCCGCTAGGGGCACGCCACCGGTCATCGCGTGAAATAATCAACCCCTAGTAGCAGATATGTGTAACATTTGCCAGTGTGAGGTAGGGGTTCCAATATATTAAAGGCCACCAACTCATTAACCCACGAAACCTCGATTGATTGTAGGGGCATTTCGATTGGGTGTGCTGGCGGCTTCTGCCGCAAACATTTACACATGAGGCCGTTCATGCGCCATCATGCTCGGCCAAAAATAATGAGTTTTAAAAGTGGAGAGTGTTTTCAGCTCCCCCAAATGCAGAAGGCAGCGGCCATGCACCTTCGCAACTAACTTTTTGCGAATGGAGGTCGGCACGACGACACAGTAGGACTGTGTGTTGATCTCCCAATGGATCAACAGCCCTTCATAATCTACGAATGTCGAAGCTGTTGGAGGCTGGTCTTGTTCTGGGCTAGATTTAGCAATGGCGCGAATGGGTTCCAGTGTCTCATCCTCTCATTGCAATCGCTGCCACTCCTCTTGACTCAGTCCCAAATCCCAATCGGCCAGGGGAGCCTCCGGCTTGCCTTCCCATATGTGCACAGGTGCTGTGAGGCACTCCGTGTCAAGTGAGAGTGGTTTACACCTGGGTGACCCCTGAGCACATGTGTAGTGCTTGAGATACGCGTCACGCGCTGGGGTCGGTGTACGCGCACGCGGCGTACAGTGAGAGCAAATGAGGACATAGGACGCTGATTGGCTGGTCGTTATTGTCCCAAATGAGGTGGCATGATGTCTGAGGATGGTAGCAGGTGGCAGGGAGTAATTAAGGGTGCAGGGCGCTGATTGGCCGAAAGGGGTTGTTGTCGGAGAAAGGCGCCACAGTGTCTGGAAAAACATACCACGTGGCAGCGGGGGCTGGGGGCGAGTGGCGTCGTGGGGAATGCCCCTGATTAATTGGGAATTAATTGGTTCGGGGATAAAGTCAGGGGTTTTTGGAGGAGATGGGAGTTTGCGCCGGGGAGGAGACAGAGGATGGAGAGTCGGAGCAGCAGAGTGAGTACCAGGATAGGGTAGCAGTGGAGAAGTGTAGGGTAGCAGTGGAGAAGTGTAGAGTAACAGTGAGACGACGAAGCCAGTAGGAAGCGAATGGAGTGTGGGAAGAGAAGCTGATGTAGTTACGACGGAGTGGGACGGCGGAGTTGATAAAGAGCAGCCTAACAGTGGCGGAGAGAGCGGAGAGGAGAGTCGACGGAGGAGTGATGGGGAGCGAGTGAGGCCGGCGGAACGCGGCGAGCGAGTGGAGAGCGCGGAGGAGAATTGTGGATCGGTGTGAGCGGGAGGAACATTGAGCGATGTTGGATGAAGGAATGTTGAGCGAAATACGCGAAATAAAGTAACGAGGAAAGACAAGAAGTTGTCGTGTTGGTTCGAGCACTACAGTACACATGCACAAGTACCTGCCTCTGGCAGACGCGATAAACGGATAAAGCATCAACATTGGTGTGATGCAACCCCTTCCTATGGTCCCACCTCATAGGAGAATTATTCTTTCAGCCTGTCAATCTACCTGGCCATTTGACCAGAGAGTTGGTTCATACATAACGAGTCTTGCAGTGCTGTATGGTCAGTTTGCACCTCAAATTTCCGTCCGTATAGGTATGGGCGAAATTGCTGCACAAAATGCGCAATGGCCAGGAGTTCTCTCCTAGTTACACAGTAGCATTACTCTTTGGTTCTTTCGGTAAAGTCACGTATAAAAAGAAAATAATAAATTAAATACTAGCATACGACGTTTCGATTGCAACACAAGCAATCATCATCATGTATAAATGAAATAGAAACACAAATCTAGTATACTTAGAAATGTAATGTAATACAACAGAGAGTCGGATAACATAACAGTCAACACCCTACCTGGTTGATTACGTTCTTCCTGAGAATGCTAAATTTGAGAGAGAGATAAAACACACAACCAGAGGCATATAGGCAGACATATAAGCAGACAGATATCACAGAGATACATAGAGACACATACATAGGCACACAGAGAAACCACGCCTCTGTGTCGAGGCCTTAAATAGAGAGAGGGGGCGGGGGCGGAGAGAGAGGGAGGGGTTAGATAAATTAGCATGTCAATGAGTGGCACGGTGAGTGGCACGGTGCAAAAGCTTGAAAAATTAGGAGACAGGGAGAGAGACACATTGAATTAAATAACCTAGCAGAATTTCGAAATGTAATGTAATGCAACACAGTATCATTGTTCAGCCGATGACAATACCCGGCTGCCATAGGCTATTACCACCTCTGCCAGACAGCACCTGAGATGGTATAGTCCCAAACCCCACATCGCTTGCATCCGTGTCCAGCGTGAAAGGCAATGAAAAATCTGGGTATGCCAATGGTGGTATACCCAGAGCGTCCACAGATAAAAGCTATATTCTCTTCCGTATCCCATTGGAACTTCTGCCCCTTAGCTCTGAGTGTGTGTAGGGGTTTCACAGAGGCCGCAAAATCCTGTACGAATCTACGGTAATAGGAAATAAAGCCGATCAATCTTCTAACATCTGGCACGGATGCGGGGGTTGGCCATTCTCTAACACACCGTGTCTTCTCGGGATCAGACGCCACCCCCGTTGCGCTGACTATGTGCCCCAGGTATCTAACGGGAGGCTGTGCGAGAAGGCATTAAGAAGGCTTGAGTTTCAGATGTGCTTCCTTGATATGTGAGAAAACCAGCCTCAGCCAGTGTAAGTGTTCTTGGAAGGATCGTCCAAACTCAATTATATACGTATTTATTTGAGTGACTTGCTTACCTTTCCTATACTTTGCAGGTTTATCGGTGTTTGTATTTTTGTTGGAATTTTCTGACTCGCCCCTACTGGACATATGTGACAAAGATCTTCATAGCTCATCAAATTCCTGCTGTAGTCTAAATAAAGATTCGTATTATTCCGACCGAATTCTCGCCTCCAATTCAATGGCCTCTTGCCACGACGTATATCCCCCACCCGTTTTCAACAAATCTGACGTTTTACAAAATACATACTTCATACTTTAATTGTTTTCCATTGCGTTTTAAGCGTGACTTAAAATATATTTCACTGTATTCAGTTATTCACCGCCTAATCTTTATATGTACAACTGCCCGGCGCAGCGTAGTTCATGTTTTGTTTGCTCTTATTAAACAGGACATGGGAGATACTTTGATCGACTGGGTGGGTGAGTGAGTGAGTGGACGAGTGGGTGAGTGAGTAAGTGGGTGGGTGAGTGGGCAGGTGAGTGAGAGGGTGTGCGAGTGGATGGGTGAGTGAGTGGGCGGGTGAGTGAGTGGGTGAGTGAGTGGGCGGGTGAGTGAGTGGGTGAGTGGGTGAGTGGGTGGGTGGGTGAGGGAGTGGGTAGGTGAGTGAGAGTGTGAGAGGGTGTGTGAGTGGATGGGTGAGTGAGTGGGTAGGTGAGTGAGTGGGTAGGTGAGTGGGCAGGTGAGTGAGAGGGTTAGAGAGTGTGTGAGTGGATGGGTGAGTGAGTGGGCGGGTGAGTGGGTAGGTGAATGAGTGGGTGAGTGAGTGGGTGGGTGAGTGAGTGAGTGGGTGTGTGAGTGGATGGGTGAGTGAGTGGGCGGGTGAGTGAGTGAGTGGGTAGGTGAGTGGGTGGGTGAGTGGATATGTGAGTGAGTGGGCGGGTGAGTGAGTGAGCGGGTGTGTGAGTGGGCGGGTGAGTGAGCGGGTAGGTGAGCGGGCAGGTGAGCGGGTAGGTGGGTGAGTGGGTGAGTGGCTGTGTGTGTGTGTGGGAGAGGTAGTGTACGTGGCCGGGAGTCGGAGCCTTTCCCTGTACACCTTGGGTGCGACAGGGATGTCCTCTGGCTCCCACATTATTTAACGTCTATTTCGACTGCGTAGTTCGTGAAGCCTTCAATAGCTGTACCGGGGGAATTTCCATTTGGTACAGATATAATGGGAGGCTGATCGACGCCCGGGTGCGATCAAGGGATGGCTCCCTATTGGTCAACCACGTTATGTATGCCGATGATTTGGTAATAGCTGCTCATTCAGAAGAGTTGGAGACGCTGCTGCTGAGACTGGAGCGTGCCACTAAGAGATGGGGCCTTACCATCAGCCCCACCAAAACTAAGCACCTGCCTGGGTATTTTGTACCATCGGACACTCCACCCCCACAACTCCCAATCGGTGATGGGGAAGTTGTGGAGAGAGTGGAGAGTTTCCCATACCTGGGCAGTGTGCTTATGACCGGCTCCAGTTTAACAGCAGAGGTCTCACTCCGAATCAGTCGAGCGGCAATATCTTTTCATCGGTTGCGTAACGCTGTGTGGAAGCTACCTGGTCTGTCGCTCCGCACGAAGCTTCAGGTCTTCTCGGCCACGGTCATTCCCTCCCTTCTCTACACTTGCGAAACGTGGACCCCCCTAATGGAGCATCTTCGCCGGTTGGAAACATTTAGGCTGGCCTGCCTACAATCCATCTTGGGTTTAACCAGGCTGGATTGTGTGAGGAGCTCACAAATCCTTGAAAGATCTGGGCAAAGTCCCATCGGTGAGCTCCTCCGGTAGGCAAGGCTGCGTTGGCTGGGTCATGTAGCCCGCATGCCCAGCCACCGTATGCCTAAACAGCTTTTGTTCGGCCGGATCGAGGGGGCTAAACGGGCGCAGCACGGGCTAGAGAAGAGATGGAGTGATGTGGTACAGGAGGACGTGGAGCTGAGTGGACTTGCCGATGACTGGTACCAGCGGTGTCAAGATCGGCCTCTGTGGAGGAGGCTCGTGAAGGACGCTACTGGGCAGTTGGAGGCAGTCGCCCTCCAACAACAACAGAGGGCGGAGGAGCGACGCTCACAACAACGAGCGGAGCGCCGGGTGGCTATAGCACAGCAAGTTGGTACAGTAAGGGGCAAAGGTGGTGCATCAGCCAGTCATCTCGGTCATCTCGGTCAGTCGACCTGTGGCACCTGGGTCTGCCCCGTGACCTGCCAGCGGGCGTTCGACACTTCACGTGGCCTCAAGGTGCACTTGGCCTGGCACAAGCGTCGTGGTGACGTCACCGCCACTTAGTGGCGAATGGCGGTTGTTGTTGTTGTTGTAGCGGTTAGCGCGCTGCGCTACAAACCTGGCGACCCGCGTTAGATTCTCGCTCACGGCCAACATCAGTGACGATTATCTGAACCGGTCCCGGGCCTCCCCTAGGTCGACTCAGCCTCAAATGAGTACCTGGTTCGGTGCGTAAAAACATCGCCACTGGGGAGACTTCATCGGTGCTCGCTAACAGCACTTGCCCCAACAGTGTTAAAGCTATACGGGGGATCTTTGTCTTTGGGTGTGTGGGTGAGGGAGTTTCCAGCACTGGCACCCACCCAATAATTGGGCTTCCTCAACATCTGATGCGTCGTTTTTAATCAATGAATTGCATTCAGTCGCACGCAATTGGTTTATCTTTGCCCCGCTGGGCAATATTGTATCCCTTGCAAGTAAGTGGGCGTTAGGCGAACAGCAGCAGCAGCAGCTAGCAAGCAAGGCATTTCAGCAATACGCGTGCAGAGAGTTGCCTCATCGAGGAGTTGCGTCTCTGTCAATAGTTGCTTTACCATTGAGAAGTTGTTGTAAGTACTTGCTCCGACGAAGGAACCGTTTGTCTCGGCAACACGAAGTTGCTTTCAACAAAAAGGCCGCTTAATTTAATCAACAAAGCACTATAATCTCGAACGCGACGTTGATTGAACAACGAAACGTTGCTTTAACAAAACGCATGCGACCCACCAAAAAGTCGCTTCAACTCCGTCCACAAAAGTTGACATCGACGAGGAATTAATTCAACACCGCGCGCACCGACTTAACACAATTGTTTTAACAACACGAGTTTAGTTCGGCACAGAGTCGTGTCGACACCGCAGGTTGTTTCAACCGGCAACACAAAGTTGCTTCAACAACAACAACCACAATAACTTCAACAACAACAACCACAGCCATGGGTCCTCTCGGCCTGGTCGCCTTGGCCACCCTGGCCCAGCTCGCCTTCTGCTCCAAGCTCAGCAACGAGTTCAACTCTTGCGACGCCACTCCGCGACGCATGTGCGAAGCCTCCAAGGACTCGTGCGAGGTAAACAAAACTTTTGTGGACCACCCTGTGGCGAAGATAACTGCTGGTGATGAATGTCGAGGAAGGTGCCGGCTGCTGTCGCCTTGAGAAGCCTCGGTCTTGCCTGGAAGTCGTGGCCGGGTTTGGTGCTGCGGTGCCGGCTGAGAAGCTGCGAGTTGGTGGCCCGGTGTGAAATTATCGAGCTTTGTTACTGTGAATGTTGTTTTTTTGTGGGATATTGACGGTGTTTTCTTGTGTTTAATCTATCGCTTACGAGATTGACGTGGGAGTAATGGAGCGAGGTTCGTAATTGCGAATTGTTGGTTTACTCGAGGCTGGTTTCGCTCGATGAAGTTGCCGTCGCAGATGCATCTCGAGGCGGTAGCGAGAGCAGGCGAGGCCGAGGCTTCGGCCTACAGACCCCGGGACTCCATCGCCACCGTCGGCTAAATGTGTAAATAGCGAGACAACATCTTGACAATTGTAGTGCAGACCGGACAATGAGACGCAAACAAATGTGTGACTTGTACGCATCTGTATGTCTTGTTTGAAACGGCTGTTTTTTCCAGCCTATTATACTATCATCATCGGGGTTTGCTCATCATTCACAGGTTTGATTAGATCTGTGGTCTGGGAGCGTTTCCTTTGGTTACTACTACTACTGCGAATGAAAATAGTTCTCTATTTGTGACATTTGGAACATCCTCATCATTGGTAGTATTCGCATTTCTTTCACAACCCCTTGTGAAACAAACACCGCCTTGTTGCGAAAGAGCGAACGCAAGAATATCCCAGTTTTTTTGTATCTGCCACGAAGCTCATGTTCCACTATAAGCCGCATCCACTGAACAAACCACGGCAGTAGTTTTGGGATACCTGGACGATGCACACAGGTGGAACGTTTTAAACTCCCCCAGTAGTCGTGTGCGACTCTGTGGTCATCCAGAACAGACGCAATGCCCGATCCACGAATACGAAGGAGACCTCACAGCGATGATGATACACTCCGCGACTCCTCACTTGACCTGACTGTGAGATTGTAGTTGTTTCTCTGCAGCTATATCAGCCATGCGAAAGAAGACGAAGACTAGTTGTATGATGCTATCTGTTGAATTAACTGATCCAACTTGTTGGCTAAGAGGTCCTGTTTGTGTGTTTGCCAGTGATTTCCGTAGCTTTTTGTGTGCTCCCGTAGCTTATTACAGTACATGTTTACCCACTTTTGCGTTGTGTTCTTTAATGTCTAATATTATATTAACGGTTTTATAGAATTATGTATAATCTATATGTTACTATTTCTTCATAGTGATTTCTGTTGATGCAGGTATCTCATCCTGTTCGCGTTTATATTTTGCCCCTCGTATTTGATTGCCCTGTCCATTACAACGCTGGTTATTGATTGTGGTGACATCCTTGTCCATTTCTTGGTTCTTTCGGTAAAGTCACGTAGAATGGAAATAATAAAATAATAAAAATAAAACATAATAAAATAATTCTCACGACGTTTCGGCCACAACGCAAGCAGCCGTCCTCAGGTGAAGAACAGGTCTGTCAGACCTGTTCTTATTTTATTATGTTTTTTGTTAATTATTTTATTATTTCCATTCTACGTGACTTTACCGAAAGAACCAAGAAGATGAATCCCTGCAGCAACGAAAGCTTTAAATCGAAAAATCCTTGTCCATTGTTTTGTTTCTCTTGAGATTTGAATGCTTGCGTGGATAATAAAATGAAGTACAATGATAACATGGTTAAAAAGCGCGATTTTTTTTTCATTTAATACTGCCACCAAATCTTATCAATTCATCAAACTATTTTTGGGTTGGGGATGAGTTAATTTTTTAACATGCCTGAGATGCATCGCGTGCTTTGAGATGCGCCTGCGGCTGTCTGTAACGCCTTTCCTTCCGATATTAGGAAACCACTGGAGCTATGTAATTTTAAATATAGATTAGAAACTCATTTCTTCAAAAGAGTTTTTTCTCTTTTGTTATCCTTCCCCAGCATCTCCGATTTGCATGGTTGGCTACGTGTTGTGCGAAAGAAGTTCAACATAATGCAACGTGCAGCTTGGCCATGGAATTTATTTAATGCCTTGCCATTGCCATATCTGACCCAGCCCAGGTGCACGGGCTCCGCTCCTGTCCTCCTCGATGTCTACATGGAGTCGCTGTGCCCAGACTGCCGGGATTTCTTCAGGGGCCAGCTCTACGGCACGTGGCTGCTGCTGGGAGACATCATGAACATCACATTGGTGCCGTACGGCAACGCCAGGGTACGGAGCGTGCTGCCGTTCGTGAGTGATTGTTCGTGCCAAGGCAGGCTGGCAGTACCAGCATAGCACACGTGACGGCAGAAGGCCACAAATTTATTCAATTTGTACGTGTTGTTGGTGCTATCCTTACTCCGCATCTCTGATTCGCACGGTTGTTGACATACGGTGCAAACGAAGTTGATACATGCATACGTAACATCAGGGATGACTAAGGTTTTTTTTTTAGGTGTGTGGCAAATCTTTTAGATTTATAGAGCACCTTTTACCTGAAGGCGCTTGACATACTATTAAACGGTGACAGAATAATGATTTAGATCACAGGAGTGTGTGAGGATTGGGGAATGATCAACTTCGATAGAGGGTACTTAGGGATCACAAAAGGGTCGGGGAGAGACTGGAAGTAGTGGAGGGGAGGGAAGAGGAACAGAATGGGCAATAGAGAAGAGGTAAGCTTTAAGAGAGGAATGGAATGAGGTTAAGGATGGAGACTGCTTAATGTACAGAGGAAGTGTATTACAGTGGAGGGGTGCAAGGAGGGAGAAGGGCCAAACATGGGATTGGGCACAGGGAGGATGGGCAGAGAAAGAGAGAGCAGAAGATTGGAAAGGAAGAGATAAGAGGGGCATAGAAGGAGATGAGAGGCAAGATGAGGTGGGGCAAGGCCAGGGAGAGATGTTAAGGCCCTGTCAGATCTCAAGCTCTTGACAGACTCCTGCACAATCTGCCCCGCTTATTGCACAGCATAAGCGTCTGTCATTTACAGATGTATTTAAGCACATTATGTTGGGAGTGCACTCTTTGAGAGACTCAACCTCTAGCACACTGGTAAAATGTATTAAGACATGAAATACATCAGAAATAATGAACATTTCCATTAGCAGGCCTGAGTCAATGGTAGAAATTCTACATGAACGTGTTGCGTGTCAATCTCTACAAAATATGTACATCAATGAATAATTAATCAATAAACGATTTATCCCAGAATATTAAGATAGAATGTGACTTGCGATTACCAATCTGAAAGCATGGACCACAAAGTACACGACTGCCTACTTCAATCATTCGCTGGCAACATTTGAGATATTCGTCGGGCTGCTGCTATCGCCATCCAATGACCCACTCGCCAACCTTGACACAAACGTATACATTTTGCTGATGAAATCATTCCATAGTATGACAACAGTTGACTTTAGACCTACCTGCTGATGCTACACAGCACTGCATCGTTGCATTTTCATGTTCTGCTGACCCTGTGTTTTATAGGAGCAGTCGGCAGGAGACCAGTGGAACTTCACTTGCCAGCACGGCCCGAATGAATGCAAGGGGAACATGCTGCAGGTGAGGATGTGTTGCAAAACTAGTTAAGATCTAGGTGTCCATAATCAGAGTTTTGATATGAAGAAGTAAGTAAGATGACCTCAATAACAAAATATCTTAATACATTTTGGGAAAATTTGAAAGGAAATTATAGTTTTGGGAAATATGGCTTATTAATGTCAATGATTTGACAAGTCAATGATTTGACATGTTAAATCTTGACTTAAAGCTTTCGTGACTGCAGGAATACATATTCTATGTGTCTTTCGGTAAAGCCACGTAAATATAAAAACATTACGACGTTTCGAACGCAACACAAGCTGAAGACGATTGCTTGTGTTGCGATCGAAACCGTGATATTTTTTATTATTTTTATATCTACGTGGCTTTACCGAAAGATCCATAGAATATATACAGTATTCCCTCATTATTCACGAACTTGCTAACCACGATTTTGGCTATTTGCGAATCACATCTACAACTCTACACGACTGCATGAGATAAAGTTATGAGAGATAAAGTGACGAGAGCTAGTGATGCAAGGGAATGTGGTGAGATAACGTATTTAACAGCTTATTTACGTATTTAAGGTAATTCATTAAAAATTTAGGTTTTCGTAGGCCAATATCATCCGTGAAATTGGCTATTTATGAGAATCTCCGGAATGTATACCTCGATTAACGAAGGAATACTAATTTTCTCTGAGAAAATCTGACGCCATGTTATTTCATTTGTATTTCCCTTATCGAGAAAAATGGACAGATTTATATTTGAATTACAATCTTGTTGGTTGACATACTATACCCACGTAGACATACTATACCCATGCAGAAATATTTAACGTGAAAATAAATACACATATTTCTTACGTGTGTTTTTGTGATTTTTATTTAAAGTTGTGTTATACTGTAGAGTGCTATGAAACTTCTTTGTGGTCTGTTGCACTTTATAAATTAGTAAAATAAATAAGAAACCCACTTCATGATTATACTGATCGTTTACTCACATCATTAAAATGTCTGAAATGTACATAAATAAATCGTGGAGCTTCCATGTTTATTTGGTGTTACTGCTTGCATTTCTTGATGTACTTTACATATCCCTTGAAAAAAATCTTATTTCAAAGCACTCTTACCTGGTAAAATAAACATGTATGTCCATCATCATCATTCTAGAGCATTTGGCAGTGATAATCCTGTAATTCAGCTTTTCAGAGGGCATTCTATTTGAGGGTAATGCAGGGAATCGGAGCCATAGTTTTCATGAGACATCCACCCACTGGCAATGAGGTACATGTAGAGGCCCTGCAGCCGATAGGTTTCATAGCGTGGTGGTTGAGTGTTGTATGAATGGATTTTGTCCAGGCACTCTGTATTTTTTAAAGATGTGCCTGGGTTTTTATTGCATCCGGGAGTTTTCAAAACCGCGAAGACACTAATAATGTACGTAAACTTGAGTAAGCATTAGACTATGCAGTATATGTTAATTAGTGAAGGCCTCGGTAAATGTTGAAACATTAAACCCAGCCGATGGCTTTTACAAGCTGTTGTTTTCATCTTTGAAATGACCTCCCACGTGAGGGTGCACGTGACACAAGATGATTTTGTAATACTTGACAACTGAGCGTGAGTGCATACGCAGTCCACTTTTTCAGCCGAGTACATTCATGTGACCTCGTTGTCTTGGTACATTATTAACTAAATAAGTGGTCATCTTTACAACTAACATGCCTTGATCAACTTTAAGATTGCCCAAAAAATGTGATTTTAAGCTGGTTCATGTATTTGCACACGTGCACATATTTTAAACCGATTCATGATTGCAATAGGGTCGCTCTTGTTCCTTGGTAAATGGACATAACGTGTCAAAACAATAATACATGAAAATAAAACGTAAAATACAGAGGAATTCAAATCATCAAATAGTTATGAGATTTGCAGAAACATTGAAATTATAAATACTTTCTATTGTCCACAAAAATTTTTTTAAAGTAAAATTAACATTGCATTATAGTAGAATCATTTATGGAACTAAGTGTATTCTGTTTTACGTTTTAAAGCTCATATCACTGCCTATCTAACGTCAGATTCAGCAAAGTCCAATTTGTAAGTGCTGCAAATGTAGAGGCAGATATCGCCCACCTGCCTGACTTTGACGTCGGTTTAAACACTTGCTCTGTCCACACAATCGATTTGAGTACAGTAAAAAACCTCTTCATTTGTCGGCAAAATTTGATGATACTCGATTTTATATCTGTATACCAGCTGAAGTTCCACGCATGTTTTCCCTTAACTATTCGTGATTGGGCAACTTGGCATCATGGCAGAGAGGGTACTTGCACAGTGGTGGACTGGCTTTATCCCGTGTGCACATCTAAGCCTTTGTGTAACATGCACAGTGCAAATATGCACAGACATTTGCCACTGTCAATCAAAAAATATATCTTTATTTGTGCCAATATCGCCCTCAATAAAGTAGGCATCAGTTCACATTGCAGCAGAATAGGGAACGGTACAGGGTGCATAGGGCAAGAGGAATGACAAAAAACCTTACTCAGGCTTTCCTGGGTAAACATTGTAAATGTTGGGAGGTAGAAACTAATTGGCACGTTTTGTTTGTGACAAACCCTACTCATTGGCTGTGTCGGGTGGTGGTGGGTTTAACGACACATTATATTTACACGATCTAACCTCAAAAAAACTTTATCAAGGATATTATGTATGTTTTATGTTGAACTTTTGCACCGTATGTAGCCAAATCTCTGCTAATCGGAGGTGCACCGTGAGCTCTGAACGAGGGGAAGACCTCAAGCCAGATTGTTGTAATCTGACTGTAAGACGGGACTTGGGGAGGTTGGATATAAAATGTGGAACGGTTGCAGGGCCTGGCAGAAAAGTGATTGCTATGTCTCGGTAACATCCTTAGGAGTGGCCATAATTATATTTTGATCTGATTGAGTTTTTCTCTTGTATCAATTGGGGGTGATATCTCATTGATGCTATGTTTGTATGGATGGGGTCGAATGATGGCCAACAACATTACTCGTACTAATTTGGCTATGGTCTCGGGGTGTATTTGATGTGGCTGACCTTGCTCTCTCCCTACACACGCAGGCTTGTCTGATCTACTTCTTGCCGAATAGCAATGATCATATTCCGATCTTCAATTGCATGGAGTCTGCTGCTAATCCCATTACAGCTGCCCAGCAGGTAAGCTTCTAGTCAATTGCACCGTCATTTAAATCACCATATGGAGTTGTGGTGGTACATGCAAAAAATCCATCGATTCTAAGTGGGCTTGGTGGATCGCTCGGATTTTATCATGTGTTTTGACAATTCCATCCTCCGGAGCTGGTAGGTGACCAAGAAATAGATGCATTACAAATGTGTTCATGATCCACTTGTGAAGATGTTTGAAACATGTGTGGGTTTTCTAGAGATGCTATGGTTTACCCTGTCATGTATAACACTTAAACAAGAAATTGGCCAAATATCTCCAGGAATGCATCTTCATCCAAATTGGCTTTGTGAAGCTTCCTGGCTATTGCTATTTCTGTGTGTGGATTTGGATAAATCATAGAAAAAACACAAGTCATCACGTTTTAGGTATAACTATAGGCAGCACTCCTTACAAGTCACAGTTACTGCAGTGAGAAATGTTAAGCACACCTAATTTTTTAAAATGTCCAAAGGAAACTAGGTAATCTGAGGGCATCATCTAGATGGTGTCACTGAAATTGCAGCAAAATCGTCTTGACAAATGAACCAACTTGCACAAGACGGAGATGAAAGTATAGATAGTGGGAACTAAAGAATGTAAGACTTCCAGTAGTGCAGCTGTTCATCATTTACTTAGACAAAGGAACCAGAAACATATCAAGCTTAAGAAACTTGTTCGACATGAAATGAGATTCGTAATGTTTTACTCGGCCATTGTATCCCATTTCCTGCAGGGTGCTACTGTAGCAGAACTCGACTCGATGAGAAGGTTGAAATCCCAGCTGGGTGGGGAGGTGGCCTAGCCACTTGTTCCGCCTGAATCCACGTTGTTTTATAGCCTGGCCCACGCTGCGAGAATATAATTTCCATTACCGCCTCAGGGCAACCAGTGGATGGGTGTCTTGGTGACGAGATGGTAACTACCTCGCCTGGTATGCAGAAGGTTGTGGGTTCGATCCCAACTGATGCTGGTATATTTGAAGTTTGCACGCTCTTTCCGTCGTCGCATGGATTTTTCTACGGGTCCTCCGGTTTCTCCCTCCACATTTAGAATCGACGTGCATTTAGAGTATTTGGCTGCTATAAATATCCACGTGATAAGCCACTTCGTTAAGCTATCATTTGTGGCCAGGTCTCTTCTGAAAAAGAGCGAAATAGCTCTGTGGGCCTTACCTGGTTAATTAAAAAAATAGTTTAGCTTCAGAATGTGTACCACATTACTCTTCTGTATGGAGACCAGTTGACTTGGATTGTTTATGTTCATTGTAGTGTGTGTTTTATAACAAATGTGTGCTTGTGTATCCTTGCCAGTGTACAGCCATGCTGGCTCCCAAGCAGAACTGGCAGTTGGTAGATAAGTGTGCCAGTGGCCCCCTGGGAAATAAACTGATGCACAAAAACGCCCAACGAACAGACGCCCTCCGCCCTGAACACCAATACGTGCCCTGGATCGTCTTCAATGGGGTCAGTGCTCACTGCCACACTTGTCAGCTTTGTAAATTAAAATGCATCATACTTTTTCAAGTTGTCTAAAAGGGGCTTTTACATGATTTACTTGAAGCCTGCTTGTTTATTTTGCCTAGCTAACCTATACGCATATCCATCTACATACCTATCCACCCACCCAGCTACCGACCTATACACCTGCCTCATCTGTCTGTCTGCCTGCCTACAACGACTGGGGGTTCCAATACAACGTGTAAAGCTCCGATCTAAATGGCATGACCTTCAATTCACAACACTGTAAGTGTGTAGAGAGAAAATGTGTAGAGAGCTCTTTAAATATCCGTGAAATTGAATGGCAGATGCTCCCAAAAACATTTGAAAACAAATGTCAGTTTAAAATATCGCAATGGAAATGGGGTTTTTAAACATATAGATTTTCATCTTAACACTGTCAGCCGCACACGTTCTCTCCTGACAGAAATACGTCGTTACGTCTTGTCACATTTTGGTGCAATCTGCCACGGTCGCTCTTGTTGCAGGAGCACACGGAGACGCTTCAGAATAAGGCTGAGAGTGCCCTGCTTGCCCTTGTGTGCGGCGCTTACAAGGTGACTCGGCGTGCACGAGGATGAACAGCAGGGAATTTCCTAACGTCCAAAAGAAAACCTCATTACAAGATGGTGTTACAAAATAGTGGGATGTGTAATGTGGGGAACAATTAGGCATGTAAATACGTGCACCATTTATTTTAATTTTTAAGGAGAGAAGGAAATTCTGGATTCTGGACTTGAACATGGTTAAGGACTCGATGGCATTTGTAGCTGATGGGAGGGTGTTCTAGACCAGCGGTTCCCAACCTTTTTGGCACCAGGGACCGGTTTTGTGGAAGACAATTTTGTCACGGACCGGGGTTGGGGGGGGGTCATCATTGGGTCTTTCCCCCTTTTCAAAGAAGCTCTCCAGCAACGTTTGTTTGTTACTCATTGTGGCTACTAGGGGTTAGCAGCTCGTGGGCTTACCACAACTGTGACCGAGACAAGTGCGCAGTGCAGGAAAGAGGCGCGGACGGAAGTGGTAAATAATAAAACAATGGGGGCGGGCCACGCGCGGACTCACCGCTCTCACCTCCTGCTGCTGTGCGGCCCGGTTCCTAACAGGTCACGGACCGGTACCGGTCCGCGGCCCGGGGGTTGGGGACCCCTGTTCTAGACCATGAAGGCATCCAGAGGAGGAAATACTGCTCAGGGCTTTTGTCAATTCCTTGGTGGCTGGTAGTTGATTGGAATCTATATATGCATCCATGATTATTACTGGTTGTCTTGAATGGTCTAAACGTTGTACTGTCTGGAACCTTTAAGGATAAAAATGGTTCTGTTTTCTGGTAGTGCAATTTCAAATTGCAACCTTTGCTCATTAAGGGAATATTTTGCAAACATCATTGCTTGTTGCTCCCTGAGCTATCACCAATGTGCTCTTGTATTGAAGGACTGGCTTTTTACCTAATGATTAAGTCGGCATATTAAGTGTCGTATATTTCATAGTGTCAGCCCAGTTATTAATGACTGCACACAAAACTCTTGTTACATTAATTAAATTAATTTAGTCTTGCGCAGCTCTGAGGGATAGTTTTTTATATTACTGTGCAGTGAAGAAACTGCACAGGAAGCACAGTCGAGTCGTGCGGTTTTGGTAAGAGAGGCGTCAGGGAATATTGGAGGTGCAGTCCCTTCAGTGTCTCTTCTGGGGTTATTCCCAATCACGATTAAAAGAGGCTATGTCTGAAGCGAGGGACTTGGCTTAATGGACATTTCAATGCCTTAAGTCAATTTATGTTGTCTGAGGCCCATTGAACAAATTAGCTCTTTTTCAATAGCAGGGTTCTTCAAACTCCGTTATCCACCAGATTGTCTTTCTGAATATACCAGTTTCATTTCAAATTATGAATTAAGTTGTTACACGCTACACATGCCTGATGGTTGTTTATAACGCCCCTTACGACGATGGATAGAGCACCGATTTAAAATTGAGAGATTCTTGCGTGTACACGTGTCAAATGTGAGAGCTCTTAAATCGCGTCCACGATTTCTGCCTCGCCCATCGTGCTGCTGTTGAGCACTTACCCAAGCGCACGCAGCTTGTAACGACTTGGTTTGATTTTGAATGAAGGTTGGGGAAACGTGGAACGGTGGACCACGGTGAGGCATGAGGAGTGTTGTTTGAGAAAACCAAATCTAAGTTTGCCGACTCCGTTATGCCAGTTGTAGCAACTCATGATGAGGGTCGATGCAAACTCATTGGAAAATGTGCCCCAATCTTAATTTAGGAGCTTTCGTGACTGCAGGAATTATTCTTTGGTTCTTTTCGGTTAAGTCACGTCTAAAAATAAAATAATAAATTAAAATAACATATTACGACGTTTCGATTGCAACACAAGCAATCATCATCAGGTATAAAAGAAATAGCAACAAAAATCTAACTAGAAAACTATAGACAGACATACAAGCAGACAGACATCACAACGGCACACAGCAAGAGGACACACATCGGCACAAAGAGAGGGGTCGTTTCTGTGACGGTCCCTTAAATATAGAGAGGGGGGGGCGGGGATGGAGAGAGGGAGGGGGCAGAGAGAATTAGCATATCAATGAGTGTACGGCCACGTACTCCTGTTGCAAGTAAGATGACAATGTGGAAGGGGCACGCAGAAATAATGATTTGCTGACTAAAAGAAAACCATGTCTTCTTACCGTGTTCTACCTCTTCTCCTTTGCAGGGCCAGTTGCCAGCAGTGTGTGGGAAGTAAATTGAAGCAGACTGCCCCACAGTCTCCTGGCGCCATCCACTGGTGCCAAAAATTATTTTGACTGCAATGTCTTTGTTTATGCTTTGTAAATAGTAATCGATAGCAATAGTTAACAAAGTGTTGATTTGCTTTCAAGTTTAACCAATCTGAATGATCAATTGTTGGAGAACCCCCTCCCTTCATAAGACCAAACTGGATTATTGCCAAGTGCCTTAGTTGGAGTGGCGAGTTGAATGTGAGCCATTGCAGATGTCGGTGTGTATGATCTGTGTGCCCGGTGAAACCCGGGTAAATCACAAGTTAGTTGGGTGACCTTAAGATTTAGAAGGGGGACATACGGTAAAATTTATACCATTCGAAAAAAAAGGGATCTTTGGCCTTTAATCACATCTTAAGTGCTCGTTGATTCTTAGTGGTTGCTAATTGTAATTGGACAATGCAACATTTATCCAAAACCTCATCTGCATATGTAAATAGATGTTCTGTTACAATGAAGTTGTTCTTTGGAGGCTCGAAAGGCACTTTTAGTGGAGCTGGTCAATAACAAATCACTCCGTTTATACTTTAGTTATCAGTTCCTGCCTTGTGTGTCAACGTTGCTAGTAATAGTCAGATCTTGCGCTGGGAAGAGTAACAAACATCGCTTGTTACTACATGCAGCTGATGTTTGAATTTCACAATGATAGCTAACGAGCTCGCCTCCCTTCAACCTTTTGTAAGTAAAAAGGTGTCATAGGAATGCAGACATGAATTGTCATGATTGCTGTTATTACATTATGATTCGAAGTTGGTGTTAAGATAAATTGAAGAGGTGCAGACCATGAAAACTTTGTGTGGTGCTGTACTTAAAATAAAGTTTCCACAAACCTTTGCGACGCCTTGACACCTGCCTGCGACTTCGTTGCCATGTGGTAAAAAATCCAACACGCAGGTTTTTTTCAACCAATATAATCGATAGTGTTTTGGGTTAAGCTGCATAATGATTTGGCCAAATTTGTGACGTTAAGACCCTCCAACACCCGACATAGGCAAACAATGGAATTGTTACATCTGCAAGGATGAAACGTCCCAATTCTGCTCACAGCTCTGTTCATCCTTATCAACACAAATTTAGAAACTGGTCACGACGTTTTGCTTGAAACTACGTCAAGCATCGGTAAAAGTTACAAGAGGCCAATATAAATCTTTGGAACTCAAGACCAACTTGTGTGGCTACGTTGTGGGCAACAAAAGGCAGTGTAGTTTACATGCTCTTTTCAAACATCCCAGGAAATGTTTTTCCCCAGACACTGGTTTCCTCCCACACACTAAAACAGAAATGGCCAAATATCCTACACAGAATATTCCAAATATTATTCTTGAATTGTCAGGCTTCACTGGGTAAACAAATGCATTGTTGATAGAAGTAAAACCAACTTTTTTTTTTACATGTGAAGTTGAACACTTAAAGCACTTGCAAGTTAAGGGTTGCTCAATCTGTGAAGGTCTTAGTCGTCAACTTTGCAGTTGGCCGGGTAAAATAGGATTTTCTTCTCCAAATCTGCAGTTGTCTGCAGGAACATCTGCTGTATATCGCAATGTAAACAATGCCTTTAACATTTACATCAGTGAATCCATAATTTGTTGAATATTTATGGTGTCTCAACATTTAAATCTGGGTAACTGCAAAACATTGTGTTTTAATAAAATCGTATAAAAGGGACAGTCCTTTATGATCTAATAGTGCCGTGTTTTAATGTGGCACCACAACTTAAGTGCATTGTGGTTCAAATTCGTGATCGATAGCCAAATATTGCAACGTTAAACCTGTTTAATTCAAATTGCCAAATATTAAACATTCCACATTTCATTCAATGTGTCTTGTAAATGTTGGTAGTTTTTTTCGTATACTTTGGTAAGTCAAGTACATCTTTATCAGTGTGGCAATCGTGAAAAATACCGTGTGGTGTTCGTATAACTACAGGGGCCAAAGGTTAGCTAATTTAGTGGAGCAATAGGACTTTGTTAATATTAATTCGAATCCCAGCCCAGGTATGACTCGCCCCGGGATGTCGCTGTGGGCAATAAAAGGAGCACGTGTGTGGGAATTGTACAGCATGTACGGATCCCTGCCATAGGAACGATGACTTTATAGTGGCCCAGGACCACCTTTGGAAATTCGTGCATTACCGATGGCTCCGTTAATCATTTGAAAATGCCACTTGCAATGAGTAGAGGGCAGCCTGGCGTATAGATGTGGTGGGGTCATGTTGAAGTGTTAATAAATACGCACATCGCCATGTTTCACACGCGTGTAATCGAACCCTGTGGTTTTATTACATATAAAATGGGACATTCCGTGTGTTACTCAATCGGGTCACTTGATACAAATCGTAAGGCATGCAATCACGTGAAGAAATACAAATTATTTGGTGATGCCGAGTTGCCAGTGGTTCACAAGCACGCTTTTAAAACAAAACTCAATACATTCATAAATTACACGGCCCTTTAAACAACAAATAAAGGCAACGTTTCGGTCAATGGCTCTTCACAGCACATCATGTGAATGAAAACTATTAACTTCATTATATGCCCCGCGACTTGTGACTATGACCTTGTTTCTGGCTTGAGTGACACAGGATGTCCAACATCCATGTAACCGACAGCATATCCATGATTAGACAGAATCGAAGTGCCCATCTTAACCTTTTTCTTTCATTGTCTATTTAATAGTGAACAATTTACGATTACAGTGTTTGAGCATGTCTTTACATTCATAGACGCAACAAAACTGCTGAGCACCTGCTCAAAGTATACGTGGCAGCAGTACCGCCTTGTGATGAAGTTAGGGCTAACATCACACCTGATCAGAAGACATCAAAACAGGCATATATAATATGTTTAGGTAGGAGACAAGAATGGCAATGTGTTCATTTATTAGCTACGTGTCGATATATAGTGCAGGAAGATTACACCACATTCCATGACATAACGAAGTCAAGGCACGAGGTGCAGAAACATCCTTTCTGGCAACTTTGTATCGAGGAACGCGACGCCAGACGAGAGACCACAGAAAAAAAACTTGCAGTGTCTCATCAATCGAGCATTTTAACCGCAAGATTTCACTCCTTTGTGGGTCGAATCAATTTGCCTGAAATTGATGCTCGCATGTAGGAGAGACGATGATTTTTGTTGTGGTAAAGTGGATTTTCTTGCAGTCATGAAGTGACCAGGCCAAGATGATCAACTCGCTACACTTGATAAACTGGTTTAATCTCAAGACAGAAGCCTGGGGTTTTAAACATCTCAATATATTGCTGGCTGGGGGCTCTTGATACCAGCATTGAAGCAATTAAATCGCCCAGCCACTTCAACTATATATATAATGAGTTAAATTAATAATATTGTGCACTGTACCATTGAATTGCAAGCTATGGGGTGCTGAAAATCCCTCTTGAGAGTGCAATGCACTCCTGCCCCCTTCCTGTCATTACCGAAGATCTTTACCGATCTTGCGTGTTGGTGCAAAACTGAATAATGTATCCATCATAACATACACAAGCACGGGTAGACAATGTACACTGTGTGTAAATGAAACCGTACAGACAAGTTACGTCATTGTTTAACTTTCTTGCGCCAGGTGCCTGCCGGTGAACTGATTTGCTCTGGGGGGGTTTGCGCCGGAGTCGGAGACCAAAGCTCACAGGCGGGGCAGGTTGGAGTCGGGGCTTTCCTGGGATGGCAAAGTCAAGGGTGGAATGTGAACGAGTGACTTGCGATGAATGTGCCGTGCAGGGCCATGAAAGCAAAGGGGAATATAATGCTCTAAAATCTGGGCACATGCAATTAGATCGTTACATATTATACATACTATCATTTGAAGAGATGATGGCCAAATGAGATGGGAAAGTGTAATAAAACATTTTCCAAGCAAGACCTTGGTGTATCTCAAATAGAGGCAATGGAATTTTATTTCTTAAATAAACTTACACGGGTAGTCTATCGTGAACCAAGACTCTAAATACAGGCCCACCCAAACCATTATGGCTCATGCTGAACACACTTTAGACTTTATAGATTCAAATCAAAACTTCTATATTTAACCAATACACATGACTTTAAACCATAACTACAACCCATAAATGCTCCTTATAACCCCTAACTTCCCATATACCGTACTTTAATCTGCAGCTCTCATCCACAATTCCAACAACCTAAAAAGGCCTTACACCTAATTTCTAACCCATAATTATTACCACTCGACCCTACCCCGAACCCCTAATCATGATCAATACATGATGGTCAATACATGATGGCCAATCCACTGCTAAAGGCATCTTCAAGCTGCCGCCACCTCTCACGATCTTTCTGCCGCGATGTGATGATCCACCTCGAACCCACACGTGAACCGACTCACCGCTCCATCTCATTGGATGAATGTGCTCTCGGGAACGTTTCTTTCCTTGGGCTGCCCACTCCACTATCAAATGCATCGTTCTAAAAGCACTCCGTCCTGCCCTCGTTCACCCCCGTTTCATCTTGTATTTCTGTCCACCTTCAATAGCTCTCCCAGTTACACATTCTGGCTGTTCTCCAGACGTGCCCCCCTCCGACAGATGTGTCCGATTGTTTGGTGAACTTGTTATACATGACCTGTTTTGCTCATCATGAGCGTGTATGCTATAAGTCTTACCTGATGGCTCTGCTTGCCAGGGCTAATATCCGTGGCGGTGATGACAGGTATCTTGGAATCAAGTGAGCGCATGCCTGGCTCTCTCTTCAGCTGCTTTTGCTTCCCTGTATGTGAAGACAGTAGCTCAAGATTCTGGAGGATTTGTCATCACAAGCCTCACGAATCCATTTGTGTATCGAGCCTGCCAAAATACACCAACCCGCTCACAAAACACTGTTACGTTGGTTTGGTTTCAACATCCGCTGCAAGGCATTCATCAAATGTATTTCATTTAATCACGTGAGAGCCCCTTGAGATACAGGTGTAACCAGCGAGTGAGACTCCAGCGAGTGGAAATAAAAGTTATGCAAGGAGTTATTAACTAACTACTCACAGTTTAGATTTAGATACGTGCATGACTTTAACCATGATGCCAGCATACAACTCTTGTCAATTCAATCAAAGTGGTCTACGACCTACACCGTATGGTGCACTTTGGGGCCGTCCATAAATGACGTCACGCACCTAGGGGGGGTCAGACATTTATGACGTCATATTTGAGGGGGGGGTCTGACTTTTTGTGACGCCGTGTGACGAAGGGGGGGGGGGGGTAAAAAATCGTCCAAAATCGCGTGATGTCATTTATGGACGGCTCCTTTGGTAACTCCCTGTAACATTAGTGGCAGGTGTAGGAGCGGCACTGGATTCTACGCATACTCGTGAGCACGCTGACCACTGAAGCTAGCGAGCTGAGGCACACGTTCGCCCGTTCATTGGAATGCTGCCTTGGTGGATTGACGCAGCCATCACATCCTTAGAACGTAGACGTGATGATGGTTGATGTGAACCACACTCGTAGTCAAATGTCATGCCTTCAGGAAAACCATACTGTAAGTTATCGCGATTCTGCTACTTTAACTTAATACTTGCCTTATGGATTCACGTGCAGCAATTAGTATCATAATACCAAATGCTGCAATGGTTATTAATGGGCTTATATACTCTTAGGTTTTTTCGGTAAAGTCACGTAGGTAAAAAATACAAATTTAATTAAAATTAATAAAAGTACTGTTATACTGTTATGTAGACTAGCCGTAGCTTCAGCCGCACCAACCTTATAATAATAAAAAAAAAACTCCTATCCAGGGGCCTACCCTGGCTCCTCCCCCCTCAACCAGTATATATACAAGGTCGGGTCTCTTGGAATTTCTCATTTACTTGATACAGCAAGCGTGCTGTGACGGTTCCACCTGTGTTGCCTCCGAAACCTCGTGATTTTTATTTTACTTTTATTAATTTTATTGTTATTTTTTACCTACGTGACTTTACCGAAAAAATCTAAGAGTATGAATCCTTGCAGTCACGAAAGCTTCAAATCTAGTATTAATGGGCTGCTTATAAATTATCTCAGAAGAATCATCATAACCTTTGAGCAAACCACCCAGAATGTGCCAAGACTCGTTAGATCTTGAAATATAGGCAGTGTTTAAGCGATGAGAGGGCAAAAACCCAGCCACTTATCAGCTTGTTCTGCACGGGACTGTGCGACCGTTACCCGGGTCAACGGGGCGAGGATCGAGGCTGGGCGCAGGCAGGCTGAGCTCAGGCAGGTGCAGTTCCCTCCGCTCGGCACGCACGCCATCCTTCCGCTTGCGCAGGTTGGTCATGTGATCGAACTGCGCCGTCTTCTCCTGCAAGCTGATCTGCACACGACGGTGGGTGCAGCGTTGGGTTGCTCATTCTTGCTGTTGGGAGACCGTTCCATGAGCACTCGAAGGGTTAAAAGTTCAAACCTTGATCGGGGGTCGATTGGGCTCATCATATCTGTGACGTCATTAACATGATAACCGCTTTGTAGGACGTCAGCCGTGGTTATCCCATGGATGGACTGGCCCACACCATAATGATGTGGAAATGACACCACTTCAGGGTCACTAATTAGCCCATTACCGTTCCGAGGATGGGTCCCGGTCACCACTGAATCTCGGATCGTGTAAGCGGTTCAGCGTTAACTTTATTTAGAGAGGCGTAGCGCCGCTGTTTTTAAAGACATTGTACTCACCGCAGAGAACCGTAGCGACACGACCACACTCTATGATAGCTGGCACCAAACTGTGCCACACGCCATCCCGCGTGGCCTTGTGGGAGCCTCGTTACCGATAAAGTTATTTTATTTTAGTTTTTCTTCTGGTTCCGTTCCTATGAACTACGTGTATGGAATAAAAACTGATGACGTACACATACATCATCCAAATGGGAAAGGGTTAAGAGTAGTACTTGCCTTAATACTAATTTGAGCAAGAAGACACTTTAAATATTTGTTTTGGTAATTAATGAGAATACTGTTACTTAGTACGTATAATTTGACGGATTTTTCTGATTGGATTTGTTAAGATTATGAAAACGAGTCCATAAACCGATGTGAAGGCTTCACAGACCTGGCCCAGCGCACACTGGCGGGGGGCGAGGAGGGCAGCCTGCGTTGGCTTCTTGAAGGCATTGCTCGTTTTTCTTAATCGTTCAGATGTCCTGATGAAAGAGGAACACATTTGCTTTAACCGTATTCACGAAGGTTACTTATTGAATATTTGTGTCGCTCATACCCATGCGCTTATAGAAGTACTAAACGCAACTAATATTTGTATTTTACCAGCTAAGGCCCACTGAGCTATGTAGCTCTTATTCAGAAGCGACCTGGCCACAAATGATAGCTCAACGAAAGAGCTTATAATGTGACAATGTATAACAGCCAAATACTCTAAATGCATGTTTATAAATGTAGAGACAAAAATATCCAGAGGACCCAGAGAAAAATGCACGTGGCCACGGGGAGAACATGCAAATGTACAGGTGTCAGGGTCAGGATCGAACCCACGACCTCCTGTATACAAGGCGAGGTAGTTAATAACATCTCGCCACTGTGGCGCCCCATTGGGTATGCATAAAGGTGCATTTGCTTATTTCAAACTTATTTTTAAAATGGCAATGTTTTACATATTTTGGGTGATTAATACTGCTCATGAAAAGCACATTGCTACAATACTGCCCGTGGTGACGTAAGGTTATAGAATAAGCGGCTGAGAATCCTGGTGTAACAAAAGGGCTACATCTAATTAATCCAACAGCAACAATGACTCCATCTACGTTTGCAAGAGTAGGCCATTGTGCGCAGGCAAATTCGAAAAGTACGCACAAACCACTCAATTGAGATTATACACAGCAATTATGGCCCTCTACTTGCAAACTCATGCACCAGGTCACTCAAATGAGACGAGCCTGGTCTCTTGAGTTCCCTTGTGGTTAAACAGAATACACTTGCACGTTTAAACCTATAAGCATAAAACTAAAACTTCATTTGGGACCTGTACAACTGAAATGCTCAATCGAGATCATTTACATGTTGGATATGGAACTCAATTTAGGATTATAGAAGTAAATTAATACAATTAATCCTGTACATCTGGAACTACAGATTCAGTGAAACCATAGCTCCCAATGGAGATAGTTCACTCTTTGCTCGAGGGACCTTAGAAGTAAATAGATCCAAGACACCTTGAATCAAGTTGAGCTGCAGAATATAATCAACACAACCAACCCATATTCTTGGTTCTTTCGGTAAAGTCACGTAGAAGGGAAATAATAAATTAATAACAATAAAACAATAAAATTCTCACGTTTCGATTGCAACACAAGCAATCATCATCAGGTGTGAAAACCACAGCAAGAACATTTTCCTGAGAATTTTATTGTTTTATTTTTATTATTTTATTATTTCCCTTTTACGTGACTTTACCGAAAGAACCAAGAAGATGAACCCCTGCAGTCACGAAAGCTTTAAATCGAAATACAACTCACCCAGTGAGCTGAGAATATAGAACCCAACGGACACATTCTGCGGTGCATCTGATGCCACAGAATTCAATGAAGATACAACTCTCTCTTTCCCACTCGAGTTTTCTGCCTAAGGCTAAGGTCTTGGTCTAGTCCAGGGGTCGGCAACCAAAATAACAAGAAGAGCCATTTCTTTCCAATTCGGTACAAAATTCAGTATTTCAAGAGCCGCAATGCATCTGAGTACATACTGTACATACGTACATATTGTCAAGAAGCAGCCCGTAAAGAGCCGCATGCGGCTCCGGAGCCGTAGGTTGCCGACCCCTGGTCTAGTCCAATCCAGGGGCGGTTTCTTCATTAGGGCGATTGGGCGACGCACCACCAATGTCATTCAACCACAGAGTCACGCTAGCCGTCACTGTGCCTCTGGATATAGTCCAATCAGCGTCATGTCACGTTCTGTGGAGTACCGCCTCTTTTTGGGCGATTTCACTCCGGCTGAGAATCGCCCAGAGTGTTCCCATAGACTTACATTCAAAGATGTTTTTTTTCGAACGGGGGGGAGCTGCAATGCATTCTCTATGGCTTCCGGGAGGGCTCGCACTAACGTGCTTACGTCATCATACGTAAGCACGTTTCAGTCAACAATTTTATTTGTCGCCACCTAGTGGAATCTTTAATAAAAGAAACTTGAGTGGATTGTATTAATAGTGAGTATAGAAACAAACAAGATGTATTGTAAGAGTCACTTTATTTTTCATTAATATTAAAGAAGTGAAGTTGCCTTTACATGCTTAAGCTGTTAATTTATCCTTTGCATGGGTGGACCTTATCCTTATAAATCATCCAGACATTTGCCCCCCCTGAGAGATTTTGCAGGAGCCGCCACTGGTCCAATCCGTCGTCTTGAACCTCGTAATTTTCCTCTTCGTTGTGGCATACTTATTTCGCTAATCGAGCAGCAACTTCCTTCTTCTACCTCCTGCCCTTTCCCCCCAACATCATTTCTTCTCGAGCATCCTTCCAGCAAGCCTTTCCCTCTGACAAGATGCACACTCGAGATTTGTTTGCCCATCTTGACACCTCTCCTTCCGAACCTGCTCAAGCACTTCCTCCCTTACGCACAGTTCCTTTGTCAGCCTACTGCTGGATAAAGGCTTCTCCTCAATGATACAAAAACTGTAACCAGCCAGACATACACAACTCGGTGCACCATAGAAGCTGGTGAAGTTACGGTGCCTGAACAATGAAACATCAAGCAGCCGCGGCCAATATGTGGATCGTGATCCACGGGTAGATGGCAAAATATTTTTGGGTACATCTCGGGACAAATCAGAAGGCGAACATAATCGCAACAATTTTCGTTAAAGCTGATGGCAAATAAAATCAACTGATACATTTAAAAAAGTAGAAAACCTACCAATAGATGGCGCTAGTACTTTTTCTCTAGAGTAGAATACAACAAGGCCGTAGCCATGGAGTCAACATTGGGGGGGAACCAAATCTTCCAGGGGTCTGGGGGTCCCAACCCAAATTTTTTTTTTTTTTAAACTAATTTCCTGCCATTTCCTGCCTAAAATATTAAAAAATGCACTAACACATAGGATAGACTTTTATTTATTTATTACAATAATGTTGAATATTACATTGCTCTGTTTTTTCTTTTTTACCTTTTCTTGTTTCATTGTATGTAATGGCAGAGATTATGGATTAATAAAGTACAACCATAACCACAATCATATAAACATAAATCTATTTTATAGCAATATATTGGGGGGGTGGCATTTTGTGTGTGTCCCCAATATATATTATAATTACGGCCTTGGAATACAAGGTTAAATCCAGAAAATAATTGGTCATACCTTTCTGGTGGACCGCAAAGCCCGTTGAGGTCCACCAGAATGGCCCATAGCGCTTTGGTGTATTGTCCACCGCTGACCTAAAGCAACCACAGCCTGTGGTTGTGATGGAGGGCGGCACCTGAATGCGGACGCCCCCGTTGTGACGTCGGTGACGGTGGTCATGCCAAGCCGAGCTAGCACGAGGCTCGTGTGCCGAGACATCGCGTCCGGCCTCGCTCCACCGGTATCCCCACCATCGCGGTCCCGCTGTGTGAGGAAACAACAACAACAACGGCCAGAGTCCCACGGTGCCACAGTGCAAGGCCTCCTTCGGTGTGCACTGAGTGTTGTGAGCATTGCGTTGTGATCCTGGCGATCCGAGTGAAAATCACGGTCATGCGCTTCGGTCGGCATGTGGTACCTGGACATGACCGGCACCTGCCCTTGGTTCAGTTTGACGTCACGCGATTTTGGACGATTTTTGACCCCCCCCCCCCTCGTCACACGGCGTCACAAAAAGTCAGACCCCCCTCTCAAATATGACGTCACAAAGCTCTGCCACCCCCCCCCCCCCCAAAATAAAACATGCTTAAAATCGCTTTAAACTATTGTCATTGTAGTGCGTATTTAATGTGGCGCTGCACTCTGATGTTGTAGCACAAGACATTTATTAAAAAGTATATTTAATTAAGTAGAACGTGTTGACTATATTTATTTAAAGTTGCACATTTTGATGTGATGTCACATTTCTCAAACCCCCCCCCTCGTCACACATCGTCACAAATGTCTGATCCCCCCCCCCCTAGGTGCGTGACGTCATTTATGGATGGCCCTTTACCCCAACAACATAGAAAAATGTGGAATCTTTGTATTTTCATCGACAGTACAGTAAGAGCAGCTAATAAGAGGGGGGCACAGCACACGAGAGGGTAGTGAGGCGAGTAACACGCACGCACACAACTGCAGTTTTCTTGCAAGCAATGATGTTCATGACCATACCGCGACAGGTTCTCACTTGAGGCACAATCAACCTAGGGGGGCCCAAGGCTAGGTTCAGAAACTGATTAGCTGCTGGTGTTCAGCTTACATACCTATATAGAAATATGCGAATCATTGATAACAACAAATATTAAATATTATTTTAAACTATTTAATGGAAAATGTCATCATCACCATTATTGTTGTTCTTTATGAGCTCAATCTCTCACCAAGGGTCCCATAATACAGATAAACCACATTTGCATTGATATAGCATTGCAAGTTTGAAGGAATATAGTGCATGTAGAAAAAATAATGGGTTAAAAGCTCCTGGAGGCAAGCGTCTAATTCTATCGCAATGTAGCAACAGTTGTCTGGTCATGTAAGTTGGTCTATGTAGTGGGTTTGGCCACAAGCCAGTAACATACCTTGGAGGTGTCCTCTTCTGCTTTGCCAGTGTCTGGACTGTCCTGGCACACGGCTGGAGGATGGCTTAGTGCAGGGCTCCCATTCCCAGTCACCAAAGAGATTCCAACTTCCTTACTCATCTCCTCCACTGCTGTAACCTGGCTCTGGCATTCATTTAAAGAGGAAGTGAGCATCATGACAGTGCCTATTCAAGTAATTCTGGTGTATATTTAGTCTTACTACTCTTAGACGTTATGATTCATCTCTTAAGTTTGACTAGAGTCCTGAACCATTCGACAGAATCCGAATAACCATACCTACTATAATCATTCTAGATTTGAAGTTTTCGTGACTGCAAGGATCCATACTCTTTGGTTCTTTCGGTAAAGTCACATAGGTGAAAAAAGATATATATATAAATAACTCACGACGTTTCGATTGCAACACAAGCAACCATCATCAGCTGACTACTATAATCACCCAGGAATGTCTGTCCTTAACGCTCGTGACGTCACTCCACGTCGACCAGCCCCCCTCATTAATATTCATGAGCAGGTGACGTCCTCCAAATAGACAACCCCCCTATTATAATTACCGACTATGAGCCAAGAATGTCTGTGTGCAACACTCGTGACGTCACTCCACGTCGACCAGCCCCCCTCATTAATAATCATGAGCGGGTGACGTCACTCAATATGGAGTACTCCCCCCCCTCACTAATAATAATGCGCAAGTGACGTCACTCAACAGCGAACAGCCCCCCTCATTCATAATAATTAGCGGCTGACGTCACTCCACATGGGGGGGGGGCGCCTCCTCCCCCCTCCTCGGCATCAACTTACAACCCTCACTACAAAGGCAGAACCCTCACGTCACGCGATCTCCGTAACGCTATTGAGACACAGAAGTAAAAAGGACGTCATGACGAACAAGGGATTATAACCTTGAAATGAAATAAGTCTGTGTCACCGCGCCCTTACAAATTGCACAAGAATTGATGCAATGAATATCACGTCGCGGTCTGCTTTTCGCTTGCAAGTTTCAGATTTACTGCAACACACCCATCCTTGGACGGGCAAAAGGCAAGTTAATTATGTTTAGATTTAGCTTGGGTAACTCCTGGCAACCTTTCATTTCAACCTAGAATGGTTTAAACAAACCTGTCATGAAGATATTTGATCTTCTCTCAAATGTAAAAAAATTAAATAAGCAATGCTCATTTATCTGGTCATATGAAATGGAATACATATGATCATGCAGTGGTGGCTCCTGCAAAATCTCTCAGGGGGGGCAAATGTCTGGATGATTGATAAGGATAAGGTCCACCCATGCAAAGGATAAATTAACAGCTTAAGCATGTAAAGGTAACTTCACTTCTTTAATATTAATGAAAAATAAAGTGACTCTTACAATACATCTTGTTTGTTTCTATACTCACTATTAATACAATCCACTCATGTTTCTTTTATTAAAGATTCCACTAGGTGGCGACAAATAATTTGGTTGGATGAAACGTGCTTACGTATGATGACGTAAGCACGTTAGTGCGAGCCCTTCCGGAAGCCATAGAGAATGCATTGCAGCGCCCCCCTTTCGAAAAAAAACATCTTTGAATGGAAGTCTATGGGACCACTCGGGGCGATTCTCAGCCGGAGGGAAATCGCCCAAAAAGAGGCGGTACTCCACAGAACGTAGCATGACGCTGATTGGACTATATCCAGAGGCACAGTGATGGCTAGCGTGACTCTGTGGTTGAATGACATTGGTGGTGCGTCGCCCAATCGCCCTAATGAAGAAACCGCCCCTGTGATCATGCATCATAATTTGTAATGAAGACAAATATACAATTGCATTTAAATACAGGAAAGTAACTCACAATAATCATAATTAATTTACCAACACTGTAAATGATAAGAGTTGTAAGGGGGTTCTTTGATCTGTGCTTATATACCAAAGCATTTGCTTGAGTTACACTTTGTGGTTATAAACATACATTTCGATTTAAAGCTTTCGTGACTGCAGGGATTCATCTTCTTGGTTCTTTCGGTAAAGTCACGTAGAAGGGAAGTAATAAAATAATAAAAATAAAACATAATAAAACAATTCTCACTTTGTGAGAATTGTTTTCACTTTGTGAAAATTGTTTTATTATGTTTTATTTTTATTATTTTATTACTTCCCTTCTACGTGACTTTACCGAAAGAACCAAGAAGATATAAACATACATATTGTCGACAATTCACTATAGTTGTAAACTACCAAATTATGGATCTGAGCCAAAATACACCATAATGATTAATCTGAAAAAACCCGTTACATCACAGGGTCTTTGAGGTTTCCGTTACAGTACTTTCATAAATAACCACATGCAATAACCAAACATCTACAGTCGAAATGAAGCCACTTTCTCCATGTGAATTGGCTTCGTGGTAACCCCGCCATCCACGAGAGGCCATTCCAAACCACACAACTCAGTGTGTGCACGTGCGTGCAAGTGTTAACAACACCTGACTCTGTTCCGTGTCTTTGCTTAGCAGCACTTGCTTGTTCAGCATCGTTTCCCTGCTCTGCGACGTGTCCCTGTTGTGCGTCCCTTCCCTGCCCTGTTGCGCCAGCCTCGTGGGGGCGAGGGCCGGCTTGCTCGACGCCGCGTGCCCACCACTCTGCCTGCTGCCGCCAACACCCTCCTTGCCCTCCTGCCTTCCCGGTTTCTTGCCCGCGTTGGCCCGCGCTGCCGTCACCACAGCCGCCGCCGATTCTGTCACGAGCGTGGCTCCTTTGCTGGTGCCGTCACTGCCGTGGTCTGGGGAGGGCGGTCGAGGAGTCGTGCCGTAGAACTGCACGGGTGGCAGAACGGGCAGCAGCGGCGGTGGTTTGCTGTTTGCTGCTGGACTGCAGCTGCTCTCAGAGCCAAACTTGGGCAGCTTTGCTTTGCTGTCGTTAGCCGGATCCCTCTTCTCTGCCAGGCCCTCCTTTATATCTTTGCTACTCCATTCCAGGTCCTGGAGACAGAAAACCGTGTCAAAATGAGACACAACCCAAGAAAACAAGCAGTTATTTTGTAGATAAATACGTGATTTTGTAGTCAGTTTTGTTAGTAAGAAAAATGTATTATTTGGCATGGAAGCATGACGATAAAGCACACTATTATAGCAACCTCGAATTATATAAATGGCCTGTTTTAAAATTAATAATCAGCGTCATGTAATCATTTATGAACAGCATCCTGTACAGCAGAGTTATTTCCAAAATGTTGTCCATGTGAGCTCTCCATCAAAGGGCCATTCAGATGAAAATGTGAGGGTGGTTAATGGGGAAGCAAAGTTCATCTTGAGGAATAATAATGGCCTTTGAAGTTCTCAGGCACGTGCATGGTTTGGCATTGTCATGCTGGAAGAGGACTTCCATCTGAAGATCTGGATGCATTTGCTCAATCATCATCGGTCATGATCATTCCACTGTTAGATGAAGGCATCTCATTTACAATGTGTGTGAAATGGTATATTTAAAGAAGATGCACTTTTAGAGAGAGAGAAAAATAAAGATGCATAGCTATTGTTGTCTGTTCATGTCTCCTGGTGTTGAGATCCCATATTCCCACGTGGAGAAAATAACCCTGAGGAACTCATAAAATGATCAGAATGCCAAATCATGTAATTGAGCGACCCCAGAAGATAACACCTGAAAACGATTTATAGTAACTAAAATGGACATATTTTCCCCAACATAAATCACTACTCATTAATATTTTTGTAAAGAGAGTTTCCTTACATATCGATCATCTGACATTCCATATGTAATGCGGGCGTAAACGGCCTCGCGGATATGACATCACGGGGGGAGGGGTTAGGTCACGTGGGAGAGAGGGGTAAGCTCTTAAGGGCGGTAACCGGAAGAGACGAGGGGAGAGTGAGAGAATAGAGACAGGAGGAGGTCACGCAGGGCAGAGGGTGGAGAGTGGCGTGATCGCCACGCGGTGGGACTCGGCACCGTCGGCCAGCGGTGTCCGGGCACGGGTGGAACGGAGAACAGCTGTGAGGCTGCAGCGAGAGCAGCTGAGAGACTGCACTAGGGGGAAAAGGCTACGTGAGCGACGCCTGCAGCGGAGCTGCATCGGGAGCGGAGAAAAGGCTACGTGAGCGACGGCAGCTGTCAAGCTGCCAAGCGGAAGGCTCTGAGCAAGGGCCGTGCGGACAAAGTTGTAAGAACCCAAATAAAGGACAACGGAGACAGACAACGTGGAAGAGTCCTTTATTACACTGGTGTCAAAAGTGAAACGGCATGTCAAAACAGCTCAGAAGAAAGATTATTCCTGCACCAACGTCTGCTACATCATCCGACGACGACGACCTTCCTCAGGCGGTGGACCTGCCTGCGATGGAGGAGGAGAACCGAGCGGGAACGAGTACGGGTCCGGGAGTACAAGATGTCGCCGCGTCGGTGGACCCGTCCGCGCCGGAGGATGCGGACTTACGATGGAGGCAGATGGCGGCGCAGCTGGAGACCTTGAAAACCGTGCTGGCACAATTGTGCGACCTCGTCATGCCGGCGATGGCGTCGGTGAGGCCCGGTGGTGATCCACAGGCCTCGGCCTTGCCTGCGCTGCCAGCGCCATCTGCCACACGGCACGAAGACGCCATCTTGGGCGTGGCAGGGGAAGAACGGCGGGAAGCCGCCATCTTGCACTCTCCGCGGCGGGGAGCCGCCATCTTGGACACGTTGCGATGCGACGCCATTTTTAATATGCCGCGTGATGAGTCACCTGCTGAGGACGGCGCAGCAAGGAGTCGCAGCAAGCATCTGACAACTGTTAAGGAATTCTCCATCGGTGGCGATTGGAGTGCTTTCGCCTGCAGATTTTTGGCGGCAGTGCGCTCCGCCAGGTGGACTGACGCAGAGGCCCTGGAGGTTCTGCCAACTCTTCTCGACGACGAGTCGGTGCGATTCTTCGGTTCTATAAAGGCCGAGAAAAAGAAAACGTTGAGAGGAGTTTTCGAAGAGATGGCGGATGCATACGAGCCGCCGGATGATGCTCACCGCCGGTTTGTTCAACGCCAGTGAGCACCTGAGGAGTCGCCGGTGGCATACAGGGGTGCTGTCTTGGAGTTAGCCATGGCCGCATACCCGGAGACGGAGCCTGACCTACTCGAACCCCTCATTTTGGGCAAAATGCTCGAGCTGTCCCGGGATTTGGGGATCCCTATGCCGGTGTGTGGCCACGAAAAGCTGACATCCCGGGCGGCCGCAAAGTGTCTTGATGCACAGTTTAACCTACACCGCTGGAAGCAAGTCACGGCGTGGACGGGGAGCCCATCATCGAGGGAGGTGCCGTGGGTTGGGATCCCAAGAAGGCGGTGTACGTTCCTGACGGGGGGGGCCCGCAGGAGCTGACAGCCGCCTCTGCTCGGTGGTCGGCCCGCGGTGGACCGGGGCCGCGATCTGCGCCGCCGACGCGGGAGCGTCGGGATGGTGGACCTGCGACGCGGCGCAACGACATCAAGTGCTTCCGCTGCGGTCGTAAGGGCCATTACGCCAGGGACTGCTGGGCCCGTATCCCAGGTCCGCCCCAGCAGGAGGCCTCGACAGCAGATGTGCCGCGGAAGGATCCTCCAGGACAGGCAAGTCGGTGCGCACCAGACACCCGGCAAGGCTTGACACCTCATTCATCACCATTGTCGCGCGATCCGGGTGTTGTTAATAACGGGAGGCCATCGACTGGGCCATGTCGCTCAGTAACGCAGTGGCGTAAATTGGCACGACGGGTCGTCGCGGCCGCTACTGGTTCGTCCACTGTACCGGGTTCTATACAGGGGGTGGACGTGCACATTTTAGTGGACTCCGGGGCGTCCGCGACTATTATATCGGATGTAATTTTCCATCTGTTGGGCATCCCACCAGAGACCGTGCGTCCGGTTTACGATTCCTGCGTTGCGGCGAATGGGGGTAGTATGGGCATTGTGGGCCAGGTGGACGCTAATATATCTATCGGGGGAGTGTCGGCCTCGGGAATTGTGTTAATTTCGAGGTCCCTTGCGGTTCCGTGTTTGTTGGGAACTGATTTTCTGGCCAAAATGCCCATTCTAATAAGAATTAATGAGAACTGCTGTATCGGATTACCGGGTGGGCATAAAGCTACATTTCTGCCGTCGCCCTGGAGGCGACCTGCTCCGGTCGGCCAGGTGCAGGCGCTGTCCGAGGTATCTGTTGACATTCCACCGGTCTCACAGATGCTTATCCCCTTGCGGTATCGGAAACCTGTACCTGGTCGAGAGGGAGCAACTGGAGTTTTATTATCGCCGTCCGCTACTATAACGGGCGGATCGGCGCTCGTAGGGGCACAGACTATTATCCGGCCGGACCAGCAGCCATTTTTGCAAGTGCTTAATGGGAGTACGGAAAATGTGTGTGTGCCGGCTGGAACGGTTGTGGCACACGCCACCACAGCGTTTACGGCCCAGGACTATCTGGGCCGCCGGGAGATGGTTGCTGGTGTTTCGGCCTATGCGGCCCCTGATAATCGCTGGATAGCCGAATTGTGCGGAGAAAATTCTTCCCTTTCCGGGGAACAACGGTTCGCGCTTTGCGCGTTATTGTTGAATTATTCGGATGTGTTTAGCTCCGACGATCTGGACTTGGGACGCACCTCCATGCTTTCTCATCATATTGACATGGGGGACGCTGCTCCTATTCGGTTGAACTCGCATCGGATGAGTCCGGCGGAGCGAGATCATGTTCGAGGGGCAGTGGACGACATGTTGGCTGCGGACATAATCTCTCCATTTAATAGCCCATGGGGTGCGCCTGTTGTCTTGGTCAAGAAGAAAGACGGGAAGTTGCGATTTTGTGTGGATTTTCGGAAATTGAATAAAGTGTCCGTGGCAGATGCGTACCCCCTGCCGCGTATGGACGATTCCCTCGATGCCTTGTCGGGGGCGAAGTTATTTTCGACGCTGGATCTCTCTTCGGGATTCTGGCAGCTTCCCCTCAATGAGTCCTCGCGGGAAAAGACTGCTTTCCGTACGCCGCAGGGGTAATTGTCTTCCGATGGGGTTGAATTGTCTTCCGATGGGGTTGAATGCTGCCCCCGCCACATTTCAGAGGTTGATGGAACTGGTATTAACGGGGTTGCAGTGGGAGACATGTCTGATATATTTAGACGATATTATCGTCTTCAGCCGCACATTTGACGAACATTTACTGAGGTTGGAGGCGGTGTTCGCCAGGATGCGTTCCGCAAAATTGAAATTTAAACCTAAGAAATGTCACCTACTGCAACGGTCCGTGCGCTATTTGGGACATATCGTTAGTGCGGACGGGGTTGCCAGGGATCCGGACAAGACGGCGTGCGTCCGTGACTGGCCAACCCCGGCCACGGTGGGGGATGTGCGTCGGTTTTTGGGGATTGCCTCATATTATCGTAGGTTTGTTCCCAATTTTGCAACGATCGCGAGGCCTCTGCACCTCCTTACGGGTAAAGGACGGAAATTTGATTGGGGACCGCCGGAGGAGTCGGCGTTTCAAGGCCTGCGCAATCGGTTGGCTACGGCGCCAACGTTGGATTATCCAGATTTTGATCACCCCTTCATTCTGGATACGAACGTGAGTGACACGGGCATTGGGGCCGTGTTGTCGCAGTCCAAGGGCGGTGTGGAGCGCGTGGTGGCGTACGGTAGCCGGGTTTTGTCTCCCGCCGAAACCCGCTACTGCGTCACTCGCCGGGAACTTTTGGCTATTGTTTACTTTCTCCGCCAATTTCGACCGTATCTCTACGGCCGTTCGTTTATTGTGCGCACGGATCATGCGGCCTTGCAGTATGCCCTGAAGGTGGACCAACCATCCGGCCAGCTGGCGCGGTGGTTGGACACGCTGCAGGAATTTTCCTTCCAAATTCATCATCGGAAGGGGGTGCGTCACGCGAATGCGGACGCGCTCTCTAGGTTGCCGCAGCGATCCCCTTGCGCGTGCGCGTCGGGGACGCATAGGTGTGCGCCGATCTAGCAGCCCCCTCAGCCTGTTGCGTTGGCGGTCGAGGTGCCTGAGGCTCCAGTTGGGCCGGGACCGGCTGATGGGGTTTTGAACCTTCCAAGGGCTGTATGGATGCGTGAACAAATTCTGGACGATTCATTGGGGACCCTGCGGAGTCGGGCTGCGAAGGAGAGTGGGGGACCGGGTTCTGGGGGAACGCCGGGAACCGCTCTCCGCGATGGACTGCTGATGTGGAGGGAAGGGTTACAGGAACGCTGGCGTCTTGTTGTACCAGCGTCCTTGTGGTACGAATTGATTAGGACTCTGCATTGCGACACGCTATTACATCTGGGGGTGCAGAAGACCCTATTGACGTTGCAGCGAGATTACTTTTGGCACAGCATGATGACGGATGTCGTCGGGCACGTTCGCGCGTGTCCCGAGTGTGCCCGGCGGAAGCCGCCTAAACACCCATATGTACCACCTATACAGTCTATTCAGGTGTCTCTAGTTAATGAGCTGGTGGCGTTAGATATTTTGGGACCCTTCCCGCCATCCGCTAAAGGAACTAAATACTTGCTAGTTAGGGTGGAGTACCTCTCCCGCTGGCCGGTGGCCTGGCCCTTGCCCGACCAGTCGGCGGCATCCATTACGGACGCCTTTCTATTCGGGTACGTTATGGACAAGGGGGCGCCGGAGAGGCTCCTCACGGATCAGGGCCGAAATTTTTCTTCAAAATTGTTGGGGGAAGTGTGCGCGGCTCTGGGAACTAAAAAGATCCGGACATCTCCCTACCACCCACAGACGGATGGTATGGTCGAACGGCTGAATCGGACTTTGTCCGCCATGCTGTGTCACACGGTGAGTGAAAAACAAAAGGATTGGGATTTGCATATCCCTGGGGTACTCTCGGCATACCGCATGACGCCGCATGCGTCTACAGGATATTCGCCGTTTTTCCTTATGTACGGTCGCGAAAACGTGCCGCCGATGGATGTGCAGTTGGGAACAGGAGTGAGGGGACCTACTAAGCCTCTTCCTGATTACATTCAGCACAACGTTCGCCACGTCACTGAGGCGCGGGAAGGAGCCCGCATGGCTATGGCCAAAGCCCAGGCCCGGAACGAACGGTGCGCTCGACGCTCTAAGGGGAAGTGCCCCTGGAAGGTGGGGGACATGGCCTGGTTGCATTGCCCACAGGTGCGGCCAGGGACCTCCCCTAAATTACATAAGCCATGGCAAGGGCCTGTTCGGCTCATCCAGATTCCCAACCCACAGTCTGCACGCGTTCGGTTCGGATCTCGGCGTTGGTACGTTCACACGTCTCGCTTGAAACCATATGTGGCCCCTCAAACGGATGCGTCATCTCCTGATGTTGCCTTGCCGGTGTCAGTTGCTGCCGACGCACCCTTGCCTGTGCCTGTTGACCCTGCAAGAGCGCCTGTCGTGCCTTTTACAGACAAGCCGGCCGTGACACTGCAGGAGACAGGGGACTCTGCTCGGGGTGGGCCTACCACGGCTGCGGGGACGCCGAGCCCCGCCGCCCTTCCGACCCCGCCGCGGACACGATTGCGGGACACCCCAGACTCTGGCCCTTCGGGGAAACGGGACCGTGGCGTTGGCGGGCCTCCAATAGCGACAGGAAGTCTTGATCCTGTCGCTCTTAAAACCCCGTCGCGTTCTCGGTCTGCAGGGGGGCCGCCGCCCGTCCGGGACGGGCCGGCGACCCGCACGCGGTCGAAGTCCCTTACTTTTCGTTGATTCATACTGTTCTTGTTGTTATTGTTATATTTATTGTATGCTTCGTTGTCCTTGCATTCTGATGGTTGCTGGTCGCTCGCATTACTTGTTGTAGTTGTTGTTCAGCCGAGGACGGCTGGAATTTTCTCCACGAGGGAGGGTGGTGTAATGCGGGCGTAAACGGCCTCGCGGATATGACGTCACGGGGGGAGGGGTTAGGTCACGTGGTAGAGAGGGGTAAGCTCTTAAGGGCGGTAACCGGAAGAGACGAGGGGAGAGTGAGAGAATAGAGACAGGAGGAGGCCACGCAGGGCAGAGGGTGGAGAGTGGCGCGAAAGCCACGCGGTGGGACTCGGCACCGTCGGCCAGCGGTGTCCGGGCACGGGTGGAACGGAGAGCAGCTGTGAGGCTGCAGCGAGAGCAGCTGAGAGACTGCACGAGGGGGAAAAGGCTACGTGAGCGACGCCTGCAGCGGAGCTGCATCGGGAGCGGAGAAAAGGCTACGTGAGCGACGGCAGCTGTCAAGCTGCCAAGCGGAAGGCTCTGAGCGAGGGCCATGCGGGGCAAAGTTGTAAGAACCCAAATAAAGGACAACGGAGACAGACAACGTGGAAGAGTCCTTTATTACACATATACTGTACACGTCACCCCTCGAAGATGAGCCTCTGAAAATTAAGTGCAAGGTGGGAGACCATGAAACTCACCGCACTTGAGAAACTGGCTAAATCACAAGTGGCTGCATGGACTTGCGCCCTGCCTCTCATTAGTGCTGGCTGAAGTGGCAAAACAGGCGTCACCCATCGGTAAGTGTCGCAACGCTGCATTGCACCACACCACGAATCGTGGTCCAGCATCAGGGACCCTTGTATCGCCCCAACTAATTCGCAGAGCTTTAAACACCTTGGCTGGGTTATTCTGGATTTGAAGTTCAATTCTGAAGTTCAAATCTAGAATGAACCACCTGTACGGGGAGGGATTCCACTTATCTGTTAGAGCTTTTAACAGACAACGGGAAAATAAATCACAGCTAATCGAGTCGCTAACCTTCCTCATACAGTATTTTTTTGTTTCTTACTGTGGTTGTCCCACCTGATGACGGAAGCTTGTGTTGCTTCTGAAACGTCGTAATGTAATTCGATTATTTATATTTTTATTCTTATTTTTTTTCCACCTACGTGACTTTACCGAAAGAACCAAAGAGTATGGAACCTTGGCTGGGCTCTGGATGGCGGTGACAGGCACAGCAGATGGTTCCTTTGAGCAGTCCTCATCTTCGATAGCCACGTCCATGTTAGCGGCCGGCATGCTCTCTGCCCTGTCCTTCTGTGTGGATTCAAGCAGCTCCAGCAGAAACCTGCCAGGAGACATGAATAAACAACGTTGCTGTCTGCGCTGGGCTCTATGGAGTGATAGGGCCCAGATTGTGGTCCATTACAGAGTTCTAGGTGTTGAGAGAATCTTAGGTATGGATGTTGAACTTATTTTGCACCGTACGTAGCCAATTGTGCTATTCGGAGGTGCGGGGGGAAGGACAACGAACTAAACACACACAAGAAACTAAACACAACAAAACACTTGCTACATTTAGGACAGACATAATGTAACTCACACTGCCACGAATTTAGAAGAAAGGGGAGACCAAATATCTGGCACATGAATAATTAATTCATTAGCGTCCTTTATTATACCAGTTGACAACTCATTAAGATAAATTATTTACGTTTACTTTATTATGCATTGGGGAAGTTATATTCATTTTCTAATTTATTTAGAGTACAATATTTTTTAAAGAATGGGTTAAGAATAATGTACTGATAGAAACTCCCATTGGTCAGAAAGAACATCAACTTGTTGATCAAACTTCAAGGCTATCGCGCTTGCTCTGTTTATAAAGGACCCTCAGCTTGCATAGATGGCTGTTCCCTATAACCACAGTGGCAGGATGCTATACTGCACTTATTATTCTTAATATGTGTAGAATTGTATAAACACAAAGGTTTGTACACGAAGCCATACAAATATACAAACACAGACATAATTTCTACCGTGATGATGGTTATTGGAAAGATGTGATTAACCATGCAAAAAAGATTTAACTACACTTATTTGGACCATCTTATTTGACAGACAACTATTACAGGTTATTGATAGACAGCCAGGCTTGTTTTACCGTGTTTAGTTGTTTCTTTTTTCAGACTATTGTTATGTAGGCCAGGCTTAGTCACAAACCGTACCTCTCCATAACAAAGGCTTAGCCTCTTAAGCCTCACCTTACCATATTAATAAAAAGTGTGCCATACTTGACCCTTCCCCCCTCTCCAACCATTATATATACAGAGTGGTAGCTCTTGTAATCTCTCATTTACTTGATACAGCTGTCGTGGCTGTGACGGTTCCACCTGAAGACGGAAGCTTGTGGTGTCTCCGAAACGTCGTGATTTTTATTTTATTTTACTTTTATTAATTTTAATGTTTTACCTACGTGACTTTACCGAAAAAACCTAAGAATAAGAATATATACACATCCACTGTGGATAGAGTGTTCAACTCACTATCAAGAGGCTGTTAACCCCAATCTTGTTCAGTTGTCAATTCCATCCATTATTCCTCTGGTGATGGAATTTTCATCACTACCTCAGGGCAATCCGTGAAGGTCATCACTGCCCTATGTTTGTTTTAATGGAAGTAAACTTACTTTGATTTGACAACCAGGTGAGTGGTGAAAGGGTGCATAGTACGGTTTGAGAAACCTCACTTGTCAGCAAAACCATCCGCAGTAAAGTAGTCATGCTGAAGGAGCCTAGAGCAGGGAGGTCTTGTATCGGCATCCATGTAGAGGCATTGCTGCAAGGAGACACGTACGCAAAAGACAAAGATCCCCCGTATAGCCTTAACAAGACTGTTGGGGCAGGTGCTGTTAGCGATGTTCACACATTAGACCAGGTATTCATTTGAGGCTGAGTCGACCTAGGGTAGGCCCAGCACCGGTTCAGATGATCGTCACTGGCGTTGGCCGTGAGCGGGAATGGAAGGCACGTAACCATCCACTCTCACACACGCACTGTTTTCGATCCGGAGAAGAAGAGGCTGGTGTAGGGTTCCTTTTCAAATGTAAGGTTTACAACTCTCTAATAAGGACACTCGTCACTGAGGCCTTAAGCTGACACCATCCATCTCTCCGCTACCCCGAACTGCCTGCTTCGATGGGATATATAAAGGCCACCTAATTGAAGTCAGGATCGGCTGTCCGTCACCTCCGAATCAGAAAGGTGAAATTTGATGCAACACTTTTTCAGGGATTGGTTCCCTTGTCAAGACCCCCTTTTGGGCCGACCTCTGTGAGTCTGCCTCCACTGCTGTACCTGTAATCACGATCGCAAAGCAACACTGCTGAAAGTGATCAGATTATTAAAACAATTAACATACCATATATCTCAGGAGTAACCGACAAATTAGCCCGTATTTTGCAAAAGCCAAACATTAAAGTAAGATTTGGTACAGTACACAAAATTCAAAAACTAGTGTCTTGTACTAAAGACGAATTACCTAAATTATCAACAGAAGGTGTATATCGGATTAATTGCTTATGTGGCAGATGCTATATTGGACAGACGGGACGTAACACCAGCATAAGACTAAAAGAACACCAAAGAAATATTAAATGATCTCAAACACAACTGTCGGCAGTGGCAGAACATGCTTGCCAACAAGGACACTCAATTGATTTTGATAACGTTGAAGTGTTGTGTAAAACGAATTATTACTGGCCAAGACTAATTAGAGAATCCATTGAAATTGAGATAAATACAAATAACTTTAATCGCTCTGACAGCTACAGGCTTAGTGCGGCCTGGAAGCGTATTATTAAATAATACATATTACTGTACAATTCTTTATATGGGAAACACATACTAATTGACTGATTACTAATCTATTATATAATTACAATAACCCCCCCCTCCTCTTATTTCTGCACCTGATTGGGTATAGTGATTGGGTTAAGTTATTAAATAATACACATTACGACTAATTACTAATCTACAACTGATTACTGATCATAACATTTAACTGACAACTAATCTATTACATAAGTACAATATCCCCCCTCTCCGCCTCTGATCTCTGCACCTGAATGGGTTAAATGATGACGTCACCCTGCTGCTCTATTTAAGACCGGGAGCAGGTGGAGGGCTTCACTATTCTGGCAAATTGCCCGATGATGCTGGATGTAATTACCAGCGAAACGTCGTACTCAAATTGTAAATGTTGTGGAATAACTCTTCAACACACCGGTGGGCTAAAGTAGTGAACTATTTGTCTTTTGTCAACGTGACACTTTTTTTACTGATTGGCCGTGTCGCGTGGTGGAGGGTTGCGACACATTTATAAATAACGCGATCTAACCCAAAAACCTTTATTATGAAGCTGAAGTACCTGAGGTTGGGGCCAGGAACCCTGAGTGTGAACCCTCCGTGGCTACAGCAGCAAGAACTGTGGTCGTTTGGAACTCACCACCATTGGTACAATCCTGCCAAACCATGACCTGCGCTGCGGCAGGGAAAGAACATTGTGTGGTTTTACCATAACTCCTCCGAAGGAGACCCCATAATTCTCGCAGAGACGGTTTTGGCAAGAATGTTTGGAGTGGCCCATTGGAGAGGAAAATGATAGGAGACTGACTTGGTCATGAGCACTCACTGCCCGTGTGTGTGTAGACTATTTGCCCTCAGCGCAACTGAGGGCAAATATTAGCCACCCTTCTCCCCAAATCCTAAAAGGGTAACAGAGGAGAAAAGCTATGCCAGCACTGTACCTGACCATGCCTCGACTCAAGACTACATCCGCAAATAACTACTGTGTACAATGTACAGCTGCAGCAAAAAATGTAATGTGAAATGTTGAAGAAGTATTTTAATATTGGCTAATGCTAGATATTTCATATCGAGACCAGAGGAGTGTTCTGAGAATGACTGCATGTGCTGGGATCACAAGAGAATTGACATGCCAGTTTATATGCAGAGATGGGTAGTACCTAAATGATATAATTAAATATGTATCATGCCGTTTGAAAATGGTATCCAAATTCATGGGTAATTTGTATCTAAATAACACGGGGCACAGATAGTTTGTAACTACAGTAATTACAATTCCTGCAGTAATTTCTCAAATTAATGTATCATCCATTACAGTTTTTTTTTGGGTTAGATCGCGTAAATATGTAAATGTGTCGTTAAAACCCGACACCACCCGACAAGCCAACTAGTAAGGGTTGCACGTAAACAGAACGTGCCAATTCGTCACTAGTACAGCCAAGCCACAACATTTACAATCTGAGTAAGACGTTTCACCAGTAATTATAACGAGCTTCATCAGGCGACAGCCAGATGGGTTTGGCATCAGATTTGCGGGTCCGGAGCACACCATTGACAGCTGTGGGGGAGGAGGGGGGTCTTGGGTGGGCGGGGATAAGACGATACACAACTCCATGTCCTGCTCGCAAACACCACTAAAATGTCTATAATCATTTTAAAATGATCAATTATGTTACGTTCAGTCGTCCATTTCTCAATCCGATGTCCAGGTGAGGGTCGCGGTGGAGGCGTGTTGAGAAGGGCGGTCCAGACCTCCCTTTCCCTGGCAACGGACTATAGCTCTTCCTGGGGAATTCCCAGGCGTTCCCCAATTATGTTATGTTTAAGCATTAATTAATAGTTAAATAATGATAACGTTCTTAACATCTGGCTAACTGTTCACAGACATTGTTCATTTGTTCCAGAATGGGAGTGCAGTGCTGACAGGGTGGGGAAATTAGCTGGCCCAGCTTTGGCCCAGAGAGTGAATGTATGGATGAGTTAAATGATGACGTCACCCTGCTGCTCTATTTAAGAACGGGAGCAGGTGGAGGGCTTCACCATTCTGGCGAATTGCTCGATGAGGCTGGATGTAATTACCAGCGAAATGTCATACTCAAAAACTGTAAAATGTTGTGGATTCACTCTTCAACACACCGGTGGGCTAAAGCAGTGAACTATTTGTCTTTTGTCAACGTGACACTTTTTTGCTGATTGGCCGTGTCGGGTGGTGGACGGTTACGACACATTTATAAATAACGCGATCTACCCCAAAAACATTTATTATGAATAATATTGGTCGCGAAAGCCTACGTGTTAAACTGTATGTATGTTGAACTTCTTTTGCACCGTACGTAGCCAACCGTGCTGATCGGAGGTGTGGAGTAAAGTTCTCGGAGACGACGCATTCACTGAGGCGGATTGTAAATGGCAATGCGGTGTGCCACCACAACACGTGCCCGTCACCTGAATGAGATCGAGCAGCAGTGGCGGCAACCTCGGCAGACGCTTTTCCAGTGGCTCCACAGCATGAACTTCGGGCACTTTGAGCCCCGTGAACACCGGGTTCTTGTAGAAAAGCTCACGATGCCTGGGCATCAGATTTCCTGCATATGCAGAGATACAATTTCACTGTAACTGCTGCGAGGACAATGATGAGTGTGCGATTAGGTATGTAATGATTCATCAAGTTTGTTGATTAATAGCTATCCTTATGCTCACGATATATAAAATATGCATGAAAGTGTGGGCTTAAGAATCAATTACAGCATATTTGATTCACATGCATTGTCTGCCGTGTACCCACTGTAAACAAAAATGGATTTGTAAATCATCTAATGATCCTGGATCATGAAAATTCGTCAAATCGTGAATGGATGAGTCACATCTACACTAATGGTCATACATTTGAATTACCCTCGAAAACCTCAATGGATCTCAGGACTCATTTTCATGGGGTTCCTGCATGGGATGTCAGTTCCTTGCATATCCTTACATGTTGCGGGAAACACGAGTGTGCGTGAAAAAAACCAACGAGCATGAGGAAGGAACAAAAAAGTCGGAATCCTACTTGCTGTACTGTCTCCAAAGCAATGTAGGAGTATATATATTCTTGGTTCTTTCGGTAAAGTCACGTAGAAAGGAAATAATAAAATAATATAAATATATTATTTTATTTTAAAGTAACCTAGAAGGGAAATAATAAAATAATGTATCCCATTACTTTATTATTTCCCTTCTTATTTTACGTGACTTTACCGAAAGAACCAAGAATATGAATCCCTGCAGTCACGAAAGCTTTAAATCAAAATTAAATGTAAGAGTGTAAAACGAAATTCTGATGCGACTTCATCCTCTCCAATGTGCCTGCAATTGGCCATCTCCGGTCTTTCTCTTGCACCCTCACTCTGCCACTGCTTAATTTCTCATGCCCATCAGCTGTTCTACCCACTATTAAAATTCCCTCTCTCAGTTAATATGTTTATACTCTTGGTGGTCGCTAATCAGTAACCAACGTTGTGAGAACACAGGCCTGTTTTTAACTTCGGGGTCAGTGGCTTGAAACATGGTTCCTGTGTGACATGTAATCAAGCCGCGTTGCAGGCTCAAGACTTCCTGGCTCAAGACTTTTTAAATACTTTATATTAAGTTCACTTGCTTGCTTGCTTGTGCGCTTACGACCGTGCAAATCTTTCGGTCGTTTTTTAACCCACTTCCCGTGATCCAATCGAGCTGACATTTTGCACACAGACTCGTTGTGCGTGACAATTTATTTTCGTGAAAATTTTTTTTCAAAATTTTCCACTTTTTAGGGGGGAAAAAATGTCATATTTAATTTAAAATACCAATGTGATCAAAATGAAACTCTTACTCAAGAAAAACAGAAATGAATAATAAAATAAAACCGATGCCACGCATATAAAGGATTTATGGTGAAAAACTTTGTTTTTACGGGTTAATTTTTTAATTTCCAACTGTGGCCACAGACTGGGAGGCGTGATCTTTAGGGTGCTCTCCTCGCAATTAAGAGCGCCTGCTTGTGGGACGTTCACAGTCGTCATTCTACGATGGAATTGGCCTCTGCCTTGGGAATACAGTATTCTACTGCACGGACCTCATGCTCGATATGAGCATACAAATACAAGTAATTAATCATGTAACCAACTCGACTTTGATTCCCCTTGCCTAACATGTTTTCCTTATTTTGGATTAATCGAAGTTAAAAGTCCATTTAAGTGTCCCCTGCTTAAATGAGTAATGCGACGGGGCTGAATATCATCAGGAGATGTAAGCCATAAGCCGGTTGTAAAAATCGCAGTCCAACCAATGTTGACTTTCTTATTTTATTGACCTTGTAGGGACGTTGGGCTGAGACCACTCTCAATAGATTGCAAGTCAAGTGCTAGGATACAGTGCCATACACCCAGATACTCGATATGAGCATTGGTGAATCACACAGAGATGACAGCTAGGATGTTTGTGAAACACCTACCTTCTGAGCAACAAAGTAATTCCTGTCGGAGGCTGACAGGGCATTTGCATAATTTAGTAGGAGAGCTGTTCTCTAGTATGTGCGAATTTTCTTCGGGTACTCAGGTTTCTCCCCCACAAACATAAAAAAAATGAATTGGCCAAGTATCCCAAGCAAGCCTGTGATGGGAAAGTATTGAATAAAAAACTTTTTATTCGGATGTTTGATGAATAGCCCATGTATAAGTGTCCAGTAAAACGGCAGGTTTACATGTAGTTCATATAAACTCATAACCCTTGCTTCGAAACAAAGTTCTGGTTGGCAATGGCTCACAAATGTTTTGCATTTAACTTTCTTTGTATTTTTTTTTTATATTGAATGACAGTTTTACAATTTTAATTATAATTAGCTTTTCCAAAATAAAGTGATCCTGTGTTACAAGTGCAGGGTTGCAAAGTTAAAATCCTGATCAGGGGACAACTCAGACCATCAGTCCCTCCAGAGTCAATCAGCACTAAATTGTGGGAAGATAAAAGTAGTCCTCTACATCAGAATAAATACAACACTTTGAATCAACACCGTTTTAATAAAAGAAAAAAGAAAAAGTAATGTAAACACAATGTAAAATGTTTTAAATCTCAACGTTTGACAAAATGAATTCACCTTGTGGGGATTTTCCTGTAAGCCATTGGAAGTGTGCTATTTGCCATGTAAAAGCAATCAGTGCTTCCATGCCACCTTAAGTGTGCGCTTGAAGCATTGTATTGTATGGTATTATTATCAATGCACCGAAAATACTGTGCAGTTGCACTGAAGATGGAATGTAGGTGGAGTGGGTTTCACGGAGGCATACACTTGGACTTGAAGGCAACACGTTTATTCTCACACCCCAACAGGGTAACTACATAAACGTACATGGGTTAACTTGACCACAACGGGGTAACTATATAACCGGGTCAGTCAGTAACACACTGCCTGACCCACGATGCCGAGCTTAAGACCAAAGACCAAGGACCGAGGATTGAAGAGACGTAGCACCGACGGATTGATTCCAGAAGACAGCCGCGATTGCTCTCGGGACTTCCCTTTTATGCTCCCGAGCGTGGCCTCGCTCTGCCTTCGGCCACGCCCCCTTCTGGATCTTACCAGAAGGTTCTCGACCGAGCATCACGTGTCCCTCAAGCCACCCTTTGGGCCCCCTCGCTACCCTGTCCCAGTCACGTGCCCTCTCGGGTTCACCCAGACTGTCACGTCCTTGCTTGCCCTCTCTCTGACCGTCACCAGAACTATGCCCTCTAGGGCCCGCTTCCATGCCAAGCCCACTCTGGTGCCAGAGAGAGGCTCAGGACGCTCAGTTCCACTCTGGTGACGGTAGCTGGTGCTAAGCGCCATAGCGACTCCATTTACGTCACTACATAGGTATAGCTGCACTAAAGTGTATTTTCATAAGTAGTTTTCTGCCAACCCATCATCAGCCTTTTTGGTGCTGACCTATTACAGTCTAAATCAATATGCATTAGTTAAATAGTCAAAGCATTATAAAAACAAATAAAATAAATCGTCGAATAAACACGTTTTAAATAACGTTCTGGATGATGTCAAAACACTTGTTTTTAATATTTCGATATATTTCTTTTATTTATTTAAATACATTTGAATCTGAACAATATATAATTGCACTCGTTTCGTAAATATTAATAGTTTTTTTCCCCACCTATTTCTGGTAATCTTTTACATTTTACAATGTAAATCAACTGTTCATGTTCGTTCCAGCTGTCATTTGCATTCAAGATCTTTCGTCTCAATACGGGCTCTCAATTGGTTGCATATCAACGCTTGTGCTTGACATTCCAGGGGAACGTGGATCCTTGGGAACAACGCTTCATTTGACATTGATAAACTTCAGTGCCCCTCGAATAGATAGAAAGTACCTGTAAATGGTCAATTTGGCTAAACAACACAGCACTGGATTTATAGCCGCCAGGTCAATGATACGATGATCCTTCTTGCAGGTTACTTGCGTAAGAACTACTGACCATATCTATCATGTTCAGACAATAGAATTTGTCTGCGCTGTTATAAAGGCCACAGTTTGCCCCATCTTGGGTTGCGCTTGATTTACAAGCCAACTGCCAGTCAGACTGACAAGGCGAAGCATCAGGTATCCTGAATGTTCACAGCATGGGGAGCAGTGCGTCAGTCAAACTTCCAGTGCTGGAACATAACCTGCTGCCACTAATGTCTATTCACACAATTCGTGTGCGCAAACATTTACAGTCAACTGTGAGCCTTGGACTATTAATGGCCTGAATCTGATACACTACCCAACTTTCAAGATGTAGCAGAAATACCAATAATACGTATTATTATTATTTAGCCAGGAATACTGGCTCGACCAGAGCTAGAAGTGTTCTGATACTTGCATTGACTTTGTGCTGTTCGTCTTTTGGCGCTCTCTGGTCTGACACTGCTGAGACGAGGCCATAAAGAAGGCTGTCTCTGGTGTAGGCCAATCAGTTTCAAGGACAATGTCCATATATTATCAGAGCACGTTTGTCTGCATGTTTTACCACAAGTACGTGTGGTTACTACAGACTTGATGCCTTGCAATAGGTGTTTGTTTGATGTTTGAACATCTCAGCACCTCCTGTTTCATTACAAGAAAGGGTAAAACATGTTCTAATTTTACTCAGGAAGTCACGCCGAGTCAAATTACTCTTTTTCAGGAGGGGTCTACCTTACATTTGTAAGACGTTGTGTTTACACAAGGGGGGTTGAAACCCGCAGCACCCGGGGAAAACCCGAACATGAGGGGGCAACACTCGATTTCCATACAGATGGAAACAGATGGAGATTGGTCAATTTGTTGTACTACCTTCTCAGGCTCCTCCTTGACACACGATGGGAAGGGAGTTTTCCAACTTTTGTGGGAATCCACCAACCCTCGCCTCCACCGTGCCGGATTACAGGCATGTCCCACCACCAACTGGCTAATCGACTGATACACGTCTAATTCAACGTGAAAAAATTAAACGCAGGCGGCATCAAGAAAATAAGTTACACAACAATTTTCAACTCAAGGGACTCACACTATTTCAATGAACAGTAAGCTCTGAATATATATTGTATTGACATGGTGGTCCAAGCTTGCGATACAGAAATTTGTGGTGGTGGTGGATCAGGCAGAGATCACCACGTGATGTCAGACTCCCAACCTGCTGTGACAGCACAACAACAATGCTGTTCCTGGACAGCCTGTGTATGATTTCAGTGAAACCCCCTAACAATCAAAGTGCTACTCAAGCGAATGTGGAGCACATTGTGCCTTCTCCATTGGTAGGTAGCCTTGAGCCTGTGATCCAAATGCCACATGTCTATGATGGGAAGCGAATCTGTCAATAGGTCTTTCAATTTAAACTACTTTTCTGTGCCATGAATGGTCTCTTCTCAGACTGTGCATCCCTCTCATTGCTAAATTCTCCATGACCTCTCCACTGCGGTCTACATCACCGACCACTCTATCATCCTTGACCACCTCGTAACACTACTGGCATCTCAGGGAAATTATTGAAGGTGAAGAGGTGCGCAAAAGCAGGTTGGACTGCTTTTAAACGATGTTTTATTTTTTAATTAAAAGCAATATATCAATGTTCCTAAATAAAACTGTTTTCATCGGTGTGTATTACCTGCTTTTGACATTCTGGATGAGAAAAGAGGACACGGACAAAGAAAATATATCATAACAACTCAAAATTGCGCAAATAAGCTTGGAGATTTTCATGCTGGAAATGACATTGACAGATAGGACAGCGAATATATAATTACATGCAACATTGACTTGAGAAAAGTGGGCTTGGAGAGGATGCTTCACTGAAAAAGACGGCTTATGGACGAGACCACTGATGGAATGATAGCTAAGAGGCGAAAATGCCAGAGATGACGACCACCACCACCACCGCCACCAGTGAGATGGAGGGATGAGTTTAGGTCACGTACAGGAGTGACACGTATTTTGGCACGTGGAGACTCTCAGGGATGGCAACGACCTGGGGAGACATTCACCCAGCAGTGAATTGATAATAGCTGATGATGATTGCATAATTAGTCTTTGGTTTCTCGCAGACATTGTAAAACGTCTGCTATTGTACTTTTGATAGGAACACGTGCGGTGCCCATTTGTCACCTACCGAAGCACTTCACGATCTGGTACAACTGGTCGATGTCAGAGTCACCCGGGAAAACTGGCTCCCCCGTCTGTATCTCCACAGCAACACAGCCAACAGCCCAAACATCCACTGCCCTATATCGCTCACACACACACGCACGCAAACATTAGTGGCGATTGTTTACATTCATTTAATCTTATATCCAAAAAACAGTGTTATGAGAAAAATATCATGACATGAAGCATCCTTTCGCAGCTACTCAATTCAGGAGGGCATCAATTCGTGTCATAGATTGGCCTCGGACGACTACATTTCGTGGAGTCTTTTAAAAGGGAATATAGTAATCAACACTAGACGACGCTTCTTCATGCTCTGTGAAAAGAGTGGTTCGCCACATGTTAATAATCTGATGTTTATGAATTCGAGCTGAGCTCGGTCCTGGGAGCTGGGCTACGTTTAAGTATATGTAAAGACTTGTGTATTTAATGCAAAGATCTTTTGGCGATTGGCTTCAGAACTTAAAATTACTGTACACATGTGAATAGAAAATTGTAATTGTGGATGGTTGCCCCGATTCAATTCAGGATTTCAACACAGTGGGCTCAGTACCCTTTGAATTATGAGTTCATTTCGCCATGCAGCCACTTTCAATATCAATTTCCAAAACTTTCCTGAAGGCACTCCATACACAGAATAATATGACAAATAAACCCATTCACTGTAAAAAAAGTCAATGGTCAAGAAGTGCCTTTCGTAGAGCAATTTTGTAAATATTTACAAGAGACCGCAGAGTGAATGTAAACAAGGTTTGGTCTGGACCATGCACGCCAGTTCACCTTTGTCTCCCAAATTGTCAAAGACAAGTGTCTCCATATTCTTGGTTCTTTGGGTAAAGTCACGTAGAAGGGAGATAATAAAATAATAAAAATAAAACAATTAAATTCTCACGACGTTTCGATTGCAGCACAAACAATCATCATCAGGTGATGAACACCACAGTAAGAAATTATTTTGAAAAAAGTGCCGGTTTTTTCTTAACGTTAGCACCACGAACAGCGACTAGCGGTGGTTCAGACGGATGAGTCAATCTATGCTCGGAACGGAGGAGGGGGGAGAGAAGGAGAATGGAATTCGGTCTGAAAGTCACCGTAAGCGTGAACACAATCAATCAAGACCCACAGAACCAAGAATATGAATCCCTGCAGTCACAACAGCTTTAAATCGAAAGTGTCTCCATCCTCAATGTAACATTCTGCAGTGCTCATCTATACCATTGGCCTTCAGCCAGTGGTGAAAATTCCACAGGACTTCCACCGTTGAATTCCGATTAAATGGTACTCGTTTATCGACCTTGGAGGGAAGATGGGCTGAGTGAACCGGTGACGAGGATTTGAATTTACAACCTTCCAATTGAGTCAAACAACAATCGTCGCGGTTCATGAGCAAGGAGAATGGCTATAACACCAACACGCAATCACACACAAACATATCACACGTGTCTTATTAAACACTTACCCAATATGAGACGCATACGGCACCCATCTCATTGTGTGTCGTAAGGTCTCCTGTTTGTCATAAAGACTGCTGGGCAAGTGCTGTTAGCGAGCACCTATTAAGACTGGAATGGCACTTGAAGGGGTGCTGAGATGCTTCTTGGAACAAATACCCCTTTGTTTTCTCAGTACTGATGTTGACACTGCACCACTTAGTTTAAGCTGAGTCAATGAAGGGGAAGCCCATGAGGAATTCAAATAACAAATTCAGATATTGATTTAATCTTGATTTGAAGCTTTCGTGACTGCAGAAATCCATACTCTTTGGTTCTTTCGGTAAAGTTATACCTATGTGACTTTATCGAAAGAACAAAAGAGTTCAGATATTGATATTATTCTTGGCTGTGAATCAAACTCAGGTCACCGAGATCGCAGTACAGTTCATGAACCACTACACCACCACTGCCACAAAAATATTAAATTTTATTTCTATTATTACTTTTGTTAATTTTATTTTTATTTTTTTACCTACGTGACTTTACCAAATAAACCTAAGAGTATGAATCCTTGCAGTCACGAAAGCTTCAAATCTAGAGAAAGATCCCCCCATAGCATTAAACTGATTGTTGGGACAGGTAATGTTAGTGAGCACCTATTGAAGCTGGCATGGTACACGAGGTAGTCTGGCCAGCCACAACATAAACTCCCTACGTCTCCTCAGTGCTGATGTGTTCCCACCACACCAGATACAGGCTGAGTCAACCTAGGTGAGGCCCACGACCAGTTCTGATATCACTCACCACTGATGTTAGCAACGGCTGTGAATTGACCTTGATCACGTTGCCGAGCTTGCATTGTAGTGAGATAACCACTATGCCACTGCTACCCACTATAAACAACATACAAACACACGTCCGAGTGCATCGCGGGGCTATCGAGGGGAGTCCTGTGGGTGGTGTCGTGATGCTCACCGGCCGTACTTGGTGTCTCCGACAAGCAGCTCTGGCGCGCGGTACCAGCGCGTGGCCACGTAGTCTGTGTAGGGCTCGCTCGAGCCCGCAAGCGCACGTGCAAACCCAAAGTCGCACAGCTTGACAATGCCTGAGCGCGACATGAGGATGTTCTCTGGCTTGATGTCACGGTGGATGATCTGATAGCAAGGGAGGATGGAATGAGTGTCAAACAAACAGCATACGCACAGACATGAGGATTTTTTCTGGCTTGATGTCACGGTGGATGATCTGATGGCAAGGCAGGAGGATGGCATGAGTGTTCAATAAACAGCATACACACAGAGAGGCAGATAAAGAGGAAGACAGAGAGAAAAGGCACGCTACACACAGGTAGGCAGACAGACAAAGAGGCAGACAGACAGAAAGACACAGAGAAAGGGAGACAAGCAAACATACAAAGAGGTAAACGGAGCCGGTAGACAGATATACAGGCAGCTTGAGACAACAGTACATATAAACACTGATACAGAGGGGAAAAATATGAAGGAAATTGATAAATTGATGACGAGTGAGCCACTATGTGCCAGTATCATCGTGAAAATACCAAATATGTACATTTAAAAGGGTATACATTTTGGCTTTTAATTATTGGCCAGGTTTTCTAATGTTTCTGTAATCAATAATGGAGAAAATTGTCAAAATTATGCATCTCAACCATTTCATCACGGTGTGAACATATCCCAAGTGTCTCCATGCTTGCACGAGCATGAGGCAGTGTTCATCCCCACTGGAGTCCCATGGGGTGAGCAGTCCTGGGGAACCGTGCTTCGCCCACCTGATTGTCTACCTTTTGTTGAAGTATCGGTGCACGACCTTGTTGCTATTGCAGGAAGGGAGCTGCCTATTTCTGTAGTAATATCAATCACACACCTTTACACACACAGCCGCTGACAGCACGCCTCACAAACATCCCACACAGGCAAAGATCCCCGCATAACTTACACGGGCTGTTAAAGAAAGTGGTGTTAGGGAGCACCTATCAAGGCTGGCACGACAGCACCACAAAGGCTCGCAGACAGGATGTTACGGGACAGACCCAGGTGTAATGGGTTGACTGACTGGCAGATGTACCACCTGGGCTCCCTACAAAGACAAATATCCCCCATATAGCCTTAACAGACGTTTGGGGCAGGCACTGTTGAGTACCTATGAGTACCAGCATGTCACACGAGGGGGTGGGTGGCCAGCCCCACGCCCGGCCGCCTTTGTCTCCTGAGTGGCGATGTTTACACATCGCACCAGGTACTCATTTAAAGCTGAGTCGATCTAGGGGGTGCCCAGGACCAGTTAAGAAAATCGTTACTGGTGTTGGCCATGAGCAAGAATTTAACTCGTGTCTCTGGTTTCGTAGCGAAGCGCATTAACCGCTGCGCCACCACTCCCCCACACAAAGAAACAAATATCCCCTGTATAGCCATAACCGACTATTGGGGCAAGTGCTGTTAGTGAGCAACAACACACACACGCGCACATGCTCGCACACACACACACGTACTCACGTTGTGCGAGTGGCAGAAGCCCACGGCACGCAGCACCTGCAGCAGGCATGGGCGCACGCGGGCAGTTGGCAGGCCGCGCGGGTAGCGCTCCAACTCGTCCAGCACCGTGTGGTCCACAAACTCAAACACCAGGTAGAGGCGGCGCTTGCGGCGGAAAACCTCCAGCAGGTTCACCAGGTTCTCGTGGCGCAGTTGCTGCGCACCCGATCAGTCACCCAGTCGAAGAGCAAATCCATCACTTAACCACGAGTAAATTACACAGCAAATCAAACAATAAATTAACATCTCGCGGTAGCGAAATGTTAACTCCCTTGCCTGGTATACAGGAGAGCGTGGGTTCGATCCCGACCCTAACGCCTGCTATATATTAGCAGTTTGATTGTTCTCCCCGTGGTCGTGTGGGGTTTCCCTCCACATTTCGAAACATGCGGTTTGAGTATTTGGCTGCTATAAATTTCCACATGATAAGCCACTTCGTCGAGCTATCATTTGCCACCAGTTCACTTCTGAAAAAGGGCTATATAGCTCAGTCTTCCTTGGTAAATTAGTTTTAATAAATAAACCCATTCATCTAGAGTGCTAATGACGATTTAAACGATGCCAACCTTTGCACACTGACCATCATTGGTAACGTGCATCTCTGCACGTCGCCTTTGTTTTTGTCAACAGAATCTCACCTTGAGCATCTTGATCTCTCGTGCGGCGATCTTGCGCACGGATTTATGGTCCTCGCTGTCCAGGAACTTCTTGATGGCTACGAGTTGGCCCGTGTCGCGGTGGCGGCACTTGAGCACGATGCCGTAGCTGCCTTCGCCAACCAGGCCCAAGTTCTCGTACTTCTCCATGGCAGCTGCACGTGACAACATACACGTATATGGTTTACTATTTTGTTTAACGCGTAGGCTTTCTCCGACCAATATTATCCATTATAAAATTTGTTTTGGGGTTATATCGCGCAAATATAAATGTGTCGTTAACCCATCACCATCCCACACAGGCAATTAGTAAGGTTTGTCACGTAAATAAAAACGTGCCAGTTGCTACTTCAGCATACCAGTTTGTTGGAGAGTAAACCCAGAACATTTAAAATTTTAGTATGACGTTTCACTGGTGATTACAACCAGCTTTATCAGGTGATTTGCCAGAATTGATGAAGTTGGTTGTTTTAATATTGTTTTAAATTGTATCTTCAAATGTTCCACTTAAAATTCAGGAACAATTGTGAGCAGCCATTGTGTGTAAAGACAAACAGAAATGGACTAGAGAGTATTCTTGGCTGCTGCCTTATCTATTGAGACTTTTAATGGCTCTTGAATGACAATGCTTGCTCTTGTCTGTTCCAAATATTTCAGTGACTTATACGCCACCCACAAGATCAATGACCAGAATATGTTTTTTTTTAACGATATGTCTCCCAGCTAGACTATGGGCCTCACGTATTAACGAGTGCAAAGTCATTTGTGCTACTTTGGCAGGAAGAGAGGTTAAGCAAACTACATTTTCACGTACATACTGCTGGCTTTTATTACTTCTTGAGATGATTTGAATGACAAGTACAAGTACATTTGAAATTGCAAATATATCAGTGGGTAAAGCCTCAACATTTGTTTTCTTATATTTATTTTTATTGAGGCAATGTGCGGGCCTGCTACATCAGATGCACGTACACACTATCAACATAAGCCAAGCCAGTTATGAAAAGCGGGGGATAGAAAGATGGGAAACAGGATTGCCAGTAAAGTCTCCATTTAATTAATTGCATTCTGTGCATGAAAAGTTTGTTTTTAATGATGGTGTTCTGTCAGCAGTCTACCATGTTCACAAAACACACCCCCCCCCCCCCATTCCATCCATGCAATTGAAAACAGTTGTGCCTGTTCAAGGAGTCATATAGTTGTCAAAATGTAAACGAAAATGTAAAACAGACTTATGATCCGTTTTTACAGAAGAGGTCAACATTAGTGTTGGGAGGGTATTTGAGCCTCAAAAAACTTCACTTTAACAAAAGACCTGGAAAATAAGATTAGGGCTGGATCATGGTCCCGTGAGGCCCCTGGGCACATGTCTTTTGGAGCCCCCCCCCCCCCCCCGCTTTCCTATATTGGTGTCTTTCTTGCCTTCCTCCTCGCAACATCTTCCACTAGATCGTCAAAATCTAGCTGTCTGACAAGGTCTGACTCTATTGACATAAGTGACAATGAGCTGAGACGTGTTTGGCACATGCTACTCCGAAGCTCATTTTTTATTCTGCCACTCACCCTGGCAGTTTGTCACTCGCAAAGTTAGAAAAATATGAAGTGCCACGAAAACATTGGCGAACACTGACTGCAGATTAAGTGCCTGCAATGTCTCAAAAATTTAGTTGGGCCCTTCTCACCCTCAGAGTCAGACATGAAAGACTAGAATTGGATGAGTTCGTTGGCAAAGTTCATGTCCAGGTCTGATGGATATACAGCGGAGAGTGCATTTACCTTTTCCACTATGACATCACTGTTAGACACCTTGTCTGACATAAACAGAACTCCAAAGAGACTGGTCAAATGCTTGTAAGCGTCCAAGTGATGTTCAAGGCATGCCACTAGTTTATCAATGACCACATACAATGTTTCTATTTTTAACTTCTCCCTCCCCTCAAGTGTCACACCTGGCTCTGAGCTCTCATCTGCAAATGTTTTGCGTTTCCTCTTTCGCTGAAGATCGTGCTTATATGACTGAGAGACACCTGTCACATTTAAGGCTGCCCTTTCAAAAGCCTCAAACTGGTCTCGCTGTCCCGCCACAAAATCCCTCAACGAAGACAAAAGCTGTGCTGCTACAGAGATGTCAATGTCACTTGTCTGTAGGTGCATGCTTGTCGCGTGGAACCGGTCAAGTATGACGTCCCAGAAATGTGCCATGAACACCATCTCTAAGTTGTCCTATTCAGCACATAGTCCAGCGGTCTCAATTCGAGTATCTCTTTTCTCATTATCATCATTGCACATACCACCGAAGGCCTCTCTAATGTGGGTGTAATTTCTCCACAGTGCCTTGGTTGACTCTGCCCGAGCACTCCACCGAGTACTGGACAACGATTTTAATTTCAGTCTGACGTCTGTCTTCCGAAAGACTTTCTCCCATCTGTGTGTGAATGAAGAGCAAAATGTGTACAGTGAATGCATCATTCTTGATTTGAAGCTTTCGTGACTGCAGGAATCCATACTCTTTGGTTCTTTCGGTAAAGTCACATAGGTATAAAACAAAATATATCACGACGTTCCGATCGCAACACAAGCGGTCATCCTCAGGCGGAAAAAAATATAATCCAGCAGTGGAACTGCTGAACCAGCGAAAGAGCAGTTACAACAAGAGGTTATATATGTGGTGATGGGCAAGCAAGCGGGGTCTGAGCTGAAAAGGAATTTCATCCACGGACCCAAGCACGTCAGTTGTGTTCATGGGGGAGAATATGGAGAGAGGGATTAGGGAGGGAGATTAGCATAAATGAGCTTCCGTCGCCGCATAAGAATATCATGCCCGCATATGCCCACAACAGCAGTGTTAATGAGAGATTAGCACCATTAGAGTGCAATCCAAAGGATCCAAAGGACATGTGCAGAATGAACTGACTTATTGGTGAATATTGTATCATGTCACAGCATATTGTAGCGTGCCAGCCAGTGATTAGTTGTACAGAAGCACTGTACTCTACGAGAGGCTCTCGTTTTAAGCATGCACTGCATGTACCAAGAGGTCCAGGTGTTACGCTCAATGTATGCACCGAGGGGCCTGGGGGCCCTAGTGGTCAGCTCACGCTTTAAGCACCGAGCGGCCTCGCATTGTAAGCGCTGCGGGGTCCGGGGGCCCGAGTGGTCAGCTCTTGGGCCAGGCACCGCACGCGGCTAAAGGTTTGAAGGCTCCCTGCCAGTCCGAGGCCCCGGGGCACTGGCTCCACTGGCCCAACCATAATCCAGCCTTGGATAAGATTATTGCCAGTGATGTGGAGGATGCAAAGCATTTTCGTTGATGTTGTCAACCTGGTCCCAAGACCATGAAAATAAATGGTGGCAACTATAACTATAGACGGCCACAATGCAGTTCTTCTGGGACTGTTGATGATTTTTTGTTTTATAATGCGCAAATGCCAAGTGCCATTTGTACACAGTTTTGTTTGTTGAAACTCATAGTTTTTGGGCAAGCACTATTTTTCTGAAGTGATGGAATTTCTCGTCATTAAAACAGAAATAACTACTGTATAGTGAAATGGATAATAAATTAATTGATGAACAAAGCCATTCATAGCCGAGTGTGCAGCTTGCACAAGTAACCAGCAACTCTGTTTTCCTGCGGACGCGCTCAATTAATCCCTGGCATTAGGTTCCCTGGCTCTTGATTAGTAAATTCATGCTCCGCTAATCTCTCTGTCAGCCTGCGGTGCCCTATTTTGTCATGGCGACTGTGCCGGCTGCTGTGTAAACAAAGGGCACAAGCACATTAGCAGGTCATGGTCCACCCTAAAATGCATCCACTGCACAAACCATGGCAGATGAAGATGCCTGATGCACAAATGGAAACTTGAAAGCTCTCCAGTGTGGGACTGTGGTCATCTAGAACAGACCGTACAGCATATAACGACGCAATGCCCGATCCACAAATACGAAGGAGACATGACGGTGATACATTCCATTACTCCTGACGTGGTTATCTGGCATGATCCACCTGAATGTGAAATTGTAGTTGTTGCTGAGCATCTACATCAGCCATACAGAAGAAGGTCCACCTACAACCAACTCAATTTCTCGCGCGACGTGCCAATTGACCTGCAAGAGACTTAGGATTGAGTATGCAGCTTTTTCTCAACACTGTTTCCACTGCTTTTGCAAAGACTGCAATGCATATGTAATGATGACTTGGATGCACTTGTCTTGGGATGGTTTCTTTATGAAGGAGCCACGCGCTTACACTCGAACAGGCGAAGACCCCACTGCAACAGCCCCGAGTCTCCCGCGCATCTCCCTTATATACGGCCGGAGGCCACGCCCCCATTCCCGAACCTTCTCGCTGGTTCTAGACGCTCGCTCTACCAGCAGACTCTCCCGTCCTCTTCCGTTACCTGGCCACGCTCCTATTCTCGATTATTCCCGTAACCCCCAGTGCATTCGCACTGCAGGCTGACTCCCCTGCCATTACCTCCCGTGGCCACTGGTCCATTAGCACTGCAGGCTGACTCCCCGTCATTACCTCCCGTGGCTACTAGTCCATTAGCACTGCAGGCTGACTCCCCTGTCATTACCTCCCATTGCCACTAGTCCACTCACACCGTAGGTTGACTCCCCTTTCCATACCTCCCGTGGCCACTAGTCCATTAGCACTGCAGGCTGACTCCCCGTGGCCACTAGTCCATTCATACTGCAGGCTGACTCCCCTGTCATTATCTCCCCATGACCACTAGTCCACTCGCACCGTAGGTTGACTCTACGATCATTACACATATACTATACCTCTGGCTAAATTGTTTTGGACACGTGGATATGGTAAAGAACGGAGAAAAAATGTGGACAGTACCTGAGTGACACTGTGGTTGGAATGCGTATTCCGGCATCAAAATGTTGCAAGAAAGCATGTAAATGAATTACAATCCCATTCAAATGATTTGTCACGATTCAGGATAATCTACGTTTGTCTCTGCAGCTCCGTTTATCTAATTGTAGCTCCGTTTGTCTCACTCTATCTCCACTTGTCTCTCTGTTTGTCTCTCTGCAGCTCTGTACGTCTCTGTCTCCATGTCTCTTGTATCGCCACTTGACTTGCTGCAGCTCTGTCTCTCTATGTATGCATGTTGAACTTATTTTTCACCGTACGTAGTCAACCGTTCTAATCTGAGGTACGGGGGAAGGACAACAAACTAAACACAAAAACGACTTCTAAAGAAATGAATTTTCAATCTTGATTTAAAAGTGGCATCCTATACCACCATCTCTCTCATCTCTCTCACATCACACAGATGTGTTTGAAGCGATTTAGACACGTCTTTCTCACTTGGTTACGAGGTTCCTTGTGAGAGAATGGGGTTTTTTAAAGAGTGGCCACATCTTTGAAGATTGCCACTCGTTAAAAATATAATGTGAGGAATTAGTCTGTCCAGGTAGAGATAAAAAAAATCCTCAGCAAAAGCACGGACTTGAGGATCGTCGCACCCGCGGATTATAGGCATTGCCACAAACCATGGGACTCTTAAGATTATTGGAGCATGGATGATTGGAGTTCTAATGTAGTTTAAAAACAGGGGGAAACAAAATAATAGTTAAGGATGCATGATCTTGCACTGAATTACTTCCCAAACGACTATATTCTTCATAAGATGTGTGCTTTATCACAGAGCTGCAAAAGCCAAACAAAGATATACAGTATTTAGGATGCAGCATGAACACCAGCATACAATCGTAAAAGAGGAAAACTGTGGTAAACAATACGAAATTACGAGGATAAACTTCCCAAGATGGCATGTCCAACTACTGTTGCATCTTATGTAAATAAGGAACTAAAAGCTGCGTAACACAATTTTTCCAGATGCTGCTGCATTGGCAGTTTTGCATAAGCACAATTAATAAACAATACAATTATCACATTGGTCTACAACGCTGTGGCCTTAAAAGAAAAAAAGATAATAGGAAATGTGTTTGGCAACAGCCCTTCTTCATAGCACATACATCTTTATTTTTTACATAGCATGCATGTTGTCAGTGGTGCGTACACAGAAATTCTGCTCTAAAGACGATCCATATCCAAAAACATTACTAGTGCACAATACATATTTTACTATTATACCGTAAGGCAGAATTAAAGCCAAGGTGATGACTTTGTTGGGGTTGTTGCCCATGATAATGTGCGTTCCTACTTACCTGAGCGGAACTCTTCTGATAACCCCCAGTTTACGCAGTATTTTAATGAGACTTGACAATGAATCCACTTGCATTAGATCATTGCACTTTGATGTTTCTCTTACAGTAGTACCTTACTGCTAACCTCGCTAAAATTCGTCTTTAGGTCTTGTTTTAAGTATGTTGAACTTCTTCCGCACCGTACGTAGCCAACCGTGATAATCGGGTGGCGTCATGTACAGAACGTGCACATATCAACGTGCAATTAATGGAACATTAACCACACCTCCTCTTTGTAACAACCCTGACACAAAATAAACCACCAATGAGTTTAGTAAACTCCTGTGAACTGGTGTGCGGCTTCAAGTTCCCAGCAGAGTGTGAGACAAGAAATCAGATGCCGTGGGTAATAAGGGAGCCTTGAATGCCCCGTGCACAGTCACCCTACTCCCACTCGAGGAAAGTAAATGTGGTTTAGTTTAAATAAAATGCGAAGATCATCTCTCTGGCAAATGCTCTCTTAACCTTTGCTGGTGGTGGTGCATGTTGTGCGCGTGAGTGTGTCTGGGCAAGCACAGGCATGCTTGGCCACATGCCTTCAACTTAATGGATCCATGGCGTAAATGAAAAAATACTAAAAGTATTTAAAGAACAAAGAAATTCGCGAGGATAAACCCGCCGATGTTTGCTCATGATTGTAATGAAAATATGTAGCAACTGGGTATGGCATACTGGGCAGTATACTGGCCGCTGAGCCATTTTGCATATCATCGTTAATGTGACTCCAGCTGCTGCCCTGTAACTTTGTGAGCTTGTTTCATGATTTATAGAGGATTCAAAGGCGACTAGTTGTCTCAAGAGACGAATACTGTGCCTATGAAAGCACACTAAGCAGTTTCTGGGTTCAAATCTGTGAGTTGCTCACCATTAGACAAGGTTCACAAGTGTAGCAAGTTGGTCTCAACTAATTCCCCGATGACTAGACAAACTAAAAATCCCATCACAGAACTTCAGTGTTCATATTATTTCATGTACGAGGTACATACTACAGTATATTGCCAATTGAATATTCAGCACACCACATCTTAAAGAATATGAATGAGCCCATCTATTGCTGATTCAGGACGACCTATGGAAGTATGATTTCAGGTAAAAATGGCACAGGTGAAAATGGTACAGGTAAAAATAGCACGGGAAAAATGGAACTGAAAAAAATGGTTCGGGAAAAATGGCACTGTTAAAATGGAACAGGAAAAAATGGTATGGGAAAAATGGTACCGGAAAAACGGCACTAGTGAAAATAGTACAGGTAAAAATAGCAAAATAAAAATGGTTCAGAAAAAATGGCACGGTAGAAATGGTACGGTAAAAATGACAAAAGGAAAAAAATGGCAGAGGAAAAATGGCACGGTAAAAATGGTACAGGAAAAAATTGCACCGTAATAATGACACAAGTGAAAACTAGGAAAAAATACCACAATGAACCGGGCCTATATTAACAGTTATAAGTACTATACGAACAGTTGTCAGTACCGTGCTAACAGCTAGATGCACCGTACTAACAGTTATATACACATCTGAATAAAAGAGATGATAAACCCTAACCGTCGATGATTTTTTTTTATGCCACTTTTTTCCTGGTTTTCACTTGTGCCATTTTTACCGGCCACCATGGAAGTACGGTAACCACCGAGGGAGTTCACTGGTGTCAATGTCTTGGGCCCTACCCTGACATGATGACTATAGGAGTGCCAGAAGAAAATGTTCTCACCTCATCACATGTTGAGAAAAATCAAATCAATGCATTTGCCTCGGCTCAAATTAGGAATAGGATTATTCATATCCACTGGTGTCCTTCAACTAGGAGTGGTGACATTTACATGTTTCCATGGCGGGAGCCAGTCCCTCCATATGATTACTACACTCGACTTGATGATATGCTCAGTCAACCACCAACAAAAATGTTAACTCGCAATCTTAGAACTGAGTCGAGCACTATAAGCAGACCAGTGGCGTGAGCTTGTTTAAATGTGAGGTATCCAAAAATGCAGGGGTGGGAAGCGCAACGCAGTTAATATTTAACAAACGTAAAAGACGTGTGAAATGCTGCACATAATGAGAAATTACAGGATCTGCTTTTGTCTTATCTCGATTCTGCTCGAGCTCTCACACCCTATGTATATGGAAATAGGTTGTGATGCCCATCACTTAATTGACGATTAGAATGTAGCACCCCCCACTCCAGCTCTCCCCAATGGTCTGAGGCTGACGACTGTATTAGCACAGTGCCACCAGCCACATGTTTCCCCAGTGTTTAAATGCCACATCAGGTATTAATTTGAAGCCTAGTTAAGCTATGGGAGGCCCAGTAACAGTTCCAATATCGATCGCCACTGATTTTAGCTGTGACTGGGACACTGACCCCGAATCACTTGGTTTGTAGCGCAGCGCACTAACCACTACACCACCGCTCCCCCTAATGCGGTGGCAAGTGTCCATACACATATACTTACAATACTAATTTAAAAAAAAAATTCTGCACAATATTCCCGTTACCCCATTACCAAAGAACACAAATGTTTTTTGACACGTCTGCAAACATGGCACTTATTTTATGAGTTCATTAAAGCGCCTCCACGCAACGTTTATGAGATGCAGTAACATTTTATTTGTAAAGTATAAACCGTAAAACCTTAAAAAAACTGGAATGGGTTGTGATACCACAGGCTGGCAACCGCTTGTTTTGGCAAGCAATACATATGTTTTTCTTGGTTCTTTCGGTAAAGTCACGTAGAAGGGAAGTAATAAAATAAAAAACATAATCAAATAATTCTCACGGCGTTTCGGCCACAACGCAAGCAGCCGTCCTCAGGTGAAGACCAGGTCTGTCGGGAAGACAGCGTCTGAATGAAACACCACCACGCTTGGAGCGTATATTTAAGCTGGGTTGGAAGGGGGGAAGGGCGCCTTGACAAAATAATTAGCATATCAAGAGAAATTTAACATATTTATGGGAAATGCAGGTATGTGATTAGTACTACTTGTGAAATGCGTAGGAGGTGGGCGGGGGGTTTCAAAGTCATATTATGCCCGTGCATTATGCAGGGTTAGCAGCATCAAAGGGAGGGGATAGGGGTAGCATTAATAAAGGGAAGGAATGTTCATCTTCTTGGTTATTTCGGTAAAGTCACGTAGAAGGGAAGTAATAAAATAATAGCAGCCGTCCTCAGGTGAAGAACAGGTCTGTCAACAGTCTGTCAACATACCTGTTCTTCACCTGAGGACGGCTGCTTGCGTTGTGGCCGAAACGTCGTGAGAATTATTTTATTGTTTTATTTTTATTATTTTGTTACTTCCCTTCTACGTGACTTTACCGAAAGAACCAAGAAGATGAATCGCTGCAGTCACGAAAGCTTTAAATCGGAAGGAATGTTAATAGTATGTAGCTGCTGTGGTTGTCCCACCTGATGACGGACGCTTGTGTTGCGCCCGAAACGTCGTGATTTAATTTATTTTATTTTATACCTATGTTTAATTACATTTACCCATAACTAAAACATATAATTAACACTTAATAACACTTACATATTTACTTTTATACAATTAAATAACACTTAAAAAATAGCAAAGTACAGTTTAATCCAAGTCTCTTACCATGACCACACAGCAAAGGTGGAAGGATGATTCTTAAACTCACAAAAAGGAGGCTAATTCTCATGTCCTTCAAAAGTGTAAATAGTACTTCGAGATAAGCACACTCGAGAGGACAATGCACAAAGGTTGATGTAGACCCATAAATAAAATAATTTCTTGTACTGCCATCTCCTGGCCAGCCTGCAGCACACCGGGTTTAGGAATTTTCACAAACCTACACGGTCCACACAAACATGTGTATCTTATCATGGGATCTCCTTTGCCAGTACAAAAATATGATGATAGGTTTTTCCCCTTTATTCTGTTTGCATTCTGACCACAAGCATTGTGGTTAATGCAGACATGATTCCTTGTAAAAGGGTTAAGTTTGGTGTTTTAACATCTTAACACCTGTTTTGTTGCCAGAAAAAGGGGAAAACCCTATTATCAAGTATCTTATCTTACCGTAATTAACATAGCGCCTAAGGTGAAAAAAATAGATTAGAGGAAGTAATGAGCGAACCTGTCATGTGTCAATTAAGTAAAAGCAAAACTGATGAGAGCAAATGATGATGAATTGATTGGATGGATGGGGAATGCGTGATAGCCATAGAGAGAGATTATGAATAAGTGGTAGCCATGGAGAGAGATTGTGAATGAGTGAGTTTTGAGTAATGAGCGGAAGCTAGTGAGCGAAAATGACTGCGTAACGTGGAGAGGAAGTTTGTTAAAGTGAAGGGGGGCGAGAAGAGAAATAGAGCGACAACGTGCACGAGGAGGAGGAACGGAGCAGAGACAACAAAGATTGAGAAGAGGGCAAGGAGGGACTTGGGAGAATACAAAAGTGGCAACATCGGGTGGGGTAAGACCATGAAGGGATTTGCAGACCACAGCACTGGTTTGAAAATGATTGTGACCACACCTGGCTCGAATCTGATAACACAATGGGATTAAAGTCAAAGTGTACCTTTGGTGAAATGAGTGTGGTGGTGGAAATCGCACATTCTGTTCATTTCAGTTTATTTTGAATTGCCCTGTGGGCCAAGAAGCTCTCAAATCGGGTTGGCTGGGGAAAGTCTCACGACAGAGCAACTCTTGATTTTTCACAAAGAAAAACTAATTTTATGATGATCAAGGGAATATTGAGCTAAACTGACCCCTAATCAGGATTTGAATGTGTCCTTCAAATTGTGGGTTGTAAACTCTAACCATAGTACCATAGTCGCATTACAATCGGTGATACCATATATTGCATAGTTAGTACTGTAGTTTTATTCCTTCTGGAAGAAGATTATTTCTGGAATACAAAAAGATATTTCAATACTAATCAGCTGAGTGGTATAAACGAGTCTGACTCAGCTGATAAGATACTATGTATCGAACACAGTTGGGTCGTCTTGTACTGAGTCAATGCTATTGAAATGATGCACTCCCAGAAGGCTGTGGGGTTGTTTTATGTCATTTTTTCGTTTTACGTGGAAAGACAACTACGGTATATTAGGGAAATATATTTTCTGCTGATCAATTGTGGTCATTGAACACTTAGATCATGGCAATCAATCACAGTGATTGCTCACTCAAGAGCCATTGAAATGTCAACAGATAAGGCAGCCAAGAGACGTGAAGTCGCTGCTGTGTGCTTCTAGCCTTCTATAAACAATTCCTGCACACAGTTGTTTCTGCCACCCTCCCCCATCCCTCTTTCCCCACTGACAGGCACGGGGTGTTTGAGTTAGAACACAAGTGTGCATACAAGTGTTTGCTTGTCATTCATCTCACGGTCTGGGGGTACTGCAAGAGCTGCAATACAAACACATGACTTAGAGAGTCGCAGACAGGAGTCAAACAATTCTCGGAGAAAGGGTCCACTAAAGAATCATCGGATTTCAAAGCAACTCATGAATCAACAACTAGCCTCGTGTAACATCAATAGCATTCCACAGTCTGACGTCATAGAGCAATTTATATTTACGCGTGAGAAAAATAATGATCACGTATCGTTAACCTTTGTTTCATTTTATAAATCAAAAAGTTGTGATGTCAGATTCCTGTTGGGGATTTCACTCAGTACATCACAGCCCTGGGATTGGTGAAATTAATACTGTACCACTTTTTTGAAAGTCAAAAGTGGTCACATTGTGGAAGGCTCACTCCACATATAGAAAATCTACCACTGGCTCAGAGCTGAGTACCACCTTAATGCATGATTTACATGGGGACACTGACTTTTTAATGCTTTCCGTCTGAGGTTGAAAGCAATAATACCGATTTGTCCATCAATGTCTGTCTGTAGTGGGGTAGCCAGGGGGTCACAGTGCTTGTAAAAATTATCCAATATAAATTAAATTTCAGTGTAAAGTCTTGTTTCTGATAAGCACACGTATCAAACAGAAAAAAATTATAACAGGATTTTGCAAAACTTGGTCTTAAAACAACCGCTAAAAAGATGAGCCTTTTAACGTCATTACTATGCTGACCCGCCCATACTAGACATCTGTGAAAAAGAGTGTCATAGCTCATCGGATTCCTCCAGTCTGAATAAAGATTCTGATACTCTGTTACATTAACTTGCAAAGTAGCAAGCCATTCGCTCTGTGCAGCTTCGGAGTTTACTTTATCACGAGTTGAATACTGTACTTGTGAGGCTAAACACATGCTGGAACATTACTTTTTCTTGTTTGCTCATATTTCAGCTTAATTCCCAATTTAAATAACATATGTTTACATTGGTCTAAGTCTTCCTAATTGTTTCTCAGTAGCATTTATATATTTTTAAAATACCACTCCAAAATTCAATGTTATTGTGCATATGCATACCTTGGCTGTGTGTCACTGGCTGTCAAAATAGAGACTGAAACTTCAACCATGATAAATAATTTTGAAAGCCACAGTCATGTGACTTGGAAACACTGGCCATAGGGTGTTCTAGAGACATTACAACCATGCTGGAGCCCCCTCACCATGAGGTCAGAGTCACGATGCATGTTTCATGGTGGTAACCGCTCCATGTTATCTTCTATGAAACCAATTTCGTGGAGGGGAATTTGAAATACATAACTCTAGCACTCTGTCTTTTAACCAGGAGCTGAGATTTGAGGTGATTCTGAGGTTATTTATATTAGCAGATTTAATCACTTGTATGAGATGAGATAATGTGTCTCATCAACAAGCCGCATTGGGTAAATTATTCACCTTATAAAAAGGACACTGAATTAATCCAGTTACCTTTTTTATTACAAATGCACATCTCTGAGACATTTAAGTACCGTATTTACAATAAAAGTATTGGATATATGAGTGGCATGCCATCCCAAGTTATCTTTTCAGATCGAAGAGGCAAAGCCAAACAGACCCTTAGTTTGCCAAATGTTTGTAAAAAGTAAACAGTGCTCAGGTACCATTCTTATAAGAACAATGCAAACACTGTATTGCTTTGAGTCAACATTTGTTTGTCTGTTGGTCACAACGTTCATTTTTCATTTAGCATATTGCGTTCCGTCAGTGCCATGAGCTTGGTAGCGTAGCTATCGATTGTGTACACCACAGTGCAACTTAATTTGGGCCCACAGGCAAGGGAGGCCCAAGGGCTTAGCAAGAAAGAGGTGTACATGGGCTCCATTTCAATCCTTACACCAGGGTCCACGTACACGCCAACCGCAACATTCATTCATTGTGCACGAATTCGCAGAGTCATGTGATAGCGTCCTTGGTGGCCATATGTAGTTCTAGTAGACCACTGAACTTAGTGGACAGTCACCAACAATGTGACATTAATGGTGGCAGTGGATTGGCTTTCACATCACGCCACCTGACAGTACTTTACCCGGTTCACATCGGAGAAACTAATTTTCTTCCCAGCGAGCCCAATTCTTCAAACTTCTATTCGAGTATTCCCAGTACCTTTGCCACCTATCACCCAGACAATGTGCAATCCTGCGACGTTCATGCCATTGGGCTTGCGCTTCCGAGTCTTACAACTCAAGGTTCAGGGACTGTTGGCTGCCAAGTGAAGCCTAACCACAATATGCCACTGCATAATCCTAGGAGGCAAATCTACACTGTGAAAACAGTGATGACAATTGTTCCTTAACAGCTATTTTTACCTTGTTAGAGGACATCAACAAGCATTACAAAGACTGTGTATCTTGTCAACATTCTGTATTGCATCAATTCAATATCATTCGCCATTTAAGAAATCAAAGCGTTTACACTTATTCCCATGTAACAGCCCTGACCCATTGGTGGAAACCACTTCTGACTTCACTGAAAGTGGCACTAATTTGATCGGATTTAGAAGGATGCAGAACTGAATCAACCGTGTCCGTGATTTGAACTTGAAACGTCATCATTCTTTGTAGATGTTTAAAAAAAGGATCTCAATACACAGATATGCACCACAGCTTTAGATGCTGCGTTGTTAAAGGACATCAATACGTGAATGAACAGTTATCAACATGGTTTACATGCTGCTAACCAACTTTTAATGATCATCAATATAAAGAGACAGAACCAGTTCGTGGTGCCACGATGGCGAGATGTTAACTCCCTCGCTTGGGTTCAATCTAGGTCCTGACGCCTGCTGTTTATTTGGAGTTTGCATGTCTCTCTCCCCGTGGTCATGTAGGTTTTTCTCCGGGTCCTCCGGGTTTTCCCTGTGCATTTAGAAACATGGGTTTAGAGTATTTGGCTGCAATACATTTCAGCATAAGCCACTTCGTTGATCTATCATTTGTGAAAACGAGCTTTATAGCTCAGTGGGCTTTACCTGGTAAAAATAGATTGTTTAAATTTCACCTCCCTGTATAGAACAAATGATTAAAGTACCATACTTTAAGACATGTTTAGGAACTACATCACAATTATTAGCATTAGAAGCATTGGACCAGCTATAAAATAAATTACATCAGCAAACCATTCCAGAAATAACGATGGTACTAGAAATGTGAGCCGATGGTTAAAATTAAAAAAAATATGTATCTTCATTTTAACAAATAAATAAGCTCTTGAGTCTTCACCAGGGCATTGCTGCAAACGGTTGATGTAAGGTCAAATAAAGGTCACCGTTACATCCGTGCATTGGTACATAGACGCCTCGTATACAATTAACTGCATTGGCTACTCAAGAAGTTGTCACAGTCAATTTAACACGAAGGCTTTCGCGACCAATATTATTCAAAAGAAAGGTTTTTGGGTTAAATTTGATTTAAAGCTTTCGTGACTGCCGGGATTCATATTCTTGGTTCTTTCGGTAAAGTCACTTAGTAGGCTAGGCTGCTACATGACAGACGCAACTGCATGCAGCACCGACGTTGAACCAGAGGCCTGAAGACGATCGCTTGTGTGGCGATGGAAACATCGTGATCTATTACATTTTTTTTCTACCTACGTGACTTTACCGAAAGAACCAAAGCGTATAGAATAGGCAATATCCCTTTTTTCATAGCACATTGCCTGAGCACCATTGCAAAGGTGGCATCACACAATCTGTTTAATCGAGAGGGCATGGGGGTAGAATTTGACTTGCAAGCGATGCCCCTTAATTATAATCAAGGTGGACCATGGATACAATGGGCCCGGCACAGTCAATGATGTTTTCAAGACTTGAAGCTGCTGTGAAGAAGTCAGAAAGTGAAGCCACCACAACCACCACCACCACCAACAACCACTACCACCGCTACCAAAGACAAATCTCTCTCGCATACCCTGAACAGGCTGTTAGCAAGCAGCTATGGAGCCCGGCACACGAGGTGGTGGGTGGCTAACAGCACGCCCGTCGCCTTTGTCTCCCCGGGTGCCGATGTTTGCACGGCACCAGATGATTAGGGTACACCATGAAATGCAATTGCATGCGATTAAAACGTTTTCACACAGCGCACCAGGTACTCATTTGATGCTGAGTCGACCTAGGGGAGAGGCCCAGCACCGGGCTCAGTTAATCGTCACTGGCGTTGGACGTGAGCGGGGAATCGAACTCGGGGGTGGCCGGGTTCGTATTCGCAGATGCACTGCCCCAACACCACCATCCCCCAACCACCACCACCACCCTCCCCACAACCACCACCCTCACCACCACCACCTCACCACCACCAACAACTTCCACCAACCACCACCACCACCCTCCCCACAACCACCACCCTCACCACCTCACCACCACCAACAACTTCCACCAACCACCACCACCACCCTCCCCACAATCACCACCCTCCCCACAACCACCACCTCACCACCACCACCCTCACCACCACCAACACGACCAACCACCACCACCTCCCTCCCCACAACCACCACCACCTCACCACCACCCTCCCCACAACCACCACCTCACCACCACCACCACCCTCCCCACAACCACCACCACCAACCACCACCACCACCAACCACCCTCTCCACAACCACCACCACCTTATCACCACCAACCACCACCCTCCCCACAACCACCACCACCCTCCCCACAACCACCACCACCACCCTACCCACAACCACTACCACCACCCTCCCCACCCTCACAACCATCACCACCTCACCACCACCACCAACCACCACCCTCCCCACAACCACCAACACCCTCACCACCACCACCCTCCCCACCCTCACCACTCTCCCTACAACCACCAACCACCACAATCCACCACCACCACCCTCCCTACAACCACCAACCACCACCACCATCCACCACCACCACCCTCCCCACAAGCACCACCACCAACCACCACCACCTCACCACCACCCTCCCCTCACCACCACCAACACCTCACCACCACCCTCCCCTCACCACCACCCTCACCACCACCCTCACCACCACCACCGAGCCCTCGGCGCCAACCCTCACCTGGGCAATGCCCACGCGGTTCACGTGGCTCCCGAAGCAACCCTCATCGGCAGCCACCGATGAAGCGGACGAGAGGAAAACGATGAAATTAAACCGCCGACGTCGAGGCAAAGGTCGGTTCTGAAACGCGCACGATCTCAGTGGCGAGCAAAGTTAAATGTTGTCTGCGTTTAATTTTTATTGCGATGAAATTAAAATAAAATAAACAACCGGTTGCCGTGGCAACGGCGTGCACCGCGGCGCAGACTCCCGTCTTTAATTTCCCAGCTTAGATGCGCGACCGCGTGCGGCGTTCTGATTGGACGATGGAGCTGGTGATGTCATCGAGGCAAGTTGCAAGGCGGCCGGGGGCCCTCTGGGAATACCCCCACCCCCCGCAAGGCTGACCTATCGAGTGTGTGAAATCTAAACCGAGCGACATGACGTCACAATAGCGAGAGTGGCTCGATGGCATTGTTGGATCAATGCCATGACGTCATCGCGCTCAGGTGCAGCCACCTGCTGAAGAGACTCGACGTGATGTGAAAAAGGCCCATTGCTCGAAACGTCGTCCATTATATATATTTTTTATATTTGAAGGTCTCACGATGTTATTGACGAATGTGCCTATTTTTGCTTTTTGTGCAACTGTAATGTTGCCATCCAGATATACAAACGCAGACAAAACTTTAATCGAGAAGATGGATTCAGATTGGGCAATCATTGTAAGGACGTGATAAACCACGTCAAGTTTGAACTGCTGTGATTTTCACCCACCCGTGCTGCTTTCTAAAAAATACGCGTTTACTAATTCAAGACTAAACTTGATTTGAAGCTTTCGTGACTGCAGGAATTGCTCTTTGGTTCTTTCGGTAAAGTGACGTGACTTTGCCGAAAAAAACAGAGAGTAATTCAAGACTCAAAATTTAAATCTCATTGACATGCAAATTTCTCCAACCCCCACCCGTCCCTGCACGCCACAAACCCTCCCCCCTCTCCCCCGTGAACTCCTGCAGCCACGACTCTACAACCCCCCCCCTCCCGTGCCTATATAAAGCCACAACAGCAGATCATTATTTCTCACCTGATGACGGACGCTTGTGTTGCGACCGAAACGTCGTGTTCTTTTATTATGTTTTCTATCAACGTGACTTTACCGAAAGAACCATAGAGTATGGATTCCTGCAGTCACGAAAGCTTCAAATCAAGATATAAATGTGTCGAAAACCTCCACCACCCGACAGCCCCATTAGAACCTCCTTTGCCAGTAGCAAAATATGATAATTGGTTTTTTACCCTTTTATCTGGCAACAAAACTGACACCTTTTTTTTACAAGGAGTCATGTTTGCATTGACCACAATACCTGCGGTCGGAATGCAAACAAAAAACACAACTCTGATAATGTATGCACTGTCCTTGAAATTGATTGGTCCACCCCCGAGACAGCTTTTCTTAGAGCCTAGAGTCTCACATGGTGTTGGACCAGATGACGCCAAAGGCGCCTTTTGGCGTCATCTGGTTCACCCGACAGCCATTAAGGTTTGTCACGTAGACAACGCGCCAATTAGTTAATACTTCAGCCCACCGAGAGTAAATCCATAACATTTACAATTTTGAATACGACGTTTCGCTGGTAATTAGATCCGATGATGCTGCTCACTGATGATGGAGACTATGTCCAGATCTCTCGAGGGCCCGTGAGCTTCTCAACATTGTAATCCAGTCTTGATGAGACCCATGATGGTTCGTAGGCAGGGTCAGCCTGAATGTTGCAAACCCGGCGCAGATGTTCCCTTTAAAGGGAAGGCATCGCTGTGGTGGAGAAGACTCGAAGTTTCGTCAGGAGCGACTGACCTGGCTGATTTCTACACGTTAGGGCCGTCCATAAATGACGTCGCGTGATTTTGGACGATTTTTGACCCCCACCCCCCCTTCTTCGTCACACAGCGTCACAAAACGTCAGACCCCCCCCCCCTCAAATATGACGTCACAAAGGTCTGTCTCCCCCCCCCCCCCAAATATAAAACATGCTTCAAATCGCTTTAAACTATTGTCATTGTAGTGCGTATTTAATGTGGCTCTCCACTCTGATGTTGTAGGAGGAAACATTTATTATAAAGTATATTTAATTAAGTAGAAGGTGTTGTCTATATTTACTTAAAGTGGCGCATCTTGATGTGACGTCACATTTCTCAAACCCCCCCCCTCGTCACACATCGTCACAAATGTCTGACCCCCCCCCCCCCCTAAGTGCGTGACGTCATTTATGGACGGCCCCTTACGCAAATGATAGTGAAAGGATAATCGCACTGGACTGATTACACTCACACATGGAACGTCAACAACCGCAGTTTGCCAATAAGTAGCGGTGACGTCACCACGGCGCTTGTGCCAGGCTAGGTGCTCCTTGCAGCCAGGTGAGTATATGGAAGGCTCGCTGGCAATGTCACAGCACAGACCCGGCTTTTCATGGGTTCACTGACCGAGATGACTGGCGGTTATCACCGCCTGTGCTCCGCACTGTTGTAGTTTGCTGTGTTTCAGCTGCATTGTGCTCTGCACGTTGTGAGCGTCGCTCCTCCGCCCTCTGCTGTTGCTGTAGACAAAGATCCACCTTACCGTATTACTACTATAATGAGCTAAGAATGTCTTAGGTTTTTTTGGTAAATTTACGTAGGTAAAATAATAATAATATAAACCATTTTATTTTATTTGTTTATAATAATAAAATATTTTATTTATAATAATAATAAAATAATAAAATATGCCTTTTTATTATTGTTTTATAAAAGTCACGTAGGTTAAAAGTAATAATATAATAAAATAATAATAAAATAATTTTATTTTATTGTTATTTTTTTACCTACGTGACTTGACCGAAAGAAGCTAAGACATTATTGGCTAATTATAGTAGTAATAATAATAGTAAATAATAATGAAATAAAATATTTTATTATTATTTTTAAAAAATACCTACGTGACTTTACCGAAAGAACCTAAGAGTATGAATCCTTGCAGTCACGAAAGCTTCAAATCTAGAACCAAGAATGTCTGTTTGTGTGTAACGCGCATGACGTCACTCCACATGCCGCACCCCCCCCCCCCCCGTCATTAATATTCATGAGCGGGTGGATTTTTGCACTCACGCAGAAGGTCGAGCGGAAATAATATTTTTTCAGCAAATTCGCTTTAAGTTTGACGTTTCTTTATTGAAAGTGAATCTAATAAATAATTCTACACAGCAACAAAGTGGATTTGGTGTCTTTATTTATTTCTTCAGCATTTGAGACAAAAGGTAAGTATAATGTATGCCTCTACCTTGGGGTAAAATAGACATTTATTAGTGATTTTCCAGATATTGTATCGAATTCCAATTTATTTCAACCCCAGCGACCAAGCGCTCGTCATCAGTGTTGTGTTGTGATCGAAACGTCGTAGTTTTATATTCTAATTTTTGTTATTTTCTTATAACCTATCTACATGACTTTACCGAAAGACCCAAAGATTATATTAATTCATGCAGTCACGAAAGCTTTAAGTCAAGATTGACACACCAGCACTTTTTTATGTTTTATATTCAGTAGGCCCGGTATGCTGCCTGGCCGGGAAAATAATATGGGAAACACTGAAAACTTTTAATAATGGGTAGGTCTTTCTTCCCAAATTACAGCTTGTCACTCGCTATTTTACAGTATAGTGTTAAAATGTGCTTGAAATCACAAATATAGTTTATATTCAGTGGGCCCTATTCACAACGTGATTTTAGAAAGGATTCCTGTTCTAAAATCACGTTGTGAATAGGGCCCATTATTTCATCACCCTTCATTGTTTTTTAAGCTAATTATTTGACATGTTTACCAGCTACCAATTACCAACATTTGCAAAAAGACTAAGTCATAAATAAACGAAATCGAGCCATCACGCCCTCCTGTCATGTTTTATTTTCCTGTAACTGCACGGTTCGTCGTGGATGATCACTTGCATATCAGCGTCCACTCATTTAGGACTACTGTCGAACTTGAAAAAGAATGCAGTTGCATATTTTGCATCACTGTCTATGTGTAATAAGGGAGCGCCATCTACTGCATTATTGTGGGGGGTTACATTACTTACCTTACCATACAGCCACGGTTTATCAATGGTAGGGAATACATCTGGGGTAAAGGTGATGGGGCGGATCCACCAGTGAAGCCTCTGGAACGTTCACGAAGGTTCCAGGAGGGGCGTGGCCAGAGGCGGGGCTTAGCCTCCGGGGAGCGAATATAAGCCGGGGGTACAGCAACGTTAGGGGGTCGGTGTTTGAAGATCCAGAGGAGCTCTCCGTCGTTGCTGCCCCGCCATGTTAGCGAGCGGGGTGAGCGCCACGTGGCGTGGAAAGAGGGAGAAGTGTGGCTGTACCGAAGATTTATAATAAACCACTTGAAGTTGCTTACCGTGTCGGAGCCACTCATTACATATGTACATACTGCGGAAGGGAAGCGCAGTTGGGTTCCGGTTCGCTTTGTCCCTCACATTAGGAATTGTGGGTGCATATCATTAAGTTGTTATATTCTAGACTAATGTCAAATAATTTCATAAAGGTGTCCACTTTGGGGGGGTGGGGGCGTTGTCCCTCCGTGCCCCCCCCCAACTCCGCCCATGGTTATTACTGAGCCATGTGAAAGGACCCTCCATTGATGCCCTGACGTAGATCTACATGAGCAGTAGACAGTGGGGCGGTGGTTTATTGCTGCTACTCTGGCCCTGCTGTTCCAGCTGAGGGTCGTGTCCCTGAAGGCACCGGCCTGCCATAAACCTCCGGCGAGTCATAAAGTTCGGCTCCTGGAATGTCCCAACTCTGGTGGAAGTGATACTTTTACCCAATCAAGGGAACTGTGCAGAATCTTGACTTGAAGCTTTCGTGACTACAGGAATTCATATTCTTGGGTCATTCAGTAAAGTCACGTAAATAGGTTCAAAGAAAATAATCAAAAATAACAGAAAACTACGACGTTTCGATCGCAACTCAGGAAAAGGGGGGTTAGCTTCCAAGTGAAACTGTTTATAAGGGTTTGAAATAGGCATAGGGGGCGTTTGGTTGGGGACCTGATGGGTATGGTTGAGTCATGTGTGTATGGGTGGCTCCCAGCCGGCCTGTCGGGCCCTCAAACGCCTCCGTTTAAAACCTCGAGGGGCCGATGGCTCTCTTGTATCAGACCCTAGAGAGCATAGGGCTGTATGGGCTAGGTACTTTGAGTGGCTCATCGCTATCTCCCCTCCAGTTGTGAAGCTGGATGTTTAAGGAGGATTTCTGTCAATGTCGACGTCTGATAGCCATGGTGAGAGGGCTTCAGAGGTTCGTGTAGTTTTGCTATTCTGCCTCCTTTGAAGGACTGTAGACTACAGTGGTTAAGTTTGTGGCGCAGAGGGTTTCAAAGCAGCAATCACACAGTGGCTTTTCATGCATCGCTATGTATCTCTGTCTCTATAGCTTTACTATATGGTCCATAGTTTGGGTTACATGGCCACAATCGCACCACTGGCGGCTTCGACGTATCTCTATGTATCTCTATACAGTAAGGGAAAAAAGTATTTTATCCTCTGCTGATTTTGTACGTTTGCCCACTGACAAAGAAATGATCAGTCTATAATTTTAATGGTAGGTTTATTTGAACAATGAGAGACAGAATAACAACAAAAAATTGAGAAAAACGCATGTCAAAAATTTTATAAATTGATTTTAATTTTATCGAGAGAAATAAGTATTTGACCCCCTCTCAATCAGAAAGATTGCTGGCTCCCAAGTGTGTTTTATACAGGTGTAGTGTTGTAAGGACGGACTTCTAAACTTCTTTATGGCACACACTGTTTATTATCTTAATACACAGTCCCTATCACACTAAGGGGTATATGGTCCCCTCACCCATTACCCTCAGAAGGTACAAGCCTCCGGACCTTGCAGGCTATCTAATCTCCCTACTCTCCCAGCGTCCTCTGGCTGGACCTAGGGGATCTCTCCCCGACCACTGGTTACTCTGAGCCCTAGCGCTGATAAGGGCTGGAGGGCTTGGTCCAGGGTCCTAGACGTCTTCGGCCGACTTGGGTCTTCGTGTAGCAGAACTACTCCAGAGCTCTCAGCGCTCTGGCTTTTATACCTGTTCGTGGCCGGGTTGTCCAATCCCTGGCCACCTTGTGGGACCCTCTGATTGGTCCTTCCCAATCTGGCATTTGGATCCTACCTCACCCCATTTGACCCTGACCATTTGATTGAGCAGGAAAACATTGTTTATGATCCGCTCTCTCAGTTTGCGAACAGCGAGTAGTTAACACCACTACACAGGTAACGAGCTGAGATTAGGAGCACACTCTTAAAGGGAGTGCTCCTAATCTCAGCTTGTTACCTGTATAAAAAACACCTGTTCACAGAAGCAATCAATGAATCAGTTTCAAAACTCTCCACCATGACCAAAACCAAAGAGCTCTCCAAGGATGTCAGGGACAAGATTGTAGACCTGCACAAGGCTGGAATGGGCTACAAGACCATCGCCAAGCAGCTGGGTGAGAAGGTGACAACAGTTGGTGCGATTATTCGCAAATGGAAGAAACACAAAAGAACTCAATCTCCCTCGGCCTGGGGCTCCATGCAAGATCTCACCTCGTGGAGTTGCTATGATCATGAGAACGGTGAGGAATCAGCCCAGAACTACACGGGAGGATCTTGTCAATGATCTCAAGGCAGCTGGGACCATAGTCACCAAGAAAACAGTTGGTAACACTACGCCGTGAAGGACTGAAATCCTGCAGCGCTCGCAAGGCCCCCCTGCTCAAGAAAGCACATATACATGCCCGTCTGAAGTTTGCCAATGAACATCTGAATGATTGAGAGGACAACTGGGTGAAAGTGTTGTGGTCAGATGAGACCAAAATGGAGCTCTTTGGCATCAACTCAACTCGCCGTGTTTGGAGGAGGAGGCATGCTGCTTATGACCCCAAGAACACCATCTCCACCTTCAAACATGGAGGTTGAAACGTTATGCTTTGGGGGTGTTTTTCTGCTAAGGGGACAGGACAACTTCACCGCATCAAAGGGACGATGGACGGGGCCATGTACCGTCAAATCTTGGGTGAGAACCTCCTTCCCTCAGCCAGGGCATTGAAAATGGGTCGTGGATGGGTATTCCAGCATGACAATGACCCAAAACACACGGCCAAGGCAACAAAGGAGTGGCTCAAGAAGAAGCACATTAAGGTTCTGGAGTGGCCTAGCCAGTCTCCAGATCTTAATCCCATAGAAAATCTGTGGAGGGAGCTGAAGGTTCGAGTTGCCAAACGTCAGCCTCGAAACCTTAATGACTTGGAGAAGATCTGCAAAGAGGAGTGGGACAAAATCCCTCCTGAGATGTGTGCAAACCTGGTGGCCAACTACAAGAAACGTCTGACCCTTGTAATTGCCAACAAGGGTTTTGCCACCAAGTACTAAGTCATGTTTTGCAGAGGGGTCAAATACTTATTTCCCTCATTAAAATGCAAATAAATTTATAACATTTTTGACATGCGTTTTTCTGGATTTTGTTGTTGTTATTCTGTCTCTCACTGTTCAAATAAACCTACCATTAAAATTATAGACTGATCATTTCTTTGTCAGTGGGCAAACGTACAAAATCAGCCGGGGATCAAATACTTTTTTCCCTCACTGTAGGTATCTGCACCTATATGTATATCTATAGGTTTACCATATTGTCCATAAGTTTGTGTTGCATGGCCAATATCGCACCACTGTGACTTGGGTCTTTAAATTCCCATTTATGGAGATGCGCGGAACCAGGAGGTACCTCCCAGTATAAAAATAGTCAATAGAATGTTCTGACGCGGTTGATGGTTCCACCCGTGTTTTCGAAGAGGGACGTTAAATCTGGGAGGTGCGCACTCACTAAATTAGTGTATTTCTGTACAGCCGACTCAAGCAGACGCACACCAATTTACAAGAAACGCAAATCAAGTCGTGTTGTTTCGGAGCATCACTTCCAGTAAAGAGCATGGGTGGGGGTCGAGAGTGCTAGAGGGGGTTGGGGTGGGGGGTTGAGGGGGGGTTGAGGGGGGGGTTGAGGGGGGGTTATGGGGTTGTTGAAGGTGGGTGGGGAGCAAGTTAAGCTTTGTCGGGCGCCATCTTTGTAGAGGACAATACGCCCGATTTCTAATGCATGACGTCCCCGCGCCGCGTCGCGATTTGCAATGCGCGGGGAGCGGCGTTAGCGGGGCGGGGGGGTTGCCCCCCTCCCTTCCCTACGCAAGATGTCCGCCGGTTTACGCGCGCGTTGACTCTGCGTCACGGCGTGGCGCGCTCCGCTGTACACAAGACGTGGGAGTCGGGGAAGTGAAAGTGGGCCGCATCTTCACGGGAGGCGTGATATCGAGCAGGATAACAAATAAAAGCGAGGTTATTCAACGCCGAGCCCTCGTTGTGTTCGCGCTCATCCTCGTTGCTGCTCCAAGGCCGAGTAGAGGCGGGGGGCTCTGGAAGGGAGAGACGAGAGAGCGAGAGAGGTGCCTGCGTTCGGCGATGAGCGGCGGAGATCGTCGAGACAACGACGCCGTGGATCAGCCGCCCCACAAGTGCCGCACCAAGGACTCCTGGTGGAAGGGAATGGACAAATTCCCGGAACACGGTGAGACGCACCTGGTATAGGGACGGAGACATGAGGAGAGGGGCAAAGAGACATGGGGAGAGGGACATGGGGACGGCGAAACAGAGACGGGGGAGATGCACAGAGATACGGGGTAGAAGGACCGAGAACTATGGGGAGGACACATATACACGGGTGACGGACACAATAGACACTGCGAGAGGGACACAGAGACACGGGGAGAGGGACATGGGGAGAGGGGCAAAGAGACATGGGGAGAGGGACGCAGAGACGGAGGGAGAGACACGGGGAGAGGGACACGGAGACAGGGAGAGGGATTCACGGGAAGGGACACATCTGGAGAGAGGGGCACAGATATGGTAGAAGACACTGTGAGAGACAAACACGGGGAGAGGGGGCCCAGAGACACTGGGAGGGAGACGGACGAAGAGAGGCATGGGGATAGAGACGCAGATACACGGGGAAATCGACACGGATACCGTGAGAGATGGGAGAGTACATGGACACGGGAGAGGGAGACACGGGAGAGAGACTTGAAGAGAGGGGGAGAGGCACATGGAATGTAAACAAGACATGCACAAAGACCGATTGGAGTTCTGGACGGTGAGATGGCGACATAGCTAGCGACACATGGGAGACAGAGACACAAACATATACAGAATTTATGCTTATACAAAGACAGAAACAAGGAGACACGCTGGGGGGGGGGGGGACAAGGACAGGGTCCCATAGAGAACAAGACAGGCACGCAGAGGGAACACGGGAGACAGAAAGATAGACTTTGTGCCTTTTACTGTTGTAGCAAGACGAACACCTTCAGCGCAGTGTTAACCTCCAGTTGCCAGTGAGACAAAAGCTCTGGCAGTAGTGGCTTTGCTTGTGACATTAGCGAGCAAAAGGAGAGTTTGGGATATGTTTACCTGGTCAGCTGCTCACCACCAGCTTGTTGGCGCCAGCAGATGTCTCGGCTGAGTTACACTGAACGCAGATTTTTGGCTGTTGGTAGTCGGGAGAGTTTGTTGAACATCTTCTTGGTTCTTTCGGTAAAGTCACGTAGAAGGGAAATAATAAAATAATAAAAATAAAACCTAATAAAATACAATTCTCACGACGTTTCGGCCACAACGCAAGCAGCCGTCCTCAGGTGAAGAACAGGGCTGTCGGAAAGACAGCGTCCGAATGAACGCCACCAAGCTTGGCAGCGTATATTTAAGCTGGGTTAGAGGAGGAGAGCGCCTTGACAAATGCATTTACATATCAACAGAGGAATTTAGTATATTTATGGAAAATGCAGATATGGGATTAGTCACTACTTGCGGTGGAATGTGTAGGTGGTGGGGAGGTCTCAAAGTCATATTATGCTCGTGTATTATGTAGGATTAGCAGTTTGTTGAACATGTTATGTTTAAAGTAGTTTTGGTTCCTCTTTGCTGGCGGGAGTCATACAGGCTGCTTTGGCGCCAGTGAACTTAGTGCCAGGATAAGCTTTAGTTGCCCCCGGGGGAAGTTACAGATATTAAAGCTACGTGACATCAGCTTGTTGGATTGTGTGATTGTGGCTTTAGGGCATTCGTATTCTTACGAGGAACAGTTTGCAAATGTTATTCTTTCGTGAGAAGGTTTGTTTATATCTCTCAAGGCTTATTCATAAAGTTAAGACATCAGCTTCATAAGCTGTTTTAGTTTCAAGAAGTGAAGCACTCGACGCAATATTAGCAGTAGCGAATTCACTAGTTCCAGATAATTATGGTGACCGCAGTTGCTACTTGTAAGATCGGCGTGTGAGCGCCTGTTTTGACTGACAGAACATGGGTTCGAGGCAAGGGCTTGATTTTTCACTCGATATTTTCCAGAACGCTGCTAGTCTGGCTTTGACGTATGGATAATCGGCGTAAGACACTACCACTACAAGGTATGCCTAGCAATGATAATAAACCTTCATTGTACCCTGTTTTTTCCGTAAGCGCAAGAACAGGTTTGTACAAAATAGATGCAAATTAAGTTGAAATGGAAGTGGTTCCACATGAAGATGAATCACTATTTACAGGTCGGGGGTGTGGTTTCTTTGAGCTAGAAGTGTATTGAACTTACTGGCAACAGTTTATAGGGACCGGCTTATTAACAGTATACTTGGCAATACTGACATCAGCATACATAGCTCGTATTAGTGAGAATAGGCTTGTGGCGAAGTGTGGAGCAGTATTGGATTCTATTTCCGCAGGCAGCCACATGAATCCGCCCTGCTTTTATTTCAGCTGGTTGCACATGTTGCCAAAGGCTCTAGGTCAGGGGTAGGCAACCAAAATAACAAGAAGAGCCATTTCTTTCCAATTCGGTACAAAATTCAGTATTTCAAGAGCCGCCATGCATCTATGTACATACTGTACATACGTACATATCGTCAAGAAGCAGCCCGTAAAGAGCCGCATGCGGCTCCGGAGCCGTAGGTTGCCGACCCCTGCTCTAGGTGAAAGAAATGTATTGCTAGGTTGTGTTCTTTTTGTACCGTCACAAGTTTGCATACATTGATTACACAAATATGCACTGTCCCCCCTCCCACGTGCAGCCACCAAGCCTGTATGCACGTTAGCTACGACTCACAGCCGAGACACGCGCGTTCCTTTGGGCATCTCAGATGCCACTTCACATTCGCAAACATCTTTCTATGACGTCATTCAGTTTGGTGGTTTCCAGATCACCAGCGAGTATACACCGGGACCAACGAGGGCTGCCTCATCCAGCCATTTTTAGGGGTAAATCAATCAATATTTATTTTATGTGCCAATATCATCCTCCATATATAAGTAGGCATCAGTGCCCATTACAACGGAACGGCAGCGGTTACAGGGGGCACGGAGCAACAGGAATGAGAAAAGGAACCCTTTGCACGCCCTCGGTGGCTAACACTGGCCGAGCAACATAAATAGCGCAAACTAAAGTGCAACGTATTCCCTTTTACGTGACTTTACCGAAAGAACCAAGAATATGAATCCCTGCAGTCACGAAAGCTTTAATTCGAAATTTTAAGTGCAACGGTGATTTCAATCGATATCACCCTGACTCAAGCTACACTGAATTTAATGCAGATGGAGAACAACTGGTACAGTGGTCATCTACAAACAACCTCGAACACAATGTGAAGCAACGGGCAATATTTCACTCAGCCAGATGGTAAAGGGATTACTTGCCTGATCTTTGCTGGGCAAGTTTGCCGGGCAGACGCCCCTCGTCGGCAATGTGCTTGATGCTGGATAACTTTTCACACAGTCAACTTAGACCATCGCTAATCCATTTTGGCCTTTGACTTCTAATCATCATAAGCTTGAATAAAGCCAACATGAAATATTAGAATTACTGACTGGGAGAAGGACAACAGTGTCTTGGAATGTAGCGTTGTCACAATTCTGTCAAGCAGCATGCCAATTGATGGCGTATACAGCCAATTTCGAGGTGCCATTTTTCAAGCAGCATGCATAGCCATCCTTCTGGATAATCATCCGGTTTACACTACGTGTCCTAAACGTTATATATGACACTTTACTAAAATAATATGAGTATTCCGGTGAACCAGCCATCACCGATCATCTGATAGTCACTTGATTCCAGCAGTTATGCCCATTGGGAAGAGACAACTGTGAAACTTGTTGCCACTCATTCAAGTTGAAGTGATGGAACCTGATCTGGCATCTTGGCACAATGCAGCAACCACAAACTTCAAGGTGTTTGCTGGTGACGCCAAACAAATCTGCCAGTGACTTGCTATGTATATCAAGGGTCCCAATGAAAATGTATGTCCGACAGTAGGTTCGCAATGAATGGCAACAATACCACTGGCAAAGCTCCGCGTTACATCTATGTGGAACTTTTCACACTCGCAGAACTAGACAAGATACTGTGGAATGTAAAATCTGTAACAGCCTTGGGCTATGACATCATCTCTCTGGAATGTCTAAAACACCTTCGACCTCGTGTTTGCCAGTAGTTGGTAAATTTTGCCATATGGGTTACCAACGAAAGGAGGCTAATAAGGATCTGGTGGCTATAAAAGATCCTCTCACCTCCAAAATTGGAAAAGAGCTACAAAATGTGATAAGCTACCACCCGGTTTCTTTGCTGTCAGTGTGCTTCAAGGTTCTGGAGCATCTCATACACCAGTGCATTCTCCATTCATCGGGAATGGCTTCCAGAAAAAAAACATAAAGACAGGAGCCGTATTTCTAGACCTGACTGCCCCCTACGACACAGTCTCGCACACTGGCCTTCTAGTGAAAATATCCAGTCTTGCCAAGGTCGGCAGTTGACAAAATTGAACTGCTGCTTAGAGACAGTTGGCACGGTAAACACGTGTAGGACCAGAGTAAGCACGTGGAAACTGCAAGTACAACAGGGCTCCGTGCTCACACCAGCTCAAGTTAAACCTGTACACTAACGACCTCGGTAGTAAACCATTGTAGTTGTGCTCCTTCAACAAGGAATAGCAAACCTGCACAAATTATTTCCTGAAGCCCTCTCTTGGCTAGCAGAGCTTTGTATTGACATTTAGCTCCTGAACATATTGCCATACGTCAGAATAGAATAAAACCAATGACTCCCACCCAGCCAGTCACAAACGTCAATTCATGCCGATGAAATCTGGTGCGGCACACAGCAGCGCACATTCTCAGAACTTTAGAATACCTGAATACCGACGTAGCCAAACTGACCGAATACTTCAGCAGACGGCTCCTGCAACCGAGTGACGAAAACGGTGTCAAGCGTGTTTCATATAAATGGGTAGCGCCTGCAACACGAGACTCTCCAGTGTACCACGGCGCGACATTGGACATGTCTCTTTACATTCCACAACCACCTAAAGAAACATGGTAGCCAAAGTCAATGATAAAGAACAACTTTCTTAGCAAACTGGCCAGTTGAACCTGGGGTGCAGGTGCAAAGACGCTCCGCACAACTGCTATTGCCGTATGATTTTCAGCGATTGAGTATTGTGCACACAGCATTAAACCATGCGCACCATCACAGGGACGTAGCTATGACCCACCCCACTGCCTTGGCCGTCGGCGCTGAGTAGTATCATTCTCCCGCGCATCCGTCGTGGGGCAGCAACGGCGAAGATGATGGAATATAGTCGTGCAAATACGACATGTTCGACCCTCCACGAGCCCACTTGGCATTGAGGTGCCTTTAATGGACCAACATGCCACACTGGGACTTGTTGATGGTATCAAGGTGGTGCGAGGAATGGTCCACCCAAGACATCCAGAACTAGTTCCTCATCGCCGACCACACCGTTCGCCTCTGGCTTGGAGCTACCATGGTGGTCATAGGTCCTGCTCAACAGGTTCCATTCTAGCCAGGGTCTGCGTGCAGCCAGCCTCCAAACCTGGCACCAATGTGACAACAACCCTCTCTGGATGTGGCCAGGGAAACAACATTCAGCACGCTGTTGATGAGTGCTCCCTGATCGAACTCAACAGTGTTCTCAGGGCCTCCGCACTGCTGATGAAGTGGCTGGCATCTGGCTCGGCAAGACGAGCATATAATAATTATGTATTTATAATAACTTTCTTACCTATTCCTTGTTGCACTCCTATTGCTTTTTTTGTATTGTTGTTTAACTTTCTGACCCGCCCCTGCTGGGCATCTTGTGAAAAAGAGTTTAATAGCTCATCGGATTCCTACAGGATGAATACAAGTTTCTAATACTGATTCTGGTAACAGGTTTGGAATTTGTATTTGGCACTTATTCACATGTTACAAAAAACAAGATTGTGTGATGACTTGAAAAATGAACTTCTATTCATGATATTGCATGTTTATGTCTGTCGTAATTCTTACCCTAGGAGAAAGAGAACCCAATTCCTCAAGCGGAGAATCAATGAGAGCAACGGTGATGAGAAGGTGGGTTAGGAATATATGACTGAGCATTACGACTGTTTCACTACATAACTCTTTCCCCCGAAACGCCTCTTATCCTTAACTCTATTTCACCTTCATCCTATTATTCACACCTGTCAATCAATCCATGCCAAATTGTATAAAGAGCACTCTCCTGATTATCAGAGGTTAACCTTGGATAAGTGGAGTAAACTGGAAGTGGTGGAATATACTTCCTGTTATGCACATTAGGTCGCAGATGAGTCGATCTAAAGCGGTCTCCCAGAAGTGATAAATTTATCTTATTTTTCCATACCTATCAGTGGATAAGTCACACTGGAGGTAACATTAAATTCTTACTATGAATTCCCACCTCGTCACCCTGATGTGCTACAAAATTCTATTATGCATGAATGAGTTGCCAAAAAGTGGTATCTTTCAACACAATAATCTCCTTTGTCCGTGGTGTAGTACAATAGGAGTGGCCCAGAAGTGATGGCAAATAATGCCCATTCTCGTATACACTAGGGAGATGGAGAGATAAAATATATAATAATACATCACTTTGTGTACAAGTGCTAGGTGGATAACATGATGGTGCCTTGGGGAGACCTTCATCTAGCAGTGGCTTGGCCATGGATGATGATGTTGACAATAAGATATGGATAATAGACCTTGCCAATGGCACCCTCTATCACCACGGATAAGAGGAGTTTCACTCTGGTTTATTTAAGCAAGTTCATAAATGGCCAATGCTTTAATACAGTGGACTAGTTAACAGGATCACAAGGTTACTGTGAGTGGCTTAGCAGGTTTGTAATGGCCATGTCGGGAGCACCGTGCCATCATAACTGATATACTGCATTGCAGTTTGGACATCCATCTTGTGGTTAAACATGATTGTCAAGAATATTGAGATTGGAATTCTCAGTCTAATCACCAATGACTGCACAAAAATAATGCTAATATTAACGTTTCTGCTTTATTTAACCAAATTCAGATCTAAGGATGACAATTTCTATACATATCAGATGACTGGCATGTGGCGAATCACTGTTTAAAGAACCATAATCACATACAGGAAAAGCTCTGATATCCAGCATCCATAGGGAATGGAGGGTGCCGATTGCCGGTTATCTGAGAGGTATACTTATGGTTCATCAAATATTCCAAGTACATAATAGTTTTCAAGAAAAAGACTAAGCCTCCATTTTAACTGTGATACAATAAATAATTTCCTCTTTTACAGAGGTCCTCACCAGTCCGTTGTAGGTAATTCTAAGTTGATTGTAGAGAAGCAGTACAAAGTGACAATACAGCACAAGCAGCACATCGCCATCATAACGGTGGATGGCGGATGTTAGCAATTGAGTCTTATCGCTGCGACACCGCTCAGCAGCAACCTGAAGCTTCCATAAACAACAGGTCTATGAGAAGTGCACGGCAATATGCTGGGTGGCTATCGGAATTTTTTATGGATACGTGCAAGAATATTTGTATTGCCGTCTATGACAAGACACCGTTTATCATAAGTATCAGATTTGCATAATAGAAAATAAATTATCGTGCATAACTCAATGATCATTATTATCCTTGTGGAGATTATTAATAAAACAATAGATAAGTAGACACGTACATTTTTTTTTATAATTTCTCACAATTCTGCAGCCGCATGGGTTTCTCGGAGTGCATAGTGTCAGCAGTTATTGATTCAAGTGCAGAAAACTTTGGACCGGTTTCAACGGTGTCATGATTCTTGTGCAAGCCGTTTCATGCGTGCATTATTTTGGTAAAGAATAAATTTTCAATTACACAATGATGAATCATTTTGACCCTGATATATATCTTGTATGCCACACAAGACCGTACGACTTCATGCCAAAACGATGCAGTTTTCACAGCATGAATAATATGCTGGAGCCTTTGCTAAGAACTATAAACTATTTTTATTTTACCAGGTAAGGCCCACTTAAGCAAATTAGCTCTTTTTCATTTGCGACCTGGCCACAAATGATAGCTCAACGAAGTGGCTTATTATGTGGAAATGTATAGCAGCCAAATACTCGAAACAAATGTTTCTAAATGTTGAGGGAAAAACTGAAGGACCCGGAGAAAAATCCATGCAATCATGGGGAGAACATGCGTAGGGGTCAGGATCCAACCCACAAACTCCTGTATACCAGGCCAGATAGCTAACGTCTCACCACCATGGCACCCTAATCACCTGGGTGATGTTCTTCTACCTTGAGATCCGATTGTTAGGGTTACTCAAAATGCAGTTTGTGCTGGGGGGCTACCAGAATGGCAGTTCCCAATGGAATGGATACCTGCATTGTTGGGCAATTCTCAGCTTTAAATATCTTTCTTGCAACTTCATTTATCTCATCCATTTTTTTTACGTTTGTCATTCAAAGGTGAAGTTACATTCTGAATGTGAAAAGATCTGGGACTCCAGACTATGACTGATGTGTTTTATTTTACATCCCCATCCTTTTACTCCACTTGAACCATATCACTGTCAAGATAGAAGCTCAAGGACCTGGCAATAGAGGAAGCCTTCACCGCAAAGCGAAGAAGCTTCCGAGTCTTATCGTTGTTGTTGATTGCAAACTGCTGGAAGATTGGTGGCATCGCCGTCAATGTACTTTATAACTTGCTGGGCTATTTGCTGGCCAGTCAATGATTTTCAAACAAATCTGTGCCGCCTTTTGAGTGTTATCCCCCTTCATTTGCATAAGGTTCTTACCAGGTCCTTTGGTTTCCGTCCACGTGCATTCAGGACCTTTGATATTCAGTGGAGTTTTCCTGGATAAATAACGGATGTGAATTAATCTCACTACAGGGGTGAAAGGACATTGACAATGAGCAACCAATCGCAATGTCCAGTGGTTGCAGAGTATTAATCCTCGAATCCCTTTTGATTTCAGACAAACCGCCAGCGATTCCACTGGGAAAGGAATTGGCTATCCGTGGTCCGACGAGCAAAAAGATCTCCAACAAACGGAAACCAGCAAGCGTAATCTAAACAGCACATCATCAATGCTATCGGAAACGTCCTCACCAAAAGAAGATGTCAAGAAGAGTTCTGACAAACCACCTACTTCAAGCAAAACACCTTCCTCTTACAAGCAGAAGACGTTGTTAGATTATTATTCCAATGAAGGGAGGGCAAAAGAAGAGAAAAAAATCAATGATAAGAGCCAGGTACAGATTGAAGCCAAGCCTGGACCATGCAATCCTGGAGGCATCAGTGGAATGATGGACAAAACACCAGATAAAATGCTGAGGTCAGAGGGGTTGGACTCCGAGAACACGACCTGCCCGGTCGTCAAGGGACAGAAGGAACAACAAATGGAGGTGAACCGAGCGGGCAGCGACTGTGAAACGAAGAAACAACCAGTGCCAAATGATGAGGATGACGCCAACGGGCAACAGAACAACGTCACCGTAGAGCCATGCCTTTCAGAGTCGAGAGAGAACTCCAACGACAATGTTTCGCCAAAAGAGATTGGGTACTACATGTTTTCAGAGGAACGTTTTATTTTGGCTGTGAAAAAAGTGCAGCATTTGTACATCTCTGTGGAAAGTGCAAATCTGCAATTAATCGATTGTCTGTGCCAATGATGTATTGTACTTTGACACACCGATTGCTGACCGTCTAACCAAGATAACGAGAGCGTACCTGTTTTTCTGTATGTGTGTGTGTGTGTGCGCGTGCATACATGTTCTAGAATTTCTACTTTCAAGACGCATTTAACAAACAAATCCTCTATGCATCCGGAGATGTCGGACCATGCAGGGACTCCCAATGCCAAATCACAGGTGGAGTTTGCGTGCTCAGCATAAGAGACGGTATCTGCTTCATGCGGCCTTGATCTTGAGTTTTTATGCACTGGTTTTGCTCCTTCTGTGGGTCAGATTTACTCTCCCACCCTCCACAGCGTTCTGTGTGTATTTGTCACCAAGTGCAATCACTCAACCCTTCTCTATTCTTACTACCGTTGAACTTGTATGTATGTGGAACTTCTTTCGCACCATACGCAGCCAACCGTGCTCATTGGAGGTGCGAGGGAAGAACAACAAACTAAACACAAAAAGCAGTTCTTAAGAAATTAGTTTTTAATCTAGATGATTGAAAAGTGCAGAGCTCCAGTGGCTTCCTAATATCGGAGGGAATTTGCGTTCCAGATGGCTGCAGAAGTACATCTGAATACGCACGATGCAGTGACTGTCTTTGTTTGATGGCTAGCCAAAAGCCACTGCGATGATGACCAGAGTTGCGTAGTGGTTTGTGCTCCTTGACGAGAAAAACAATAATTTATACCAGCAACATCGTGCTCGGATAATTTTGGTGACTTTGTCCCTAGTATTTCAATGGCTCCAATAAAGTCACATTACTAAAGAATCTGGCCACAATGCACATTTTTTTTGTTACATTGGGAACACCTCTAAAAATCTACATGATACACAATTGATGTTGCTGCAACAGTTGTCACATCTGGTCACTGTAGTCATGGTAATGAACCCCTACACCCTCGAATATAAAATAAATTAGGCCTAACATTATTTGGTGATACAACAATGTTGATTGCCTCTATGACTTTATGTTTCTTCCCTTGACACGTCATTATGAGCCCCTGCTATTACCGATATTATCCTAGAAGGAATGCCAACTTTTATCCATAATTTCTGAACTTTTTGGAAAAGTAATACTCAAATTGGTTAACCTTGGCTGCCAAGTGGCAGGCTCTTTTAAAGAATGAGTATATAAGAGATGTGGCCATTGTTGGTGATATGGCCGAGTGGTAACTCGTTTGCCGCTCATTGTATGGATTCGTAATTTGAGCCTTGCGGCTTTCCTGGTTAATACGACGGGTCGAGTAACCAAACGTATACGCCATCTTTTTCACAGTGGACGTTAAAGATTCCGTGATGTTATTTGAAAAAAGAGGAGGCCTTGTGTGCCAGCGTCATAGTCTAAATTTGCTGAATGTAAAGAATTACCCACAAATGACTCAAATTGGAAAGCACATGGCAACATTGCCTCGTATTGCGAAGCTAATGTGCAGACCTTGTCTGTAAAACAACCACTTCGTGATAGCCTTGGGCTGTACGAATGGTTGAATGTTAATGATTTAGATTTGATTGTTCGTCCGTCATCTTTTGCCAAATGCAAATTTACACTGCACTAAAGTAAATGTGTCATCAAGCAGGCAAAACTTGACATGTAAAGCGCAAATGCTAGAAACTAATGCCCTGTCTAATTTGGCTGCCGTCCGTTCTAGTCGTTTGCCAACGCTGTTACAAACAATTCTGTAAACCTTACTTTTCATGAGTAACAAATGCATTTTGGCCATACTTCTTTGGCTGCCGTTTTATTGGAAATTATACTCTTGATTACATGCACTATCACACAGACAAAGATCCCCTATCGCCTTTTAACACAGTGTTGGGGTAAATGCTGTTCGCGGGCAACTATTAAGGCCGGCGAAGCACTCCTGCTGAACAGATACACAATCACACGCAAAGATTTTCTCTCGCACACACACGTGCACATGAAAACTGAAAGGTGCCTTATGAGTGCAAATTATTTTGTATTGATGCATTGAGTAATGATGGTCGTATTTGTGTCTCAAATACTCTAATTGTTATGCTATAAAACATTATCTTCCAAAGGCATTTCCACAGCCCATCAATACCTGATCTGCTAAAGCACTATGCAGTATCTCTTGCCCTCCTGCTCACAAACCGTTGCGTTATGACACTACTGCCTAAGTACACACAAGGTCCTCGGCCACCCTGACTTTCTCTCTTACCATGCCTTGCGATCCAACTACAGGAGCCCTATTTGTAACTTCTGCCCAATACTTTGTAGTAGAAATTTTATTTTAAGACCCCAGTGTTCAGCCTCATTGCTGAAGACTGCCAACAGTTGAATGTCCTGGCCAACAAACCTGCATCATTTGCATACTCCAAGGCCCACACATTCATCTGAGCTGCTTTGATCTCTGTGATTTCTACGGTGCAAACCCCATTAATGGTGGTAGTGAATACATAGTCAAGCAGAACATTAAACAACACCGGAGACAAAATACATACTTGGGTGGACACCTGTCCTAACATTTGCAGCGCTTCTTTAACATGTTGAATTTCACTTCTCAGACTGTCACCATCTAACACTTTCGTAGAGCACGTCTGCTCTTATCAAGACGCTCATTCATCGAGCTAAGAAAGTGTCAGATGGTGGATGCCTACAAAGGGCAGCGTACATCAGTAGGGATTACCGTTGGTAGGGCTATTTTAATAAACAATAGACAGGAAGGACAAGTTCAAAGGGCTTGCATAATGCACATGCATAATGCACATTGCCTCAGTAATACACCCCCCCTCCACATTGTGAAAGAGCGCAAAAGTGTGGTCAACACATCTACTTGGCTCTCCAACACACTGGTGTGCTGTGCTAGTGACGAATTGGCACGTTCTGTTTACGTGACAACCCTTACTAGTTGGCTGTGTCGGGTGGTGGCGGGTTTTAACAACATATATTTACGCGATCTTAACCCAAAAACCTCTTATGGATGATATTGGTCGTGAAAGCCTACGTGTTAAACAAATCAGCCATTCTGATGTAAAGTCACGTAGGTAGAAAAAAAGAATAATGATCACGACGTTTCGATCACCACACAAGCAATCGTCTTCTCCCACCTGAAGACGATTGCTTGTGTGGTGATCGAAACGTCATGATCTATTATTATTTTTGCTACCTACGTGGCTTTACCGAAAGAACCAAAGAGTATGGATTCCTGCAGTCACAAAAGCTTCAAATCAAAATCATTCGGATGTCTCGCCCCTTTGTACCGTCCCAGTTTTGAAGCAGATGCCATCTCACCTGGGATGCTGTAGCAGCCTGGCAGTCCCCACTGATCCTTCCACCACACAGTCATAGGCTTGCTTAAGTCTACAAAGGAAATCTAAAACTCCAAATACTCCCTACTGTTCTCTATCATCTGTCCTACTGTTAAGATCTGATCACTGCAGTCTCTCCCCGATGGAAATCCTCACTGATTTTGCCCTTAATTGTTTTTATGTATGATTCTTTATCCTATTTAGCAGTATTCTAGTAAATACCTTACCTACAATGCGCAACGCTGCACTCTTTTTGATGGTATGGCGATTCCCTTATTTCAGTCCTGTGGCAGCTGTTGCCTATTCCAAGCACGTTTGATCATCTTGTGTAACTCCGTCAGCATGCGATGGCCTCCTCCTTTCTCATCAGGAACACCACATTTCCACTGCCTTTCCTGATTGAATCCACTCCACTGCCATTTTGGCCTCTTCTGTAAGCTCTTAATTCTGCACAGAACCTTCTGCTGCTGCCTGTTCTGTAATGATTCTGTCGAGTCTATAGGATCCTCTCCGTTGAAAATTTTACAAAATTATGCTCACCAGAAGTCTAACCCCGCCTTCTCAGTGTAGTGTGTTCTGCACCACTGCTCTCCCTAATTGGTTCTAGTTCTGTTGTCATAGACATAATTTTACCACTATCAATTCACCATAGAACACGTGTTTTCATCTTCCTCTTACTGTTACCATCTTCTGGCTGCTTTGCTTCTTTATTTTGAGCACTTGTCCTTCCTGTAGGGCCTAGAACTTCTCCTGTTGCCTCAATGACAAACGCCTTCTGCTGCTGTCTTTGTGTCCCCTTCTGTCAGTTTTGCGACAACATAAAACTTGCATCCGATGCTCATCTCAAAATGCTGTCGCACCTCGGGAAACTTTAGCTGTGTGAAGTGCTGGTTGTTGCTGGCTGCTTGGAATGTTGGGCATTTGGACATATGCTCCGCAACCGTGATTGTTAAAACCTTTGTAATTTCGATTTAAAGCTTTCGTGACTGCAGGGATTAATCTTCTTGGTTCTTTCGGTAAAGTCACGCAGAATGGAAATAATAAAATAATAAAAACAAAACATTTAATAATTCTCATGACGTTTCGGCCACAACGCAAGCAGCCGTCCTCAGGTGGAGAACAAGTCTGTCGAGAAGACAGAGTTTGAATGACTCTCCACCTGAGGACGGCTGCTTGCGTTGTGGCCGAAACGTCGTGAGAATTATTTTATTATGTTTTGTTTTTATTTTTTTATTATTTCCATTCTGCGTGACTTTACCGAAAGAACCAAGAAGATGAAACCTTTTGTAATTGTTATTTTTCTAACGTAATTCTGATAATACCAGCTCTTAAGAATGACATTTTCGGTGTGAATGATTTGCTTGAGCAGGCACAGAGGAAGGATGCAAACAGCGACGGTTCCAACCCTGCGTCGAGTGAGACCATGGCTAGTAACCGAGGCCAGTCGGGGGCCGGTACCCGTGGCCACACACAGGGGACAAACACAAGAGGTCACCCTTCGGACAAGTTTAACCCAGCGGAGCAGGCAAGCACCTCGAATGTCAAGGGAGCGATGGGTTCACCATCGAGCACCAGCTGTGGAACGGGGCAGAAATCCTCTGAGGCTTTTGGCCAAGACTCCATGGATCAATCACCACCCAAGAAGCACGGGTACTAAATATGTATTTGCCGACGTGCATTCTGTTTGTTGGTGAGCAAAGTGCAACGTTTGTGCAAGGTTTGTGCCGCTGTGCAGAAAGTGTGGTGGCGCGGCAATTAATACAATCTGTGTGTGTCGACTATACGGATACTAAGTTATCGCTTTATTGATTAACATCGATTCTTGAACTTGAGATACACTTTCAAACTGCTTGGAAGACCTTTTATGATTTATTCAATCTGTATGTGAATCTGCACACTTGTTACCATTCAGTGAATCAATGAAACGAACGAGTCACAGCAAGTTGTAAGGAGCGCATGCCAGTCAGACTACGAACGGTGCAGGAAATACAATTGACACAACCCTTACAAATGCAATGGTGTTCACGAGACATACAAAAGGGACAACAAGCAAATGGATTGTTTATTTGTATGATGATCCCCAGATTGTGACGATTTTTTCAAATTGTGAGGGAATAGTAACCAGTGGGCTCACCAGCAATTTTTTATGGGCACGTATTTTTACACGTTTTAGTGCCAAAGTTTTCTGCAGGGGACTGTGCATAAAAATGAATTGTAGTGCTCGATTAATCCGCTCCCTGCCTTCACCAACTCGCACTGACCAGTTTGGTAAAGTATGGTCATATAACCCCTGTGAACCGTAAGGTGTATGGAAGCCCTGATGTAGCAGCGGATTGACAAAAAGGCCGTATTATGACAAAGATCCCCTTATACTCTTTGGTTCTTTCGGTAAAGTCACGTAGGTATAAAATACTGAAAGAAGCAAAGAGTATAGATTCCTGCAGTCACGAAAGCTTCAAATGAAGATCCCACCTTATAGTCGGAAGACTTTTGGGGCAAGTGCGGTTAGCGATCAGCTATTCATATATAGCAAAATTACTGTAGTGAATAAAGAGAGCTGTTTAGATAACCGTGATTTTTAGGGTACCTATATAATCACGTTTTTCTAAACATATATAATCACGGTTCTCTAAACCGCTCTCTTTATTCACTACAGTAATTTTACTGTGGCAGTTCCACATGAAGACGGAGGCTTGTGTTGCTTCCGAAACGTCGTGATTTAATTTAGTTGTTTTCATTTTCTTTTATTTTTTACCTACGTGACTTTATGGAAAAAAAGCTATACAACTCAGTGGGCCTTACCTTGTAAAATTAAAAATAGTGTTCAGTTTGAGCATACTTAACTGGTGCTTGTAACCACTGATACTGGTTAGAGTGCTCAGCTCGCCATTTAAAGGTTGCAAGATGAAATCCCTTGGGTGGACAAATACGGCTTCTCACCCATTTTGTGTCAATGGAGTGAGTAGTGCTTTGTAGGGAGGTAATGGTCTTGATTGTCCTCCATTTGAAAGCTGGCCACTGCCAAGGGAATGTGGAATTTCTATCACTGTTTCAATCCTGCCAATGAATATGAGCACCATCCATTGATTGAGTGGCGATACGCCGTGACTTGGAAACACTGATTGCTGACCCGGTGACCTGGGTAATGAGAGTCGATCTGTTTTTGTGTGCATGTTATGCCTGCGCACCCAATTCCACCTACATTTAGCGTGACTTCGCCTACGAACTTCAGTGGTGGAAACCACTCTCACTTCAACAACAACCTGACTCGAGGTGCGAGCATCGGAGCACATGGGATATACCTGCCCAAGCTCCAACCAAGTCACACCCACAAAGTCGCAGTCATGGTGAGTTCCTTTAATTTCATTCTTGGACACATTCGCATATGTATGTTGGACTTCTTTCACACCGTACGTAGCCAACCGTGCTAATTGGAGGTGCAGGGGAAGGACAACAAAGAGATGGTGGGGTTGCCGAGTGCTAATACCATGTCGGTACACCAAGACAATGCTGAGAATCTGCATTCAAATCCACGTAGGCATGCATTGTTAAACTAGGTTTCCTCATAACTAGTTCATAGTTGCGACCCAAGGATTTATTTGATTACTTTATTTATTGCTTTTTTACTTTATTCTGCTAACACCAACTGAAGGAATTAAATATTTTTTGTTTGACTTGCAAAAAAACATTGCTTGCTGGGTATAGAAAGGTAAGATGAATAAGGCCTGTTTAAGGGACTTTAGAGGCCCGTGACCAAAGAGTGGTTACAGTGAGCATTCCCAATTGGAATGTCGTCTTGTTGACATAATTGCATGATTAGAGAAAAGGCCAAGCGTGTGTGTAAAGCGCACTTGTGGAGGGGGAGGCCGAGTGGCACAAGAGGTGCGCTCAAACTTTGTGTGGTGCTCAAAGTCCATTGGTGGCCCCGAGTCAGCGGTGCATATTCAATATTGCAACAGCAGGGGGCATTCTCTCCATAGGACGACTTCTGTGGACTTCCAGCAGTTTGGTAGTGATTTTGTATGTATGTTGAACTTATTTCACACCGACTGCACTTATCCCAGCAAACTATGTTCAGTTTTCCGGCCATGCACAACAAGTGCCACGTAACCCAATTCTTGGTTTCCCATAAGTTTGACGAAGTCCTATGAGAAGCTCGTATGGTGTGTGAACATCAGCATTGGTGAGATAAAGGCAGCTTTGCATGGTGCTGGCCTCCCCACCTGATTGTGATTGTGGGCCTTGTTTGACTTAGGAGGTACTTCCTAACCGCAATTACTCCAACATTCTATGTAGGCTGTGTCGGTAATCTTTGTTTTTTTTTGTGCACGCATGTGCCTCGTGTACATGTGTATACATAAAAGTTTTAATCATCTCCTCCTGCAATGGAGACACTTCCCAGCTCTCCTGCAACTTCAGGAAACACCTCAATGTTGATTAGTCGCTAAAACGCACATCAAACTGCCTTGCTAAGTCCCACGGTAGCAAGTCCATAGAGTGTTGGGGGTGGTCACAGACTGTCATGGGACTGCTGCTTGACCCTTCAATTGCACGCAGGCAGTGCGGTGTAACGCTTGTTTACCCAGGAAAGTGTCATGAACTCGCGTGACTTTTCAAGAAGCACAATTAGAAAACAATTTGACACATTCATCAATAACTTTGCTTTAAAAGAAAAAGTATAGCAATGGCCCTTCATTGCATGTAGATAGGCAGGAGTGTGAGTGTTTAAAAGGGTTGGAGACTTAAATTTGGTGATGCTACGTTGGTGCTGTGCAATTTTTCAGGAAAGTCCCACCAAGTTTTCACAGTAGGGGGCGATACTGGTGTGTGCTGCTGCGTGGTCATACTGCAAGATTCACAATAGTTTTTATATTTGGTTTGGGCATCACCTGAGAAACTGTATCGTAGCTGCTGAGAAACAGTCGAGCCATAGTTTTTGGTGCACTGCTTGACCATTGAGACAAATTCATGATGCGCGCACCGCTCCTTAATGGCCTAGACAGGTGACCATGCAACCTCTGCTGCCTGTGTCCCTGTTACAGCTCCCTTGTACTTGTACCTCTTATTTCCCGGCACCACTTGCTCTCATATTTTGTTGAGGAATTTCAAATGCCTCATTTGTTGTGCAATATTTCACGTTCTCTGCAATATTGATGGATTTTGTTTTTGTCGCTGCTGTGCTCACGAGCACTCAGGGATCTCCCTTTGAAAAATTGCCAGGAAACTGGCTAAATGGGACCATCCGTGTAACAAATTAAATCAACTCAAACGTATCCAGCCTCTGTGACCTCGGTGTGTCACAAAGGAAGTTCTGATTGCTTCATTTCAGGATCGCAATCGTAAACCCACCTTTCTTCTCTCGATCTGATATTGGGAAACCGAATTTGGATCGTGCTTGTTTACGTGCATTGAGATCCTGGCACGCACGCTCCTGGCCTGACGCTGGGTTTGTGCGGCTGTCGGAGGTCGTTGTTGTGGTCACGCTGTTCCGGCTATTGAGGTGCCATCGGAGCGAGGCCACGCAATCTCCACTCACGCCCTACGGCTGCAATCCACAGCAACAGTTCAGTTTCACTGCTATGGACATTCCCACATTAAACCCAACCTCGGAATGTTTAGTCTCGCCTCATCCATTTGTCTTTTTGAGTTCATGAATTACAGGGAGCGGCAGTGCGGTAGTTAGCGCACTGCATTACAAATGCGGTGACACGAGTTCTATTCCTGCTCATGACCAATAATAGTGGAGATTGTGATCTTCCGCTCCCGATCATTGACTCTGTCCTTGTAGGGAAGAGAAGCCGGTGAACTCTAACCGGCCCCTACTAGGTGGAGAATTGCCCAGAGGGTGTTGCTTCCATACGCATGTTTCCTGCATGCGAATCTGTGTTGTGGGTTAAATAAAAACAACAAAAAGCACTGAAGAACATGGGAACTGGTCCTGGACTTCACGTAGGTCGACTCGGCCTTAAATTGGCACCTGGTGCGCTGTGTGAACATCATTACTGGGGAGACGGAGGCAGCTGGGTCGGGTGCTGGCCACCCACCCTCTTGTGCAGCGTGCCGGCCTTTCATAGGTGCTTGCCAGCAGGACTTGCCCAAAAATATTTTAAAGGCTATATGGGGAACTTTGTTTTTGTCTGTACATATGTATGTGTCTGTGTGCTGCAGCTTGACCACCTGAAAGATGGAGAGAAACCTCGACCTTTCCCACTTCACTTGAAAGTTACGTGGGACGGTGATCACGTGCGGATGCCCTTCTGCGACCAGTCGGTGCACCAGGCACAGAACATGGTGGGTCTCCGCACAACAACAACCGCTATTCGCCACTAAGTGGTGGTGATGTCACCACAGCACTTGTGCCAGTTTAGTTGCACCTTGAGGCCACGTGAAGTACGTCGAAAGCTCGCTGGCAAGAGGTCATTAGAAAGACACAGGTGCCATGGGTTGACTGAGATCACTGGCAGATGCACCACTTGTGCTCCCTACTGTACCGAATTGCTCTGTTTTAGCTGCCGGCTGCTCCGCTTATTGTGAGCGTCACTCATCTGCCCTCAACTGGCCAGTAGAATCCTTATTCACCCTCACTGTTACACTCCATCATCATACTTTGTCATTTCATTGAGTCCACATTACTCATCGCATCATTGTCGGCCTGTGTTGTCGGCTTTACTGTTTTTTATTTTATCCTTTTTACCATCATCCGCTTCACCTTCATTATAATCACTGTTAAAGTTTTTTCATGTGATTCATCGTCTGCATTAAAGGAACATTTCCATTGCTCATCATTGTCACATTCTTCATTGCATCATTACATCGTCAACGTTATATTCTTTGTCAAATCATTATCAAATTCACCTTCATCACATTTGTATCTTCATATTTGCATTCTTCCTGATGCCAATATATTCCCATTCAGTCTATCACCATCAGCACAGGTGTTGCGTGCACATGGTCTTCGCATGGTCCACCAACCCTGACACCAAGCCTTTCCGCCTTCTGTGAAACCACAGCGTCTCCCTAACTCTCGAGCAATGCGGTCACTCATTTCTGTTTGCAAGCCAGCGCCACTCATGTAAATTCCACATTCTTACGACGAGGACCAGTCTTTCCATAGGGCAACCACTGTTGACCACCGCCCGGGTCGTTATGAGAAGCCTATCATGCGGCCTTGTCCGAGGCCTCTTACGCGAATTTGTAGTGAAGTAGTGGTTTAGTCTAGCGGTTAGAAACGCTTACCCAGATGTTCAGTGTTCGATAAAGGGGGTCTGTCTGTTTTCAAGATGCCAGCCTCCACATTTGTCCCCTTTTGATTACAGAAGGATTCTTTCCATCGGTGGGAAGAGATTGAAAGAACGCTCCTCATTGATTTCAAAAGCTCCCACGACATCGAGGTAAGATGCGTTCACAAGACAACATCTCAAGAGCCGCCACTTAGCTTTACCAGGTGTTGTGTGTTATTGTAATTTTTTATGTTTTATAAGGCGCAGTAAACCCAACAAAGGGCTTCAGAGTGATGTAAATATGTTGGGTGTTAATTACTTGGAAATAGAAATACAATTTAATCATTATATAATATTCCATTAATTGCAGAATGCCAAAATTGCCCATTGCCGCAGAGGATCTCCCGCCGCACTCGAGGGTGCCGCGGTGGCGAGATGTTAACTACCTCGCCTGGTATGCAGAAAGTTGTGGGTTTAAACCCGACCCTGATACCTGTATATTAGGAGTTTGTATGTTCTCTCCCCGTGGTCGTGCAGATTTTTCTCCGGGTCCTCCTGTTTTTCCCCTCCACATTTAGAATCAACGCGAGTTCAGAGTATTTGGCTGCTCGAAATTTCCACGCGACAAGCCACTTCGTTGGACTATCCTATCTGGCCAGGTCGCTCCTGAAAAAGCTATATAGTTCGATGGGCCTTTCCCGATAAAATACAAAGTTTAGTTTTCTTAGTTTAGTTAATTAATCTGGCTTGGAGCGGTGTTCCTGCATTGTGTATGCTTTGCGAAGCAACTGCAGCTGCTGTACAGCGCTGCTGTGCACATAGCACAGTACCACCATGCGTGTGTAGAAACATCAAACTAAACATATGATTCGGTGTTGGCAGTAGTGGACAAGCACAACTCGCACGTTCGCTCAAAACAGTGGGCCTTAAAATTAATAATATATAATGACGTTTCGGGCAATAGACCTTCAGAGCATGCAAAACCATTGGCCAAAACGTCACAACGGTATTTTTTTGGAAGGCCACAGCCATTTTGACAAACGTGTTGAGTTTATTTGTGGTCTGTGTTGTGCCTCAAATTGGCCCTAAATGAGTACCTGGTTCGGTGTGTAAACATCGTCAGTCGGGAGACAGGCGGCCCTGCGTGGTGCTGGCCACCCACCCCCTCATGTGCTGTCCCGGCCTTCATTGGTGCTGGCTAGCAGCACTTGCCTCAAATGTCCGTTGAGGTTATATGGGGGATATTATTTGGGTCTTTCGGTAAAGTCACGTAGATGGAACATCCTGATGACGATTGCTTGTGTTGCGATCTAAACATGATATTTTTCTTATTTTTTATTCACTTTATTTTTATTTATTTTTATTATTTTATTGTTCTATCTACGTGACTTTACCGAAAGACCCAACGAATATGAATTCCTGCAGTCACGAAAGCTTTAAGTCAAGATTTATATTGGGCATGTTTGTTTTGGTGCCTCCCTGTACTCTGGAACATTGACTGAACTTGCTTAGAGAGGCCACCAGGTGGAGGCATTGCTCCATGTGGAAGCCACGTGCTCCAGTTACACTTGGACGAAAGATGTTCGCCTCTTAAGTCAGCACGAGGAATCTCGTGCTGGGCGCCGTCTGCGTTACTTTATGCAGTGAAGAATGAAAAGTGAACCACCTGTGTGGGAATGTGGTAGAGCACTCATCTCGCCATTAGAAGACCTCAAGTTCAAATTCTGATCAGAGTTTATTTCGGCCCCGGATTTTTTCGGGGACTATGAAATGCGTACCAAATTATGTGAAGTGAACAGTGACCATCCAGTGAAGAGACTTGCCCTGCTTTTGAGATGTACAATTTCCATCTCTTACCCAGAGCTGTCAATGAACATGGAGACACTGATAAAAAAATGTTATTTCGATCGTACACTGTTTAGAAAAGTCATGCCTCGAGGCCTTGTCAAGCTTAATTGAAGTGACAAACCACACATTTCATAAGTGTTTTTGTGCATTCATATGTGACTGGGCTGAGACCGTTGATTCACTGCCCTTGAGTACCTGATTTAATTGAACTCAAGATTCTAGATTTGAAGCTTTCGTGACTGCAAGGATTCATACTCTTAGGTTTTTTCGGTAAAGTCACGTAGGTAAAAATAAAAGTAAATAATAAAAACAATTTAAAAAAAATCGCTTTTATTAGTATTTTATTTCGATTATTTTTATTACTTATTTTTACCTACGTTAATTTACCGAAAAAAACATAAGAGTGTGAACTCAAGATATCAGTGCTGCTGGCTCATTGTTCTGACATGGCCATTATGAGCCACTTGATCCACTCGCCCACCTTCAAATAGTTATTTCCTGGAGGCTATGATTTTTTCATCGTGAACTTGGGTTGAGAGACATTGATGAGGGAGTGCAGGTTGAGTTGAGTGACATTGATGAGGGAGTGCAGGTTGAGTTGAGTGACATTGATGAGGGAGTGCAGGTTGAGTTGAGTGACATTGATGAGGGAGTGGTGGTTGAGTTGGGGGACATTGATGAGGGAGTGCAGGTTGAGTTGAGTGACATTGATGAGGGAGTGCAGGTTGAGTTGAGTGACATTGATGAGGGAGTGCAGGTTGAGTTGAGTGACATTGATGAGGGAGTGCAGGTTGAGTTGAGTGACATTGATGAGGGAGTGCAGGTTGAATTGAGTGACATTGATGAGGGAGTGCAGGTTGAGTTGAGTGACATTGATGAGGGAGTGCAGGTTGAGTTGAGTGACATTGATGAGGGAGTGCAGGTTGAGTTGATGGACATTGATGAGGGAGTGCAGGTTGAGTTGAGTGACATTGATGAGGCAGTGCAGGTTGAGTTGAGTGACATTGATGAGGGAGTGCAGGTTGAGTTGAGTGACATTGATGAGGAAGTGCTGGTTGAGTTGAGGGACATTGATGAGGCAGTGCAGGTTGAGTTGAGTGACATTGATGAGGGAGTGCAGGTTGAGTTGAGGGACATTGATGAGGGAGTGCAGGTTGAGTTGAGTGACATTGATGAGGGAGTGCGGGTTGAGTTGAGTGACATTGATGAGGGAGTGCAGGTTGAGTTGAGTGACATTGATGAGGGAGTGCAGGTTGAGTTGAGTGACATTGATGAGGGAGTGGAGGTTGAGTTGAGTGACATTGATGAGGGAGTGCAGGTTGAGTTGAGTGACATTGATGAGGGAGTGCAGGTTGAGTTGAGGGACATTGATGAGGGAGTGCAGGTTGAGTTGAGTGACATTGATGAGGCAGTGCAGGTTGAGTTGAGGGACGTTGATGAGGGAGTGGAGGTTGAGTTTAGTGACATTGATGAGGGAGTGCAGGTTGAGTTGGGGGACATTGATGAGGCAGTGCAGGTTGAGTTGAGGGACGTTGATGAGGGAGTGGAGGTTGAGTTGAGTGACATTGATGAGGGAGTGCAGGTTGAGTTGAGTGACATTGATGAGGGAGTGGAGGTTGAGTTGAGTGACATTGATGAGGGAGTGCAGGTTGAGTTGAGGGACGTTGATGAGGGAGTGGAGGTTGAGTTGAGTGACGTTGATGAGGGAGTGCAGGTTGAGTTGAGTGACATTGATGAGGGAGTGCAGGTTGAGTTGAGTGACATTGATGAGGGAGTGCAGGTTGAGTTGAGTGACGTTGATGAGGCAGTGCAGGTTGAGTTGAGGGACATTGATGAGGGAGTGCAGGTTGAGTTGATGGACATTGAGGAGGGAGTGGAGGTTGAGTTGAGGGACGTTGATGAAACAGTGCGGCGTGTGTGCCACCATTTTTAGTGCCATGCAGCTGCTGTTGTTTCTTGTTCCCAAAAAATGAAGACCCCTAAGGATGGGAGAACTCATCACCTGTCAGGCAGAGATGGGCAATTACTTGGAGCGGTAACGAACGTTGAGAAGTAAACAAATCCAGTATTTCAAAAGTTGGATATGTATTGGGTGGCATAGTGGTTGATGAACTGGAATACAATCCTGATCTGCCCACGTTTGATTCCTGGTCATTCTGCACATCACCCGTGACAATTTTTTTATCTGATCCTGGCCTGAGACTTCTTTAGGTTCACTCGGCCTACCATGGGCGGGCATTTAGTGTGGCGATGTGTCGATATCAGGACTGGGAAGATGCTGATCCCTGTGTGGTTCCGCACTCCCGACCTTAACAGGTGCTCGCCGACAGGTTACATGGGGGATCTCTGCGCATGTATATGTTTATTTGAGTTAATATCCCAATGCATGCCTGGCAACAAAGAATAAGGCTTCTGAAATGCTTAGCACTTTCACCTGTTAGCAATGCGCTCAATCTTAACTGGCCGGGCAATGAGTTTTATTATTCTTTTAGTAATTTCAGTAAATGTGTGTTGCTCCGAGCTAGCCATTCCCCAGCAAGGCAAGCCCGCCATCCGGCTTTAATTTAATCCAGCCGCAAATGGTAATAGGGGCTAATGTGGCCCAGGGTATGTGAATAATGCATCGCTAGGGTCAGGAATAGCCACCCTCTCGGTTTTGTTTGCAGGTCTTTAAAAATCCCTAAGGGGCATACGGCCGGGAGCTTTTCATAGTTTGCGTTTCATCACAAACTTTGCATTGTCACGAAGTGGTGGCCAGATACAGCCTATATTTCTGAACTCCTGAGTCTGCATGATCTGTAATATCTGAACAATAACTCTTTTGTGTAAAGTCAATAGTTGTCATCCTCTGCCAGACACCGTCGTTCACATTAATGGGCACGGTTCACTCAATTGTGGCCAGATGCTGCTGTGGTGAGAGCGCTCAGCTCACGATCAGAAAGAAGTGAAGCTCAAATTCAGGGGAAACATTCAAACCTAAACCACCATGGAGTGATTCCCATCTGCCATAGGACAATGGAATTTCAGGCACTCGCTTTAGGACCACCGACGAGACGAGTGACGTTTTGGTTTTTTAATCATCAAGCTGCACGTGCCACAGCTCCTAGATGTTAAAACCTGAGAAACAAATGGGTGAGGCGTCTCACGATGGCCTGCTCATGCCGTGTTCGTCACAATTAAATAAACTAGAGCTGGGCCTTGCAGAGCTGTTCTTGGATCGGCAAGGTTCATTGCGGTTCAGGTCTCGGTCCAATCCTTGGGTAACAGTTCCATACCTCCATCTTCTTCACTCCCTCTCTGTGGCTGAAGTGAAGCGATGGTGTTTCTAAATAATGTTAATTTACATTACAATGCTTATAGGTCAGGGCAGTAACAATGCATTAAATCTATCGCTAATATATGCATTGATTTGCAAACACCGATATATTTTTTTCTTATCTATTTACATACGTTGCTAACTTGCTAGTTTCACGTGACCTCTCCAGTCACAAGAAGTCGCTATATTTACAACAGTGTTACAAAAACACTTAATTCTTAAATCGAACAGTCATCCAAAATCATGACAATTGTATCATGATGGGGCAATCATAAACCCACCCGCGCCGCTCACAGGAAGTGTTAAGATGCACCATAAAGACATTGCATTATAGCATGATTCTCCTGTATCTTACATATTTACTTCATATTAAATGTACTACATGTGTTTTCCGATCTTTGGAAATACATAGCTTCCACCATGGTAATGTGGATTTTACACTTTCGGCTCAGAGCTGCAAATGGTGTTTAGACACTGGCTGTATTAAATCTACCCGTCCTGCCAGGAGGTGCTGCGGTAAAGTGCTCGACCTCGTAATCGGAAAGTCGCAATTTCAAATCCCGACATCTCTGGGGTTGATAAATTTTATACCACGTGGTAGGAAGTTAACAGTAGTCGTCCTATGGAGAAACTGGGATTTTGAAAGTTGAACCACTGGTTCTGAACCGCATGTAAAAAATGAACATCGCCTAATGCTTATTTGAGCATACAGAGAGTTAATTTCACATACATATATTATTTACATGCACTGTTTATAAAAGAGCGGCCCATAGTGGCCTTTGACCACATCACATGGAATGCAGAGATCACATCAGATCTCAAAAGCCAAGCAGGTTTGAGCCTGAATGCTTCTTGGATGGAGTGAGCACCGCTTATCAAACGGGTGTTGTCAGTTACTGCCGGGATGCGTCGTCAGCAGAGGGCGGCGCAGTAAAGTGCATCGCCGTGCCGTATTACGCGCCTAACGCCTATGCCGCTCCCTCGCCTTCACCAGCTTGTGCTCGCGAGCGTGCTGAAGTGTCGCACGGTCAAAAAACCCGTGGCGAGCTGCTGCACGGCGTAGTGAGGCCTTCATCCAGCAGTGGCCTGACACGAGGGCCGTACGCGTGTGCATATCGAACGGGAAGGTGCACAACGTGAACTGGCACGCTTGCAGGCGGCAGCTCCGTTCGCTCGAGTGATATCGCGATGCACAACGCGTTACACCTTTGCCTTTTCCACTTCAGGGTGGGGGGGGGGGCACTCGCCAACTTTAAATTCGTGAGGCCCCGCAACCAGAGATTTGCGATGTGGTATAAATCGTTAGAGTGCTCGTACTTCTCAAAACCGCTCAACGAAATTGAACATCTTTAACGAGCAGCCTTATATTATTTTTATTTTTTCTGTTGTTGTTGTTGTTGATGGATGGGTGGGTGGGCTCAGTGATTGTAAGTTTTATTTATTTGGTTATTTATTTTGGCTTGTTAGCTGTCTTGATGCTGATTGATTTTGCCCAGGATCAGCAGTTTGAGTTGGCCAATCAATCAGTGAATGAATTTCATTATTTAGGGCCGGGTGATGTAACGTTTGGATTTACCATATCTTTTATAGGGGAAACCTGGGAAAACATACATCGAGAGAGAATGGTTCATGAGGAGTTTTTAGTGTTTTCACGATTCATTTTCTATCACCAATTAACCAAATTGTACCCCTTTTGGAACTGTCCTGTAGTGACATGTCCTTCAGAAGTTCTTAACCCGAAGAAGCAACCCATAAACAAAGAGTTCTTATCTTCTAGTTATGGGCCTATTCTGCGTGTCTTGGACTGTCCGACGTGAATTTTAAAGCTTCGGTAATGAGCAAAAAATACCTATTTAAATTCTAATCAAAATCGAATTCGTACATTATGTGTTCGCATTATTATGACAGCGCACCGCTATCATCACGAAGGGAGGCGTTGTGTTTCACAGGTATAACCTGCAGTGTTTTTTCAGTAGGGGGTGATGTTGCAGTATGTAATTGCAATTGAGTTTTTGTTTGGCTTAATTTACAAATTTGTCAGATTTGGAGCGTGACGCCGACACAATGGCCTACTCTTTTTTAATAGCATCTACAGAATTTTTAACGACCGCTGTGAAGCAAATGGCTTGTGTCTTATGGTTAAACAAGTGCAGTATTAACCAGGATAGCTTGTCGGATTCGAACCGCGAGCCCGTGAACAAGGGGCAAACGCTCTACTGCTGAGCCCTGTTTAAACTCATGACACAGCTTAGGTTTTGCACGAGGAATTATTTTTATTTTTGGTTATTTGGTCACATCTTCTTTTTGACTCTGTCGAACTCCGTGTCGTGTTCGAGAGTGGCTCTGAGAATTGGCACCACGTGATACTAACATGGTGTCATCTCAATGGGCCCATTCATTCGTGCTGTTATGAAACGTGGGTCGCCGCATGTCAACTTCTCGAGTACATTTATTCCTTTCGTCTGGGTAAGGTGGCGCTGTAAAGAGAGAGGGTTTCTAAGTTTAAGTCCCCCGTTGGGAGTTTACTGAACCTCTCACCCTTCTGGGGCGTTATCATGAGTACGACTTTGTGGAAGGTCAACGGTTGTTATCCTGTCGAGGAACTGGCCTCTGCCATGAGAATGTGAGATTTCCACCCCTGGCTCAGGTCGTGTATAAAGATGAGCACCTCCCTGATGCTTTTATAGGGAGACACTTTGATTTTTAAATGACGCCTCTCGTATGGACGAGGACCAATTAATATTTAAACAATATGTCGTTTGGTGTGCAGTAATTGATTCAGAACCATCAAGCCACTGAAATGAAGAACCTGAGTTTGAAGGAAAGCTACCGAAAACAAATAAATAGCACTTATCTTGCAGATGTAAATACAACCTAAGCCGAGTTCCCTCGCTGTCAGATATGTTGTAGAAGCTTCCTTAACGAGAATAGAAATATTCCAGTTACAATCAAGCATGTCATTATGGCACTCCATTGGTGTTTCTCATATTCGCTTTCATGCAATGGCAATGTAACCCAACTTCAAATGTATGTGTGTTGAACTTCTTTCACGCACTGCATGTAGCCAACTATGCTGCTGGCTTAGTACTGGGACAAAACCATTTTAAGTTCCACTGATCAACTGTTGACCAAATCATTTGCACACCAAGCTCGCAATCAGATATTTCGCAAGTTCACACCCCTGGTTGGGGCTAGATCCAAACCGATCATCCGTCGGACTTCAATAAAACCAGTAACACTTGTCGAAATTCATTAGTGAGTGGTTGTCATATGGAGGGACTGGTCCTTGCCATTTAAATGTCGAATTGCCACTTGCCTGGCTCATTGTAACAAAAATATAAATGTAAGTAGTACAACACGTACAAGGCACTATTTCGCTAAGAAATGGATGCATTCTTCAGGAACCCAAACTGAAAAGGTTAAAAAGTTAATTGGGTGGGATGGGGTTTATTTATTTTCTTTTTGTTACTTTCCCACAATACCCAAGCAAGGCTTCCTCTCCGGAACACCGAACGCCATTCATTAAGGATGTGAGGTGCGAAAAGATTGGGCCGTTAGCCTGACATTTCTGCATAATCAAAAGCCCCGCAAACAGAGGAGGAGGACTCCCACCGACTCGCTTCCGAGAGGCATCGCGAATGGAAATTCCGCCGCATTGGCAGCTGCAGATTGTATAAGTGATGGCCCGAACCTGCTGTATTACTCTCCTCAAAGGTTACCAATATCCGAAAAACAAATGAAAACATAAATTGGCTGTTTCCTTCACTTTTCAGATGTCCCCCCCCACCCCCCGTAAGGAAAGATGCTATGGAATATATATGTAATAAAATGTTTTTATTCAGGAAAGATTCGCCGGTTTGGCCAGTTGCTCTTTAATGAGCAGCTTGCACGTGCCAATAAACAAAAGTGTTGTGAAAGAAAGCAATGCTTCATAAACTGTTTGCTGTACTGCCAGCTCCTGGTCTCATTGCAGCCCAGTTACTTTCGAAAGCAGCAGCAGTGCTGCCACTTTCTCTCCCTTGATGGCACTGAACAAGTGGGGAAAATTCCACGTTACCACTGCGGAGGGCACTTCCTGCATGTGGCGAACACAGTTTGTGCATTTTTACAGCCGCTGTGTCAATCCACCGCAGAATGAGGGTCTCCTCCACCGCATGTGCGTTGGAGGGGTCGTTTGACCGTACTCTACCACACGTTGGTCGGTGTGGGTTTGGCAAAATGTGGGGGGCAAAAACGTTGGGAGCATAGTGCAGTACGACAATGTATTTTTATGCACTACCCTCAGCTTTCAATAGAGCCCACAGCAGCCTATGATGCTGATGTTATGCAGGCTCTCCTCCGAGATCTAATGAGGTCTGATGGGTTGGGGCACATTCTGGGCAATTTGGTCTGAGGCTTCAGTGGTACTCATTTTAACGTCATCAGATAGTTGATAGGCCGAGGTGATCCCCAACCAGGATTTGAACTGGCAACCTTAGGATTGTGAGCCGAGCACTTGAACCCACTGTGTCAGCTGGTTGGATAATTATTATTCATATATGTATAAAAAAAACAATAAAGATAAAACATCTTCGAGACTGGTGTGTAAGTAGCATGGCCTGCGAAATAATAGTTTGGCCATTGCCGTGTGGGAATCGTTTTGACTGTGGTAGTTTCTCTCCATAATTACAGAAAAATGCAGTGCCTGCCAGCAGCTGCCACTGCCTTTAAAGTTGCTCAGGGATAGCGAGAGCGGTTGAAGTGTTCATGAATTATACTGCGTTACCCCAGGCTCCGCTGCTTAGTTAATGGCTTGCCTATTACTGAAGCTGGGCTCGTGCCCATGCCCTGCATATTGTGTTTACGAATGTGCGCAATGAAGGCTGTTAATCAACGCGCCTCTAAGAAATTTGCTCGCGCTAATTCCAGTGTGGGAAATGTGGCCAAGAAGCGTCAGTGCATTAGCGATGTCTGTATGTCTGTCCCTAGTGGGGAGTCGAGATAACTCTTGTAAAAGATGGTCCAATAAAAAAAATATTTTACTTGAAAGATATGTTACTTTAGAGACCTTCCCCTCTAGTTAGCTGCCCAAATTATAGCACTGGTCCAAATGTAGCGATAAAAAACACAATGTTAATTTTCAAAAACCTTTTCGGCCAGGGCAGTGAAGTTACAGGCCACGTATGTGCCTCTTCGACGGGGAGGCTCAAACAAGGCTTGGATAGGAATTTTGTCATCGATTTTGTGCATTAAGACTCGAATCCCTCTATTCTCTTCATGTTCTTTGTTTAAAACCATGTGAGAGCTCAGTAAATTGAGAAACGGTGCGATATCTAAGTTACGTTTGTACATATATTTTAAAAGATTTGGTGTTTGTGAACTTACACAACAAATAATACTCAATTAAAACAAGTATTGACTTTCATGGGGAGTAAAGGAATATCTTCACTTTTTGGACAACTTTCCTGAATAAGTCAATTATCAAGAGTGCTGGCTAATTTATTTCAGAGAATAGTTTTTTCCCCTTTTTTCTGGCAACAAAACAGGTGTTAAGTTGTTAAAACACCAAACTGAAACCTTTTACAAGGAATCATGTCTGCATTAACCACAATACTTGTGGTCAGAATGCAAACAAAAAACATACTCTGATAATATGTGCATTGTTCTGCGGTACTTACTACGCAGACACCAGAATCAAATCAACATATACATTCTCCCGAAATAAAACGAAATGCAGCAAAGCAACTTAAAGTGTATATCTGTAATTCAATTATATGGAGAGATAAAAGTCCAAAGCTGGTTTATTATGCAACTGCGTTGTCATGCAGTGAATCGTGCAACACTGGCAAGTCGTGTTGCTGGATTAAGTATATTCAGCTTCAAAACCCCGTACTGAATGTATTGGCTGCTTTAGCTACACAAAGCCTATTATTTGGAACTGGGGGTTTGAATACCCAGACGCTAATCCAACTCGGTTGTGATATGATCACAGCACTTGCATCACAATCGGACGTTTGTGAGTTCAAATCGTGGGCCGAGTGCTACCGCAGTTCTCAAGCACTCATCTCATCTCTGCTAGCATCCTTGAGCCAATGGTGCAATGTTTACATTTCCTTGACTGAGCTCTAGTTCCTCTCGAGGACGACCAAAGTTAACTTTCGACAAAGGGGTACTTTTTTTTAATCAACCCCAGAGAAATGATGGTCTGAGTCGGCTTATGACCAGTATTTAAACTTTTAAAGTGTACAATTAACCCTTTCCTATTAAAATCATGCACATGTACATCATCGGAATGGAACAGGACGAAAATTTTAAGTGAAATTATTTTATCAGTACCGAGGCTCCCACAAGGCCATGGGGGAGGGCGTGTGGCACAGTTTGGCAGCATCTATCATCGTGCGGTCGTGGCGCTACAATTCTCTGCGGCGAGTACACGGTCTTTAAAAATAACGGCGCTACACCTCTCTAAATAAAATTAAAGCTAAGCGCTTGCGCGTTCTGAGATTCAGCGGTGAACGGGACACCCACACTATGCAACTTGCAAACGTCTCGGAACGGGAAAGGGTTAAGAGTCAAACGATCTGGCCACATTGCCCCCTACCCAGCCAGGTGGATGCTAAACACATAGGTAGCGGTATCCACTGGCGGAGCCAGTGGCGGGGTGGGGTGGCACGTGCCTCCCAATGATCCGATCGAAATCCCTAATTTCGATCGGATCATTGGGGTTTATTAGTAATAAATCGGCATTTTGCGACCCCCACTGCCACTGTTTAGCATATTATTATGTGCCAGGGACTCTTGAGATGATAGGACAATAGTCTGAGTCCATAATTGGCAATAAGTAACGGCAAAGCAGTTAAGTGACTCACAGAATTGTGCGCAGTTGCGTATACAGTACACGACTTCCCTTCAGCGAGTGCGATGCTGATCACACACGGTTCGAATTCGACCCTCGATCGATGGCTGCGCCATCGCCGCGCACACGTCGAATAAAAAGCAAGGGACAAGTCCTTCCTTACTAACAACTCCTCTATCATTTTTCATTGCTGGAGGGGTTGTCCCCCCCCTACCTGAAAATCCTAGCTCCGCCATTGGTGGTATCAGTTGTAATGCACGTGCGACCTTTATTGAAATAATTCCTGTGCATCTCCCTTTGACTGGCCTTCATTAAGCTAATATACTTGACTTCACGTAACGCAGCCTGCTGTTGATGTTAGAACCGCATAACAGCTGCACTGTGCATATATCTGTAATAAAGGCAGCAGTGGCTATTGTTAGTTCAAAACCCGCTAGGCGCAAGCGAAAGGTGGAAACCAGGCTGTTTCGATTTGATTCCAGTGCATAGAGTAATCTGCTCGCAGTGTAAGCGCTAATAATGGGGCAGTCGGCGTTTATTTAAAATTCTATAATTTTCTTATTTGTAACCCATTAAAACACCTGCCAAATTATACTCTCCACGATATTATATACCACGAGGCATTTTCAAACTCCCGAGGCGATTGCCGCACCACATATTTAATTACCCAACTCATTATACGGCAATGTCGTTTTATTTGTTTATTCCTATTGCGCTGCCTCGTGCCGTTGAATAAAACATGCTGGGCGATATTAGGTACTAAACAAACGGAGAATGGCAAACGGAGAAAGGGAAACCCAAATGAGGGATTTGGATGACAATAGTTGCAGTTAAAAAGTAAACATTCGTGGAGTCTGGTTATGTTGTCACGGTGCACTGTACATGTAGCCACTGAGTCAACAGAGTTTAATACTGGTAGGAAACCACCTGGTTCCACCAGCCCATAGGGGATTATTGTGTCCGTCCGTCGTGCATCCAAAAATGGGAGGGGTGGGACTGGGTGGGGGGTGGGAGGGGTGGGGCTGGGTGGGGAGGGGCTGGTTACCCCGTGGTGCCCTTATAAAACTCAACGTTAAACCCACTCACGCCGGCTTGTGCCCGCTCTCACAGTCGGGCATATTTGCGGAATACACCACGCCGCCGTTGACCCTGGCCATTGACCGAGCAACCCAACGTTCCTACCAGCTCCCTCCGCAGGAATGTGTTTCCTGCTACAGCCCCTTAGTCACATTTGAGAGGATTACTACCCCAAAGTGTGCTGTCACTTGTGAGGTTGGACATCGTCATCAGCCGGGCGACGATGGCTATGCGACACGTGGTCTGTAATCCGGCACAGAAGGCAGCGGGGGTTGATGGATTACTACATGGATGTTGTGAAACTCCCTGTCTTTGGGCATCGAGGTGCCACACCCTGGCTTGCCAGGAGAAGGCAGTACAGCAAGTGGACTAATCGCCATCTGTTTCCATCTGTATGAGGATAAGGTGTTGCCCTTTGATGCGCATGGGTTTTCTCCGGGTGCTCCAGTTTTCTCCCATACGTATAAATACACATACCGTACTATTAGGCTAAAACTTTTTTTATTTACCAGGTAAGGCCCACTGAGCTTCTATAGCTCTTTTCCAGAAGTGACCTGGCCACAAATGACAGCTCAACGTAGTGGCGTATCATCATGTGGAAATGTATCGCGGCCAACTCCTCTAATGCATGTTTTTAAATGTGGAGGGAAGAACTGGAGGACCCAGGCAAAAATCCACACGACCATGGGGAGAATATGCAAACTCCAAATAGACAAACGTCAGCGTTGGGATCAAACCCACAACTGCCTGCATACCTGGCGAGGTAGATAACATCTTGCCACCGTGTCTGAAAACATGTAAAATTCCAATGTAACAGGACCCTCTTGAAAAAGAGTCATGGGTTTGCAGTGTGGCTTTCCTGGATAAGTAAGTAAATTATTTTCACAATATCCTTTTAATGCGGTGCGGAAGTTGTAAGTAAGATGTCGACTCATTTTAAATTTGCCTTAACCCTTTAGGGTCAATAACATTGTACTGCTTTGTGGAAGATCACCAGAGATTGTTCTCTAAAGACTGGCTAATGCCATCGCAATGTCGAATTTTCGAAGTGGGCAACCATTTTGAGTTAGACTATATCAACGAATCACTAATTTCTGATTGGAAGTTGGCTCAGGTGATTCAGCTTTCATTGGATTTCCCTTCAAGAATTAAATAAGTAGCTGAACTTATTGGAAATAAATTGCCATATTGTTGTAGATAAGAAACATGCCTTTTCTTTCTTCTAAGTCCACAGGTGTTGGTGAACTGTCATGAATGCATTTTGTTCACTATTGATGGTCCTGTAGGAGGACTTGAGTCACATGCAGCTTACTTTACTTTCTCATTCACCACATCCTAAATGGCACTTAATCAGTAAACATAAAAAACAGATACATTCCATCCATTCTACCGATATCTAAATATTACTTGATCGAACAAACTCACTTCCTTGAACGAGTGAGTAAATTCGAAACTAGGTTATTGGCATCACATTAGAATCATGAGCCAACCAGCCACCTCCAAAGTTTATATATAAACCAAACATGTTATTATACCTATGACCTGACGTTGATGCATATATGCAATTAATTACATGCATTGGCATGCTATTATACAGCAAAACACTAATATAATTGCATGCAGTCTTAACTGTAGTAATAGACTAATAGGTTGCTAAGTTATTCATTTAATAAGTTAATTGCACATTTTTACCTCCTGACCCTTGGCCATGCTACCAAAAATTGCCCCATTAATAAAACCTGATTGCTCATGGTATTTTTAGAAAACGCACCATTTGCTTACAATTAGGTCAAATTCAAAGGTGCTGCTTTGATATAAACCACAGAGGCCATTCTTCCTCCCACTGAGATTCTTGCAGGTTGCCACAGTTTGGCTATATGAGGCTTGGGCATTTCCACTCACTTCAAAGAACATTTAAACACGTCCTAGTTTAACCACATGTGCGTTGCGCGTTTCAATGAATTGTCAAAGTCATCGTGGCTCCCTCGACTCGGTCGCACCGACTGTTGGGCTGCACTTCACAGAGCTCGTGGTGTCAATTCCCTATTCCGATTGGTGGGGCCAGTTTAACCAAAGGACAAGCACTTTAGTAAAACAAATTCTAGTTGTGATTTTCACACCTGATTATGGTTGCTTGTGTTGCAGTCAAAACGTCGTGATTTAATTTACTTTTATTTATTTTTTATTTCTATTTTTTTACCTACGTGACTTTACCGAAAGAACCAAAGAGTATGGATCGCTGCAGTCACGAAAACTTCAAATCTAGAAAGCACTGTTAACTTTCCCACAAATTCGTGCATAGTTTATCAAGCCTGGTGCAAATAGGAGAATAAACCCCACTCGACCTCCTGCTCACGTCGCCTTAATCAGACGACTCCAATTATTCTGAAGCGCATGTCAACCCCAACGCAGCCCAGTGGCTGTGCTCCATTCCACTCACTCCAGTTGCCTTGCAAAGTGGAGACAAACAGATGGTCACAACGCAATGGCAGCTTCGCCAGCAGCCTTCCTCTGTAGCCACATCCCAAATCACAGCTGCCCGGCTGTAACCACCACCGCACTTCACTCAAGACATCCGGCCATCGCTGATGGCCGGTCACTATTCACAGCCGTGCATCAATACTCACAACCGCACGTCCCTCAGCAATCACCCAACGCCTAATCGCAATCACGTGCTCTTAGTTACAAACATTCTTAATCACAACTGTGTATATCTCTCTTCACAAGCACACATTTTGATCACATCCCTCTTCACAACCCCCTGTCTATAATTTCATTTACCCAACCCCAGCCTCAACCACTGGTCCCATAATCTATAATAAAACCTAATCAGACCACCAGTGTCCAGTCGAGGTTGTCTGTTCCTCATCACATTTAATGCAACTGCCCATTCCTAATTAGAGCTGCCAGTTTTTAATCACCATAGTCAATTCCCAGCCACGGCTCTCCCCCACGTGAAAATGTGGAATCTCCATCACTAGAGCTTCTGGATCAACGACAGAGACGAGTATTGCCCAGTTGTTGTTACTCGAGGTTATTTATATTTGCTTTTTCATTGTTATAAAAGTTACTAGCTTTTTGGCCCATCCAAGAACGGGTGTATATTGCAGTAAATCCGAAATATTCAATAGAAAAATTGTTCAGCTCATGATTTTTAATGAGGGGGTGGTTGCCTCATGTGGAGTTACGTCACCCGCTAATGGTTATTGGGGAGGGGTGCGGCATGTGGAGTGACGTCACCCGCTAATGGTTATTGGGGAGGGGTGCGGCACGTAAAGTGAGGTCACCTGCTCATGATTATGAATGAGGTGAGAGGTGCGGCATGTGGAGTGACGTCACCCACTCATGATTATGAATGAGGGGAGGGGTGCGGCTTGTGGAGTGCGCGACCTTCTTGTGCGTTAGTGTAAAGTTCCACGCGCTCATGAATATTAATGAAGGGGGGGGGGGGGGCTCTTGCAGTGACGTCACGCACAGATGTAGCACTGCTACGTAATTTATTTTTTACCGTCACTTTCTGTAAAGAAACGTCATGTTTGAAACGACTTTGCGTAATAAATTATTTAATTCAGCTCGCCCTTCCTCTGCGTTAGTGTAAAAATCCACCCACTCATGAATATTAATGAGGGGGTGGGCCTCATGTGGAGTGCTGTCACGTGGGGGGGTGGGCTTCATGTGGAGTGATGTCACGCGCGGGACGGACAGACATTTGTGGGTGATTATCGTCGGTAATTATTTAATAACCATGCACGATGTGCGTGTATATCATTGCGAGGGAAGTCGTAGCGCATTTGTTAATGCACTGTTCTACCAACCAGGTGACCCGAGGTAATTTATCTGCTCTGGCAAATATCTGCGGCGAGTGAAATCTGAACTGATCCTGGGCCTCTCTTAAGTTGACTCAGCCTTAAAGGAGTATCTCGTGCATTATTTAAACATCACCATTTGGGGAGACAAATAAGACCAGGCGTTTTGCGGGCAACGCTTCCCCATCATAGGCCTTGCTGGACTTACTAAGTGCTCGCCAACAGCAGTTTCTGTCGGTTATACAAATATGTTTGTATATTGTGTGTTTAATATAAGTGCTTTGCTAGCAGTGCTTACCCAAACTTTGTGGCTATGTCGGAAATCTTTGAAACTAATTCATTGCGTAATTGATTATGGATTAGTCTCTGACAATTGTATACACATTTTTATGCTATTGAACGCTCGTTCTTAGGAGTTATTGCATTATTGTGATTAAGTGGAATTGACCGCCACTCTACAAGACAAACTAAGACACCCTATCAAGATTAACTTTCTGTATCAGATAGCTTGCTGTATTACTAACATGATTAGCATACAGATAAACAGATAGATTTTTCCCTTGGAAGTTATTTTTAGCCTGGCTACAGTTACTATGCGGTATTAGCGCTCAACGCACGATCATCGTTTCCAGTCGGACTTTGGCCAAATCCTGGCCGGAGACTTAATCAGCCCCGTTATTCAACTGGGGTCAATAAAAGAAGTACCACTTTGTGGGAAATCAACAGCGATGATCGTGTGTAGAAACTAGCTCCTGAGGTAGTTTCAGGCTCCCAAGTGGAGGTGAGAGCTGCATCGTTGCTCATTCGAGCAAGTGGGCGATTTAACTATTTTCTTTCTTTAATTATATTTAGAAACATGTGGGTCGATTATTTGGCTGTTATAAATGTCCACATGCTAAGCCACTTGGTTGAGCTATCATGTGTAGCCAGGTCGATTTAGAAACAAATGTAATAGCTAAGTGAGCTTTACCTGGTAAAATAAAATAGTTTTATTTTAATATTGTTGTGTGGTTTGCTTACCTTTCCTATACTTTGCACTGCTATCGTGTTTTTGTATTTGTTGTTGAAACATTCTGACCCATCCCTCCTGGAATCCGTGAAAAAGAGCTTTATACCTCATCGGATTCCTCCAGTATAAATAAATATTCTGATTCTGATATGTAACCACGGTTGGAAAGATACATTGTTTAAATAGTTTGATTGTGCGATTCATTCACCGATTTAATGGATGGACATTCATTTTATTTATTACACACGTGCAATTAAAACACTTATTGTGTAAAACAGTCTTTTTTTCCTCCGTGCCAGGGCGCCCACTATCTTAAGCAGCATCGCATCCTGGCGTTTTATTCGATGCCCATGAATCTGTGGGTGGGTGGGTTGTTTGTTGGTACTGTATTTCCCTTTTTATCACCATCATTGTTTTGTAGCTGTACATGTTATTTTTTATGAAACGAACACCGATCAGCTTCTCATCTCCGTTGGTTGTTGCTGCCCCAAACTCAAAAGTTTGGGGAAACTTTTGAGTTTGCGTAAATCTTACGCTGACGTACAATGATTGGCAGCTTTGCGCGAACGTGGGAAAACGTTCATCGTCCCAATGGGGCCATCGTTTTTTTCCCTTTTTCAAATGGGCGTTATCCGTTTTATAAGCTTGGGAGGCATGATGGGCTGATTTGACCGCGAGAAAGGATTTGAACTCGCCATCTTGCCAATTGCTAGTCAAGGGCTCCATCCATGACGCCACCCATTCAGACAAGCCTCCATTTAAATTCCACTTCATATATATAAATAAACTCTTCTTTGTTTTTAATTAATTTTGAAAGCAATATGTGTCACGTTGCATTTCACGAATAATTTCCATTTCCCCTCCCATAGACGTGCATAATAAGCTCTCGGGCGCTCCATTAATCAGAGAAGTATATGAGATGTATAGCATTATACGCACCATCAGTATTATGCTGGATATGTGATGCATATTAGCTATTGGCTACAATGATCGTGTGTCTGTGCCCGTGTGTGTACGCATGTGTGTTTATTGTGTTCCACAGAAAGCAATTAAGCTCTACAACCCAAAGTACGCCAACCAATGGAACTTTGACTGCCTTCATACGTTCTTTAAAAAGGTATGATATGACTTCTTCTTAATAAGGAATTGTTAACGGTATTGTTTTATTTCATTTGAAGGTTATTGTTGTTTATTTTTTAAAGCCGCATCACACAATCCAGAAAGATGTAATGTGGAGAGCTGTTAGGTGCCAACTTTGGTCATCATCAACCATGGTCAATCCGCTGCTCTATAAAGGTTTCTCCAAGCTGCTACCACCTGCCACGATCTTGCAATGTGATTTCCTCCATCTCCACCATCTCCTCCACCTCCACCATCTCCATTTCTACCATCGCCACCATCTCCTCCATCTTCACCACCTCCATTTCTTCCATCTCCACCATCTCGATTTCTTCCATCTCCACCATTTCCACCATCTCCACCATCTCCACCATTTCCACCATCTCCACCATCTCCACCATCTCAGTGTATGAACATTTCTTGGCTGCCGCTCCATTATTATTCTTGACCATCAGCCATCGTCCCTATGAGCAACTCATCCAAGCTTACTTCTCTTAATAGATTAAATAATGTCACTAACCTACGCATATTCCCTAATCCACGTGTACCTCTGTGTGTCAATATAAATAGAAGCATGCATCTGCCCATGCTTCTTTGCGCACTTTTCAATTGTTTTATATTATTCGTTCAATCAATCAGTCAACTTTATTTTAGGTGCCAATATCGCCCTCAATAAAGTCGGCGTCGGTTCACATTACAGCACAATGGGAACAGTACAGGGGGCACAGAGCAACAGGAATGGAAGAAGAAACCCGTTACGACCTCAGCAGCTAACACCGACTGAGCAAGTAAATTACAGCCGCGCGCAAAATAAAGTGCAACCGCTTGCAACGAATAGCATAAGGAAAGGTAAGGAGTAAATAAAACGAATAATAAATCAAGAAACAGTTTTCTTTTTTTATTGTAGATTTTATAGTCGGGGACGTCTGAATAGATGTCTTCATGCAGAGACCACCCTTGGGTACGTCTAATCGGGGCGACTGCCCTGGGCCCCGCACTTTTGGGGGCCCTGCGCTTCTACGTCACAGTGTCAGATGGAATACTTCCCGTTTAGTTTGAAGGCTTGATTTAAAGCTTTCGTGACTGCAGGGATTCTTATTCTTGGTTCTTTCGGTAAAGTCACGTAGAAGGGAAATAATACAAGCAATCATCAGGTGTGAAATCCACAGCAAGAAATGTTTTTTTGCTGTGTTTTATATTTATATTATTTTATTATTTCCCTTCTATGTGACTTTACCGAAAAGAACCAAGAATATACTCTTTGGTTCTTTTGGTAAAGTCACGTATAAAGATAAAATAATAAATTAAATATTTATTATTTTATTTTTTCTTTATACGTGACTTTACCGAAAGAACCAAAGAGTAATTCCTGCAGTCACGAAAGCTCCAAATTAACTTTGAAGCAAGAATATAGTTTGAAAGCGTCGGTTGAGATTTTCCTCGGGCCCCCACCACCCTCCTAGGGGGTGGCCCTGCATTGGTGACCTTGTCTCTGAGCTTCTGTGTCACGGTGGTTTCAATACATTAGGAACCACACGTTCTTCTTGAAGGACATTGGTATCCTCATTAACAAGTTCAGTTTTCCCAAAGCACTCCAACCTCCTTTCACTCACCTTTATTTAATCTGTTTGATTTCTGTCACCCTTCAGCAGCTGTCCTAGGTTCACACACTCTGCTGTTTTTTCCAGTTGTGTCCCACCGACAAATTCACAATTGCTCAGTGGACTCGGACACCACCTTGTTTTTGCTCGTATTTACCCGAAAGGCAAACTTTGCAACATCCTCTAATAGTAAGCTCTTCTGGTATTTCCTGCACACCACTCCTAATTGGACGTCATAATTACAGTAGAACCCCTCTTAACGACCACCCCTGTTAACAACGAATCGCTTAACGACGGGCCTCCATGAAGCCCAATATGTTCGCTTACCGACCATTCTCCTGTTACAGACGGGCTGTTGTAGGTACAGTAACTATTAATTAGTGCATTGAATAAACCATGTTTCTTTTAATAATATGTGTTTTACAATGTTGTTCGTATCTTTGTATTAATATCCATTGTTTAAATATTATAAAGTACGTTTTTTGGGTGAAAAAGGGTAACCTTCCATACTATCGGAACGAATTAAGCCTTTAACGTGTATTTCCTATACTAGCTTAATGACCAAATCACTTTACCAGATTCGTGGAACCAATTACCCTTGTTAAGAGGGGTTCTACTGTACTCATGTCGTCGGCAAAAATGGTGGTGAATGATATTTCTACAAACGTTTCATGTGTTTATTTGTCCAATGTCTTCTCAAGTTACTCTGAAAAGTTTGATAGCTACTGCTGGTCACCAGCATTTTTTTGGCAGTAGCTATCAATCTTATTCATAACATTCAACCATTGTGGACTAGAGAGACGTTTTTACCATGATACAAAACCCCTTCTTATTTGCGCAAGTCCACTCATGAGTCTGTGGAGTTATCTTCCGGGTCCAATCCCTGGCGCAATGCAGGAGTTCCAAAAGGACATCTTCTTGGTAACCACTCGGCTCATCATTCATACATACATAAATACGTATGCTGCATTGGACAGGTTAATGTATTAAGTCAATGCATATTTGTCTTAAGGCAACTGTTCCGCCCATCTGTACAAGTTGCCACGATTCTTGACCAGCAAAGCTATTCGGCTGGACTCAATCGTCAGTTGGCGACATCGTTAGCCTTACAATCTGGTTCATTGCACGTACAATGATCTCAGTGTCATCCACCAAACCCACCTCCAGGTAGCTTAGATTAAAGGTGTCAACCTCCACGCTCAGAAAACAAACAAACGCCCAGATCGCAAACAACAACAAAGAGCTGACAATGCTGGCGGTGTCTTGGCTGTGGGGATGCATTTTCTTGGTCGTTTAGCGTCGCAAATAAATGAGCCAATGCTCATGAAATACTGCGAATTCACCGGCATGCCATATCGTGCCGAGACAGTTTCCCCATTGGTCACAGATCATTGGGTTTTTCCCCCCTTTCTTCTCTCTTAAAGCTTAATCCGATCCTTGGAATATTTAATAGCCTGGCAGTGCCTGATGATGAGATGTGGCATGTTGGGGGGGGGAATAGGGGAGCAGCTTGTGTGTTTGTGTGTCTCTGTGCATCTGTGTGCGGGCTGGTGTCAGAGTGGTTCATGTGCTTTGTGCTGTGTTCCTATTGACTTTGCTTTCATGCCACCTGCTGGTATCACCCAGTCCTTACGTTGACTCAGCCTTAAATGACTTCCTGCTGTGGTTTGCTCATAGTGACAGGAGAAGACAAAGGCTGTGGTACTGCCCAGTGCTCTTGGCCTCTCCTAGGGGGTGCCACGGTGGCAAGATGATAATACAGTAAAACCTTGGATATTCTTTCCAGAAACGTGATTGTAATCCAAAGCACTCGTATATCAAAGCACTCGTATATCCGTTGTGATCACGTGACGCTCGGCAGACAAAGCGTATACACGTACTACTCGTATTGCAAGACCTTGCTCGTTTATCAAATTTGGTATGTATAAAAAAATGTGCTCGTCTTGCAAAACACTCGCAGACCAAGTTACTCGCAATCCAAGGTTTTACTGTATATTGTAACTGTTGTGGATTTACTCTCCAACACACCGTGTGGGCTGAAGTACTAACTAATTGGCACGCGTTGTTTACGTGACAAAACTTAATGGCTGTGTCAGGTAGTGGACGGTTGCGACACATTTATACGTACGCCATCTCACCCAACAACTTTTATTATGAGATGCTAAATACCTCGCCTGGTATACAGGAGGTCATGGGTTTGATCCCGACTGACACATGCTGTTCATTTGGAGTTTGCATGTTTTCAACGTGGTCATGTGGATTTTTCTCCGGGTCCTCCAGTTTTTCCCTTCCACGTTTAGAAACATGATTTTAGAATATTTGGCTGCTTTACATTTCCACACGATATGCCACTTCGGTGAGCTATCATTTACGTCCAGATCGCTTATAAAAAAGAGCGATATAGCTCAGTGGACCTTACCTGGTGAAGTAAAAATAGTTTTTAGCTTCAACTCGGTCTAAAATCAATACCTAATGTGGCATGATCAGCATTGGAAGTGAAGAGACAAAGACAGTCAGGCATACACTGCTCTGGCTGCAACTTGATGTGCAATGTTCGTCTTAATAAGGTGCTTGCTAACTACACTTAACCCATAGCTGAATGGGTGATAGAATTACATTTATTTTGGAAGAACTAGTTTTAGCTGGAACGGGCAAAATATCTCCCTGCTCAATAAACTTGGGAGCCGTGTTGATCGTCTCTGTCCTGTAAAGCTTTCGTGACTGCAGGGATTCATCTTCTTGGTTCTTTCGGTAAAGTCACGTAGAAGGGAAATAATAAAATAATAAAAATAAAACACTTGAAAATAAAATTCTCACGACGTTTCGGCCACAACGCAAGCAGCCGTCCTCAGGTGAAGAACAGGGCTGTCGGAAAGAAAGCGTCCGAATGAACACCACCAAACTTGGCAGCGTATATCTAAGCTGAGTTAGAGGAGGAGCTTGGTGGTTTCATTCAGACGCTATCTTTCCGACAGACCTGTTTTTCACCTGAGGACGGTTGCTTGCGTTGCGGCCGAAATGTCGTGAGAATTTTATTTTATTATGTTTTATTTTTATTATTTACCTTCTACGTGACTTTACCGAAAGTACCAAGAAGTGGTGGAAATTCTAGATTTGAAGTTTTCGTGACTGCAAGGATCCAGAATTTTTTCGGTAAAGTCACGTAGGTGAACCCAAAATAAAATAAAATTTAACAACTCAATTAAATTACGACGTTTCGGAAGCAACACAAGCATCCTTCATCAGGTGTGACTGCTCCAGCATACACTACAGTAATTTTTTTTGCCGAAAATACCAAAGAGTATGGTGGAAATTCCACATTAATATGGTGAGAGCCAATTCTCATCCTTGGCACAACCACCGTTGACTTGATGAGCCAAGTGGATCCCTGTTTGGGACTTGAACTCACGATCATCCAATTATGGGTTTTACGCTCTGCGGCAGCCCCAGCAGGTCACGTAATTACAATTTCCACCGTATCTAATGGAATGCAAATGTGTTCCTATCAAGTGCCACTCATCCTACGTGTGCCATTTAGAATGGCTCTGGGATGTGTCAAAATCAGCTGACTGTTCTGAAAAAATATAGTAGCAGATTTATTGATGTTCTTTTCGTGGTGAGCGATGGTGCTGCCTTTTACCGGTATCGTAATAGAATGCATCAAGAGCAACCGAAATTAACTAAGGAAGCAAACTGTCAGGTGGACGTGTGTCTCAATGGGGATCTTTTTTTTTACGTGTTGGGGGAACAGAGAACTAGTTGTCCTCAAGAAGAACTGGGTCTCTGTTGGGTCTCAGGGCCCCCATCGCCATTGCATTTTTTTTATTTGGACCAGAAGTCTCCCGGGGCCAGAGATGTGTTGATGTCTGATCGGCACCCAGCCTAATTACTGAGTTGAGTGCCCATTAACCAACCACGTGACCTCGACGTCTTCTGTCCTCCCACCCAATGTTACATGCGGAGGAGGCCTGTGCTCATAGAGGGCCTATGGACAGAAACAGACTGCCCTGCAGCCACTTAGCACCTCAACAGAGCGTAAATAACATTTCACAAACAAAAATCCTGCTTACCTCTTAAGCCCAATCAATGTGTCCCTGATTTGTACCGCATTGTGAAATAATGCTGTCATATTGCCAGGCTTTAAATCTTAAATGTATTCTAATTTTGGTTATGCACCGAGACCAATAGAGATACAGAGAAGCAAAGAGAGGCATACGTAGAGAGAAGAGGCAGACACGGCGCCCTCCAGGAGTTGCCCCAACATTCCCCCACCGTCTCCTCTTAGGTCCACCGCTTGGTTACTGGACTCATGGAGACCATTTCAACAATAACGGGTTTATTCTTTGGTTCTTTTGGTAAAGTCACGTAGATAGAATAAAAATAAAGTGTTGGCTGTAGCCTGGTTCTTAATCGGAGTGAGTGTACTGGCAATCTCTAATATGGACTGTGGCCTGGTTATTAAGTTTTGTTAGTGGAATGGCAGTCTATAATGTAGACTATAGCAATGGTTATTAATCTTCTTGGTTCTTTCGGTAAAGTCACGTAGAAGGGAAGTAATAAAATAATAAAAATAAAACGATAGAATAATTATCACGACGTTTCGGCCACAACGCAAGCAGCCGTCCTCAGGTGAAGAACATGTCTGTCGATAAGACAGAGTCTAAATGACACGTCTTAGGCTTGGAGTGTCTATTTAAGCTGTGAGGGAGGAGGAAGAGAGCCTTGACAAGAATTTGCATTTGAAGAGGAATTTAGCATATTTTTGGGAAATGCAGGAATGCGAATAGTGCTAATTGTGAAATGCGTGGGAGGTGGGCGGGGGGTTTTCAAAGTCATATTATGCCCATGCATTATGCAGGATTAGCAGCATCAAAGGGAGGGGGCAGGGGCAGGGGCAGCACCAACAAAGGGAAGGAATGTGAATAGTATGCAGCTGCAGCAACCAAACAACCACGTAAAAAACTAAAGTATAAACTTCATAGTATCATCAGTATACTAAATATACTCTCCAATAAGCTCAGCTACTAACAGTAAGTAATACATTACAATCCTATGTCGCAAAAAATATAATATGCTTCCAGCTAAACTTTTTTCCTTACATCAAACAGGTCTACCCCGTACTATATGCTGCCATAGACAAACCCAACATTAAATTATATACTGTATTACTATACACCACCCTATACCTTATACATTGTTATATTACACTATGTATTATTCTACCCACCCTAATGTATCTCACACTGCTATATATTCACTATACAATTACGGTACTATATATTACTTTGTACATTGTATTAAGCATATAAATGTTATACTATTTGTTATTATACACTGTACCATTGACCGTAGTGTGAAAGATACTAAGAGGCAGCAACGAAATATGAGAATGGGAGAGTAGCAGAGCAAAGAATCCATTCCCTGCGGAGAATGCAATGCCAGTGAGTGGAACGTGGTCTGAGAGTCACCGTAAACGTGAACACAATCAGTTAAGATCCGAAATGGTTTATTACGTCCTTCCAATGATTGCTAAGCCAGAATCCATCTTCTCGGTTGAAATTGTCTCTGTGTTTGTATATGTGGATCGCTTCATGAACGAATCTCTCATGATAGCCAGATGGCTTGCAGAGAACCTCTGTCTTGGAGAAGTCAATGTCATGTGAGCCCACTGAATTGTAACAGTGATCTGCCACGGCTGAGGTGTTTGTCCTACCGTGTTTCAGGTCTGCTTTATGTTCACGGATGCGGTCCGAGACATGTCGTTTGGTTTCTCCAATGTAACTGCTACCACATAGGCAACTTAGTTTGTAGACGCCAGGGTACTGTATGTCTGGAACCACATCTTTTACAGACGGGACCAGATCACGGATTTTATGTACTGTGTTGAATCGGACCTGGATCTTGTGTTTAATCAGGATTTTGGAGATCTTTTTTGTGACCCCAGCAATGTAGGGTAAGGTGATGGTCTTGAAAGGCTCCTCAACAGGATCCTTCTTGATGGTTGGAGTGATGGCCTTGCGGATTGTGTAGTCGGAGTAACCATTAGCCTTAAGAAATGGAACTTTCTACAAGCAAACTGAGGGCACCCCAATGGGCTCCCCCTATCTCCGGTTGTAGCCAACATCTTCATGGAGAAATTTGAGACTGACGCCATCCAGACTGCCACTCTACGCCCGACCTTATGGAAGAGGTACGTAGACGACACCTTTGTCATCTGGCCACATGGCCGGCCTGCTTTAGACCAATTTCTCGGCCACATCAATTCCATACATCAGATCTTAACTGATTGTGTTCACGTTTACGGTGACTCTCAGACCGCGTTCCACTCACTGGCATTGCATTCTCCGCAGGGAATGGATTCTTTGCTCTGCTACTCTCCCATTCTCATATTTCGTTGCTGCCTCTTAGTATCTTTCACACTACGGTCAATGGTACAGTGTATAATAACAAATAGTATAACATTTATATGCTTAATACAATGTACAAAGTAATATATAGTACCGTAATTGTATAGTGAATATATAGCAGTGTGATATACATTAGGGTGGGTAGAATAATACATAGTGTAATATAACAATGTATAAGGTATAGGGTGGTGTATAGTAATACAGTATATAATTTAATGCTGGGTTTGTCTATGGCAGCATATAGTACGGGGTAGATCTGTTAGATGTAAGGAAAAAAGTTTAGCTGGAAGCATATTATATTTTTTGCGACATAGAATTGTAATGTATTACTTACTGTTAGTAGCTCAGCTTATTGGAGAGTATATTTAGTATACTGATGATACTATGAAGTTTATACTTTAGTTTTTTACGTGGTTGTTTGGTTGCTGCAGCTGCATACTATTCACATTCCTTCCCTTTGTTGGTGCTGCCCCTGCCCCCTCCCTTTGATGCTGCTAATCCTGCATAATGCATGGGCATAATATGACTTTGAAAACCCCCCGCCCACCTCCCACGCATTTCACAATTATCACTATTCGCATTCCTGCATTTCCCATAAATATGCTAAATTCCTCTTCAAATGCAAATTCTTTTGTCAAGGCTCTCTTCCTCCTCCCTCACAGCTTAAATAGACACTCCACGCCTAAGATGTGTCATTTAGACTCTGTCTTATCGACAGACATGTTCTTCACCTGAGGACGGCTGCTTGCGTTGTGGCCGAAACGTCGTGATAATTATTCTATTATGTTTTATTTTTATTATTTTATTACTTCCCTTCTACGTGACTTTACCGAAAGAACCAAGAAGATGAATCCCTGCAGTCACGAAAGCTTTAAATCGAAATTGAATGGTTATTAAGTTTGGTTAGTGGAATGGCAGTCTATAATGTAGACTATAGCAATGGTTATTAAGCTGGGTGAGTGTACTGGCAGTCTATAATGTAGACTATAGCCTGGTTCTTAACCTTGGTGAGTGTACTGGCAGTCTATAATGTAGACTGTAGCCTGATTTTTAAACTGGTGAGCGTATTGGCAATCTAATGTAGACTGTAGCAATGGTTATTTCACTGAGTGAGCGTACTGGCAGTCTATAATGTCGACTTATTCTGGTTCTTTCAGTAATAATAATAAAATCTAAATAAAAAAATAAACTGTCTTTTTGCAAAATGATATCTACAGAGCTTGTCTGCCCTGTTCTCTTTTCCTTATCCTGTCTTCACGCACAATCCCTAGCATGCACTTCAGACACCTGTGCCCAAATGCCAACAACTGCATTGGAGGTTAGCTCCCCTACATTGGTCGTTTGAACAGAGACACACTTCGTCTTCTATGACTATAGCACTGTCTTGAAAGGAAAATATTTTATAGGCACTGTTCAGGCAATGGGCCATCTTCATCGAAGGGCCATTACGTGGCCATTGCCCAAAACGTTGCCTGTTATGTATTTTCATTTTAAGGCCACTGTGTTTTGGACGAACGTGTATTTTTTTTTTCTTGGTAAGTTACTTGGCTTGAAAACCCAGCGTAATCGCAGATACGTGCGTGGTATTCAAACCCAGCATCTCAACCGTGCTTACTAATTTCTCTAACACTGGTTGGAGCTCTATCCCCCCCCCCGCTCCGCCCCTCCCCACCAGCCTCTCAGCCATCTCCTCTTCCCATCGTGGCTTCTGATCACAGCGCCATGCGCTCGACTCTAAAATTACACAGTGCGACATCAACGTCGTACGGGAATCATCAGCAGTCCACAAATATATGGTGGAACCTCGCAGCAATGCTGGCAATTTCAACAGTGCGTAGGGCCGGAGGCCTCTTGACCCCAAGGTGCCACTGGACTGTGATTGCGACTGACAAGTTAAGGAGTCGCCACGGCTCAGCGCAGCTCTCTGTTCTGTGGACCTTGATTAAGGACACACTCGAGTCGTGCGGTAGGCCAGTGCGTGAAAGGGCTTCTCCACTTGTGGTGCGGTGTGTACGGCACGTGACGGAACGCGAGGCGGTTTCACAGAGCGTCAACGCGCAGTGGAATGTCTGGACACTCTTCTTTGAGTCGCAACAAGGTGGCTGGCTGGCTCTGAGTCAGTTGGTCTCCCTGCTTAGTTTAGCATGTGGCAGCCCATGGCCAGTGTTGGAAATTCCACATTAATATGGCATGGGCACATCTCTCTTTAGTGCAGAGGGATGTTGAGCAGACTTGACTACCAGCTAGAGTTTATTTACAATTGTGAATCTACCAACATGCCATGCTCTCACCTGGCTGATTGGTCCATGGGCTTCATGATGACCAACTCTCTGTGGTCTGTTAAGTTTGTTTAATATTTGGTTCATTGAGTGCAGGCCATTTTTAGTGATTTGTAAGTTACGTACATTTTTTAGTCTGATAACAGGGGCAACAGGTACGGAAGGACCCGGTGAAGTTTCAAGCTGTGTTTCAGCAGGACACTGGTTTATTTCTTGGGTATTTTTGCCTGTGGGAGGAAACCTGAGCATCAAGAGAAGGGCTCGTGCAACGCACCGCACGAGGATGACGATCGAAGCCTGCTGTTACAATTTACCATTTACAAGCCTACTTGCTAGACTGCCTGATTCGGACACCTCATAATCCTGCAAATGGTTGTCCCTCACACACAATGGATGCGTCTCTGTGTAATCCACCAAACCCCAAGATTGCAGGCGGGCACCGATAGCTGCAACACCCAGAAATTCGACGATAAGGAACGGTGCCACGCCCCTTATAATTTTTTGTTAATTGGGTGCAATTGTGAACAACAGCCACATCAGACATTAATACATCGCATCGGCATAATCATTGGTTCACTGCAGCTCAAAGAATCGGTCCTACAATGTGAGTGGTTAAGTTATTTAAGTTACAGCAAGGAGCCGAACAAATCACCTGGAGTTTGGAGGCTTGGTAGTTGGGACGTCATTAACACAGGTGCTAGATTGGATCCACAGCTGTAATGGTCTCGTAGAATTGTGGCTGTACATTTTCCTTGCGTGGCACGTTTGCCGATACAATATTACCTGGCTCCATTCCATTTACCCGACACCGGCGCTAGGATTTGTGCTCGGGAGCTTCTGCAATTTTATGTGAAAGTAAAAGGTGTGTATGCACAGGCAAGCGTACATCATCGTCATTATCATCATCAAAGAGAAAAATAGAAACAAATACACGGATTCTATAACGCTGTGCATGAGTGTGAACACATCTACCATATCAATGACAATATTAAGTGTGGGAAGTCAACAGTGGTCATCACATTGACAGACTGGCCTCTGCCATGGATGTGTGGAATTTCGATCCATATAGCCACAGATGAGTACTCTGACTGTCCCCATGGCTTGTTTGAGCAGGGAGACGGATACTTAGAAAAATGGAGATGTTTGTTAAAATCACTGGATCTTTATGATAGTCACAACTGTAATGCACAGCCAGAACCTTGTATCTGCATACGGCCTGAGCCTCGCATAGGCCCCACTTATCCTCAAATGAGTATTTCCGGTTGCATCAGTGTTGATAGTGTTGTCAGCAACAGCAATGGAGAGACAAAACTGGCTTCGCATGCATGGCACTGAACCCAGCACTCTCCGTTGCTCGTGTGCCTTGCCGGCCTCAATAGGTACTCTCTAACAAATCCCGCCCCAGCAGTCTATAATGATCACTCTGTGTGTATGAGTGTGCATACCTAGGGCACTGGCAGGCTAGTTTGTGGATTTTTACGCATGTGATCCATTTAATATCACCAGGTTGCCAACGTGCTTGCCTTGAGCGATGGCCCTTATTTATGAAGACATTTACAACCTTCCCAAAGAGCAAAGAAAAATGTAAGGGCCCAAGCATGTACATTTGCTTATTAAGTAAGCGTCTGAGTGGCTCGTTTGTCAAGCTGGTGTTTTTTTTATTCTCACCCCACGATTGCCCGCGTTTGTTCTCCCATGCTCGCGCTTCCCTCCCACCACTCCACCTGCCACCACTGGGCTCAGGGTCAGGTACATTCGTCTCGTCGTGTCTGGCCACGTGGGTCCGACCACAGCATCGGAGAGTGTGGGCCATGGTCTCCACGTGTTTGGTTCAGGAGGTATCCAATCAAAAAATCCTTGCAGTGGCATGCAGCTGACTGAGATGCATCTCCCGTGGAGGCAAGGCTTGGTGGATCGCACACATTTGGGATAAACTCCCAAGGCTGTTGAGCTGCGAGGTGGCCAGGAGATGTCAGTGCAGCAAGTGGATTTGAGTTGTTGATCGGCGCGGAGGTTTGAATGTTATGCCGCTCGCATGCGTGTGCTTTCTACGGCTACACTGGTTTCTTCCCACCTCCCGATCACGCATTCATGGAATTGGTCAAACCCCTCAGGACACTTCCTGAATCCATCTTTTAATACACCATGGGGATTTCCTGGATAAGCAATGGGAAATATTATTATAATCTTGTTGTAGAATTGAGTCTGAATTTAGGGATCATTGGTATGGGTTATACTTGAGTAATGGTTGGTGTTAAGCTATGGATGGTCGTATAGGTTAGAATCGGTGGTTTTGATACTTAATAATTGTTTCGGTATTGTGTTCGGTGGTCGTGTTAGAGATATGAGTCAGGGTTAGTGTTAAGGGATTCAATTTAAGGCTTAGAGGCTAGTCATGTCATAGTCAAGGTGCCTTCCTGCTGAATAGAACATGGAGCGCTGTAAATCCCCATTGGTGGCCCTGAGCCAGTGGTGACATTTCCATATTCCTATGACAGAGCACAGGCTATCCAGAGTACCACCACTGTTGACTTCCCATAAAGCGGTTATTATTTTATCAACCCTAAATGGATGATGCTCTGAATCAACCCAAACCAAGATTTGAACGCACACCCTTTCAAAGGCTGGTGCTCTAACAACCATAACCGCAAACAGATGTACTACGAGAGCTACTGTTTTACCCCACCACAGACCACATGGGGATAAGCCGCAAAGAGAGAGAGATACAGGGAAGGAGCTCAGTGGGTCTTTAGTGATTGGTCACATGGAGTGAATGTAGTTTGCATTTATGGCCATACTGCCAGGACATATCACTAAGAATGGTAATGGACACATGCTTGCGTGTGGTTGTGTCTTTTGTTCATGTGTTCCTGCACGTGTGTGTGTATGCGAGTGGATGCTTCCAAATCCTACCGTTTCAAACTGAAAGGTATCGTGGGGGTGGGGGGGGAGAATTTATATAATTGAATTTAGACTGTCACTACTGAGAAACAGACTCGCTCTGATGCATTAGGCTGTGGTTCAGTATTTAAAGTCAAGCAGACAGGAGGAGGAGGATGAGAGTGAGGTGGAGGAGAGGAAGGATGTGGGGAGTGGAGGAACCTAAGCAATTATTGGAGTGAAAACCAAGGCAGGCTTGGAACAATTCTACCGCAACACTTTCGACTGGATTAACGTAGTTTAGTGTTGCTGGAATGGTAGACTTAGTTTAATCCAATCTTTCACGTCTTGATTGAAGGGGAGGGGAGCCGTGGCTCAGCGCTTGGTGTACTGCGTTCTGGCTTGAGTTTGATTCCCGGCCACGGCTAACATCCGTGGCGAACGGAATCTGAACCTGTCCTGGCAGGATCCCCGGTGAGCCCGATCCTTCACTAACCTGCACTGACCAGCATGGTGAAGTATGGACAATAAAATGTTAACGATTCAGGATCAGGATTCAATTCTCAAACTTGTTTTCCTTGTCGAAGCTATAGAATCTGCAGTGGTGTCAATCTGTAAAATATATATTTACTTAAATGATACACGCCCAAACAAATAGAAGGTGTTTATATGCCCAATGTTATGCCTGTGCTGGGGGCATTTGACATTAATAGATAAAATTGTACATTTCTCGTACTAACTCTGTCCACCACTGGTGATGATTGGCAGTCACATAATCGGACGAACCAACCTCCCTCCGTTGTATTATCCAGATTGCCTGCTGCTGCTTTGCATCCTATACTGGCATTTCAATAGGAGTCTATATTTATTTATTTATTACACATTACTGCAGAAGCTGTTGTTCCCAAACCACTCTGTGCCGCCCTTCACCCCCACCAACCCCAGCGTCGGTACCAATGTTTTAATGTCTTGCCGTCCGGCCTGTCATTCCGGTCGGTATTATTTATTCGTCTTGCTGTGGCTCCTGCGGCCACAAAGAACTGCTCCTGATTCGGCGATCGATGCATAGCAAAGTGCTTTAGCAATCAGTCCTGCGCAATGTTGGAGGGGGGCGGGAGTTTTATGGGAGAGAGGGGGGAGGGTGAGAGGACGGGGGGTGCAGGGTGAGAGAGATAGGACAGAAGCCCCCCACCCTCGACTAGCCTTGCCACTTTTGTAGTAATCCCCTGCATACACTTACTTGTAATGAATAAAGTTTTCATTCTTTTCAGGATGGGTGTAGCGGTGGTGGTAGTGTTGTTGGCCACACCGCGCCATAAAGCCGCCAACCTGAGTTCAATTCCCAGCAACGGCTATCATCGGCGGCGAGTGATATCTGGATAAGTCCTTGATCCAGCTCCACACTGACTGAGTTAAATCTCCCGGCGTGGGCAGGCATCTTAGTCCAGCAGTGGATTGGCTCAGGGCCCCAAATCATTATATTACGCGTCACAACTATTTACAATCAATCGGGTTTGCACTTTAAACTGAATTCATTCTTTTGCTCAGTCTAAATTGAAATATATTTAATCATTGCACTTCATCCTCGCCTAGTTTTCATCTTGTTTATAAAAATGTTTTATTGATTTCATGCGAGTATTTTCGAATGTAAATGTTTTTTTTCTTCTAAAATCATATCCACCTTAAGAGATTATTTATTGCGTCTTCCATGTTTATTATATTTTTCTACCGTTTACAGATGTTTTTGTTCTCTACCTGTTCTTGCGTTTGGTAGCTCTTGTGACACAGACTCGTATTTTCAACGGGCATCACGTCCCCTTCGTGCGCTGTGGTGTGACTAAAACTGCACCCGGTCACATTTGTCTCCCCAACTCGGATGTTGACATACTGCACCAGGTACTCATCTCAGGCTGAGTCGACCTCGTGGAGGCCCCAGAAGCCAGTTCAAATATTCGCCACTGATGTTCACCATTGATTGGATCGATCGATGGTGATCGTAGCACGGCGCGCAAATCGCTGTGCCACTACTCTACCCAATGTGTTACACGTAACGTGCGCACGCACATTCGTGAGCACAGCCACACACGCACTCAGGGACACACGGACATTATAGGAGCAGAGCGGAGGAGGAGGCAGAGAAGGGGGGGGGTTGGTGGCAGACGCCAGGGGCTGCTCCACGCAGCGCGCGGGAAGCAAATGAAATTAAATGGAGCCGTAATGGGATGATGGTAAAATCGATGTGTTTGTCCCGGGCTCTCACGCCACTCTCGAAATTGCCTTCCTCTGTGCCCCATCCCCTCTTCTGCCCTGCCACATACTCGCACTCTTTATCTATCTCCGTGTCTGTCTAACTCTCTGTCTGTCTGGTTATCTGCCAATTTATCTGTTTATCCCTCTATCAATCTGTCTTTCTCTTTGTCTGTATATCTTTATGTTTGTCTCACTTTGTCTATGGCACTCTGTATATGCAATGTACATCTGCCAGTTTATCGGTGCCTAGCTAATGACTCTGCCTTAATCTGCCTATCTGCATTGGAAATTGACTCAATCCATTATCCCTCCATGATCGGTAAAATAGATACCTCTGTAACGTTTCTGAGGATGGGGCTGGTCTCTGTCATAAGAATGTGGAACTTCCACTACTGGCCTCGTGCTATCAGTGGAGATGTTTGGTTTATATATTTTATTTCTTTCTCACTATTGTATGGTCAAGAAAGGAGTGGCAGGCAAGGAATGAACGCCTCCGAAAGGGCATTCGCTGAGGAGTTGGAACGATGAAATCAGCTCGTGTGTGTGGATGCTGTGGGTGGATTGTGACATCACAGGATTTTGGGAGATGGCATCTTGGGGCGGCCTTCATCCAGCAGTGGATTGACCATGGCTCTTGATGATGACTTGCTTTTCAAGAATGCATTTTGCATTATATAATATCTTTACAATCCAATACGTAACACTTGTCATCTCCCCTACGCTATGATTTGTTCGTTTTGAAGCTAGATCCTTAGTAAGCTCATACACTTACCTTGCACTTTTTGATGTTGGTTTATAATATCCCAATTTTTTACCATGTTACCCTGTAGGTTCACGAGTCCGGATCGCCACAAACATAAAGAGAAATGTCCCCTGTGTAGCCTTTAACAGACTTTTGGGCCAAGTGATATTAGCAGGTACCTAATGAAGGCCAGCATGGCACACAAGGGGATGGGTGGCCAACACGGTGTTCTGCCACCTTTGTCTCCCCTGTGCTGATGTTTACACACCACACCAGGAATTTGTTTGAGGCTAAGTCGAGCTCGTGGAGGCCCAGAACCGGTTCAGATAATCGTCACTGGTGTTGGCCGTGAGTGAGAATCGAACTCCGGTTGCCAGATGCGTAGTGAAGTGCGCTAACCACTACACTACCGCTCCCCACACACACACAACCGGTCGGAGAACAAACCACACACCCATCCAATGTTTTCAGATATTGAACCCTCCACTCTCTGTTTCTGCTGTCACTCAACAGGAAAGAAATGCAGCTGAGCTGCTGTCTACGGTCGTTCCTCGGATGGCACGCCTGGCTCTGAGACTGCCGATTCTCTGCACCATGGTAAGATGCCTGCACTCTTCCCACTGTTCCAGCCGCTGTGTCCGTCACAAACCATCACAAAGCACCGGTCACTCCAGTCTATGGGCATCTAAACCTGGTCATACCACTGAACCAGTTCAACTGGGATCCTAGGTTAATTTTGGCTGGGTGACAATTTATCTGCCTGTTTAAATATTACATTGGGCAGTGATCACAAGTTGTTTGGTCACCCTTAGCTCAGTGTTTCCCCCGATTTTTCTTGTCGTGTACCCCCCACCAAACCTGTCATGTGTCCACATACTTCTACCAGCATGTCGCACTTATATTGTAACAAGCCAGGCGGCGTGAGTCGGATTTATAAAAAAAATGTATACTTGAATGCTTACATCTTTAACATTGACTACCGTTTTAATTACATGTGCGTGCAATTAACACCGTATACATTTAGTTACGATTTTATATTTCCACTTTAATAGCACGTAAAAAAAATCAACTGCTCCTGAGTTGCTCGCCATCACCTTGAAGCACAGGGAGAAGGCCGCGGTTCGCTGGATGTAAAATCATAAAGTCTTTGAAGATAACACACCGCCTTCCCTGTTAGAATATAAAACCTGGAAAGATTTTGTGATTGTCTTGAAAAGATTGTTGAGTTTATACGTAGAATTAAAGTTAATTAAATGCGAAAACCGTGAGAGAAAGCACAAGTCGAGCAAGTGGATGGCCAAGGTGGCCAAGTGCCGGGATTCCCCGATTACCGTAAGCAGATGAGTATATCGCTTTAGAAGTTAGATGCTTTTAGTAATCTGAACAGGTAATCGATAGAATAATTGGTTCCTTAAATAATTGGATAACCCCGCTGTACAAATGCCTCTTGGGTTTTAAGCCAGGCGGTGGTGGCTATGATGCACGTGGCATGTAACCCAGCGCTGCAGAGGTAGCGAGGAATGGTGGATCACCGCACAAATGTGGTGAAGCTCCCTTCCCATGGGTGCCGTGGAGGAGCCATACCCTGGCTCGCCAGGAGAAGGCGGTCTAGAAAGTGTACTAATCACCATCTGTTTCCATCTGTTTAGGGATAGTGTTGCCCCCTCATGTGCGTGTGGGTTCCCTCCGTCTGTTTCGGTTTCCTCCCACTTGAATAAACACTAATTTTTTGAGAACATAATATAAAATCTCAATGTAGTGGGACCTTCCTGAAAAAGTCGTTGGATAAATATTATCAAAAGGTGTAAGACTGACACTTTGTTTATTTCAAGGCTTGTGAAGTTAACATTGCCCCTTAACTGCAATTGAAACAACACATTTTCTGTGCTACCACCACTTTTACAAAGCACAAAATGGTTAAACTGGCAGCTCCGTCGTCCCCCAGGGTAGGGAAAGGTGACTTCCCTGCCCGTGCCTGGGCCAATGTGCACTCCGTACAGCGTGATTTGTGAGCGACGTCCCGCGTTTTGACACAGTCTCGTTTTGACGGTGGCACTTTAAAAAAGTTAATGGCCACCTTGTCGTCAAGTGTCGGTAAATCATTGTGATTGATCATGGGCACGTTTCACAGTATTTAGCATTTCTTACCTGCCCTCTGTTTGTTTAGTGTTGCAAGAACCCAGGCTGTGTTGGTGCTCACGTTAAAAGTGGTTGATGTTTTTTTTATCTAATGTGAGATCACCTTATCAATCATTCAGTCACTGTATTTATGATCCAAAGTGACAGCCCATTGAGACTCGGCATTGTCTTGCAAGGCAGACCTGCAATTAAACTAATTGGGGAATACAAAAACAACACGGGAGTACGTAGTGAAAATAGTGATTCCCTCCACACACAATCGAAATTCCTAATTCCTCTGATAATTTTAATGCAATTTGCAACGCGTACAATATTTCACGGACATAAATAACCATGACTCTTGAGGCTCAGTGTGGCTCGAAAGCCGGGTGGAAGGAGTTGGGGCCTTTCAGCATCTATTAGAAGTCGGTACCGATTGAGTGCTGTTGCGAATGTGCAGCAGTGGGAAAGTGATGGCCGCGTTCGAGACGGCGGGGGCTGCCACGGAGAAACGATGCCCGCCAGTGACCATGGTTCTGCTGCCCGGTCTAGAGAGGAGGTGGGGGGGGTTGTGAGTCGCACTGTGGAGAGTTCTACCGGAAGTGGTATGGCAAGGCGACTTCTTGGGTGCATTGGTGGCTAGATATTAACTTCGTCGCCTGGTGTGCCGGAGGTCGTGGGTTCGATCCCGACCCTGGCGATGCCTGTATATTTGGAGTTTGCGTGTCTCTCTCCCCGTGGCCGCGTGGATTTTTCTCCAAGTGCTCCGGTTTTTCCCTCCACATTTAAGAACATGCGTTTATAATATTTGGCTGCTATCAATTTTTCCACGTGATAAGCCACTTCGTTGAGCTCTCATTTTTGTGGCCAAGTTGGTTCTGAAAAAGACCTACATAGCTCAGTGGGCCTTACCTGGTAAAACAAGAATCGTTGAGTTTAGAGAGTTTAGAGATACGCTGGACGACCATCCAGTCTTTCCATAGGATGACCACAATATTGTATCCAATTTATATACCCTTGTGGATGATGAGTCGAGTTGATTCCTCAACAAGAGTTCAACTCCCCAACCTTCCGATCGTGCATTAAGCTCTCTGCAATACTCGAAGTGCCATCTGAACGGATTGTAAGTTAATTAATAATGAATGAAAACTGCCCTGATTGCTAATTTTTTATATATATTTGTTTAGATATTTTTCACTTAAACAGGTGAGAGCCTGGTTAATAGATTGCTTATTTTATAAGGGGAACATGGTGCCATGTAAGGGCCTTTTTTTCCCTTCTCATTTGTAATGTGGGTTGTAAAAGCAGCACCCAATTACATTAAACATGCGCAACAACACAAGTGAAATATTGTGTTGTGAAATAGCAACACATTTTAAGTATATGAAGTCCACAGTCATGCATAAAAAATACACATGCTATTTAAATGTACAAATATACAACAAATGATTAAAGGAAAATTAATTATGCTGCACCAACGTTAGGTTTGTGCCACATAGGGCAGTGCGCTTGTCCAACGTTGTCTCTTCCACGAGCGGAAATTCCATATTAATGTGGCCAGGGAAAGTTTATTCACATGATATAACTCCTCTTGACTTCCTTCATAGCAACACACGTCCCAGATGGGTGCAATTTCACTCGAACTGAACATTTTAAGAAAATTGCCACGGGTATTATAATATCACGGTTAAAAATGTCAAGTAACAATTAATCCTCATTTCAACTTGTAGCGCGGCACCGCCGCACAGTTTTCTCTCGCTCTCGTAGAGAGAGAACGACTCGGGAGTTACGAGGAACCACGGACAAATGGGAAAGGCAGCTGCACAGTGAGCCAGTGCCAAATTCCTGCCCGATCTCTGCCGTCCTCTATTTGTGAAGGTGTTTTCAGCCAATTGATGAGTGTTTACACGTGGGTGGAAATTTGAGCGGCCGGATCAAACCCCACGTGGTCGCTTGGGGGTGTGACACTCTTAAGCCGTAGAGTTGGAACAGATGGAGTCCACATTTTCTGTACTGCCTTCTCCTGGCGAACCAGGATATGGCATCTCCTCAACCCTCGCGGGAAGGGAGTTTCACAACTTTGTATGCAATCCACCAACCCTTGCCTCCACAGCGCTGGATTTACAGGCGAGCGCCATCACAAATGTATTAATTGATGCTTTTATTTCATCATTTAAAGAAGCATTGAAATAAAATAAAAAATCTCAATGGATATCAATTGCTTGTAATTCTATTATCGTACAAGAACATTTTGTAAAACAAATTATACAATTTTTTAATTACAAATGTAGCATTTAGGGCTTTTGGCTGACTCATAATGTTTCTTCTTCTTTAGTGCTGCCTAACGGCCTGTGCGACTTCACGATGATATTGGTCCCGGTCTAGCACGACGTGTAGAGTTTGTGCTGCTGTTGTTAATTGTAGCCATGTTTTGATGTTACTGAGCCATGTCGTTTTTGGCCGTCCTGGTCGTTTTTTCCCTTCGATTTTTCCTTCCAGGATTTGCTTTAATAGCTGGTATTTGTGGTCATTTCGGGCAATGTGGCCTAGGTAGTAACACTTCCTGCTAATGATGGTCTTCAGCAGTTGCCTGTCAGTGCCCATATCTTGCAGAACTTGTGTATTGGTGGTTTTGGCTGTCCATGGGATTTTCAGCATTCTTCGATACAGCCACATCTCGAAAGCTTCGAGCCTTTTTGTTGCTGTTGTTGTCAATGTCCACGTCTCTACTCCGTACAGCAAAATTGACCAGATGTAGCATTTCAGTGTGCGCAGTTTCAGTGATGTACTCAAGTTGCGGTCTGCAAGGAGTGTTTTCCATTTAATAAATGCTTGCCTTGCTTGTTCAATTCTGCTCTTGATTTCGACTTAATGGTTCAACTGATCGTCAATGATTACACCAAGGTATTTAAATCGGTGTACTTGTTCCAATTTTTCGCTGCCAAGCTTGATTGTTATTTCGCTTGTAGTTCGGCTGACCTTCATAACCTTTGTTTTATTTTTATTAATTCGTAAGCCCCATATTTGACTCTCTGTGGCAACCTCGTCCAAGATTTGTTGTAGGTCTTGTTCCGAATCGGCCAGCAGTGCAGTGTCGTCAGCATACCTGATGTTGTTGATGTATTGTCCATTGACTTTAATACCAATGTTTTTACCTGCTAGTGTTCGATCAAAAATCTGCTCCGAGTAGATGTTGAAAAGACTGGGTGAAAGTGGGCAGCCTTGTCGTACACCTTTTTGTATTGGTGTTGGATCTGTCAATTCGTTGTCATATCGGAGTTGGGCTGTTTGCTTCCAATAAAGAGCAATGATGAATGTTTAACTTTAGGGAATTGTGTCATGGGGTCTTTAATATCAAAATATATCAAAGCTGAAATGCTGACTTGTATTAACTTTTCCATTCGGAAAAAAACTTCCATTTGCCATTTCCAATTCTGCATTATTAAAAACAATGTTCAATGATTGTTATTATTCATACATTGATGGGTGTACATTTAACATGTGTAACTAAATGAGCTTTTCTGACCTCACTTAATCAAGTTGGCACGAAAGCACAGCAAACAGAATGCAAAATACAATATATGTGTATGTAAAAAAAATAACCAATTTCTTTTTGTATTTCCATTCGGTCAGCTTTTTCTTTTCGACAGACTACTCAATCAATTACGAGGCCCCGTGCAGCCCACTCACTTGATTAAATTTGACGCAATGTAATTAGCCAACCAGTTGAGGCTGCCTGTCATTGGCGTGCCCGCACGACGTGACCGTGCGGGTTTTTTTGCGCGAGTGATCAGCAAATGCCACGCGCACCCCTGGAACGGACGCAGAGATAACCGCCCTCCATTCTTCTTGAGGAGCGGCGGTGGCACAGAGAGCACTGCACCACGGCCATGGATAGCATCGGTGGCGAGTGATATCAAAACCTGTGCTGGGACTCCCCTAGGTTGACTCGGCCATAAAATCGGACCTTGGTGGGGTGTGCGTGTCTATGTGGTGTGGGTCCTGGCCATACCATCTCCTCGTGTGCCATCCTGGCCTTAATAGGTGCTCTCTAACAATGCTTGTCCCTCCGGTCTATAAGTGTCTGCGTATGGGTATGCCCAACTTCCCTGGTTATTTGATGAATTATGATTGTTCGTTGTGAATCGATTTATAAACATTGTATATGAAATAGAACTTGTCCCAGTATATGAACTGCCGCCCCAGAGAGATAGAATCATGATAAGTGTGTACTGCTCTCGACATTTCTTTATGTGCAGCAAACCGGTGTCAACCGCATTTTCCTGGGGGTTTTCCTGAGGTTCCCGGAAATGCAAAATATATGATTTTAACATGGCTCATATGTATGTATCGGTGTGCTTGTATCGTGTATGTATGTGGAGCTCAGTGCCTACCAAATTTTGGTGTTTGTAGTTGGGAGCTGATGTCTGTATGTGTTCTAGAACCCAGTTGTGTGTGTGCGCCCTGTGTATATATCTGTAACGCTGTGTGTGTGTGTAGCGTGTTCCTTGTGTATGACTCCAGTGTACATGTGTAACCCTGTATGTGTGTACCCTGTGTATGACTCCAGTGTACATATGTAACCCCGTGTGTGTGTGTGTATCCTGTAGATGCAACTTTAGTTTAGATTTTAAACCATACTTTTTGAAAATAATGCTTTTATGGTAAGACTAATAATAGTAACTTCCCCATTTTTTGTGATTCGTATGGATGACTGCTCAAAGCCACATTGTGCACCGGATAAAAATATAGGTTTTTTTTTTTGCATGGCCATAGAATTTGCGTTGCGCTCCGTGCCCGTAAGCGCACAAAGTTATTAGTGGCAACTGCGGTTGCTAAAGCTGGAGGGGGGGGGGGGTGGGTTGGGGGGGGCCTAGATTGCGGTGTTGGGGTGTGGGAGGCAGTGGTACGGCAACAGTGGCCAAATTGGTTGCACGGAACCATTTAAATTGTCATGCAATTTGCCCAACGGTGTGGAAAGTACCTTTTGTTGTGTGTCCCAATCACTGCTCTGCTGTGCGTGTGCTTGTGTATACGTCGGTAAATTTCATTCGGTATATATGTATTTGTGTGAATATAATCGGGTTTGCTTCTTTGTGTGTGTGCGCGCGCGCGCGTGTTTGGTGGTACCTCTAGGTATACTCATTGCGGTATGAGTGTTTTTGTGAATAGGTGTGCTTCCGTTTGTGTGTGCGTGTGCACGCAGAGGCAAAGATTGCCGGGCGTGGTACTGGCCACCCACCCCCCTCGTGTGCCGTGCTCGCCTTCATAGGTGTTCGCTAACAGCACTTGCCCCAACTGTTTTTGAAGGCTACTTAGGGATCTTTGTTTGTGCAAGCAGATATGTTTGACTCAGGCCATTGAGGTGTAGTCGCATCTGGAAATCCATTATTTCTAAAGTGTGCACAGAATTGTGTGATGCAATAGTCATAGAGATGTTTTATTCAATGCATGTGTGTGTGCTGTCTTTTCATCAATGCCGCCGTCCGCAGGACTTTTTGATTCTTTCTTTTAGTATCTTTCATTTAGTGTCTTGCCCACAGGGCTGCGGAATGCGTACAGAGTAGGGTTGAGGCACCCCTGCCATGTAACTTACCCCACCCTTTACCTGCATTGCATTGTCTGTATGTGTCTTTGTTTTAAGTGTAGGTTTGTGTTTATGGGAGTGGTGTCATAAAGTGCATATAGCCTGGCACAAGCGCTGTGGTGACGTCACCGTCACTTAGTGGCGAATGGCGGTTGTTGGTGATAGTGTAATGGGCAGTACAAGGGTCAATGATCCCAACGTATCCAAGTTTGATGCATGGCCGACCATCGCAATATGTAATTAACCTGATGTGCGCCCTCTCCAAGACAGACTCGGACAGAAATGACTACTCTGTATGGCATGTTGAGCATCAGCACTACATGTTTGTTTGCCACACCACCCCTTTGTGTATCACGTGGACCTTAATAGGTGCCCACTGCCAGAGATTCCACCACTAATCTATTTTCCAGAGTTGACCCAGACTAAAATGAAATTCAAAACCAATTTTCCTTGATGTGTTTTTCATGTCACCGCAAGTGACTGGGACCCAGGCTGCCAAACTCACTCCGCAACGAGATGTCTCTTTTCCTAAGTCTCTCTTGGGCGTGGCACCCCGGTACACAAACTCAGGTCTTCAGCGTTACTGGCCGCGAGTTGTTCCCATCCATCTCTGCTGTATTAATGTGAAACTTAATTACGATTAAATCCAATTAGCCTGGCTGTCAGCGGTGACTAAGACGAAGCGGCCGTGCCGCCGCGAGGGTTAAAAATTCGTGGAACCCCCTCCTTAGCGAGAGCGCGTTGCTATTTCTGGAGCGCATGACGCACCACGGAAGGGAGGCGGTGGAGCTGAGAGCGAACGCTTTCCTAGCCAAGTGAAGCCTTCCCTCCGCAGGGCCCAGCAGACCTTTATTAAATAATCACAATAAGGTTTTTTTAGTTTCTCCCGCTGGGAGATTCTGTTAATTTTAAGTCGCATTTATAAATATTTTCACCGCTGCGTGCACCCCTTCACCGTAAGATTTTTGTCACCGTCTTGGTGATCCTCCTTGGGACTCGCTCCTACCTACTGCTATTCCCTTCTCTTTGCTCAAAGTTGACACTGCTTGCTGAACTCTGACCTCACTGGATGTCAAATGGAACATTTAAAACTCTCCAGTGTGCGATTGTGTTCATCCAGAACAGACCTTACAACATATAATAACACAAATACGAAGGAGACATCACAGCGATACACACCTCTGCTCCTGGCTTGACCACTTGAATGTGAAATTGTAGTTGTTGCTCTGCATCTACATCAGCTGCCATACAAAAGAAATGACTGGACATCCACACTGGTAATTCCTTCCTCTGAGTCAAACCCGAGCCGCAGCTCTCTCCCTGGCCGGATCATTGTCCAGCGACGGCGATTAGTGCCCATGTGGATCACTCGGAAAGTCAAGTTAGCATAAATCTCCGTGGTTTGCGTGTCAGATTTACATCAACTAAATTAGTTAAGTAACTACTACCCCCTACGATGTACATTATTCATAAAGATTTTTTTTGTTAGATCGTGTAAATACTTCCTCATAGGTCTCCCTTGCGATAGATACTATTCACACTGGGAAGAGAGATAATGTAACTATTTTGTTCAATAACAAGGTTACTTGAAATTGTAATTGTTAGTCGGCATTAATGTGTTCATGTGTTTTGTCCAGTGTAGTACTGTGATTATATTTTGCTACAATTTCAAATCTTTCACCTGCACACCAATGGTAATTGGTGTATGTACCTGGGGGCAACTCTGGGTTGACTGAGCATTAAATTCGTATCTTGTGCAGTGTTATGGTCAACATAGGCCCTGGGTGGCCAGGCGTGTGTGCATCCAGTTCACACTATGCTCGTGTGTGCTATTAAAGCGTTATTGAGTGCCTGGTAATTGCACTTGCCTCAACAGTCTATGAGGCTTAACATGGGATCTTTGTGTGTGCATGTGTATTAAGCGAGTGCGCTTGCATGCATATGTATGTGGTGAGTGGTGGTGCAGCAATTAACGCACTGCGCTACAAACCCAGCGATTTGAGTTCGCATTTCCCACTCACGACCAACAACAGTGGCATATTTCAGCTGGTTCTGGGCCTCGGCGAGGTCGGTTAAGCCTAAAATGAGTAGCTGGTGCAATGTGTAAACATCGGCACTAGGGAGATAAAGGCAGCCGGGCATGTACTATGCCGACCTTCATAGGTGCTTGCTAGCAGCACTTGCCCCAAAAGTCTGTGTCGGCCATACGGGGGAGGGGTCTGTCTTTGTATTGGGAGTTCTAGAATGGTGGTTGGGTTCATTGCTTTATGCTTATCCACCACCTGGGTTCAATTCGATCCCATTTACAACTCCATTGGCAAGTGACATTCTAATTTCAGCCCCGGGGGGTCCTGTGTTACATTGACTCGGCCTAAAATGAATATCTGGTGCAATTTTTATTCGGCGAATGCTTCTACACGTGACTCTCACACAGAGCACCAGAACTGGTGTTGGATGTTGACATTTAAAGTTTAGTGGATTATTTTTTGAGACTGCGGAATATAAGGAATATGGGGATTAGAGTGGTGCATTAGCGTTGTCTTGCTTAAACGATCCACTTGGTCAGCATTGTGGCAGAGCATGTAGCTGTGGTTACTGTATTTGCTCGCGTCCAGACTGACCAAATTGGGCAGGAAAATTCCAAGTCGACTCAGCCAGGAGGCTTCCTGGCCCACCACACTGACTCGGAGCTTTTTTGGGTACCAAATTCTTTCCGGATGCCACGCAGTACAAGCTGAAAACGCGTAGGAGCACTTGAAAGCACAACCATGGAAAACCTTGCGCTGCAGTGATACGCCCCCCCCCACGCTCATTGATAACGTCACTGCCAATTGCTGTGGGGTGCGCGTGCACGGGTGTGCAGGTTGCGTCCCGAGATGACACAATCTCCGTTCCTCTTTTGTCTTTGCTAATGCTCGAGCAGTCCCAACCCAACCCAACCCTAAGGGTGTCCCCTGCCTCCCGCGCTGAAATACTGCCTCAGCGCGCGCCCTCCTCCCCTCGCGGAAACGAGCCCCTTCAAATGCCGCGACTCAACAGCCCGTGAGAAAAATAGTCTAAACATGGGTCCTGGGAGTCGCTTTGTCACCGGCTGACAGTTTAATACGGGGAAGCGGAACCTCGTAGCGTTTAATCCATTTAACTCGTTTTGGACGCAGCCATTGGTGTGTGCGCGTGCGAGAGAGAGAGAGAGTGGCAGGGGGGAAACGAGCGAGTGGCGGAGAAGGAAAAAGACATTTGTAAAAGCCCAAGTGCCAACGAGGCGGCTGAGTGGCTCGGGGGAGAGTAATGTTTAAGCCCCGTGTCGGCATCGCTGAGCCAGTGCCGCTTGAATGCTGAATCTGGATCGCTGTTTCAGCCGCCCGTGTTTAAGTAAGGTTCCCGAGAGCAGCGGGTCGATGGTCTCATCTTGATAACCAGTCGCCAGTGTTGGTGGGAGGGTTACGTTGAAAACTAACCAGGTTATGATTGCAGAATACTTTAGATTTAGAAGTTATACTCTTGGGTTCTTTTGGTAAAGTCACGTAGGTAGAAAAATCAAATAAAAAATAATATATAATCCAGCACTGCTGGATTTTTCGACCTGAGGACTACTGCTTGTGTTGCGGTCGAAACGTAATATATTATGTTTTATTTTTCTACCTGCGTGACTTTACCGAAAGAACCAAAGAGTATGGACTCCTGCAGTCACGAAAGCTTCAAATCAAGATTTTAAAGTTACTTTACGTAATATTGCCTTTGGTATTTTCAAAGCAGTTTAATGTGATTACTCATTTTTGTAGATAAATGGGGTTATTTAACCTTGTAAACAGCAAGGCTGCTGATATCCAGGGTTCGAATCCTAGGTCGTTGCTCGTGATTAAACCAAGGTTCTCAAGAATAGAAAGTTTACGTCTCAGCCCAGTCACCAAAGACTGCATTCAACAAACTTAATGGGCCCCCCTTTGGCATTCCAATTTGGGCCCTCATGGCTACATGCCCCCCCCACCCCCCAATTTCAAAATAATTCCCACGCCTGCCAGCCATTAATGTCAGCACCTTCCTCATTCAGCCAGACTGGGAAACAGCAAATCAATTGAGAAGAAAAATAAAGACCTCAAATCATGGACACCTTTTGCAATTTACGGTGAGGGCAAACGTATCACTCATTTTTTTATTGCCGTTCTGTAAAATTTGCAGGCCGTTGGTAACCTTGGACTTATATATTTATATATTTATTTATATAAGTCCCTCCAGTACAAATTACCGGGCAAGCGACCCCATGAGCACCATCTGACTTGAGTAGCGAGCAAGCTGACCACTAGGCTACACAGCTGCTTCATACTTCCCTATGCAAAGAGGGTGGTTTATCCCATTCTCAACAGGAAATGTAACGAATGACATGCTGATTTCGCATTCTGTGTTTCAGCCATCTGTGATGAAGTCCGGCTCTCATGTTTAGCGAGTTAAAAGTTTAATACTGGTCATCGGTCGCCAGTATTTTTGGTGGGTTATATTTCAAAAGAAATCGGTTTAAAAATTACAGAATAATTGAGGCGGATATAAGTTACTTATATTTGTTGTTCTTAAACTAATTAAATGTAATAACTTTATTACTTCACGATTACCTTTTTCAATGCAATGTATGTTTCAGCTCTTTTTCCGGGGTTGATGAAAGGGTATCACTCTGTGGGAGTCTATAGCAGTAGCTTCATAGAGGATGTACTTGCCCCTGCCATGGGAATGTGGAATATGTATCACTAGTTCAGGGCCATCACAGGTCTTGAGCACCAGCCTGTTGATGATGTCAACAAGGAGATTCTTTGACTGAACTGGGCGTAGACTCGTACAAAATAAACTATCTCAGGAAATTGCAATATCCAAGGTTCTCTGCAAACCTCCTGGCTACCATCAAAGGTTTGTACACGAAGCCATACAAATATACAAACACAGACATAATTTCAACCGTGATGATGGTTACAAACTGAGTAATCATTGGAAAGATGTGATTAACCATGCAAAAAAGATTTAACTACACTTATTTGGCCAATCTTATTTGACAGACAACTATTACAGGTTATTGATATACAGCCAGGCTTGTTTTACCATGTTTAGTTGTTTCTTCTTTTTTCACACTATTGTTATGTAGGCCAAGCTTAGTCACAAACCGTACCTCTCCATAACAATGGCTCACCCTCTTAAGCCTCACCTTACCATATGAATGAAAAGTGTGCCGTACTTGGCCCTTCCCCCCTCTCCAACCATTATATGTACGGAGTGGTAGCTCTTGCAATCTCTCATTTACTTGATACAGCTGTCGTGGCTGTGACGGTTCCACCTGAAGACGGAAGCTTGTGTTGCCTCCGAAACGTCGTGATTTTTATTTTATTTTACTTTTATTAATTTTAATGTTTTACCTACGTGACTTTACCGAAAAAACCTAAGAATATGAATCCTTGCAGTCACGAAAGCTTCAAATCTAGAATTGCAATATCCGACCAGTTTTCTTTCTGTTGTTGCTCTGAATCCATACAAGGAGCTGTAGAAGGGACTCGCATCTAGTTCTATTGCGTGATTCTCTGGGGCAGCTGTTCTCTGACACAGTTGATCGTACTGCTTCCTGCGAGTAGATATTTCTCTCCCTGCTGAGGGAAAGATCTACATCGCGTGACATCGCGTCAGTGGCACAGATGGAATATAATTTTTGCTCTTATGTAAAAATGCTGGAGAATCATTATTTTGTTGCTCCGCTTATAAATATTATCAGGCCGTGCCCTATTCATCCCTGACTTTTCTACGGTTTATTCTCCCTCATGGAAAAAAAACTTTTGCCTCAGACTTTAAGCCGAGCATAGATCTCCTTCCCCCGCACTCTCACTTTATCTCCCCCACCCTCCCTCTCTCCCCTATTCTCCCTGTCCCTGTCCCACTCAATCTCTTTTCTAATCCCGCCATTCTGTAAATGTATTCACGGACCATTAATTAAATTGCACGCCTATTAGGCCAACTCAGCGGATGCTTTTTTCGCGAGCCGTGAGATGCTCGCTGTGGGGTGGAGTGGTGGGGGGGGGAGACGGGAGTTTGTGGTGGCGAACGGTGGAAATAAAAAATTATTTCATATATAAAAAAAGACGCATTATGGCGGGCGCGCAACGCCTTCTGTCGCGCTTTATTACGAGAGCTCTCGCCAAGCGCGCCAGACCATTTGCGTATTAAACCTGCGTCGGCCGGAGAGAGCGCAAATTCATCGCGACAGCGTCGCCGTCCTTGACATTTCTTATGAATGGAGGTTGCCGTGTTGCCGCACTCGGGTTGGGAGTCGCCGGGGTTTTTCTCTTGAATAAATGCCGCGCTAATTCTCCGCGTGTTAGGCGTGATGGATCCCATGGCGAGGCCGTGCGGTAATTCAAGCCCGGGGTGGACCCCCGTTCTCCGAGTCTGCTCTTCCCCCCCCTTACCCTTCCACGGAGTTTACCGCACGCTCGGGTCGTCCGATGATGGTGATTGGGTCTCCGCAGGTGCTGAGGTTGGCACGCCCTTGCCGCTGCTCACCCATCTGATCTCGTTCCTCTCTCCCAATGCAAGGACTCTCCTTCCTCCTTGCTGCCCTCCCTGTATGGAGCTGTTTAATACCGTGTGCATTTTGTTTGTATTTGCTGTGCCCAGCCAGGTGATGCACAGTTAGAGATCGTTAGGTCAGTCCCGATCAGAGATGAACTCGGTCGTCATCCCATCTGAGCTGTATAAAATGCGTTTCTGCTTTTCAAGTCGACAGTGGTCGCCCGAGGCAGAGAGACTGGTTCCTGCAGTAGGAATGTGGTATTTACGTCACTGGTCCACGACTGTCATTGGCCATGAGTCCAGCCTCACTGCTCGTTTGAGAAAAGATGCATTCTCCTTTTTTTCACTTTGATAAGGTTCACTTTGGCGAGGTATTTTTGTATCTTGTGGAACGAAACTGTAGACCCAAACAATATGAATTCCTGCAGTCACGAAAGCTTTAAGTCAAGATGAAACTGTAGTTTTTAGGGAAAATAAGAGGTTGATGAAATGCTGCGAGACAGGTTATAATTCTTCTTGTTATCCTGCACCACTTTCTTGCCAAGTCAATGAATGCGAGGCTTTACCATATTGCGCATACAGCAATTTTATCATGTCATTATCATTGCATACCTCTTCCGTACCCTGTCCCTGAACCCATGCGGCTCCTGGGAATAGTACCGCCCCGAGTGAGAAGACCCCAGTATGCATTGTGGTAGCCCGGTGATTTAAGTCTTCCTGTCCCGTGTTGAGAGCTGACGGGTCGTAAATAAAGACACGCGTCCAACTGATTGCATTGCTGTCCGGCATGCGGGCTGAGAAATGACTGTGGCGGCTTGCCACAGTTTCAGGGAGTGAGCTTTTTCACAGTAAGAAAAAAAACGCTCGCTAGGGTGCAGTCGAAATTCATAGAGCCGAGTCATGCTTTAGCAGAGTGCTCGACTCACAATCAGAGTTCATGTGCCGGGCGGGGGGTCAGTTTGGCCTATAAACCCTCCGGGGTTCATCGAAGTAATAAATGGCACCACTTTGTGTCACAGTAGTAACAATTGCGGCTCACAACAAGAAGCATGTGGGTTCAATATCTGACTCGGGTGCTTTGCTGTGTGGAGTTTGTTCTATTCTCAGTTCTGCATGGGTCCCCCCCCCCCCCAGGTTTTCCTCCTATAGCTAAAGATAACATTTACTTTGGACACAGTGGCGATATGTTAACTACCTTTCCTGGTATACAGGAGGTTGTAGGTTCGATCCTGACCCTGACGCCTGTTTATTTGTTCTCCGCGTAGTCTCGTGGATTTTTCTTCGGGTTCTCTGGTATTTTCCTCCATTTAGAAATGTGCGTTTAGAGTATTTGGCTGTTATACATTTGCACTTGATAAGCCACTGTGTTGAGCTATCATTTGTGGTCTGGTCGTTTCTGGAAATAACAATAGAGCTCAGTGGGCTTTACCTGGTAAAATAAAAATAGTTTTCATAATATAGTTTTTTTGGGTTAGATTGCATATATAAATGTGTCGTTAAACCCGCCACCACCCGACACAGCCAATTAGTAAGCTTTGTCACGTAACTATAAAATGCCAATTCGTTACTAGTACAGCACACCGGTGTGTTGGAGAGCAATTCCACAACATTTATAATCTGAGTACGACGTTTTGCGTGGTGGCGGGTTTAACGAAACATTTAGATTTACGCGATGTAACCTAAAAAACCTAAATTGTGGATTGTAATAGGTCGCGAAAGCCTACGTGTTAAACTAAAATAGTTGATAGTTTTTTTTATAGTTTATACAATGTAACTGGTACGGACCAAACATGCTAATGGTCTACCCTCCTAAAAAGAGTCTTGAAACTGAGCTTGTCATTGACACAAGAATAAGAATATTACGATTAGAATGGTCAGGGTTGGACAGTACATGCAATCCTATTGTCAGAAAGTGTGCAATGCAACATCTGTAGGTCTTGCTGGTACCATCCTATTACCTGGCAACATTGCATGATAATTTAACATATTCTTCAGTTATTGCCGGTTTGAATTTTAAAAGATTTGTAAATAAATAATCTCCAGAAGGATTCACTGTTGATTTCATTTGGCCAGGAAGTAAATTGACGAAAATTATCATCTCAAATATATTTACTTATGTTAACAAAAAAACCTTCAACACATTCATCAATAACGCTGTGGCCTTTAAAGGAAAAATATACAATAGGTGACGTTTTTGGTAACGGCTCTTCTTCATAGCGCATCAATCCTAGAAGGGATATTTGCCCAAAACGTCACCCAAATTATACATTTTTCCTTTTAAGGTCACAGTGTTGTCATTGACGAACGTGTTGAGTGTTTGTTGTTAATTGTGCTTGTGCGCCATTGCCAACACAGCGGCAGCAGCAGCAGCAGCGTGACCAAATAATTTGTCCACTTCTGGCAAAGCGGTGCTGTGGTAGGGTGAATATCATGAATTAAAATTCTAATTTGGAGTCGACTCATCCCATCAGCTCCCCAGGGTCAGGTTATATGAAATGAATACCATTTGTGACAAGTCATCAGTAGTTGTTCGATAGATAGAATACCCCCTGTCAAAGGAATGTTTCCTTGGCAAAATTGTAAGTATCTATTTTGTGTGAATTATTGCATCTATATGTGGGGAGCGGTGGCGCAGTTGTTTGCGCACTGTGCTTCGAACCCGTCGACCCGAGTTCAATTCCCACTCAATGGCCAATGGCAGTGGCCATTATCTGAACTAGTCGTGGGCCTCCCCGAGATTGACTTAGCCTTAAATGAGTGCCGAGTGCGACGTGTAAAAATTAGCACTGGCTAGACAGACGGCCGGCCATGATTCTAACCACACAACCCCCTCGCGTGCCGTTCGGGCCTTCACAGGTGCTCGCTAACAGCACTTGTCCCAACAGCCTGTATAAACTTATTTGGGGGATCTTTGTTGTTTGTGTGTGAGTGTACGCATGCCTTGTCAGTGAACGCAATGGACAGTGGAAAGGCAGTACCCCCTCTCCAATCAATAACGGAGCTGGTAACGCAGCAGCAGCATCAGAACGTGTCCGGATAATTGCTATGGATCGAATAGGGAAAGAGCATTAATCAACACAAACGAGCCAGCTGCTTAGCCTGAGTTAAAAAAAAATAATAAATTAAATAACCACGTGTCACCGGCTTGAGATTGTACTTAGCACAGTGTGCCTGTGTTGCACAATTCGCTCAAATTAGTGTTTAATTAAATGTGCACTAAAGTTGTTTCGTGTTGACGCCGTAGCGGCTCGTTGTGGTTGATCCCGCTTTACACGAGCACCCCACAAACCCAACCCGGCTGCTGACATCCTTTTCGCAACGCCCTGAATTCCGCGACTAAACAACGTGCGAGTGGTGTTCCCCTCAAATGAGCCTGTGGGCATGTGCACGTCTCCTGTGTTACAGTCTTCAACCAGTGGGTAGATATTCCAAACTCCCCGTCGCAGGGGTGAGTTCGTCTGCACGACAATCACAGTTGCCTTTGCACTCGGGTGGTGTTTGTCTGTGGTGGTATCGATGGCGATTATCGTGGTAACCTTTTGATTTTGCGGTGGCACGTGCCCTGTACCTGGTTCTTTATTTAGCGTTCGTGGATCTCACGGAAAACGTAATGTGCACCTTGCAGGACAATAAGGTGGCCAGTTAAAGCCAGGACAGTAAGGAGCTTGCGGACCTGCTTATATGGGAATTATAGAGTTTGTGTGGATCTTGTATTCTAGTTTTCTTCCAATGGACTCAGTAAGAAATTGCTGAAATATACCAAGCAGCACAATCATTAAAGGGAGTCTTGAGCCTCGGCGAGTCATCAAAAGCCGGTTAGTGCCTCCGTACTCAAGCGAGCAATTGGTGGTGCTCATCAGCTTAAGGGGAGGCCCTGAGCCAATGATGGGAATTCCACCTTCCTATGAAGAAGCCATTTTCTCTATAGGACTACTACCAGTGTCTTCCAACAGAATGGTATCCATGTATGATAGCTTGAGTAAATCCCTGCAACTCTTAAGCGCTGCGTTAGTCTTGTCAACTCGTGCAAAAAACTAGGAGACGAACCCAGGGCCTCCAGAATGTAGCCACTGGTTTTTAGGATTTTCTTTTTTATATCAAATCCCAGGAAGTCTCACTTCAGTGGCTGGTTTGTGCAGCTTGTAGCTCTTGAGTTCTTCAGACCGTCCCCGCCGCCCGCTGTCCAGACTCGCAGCCTTCAGATGAGTAATACCCTTTTTAACCACCACGAGCAGAGGCATGTATTATTATGACTATTAATATGATTTTTGTCTTAATAATAGCCCCACGCATTACCGCGAGCTGTGTTTGGAAAATTGCATTAGGGATATGCCGATGCCCTTATGTTCGCGTGGATGTTATTAGGTTCCTCCCTACTCCATTTCTCTCCCGTCTCGCAGCAAATAGCGAACACAAAGTGCCCTTGTCTGTTTACCTCGGTGCTCCACAAAGCCACAGGGACTGGAGGTTTAACCCTTCGCCAACAGGGCGAGGTTTCAGAAGTTTATATCTTCGGGGGCTGGCTCGCCGTGAGGTTGTTAATGTCCACATTGGTGCACAGAGCTGACGCGCTCTGGTGGTCGTGCACAGCTGTGATCCAGCACTTGGGTAGTGCGGTTGGTGGATCATCCAGAGGTCAGAATGTGCCGTGAGGTTCCCAGCATTCTGGCTTGTGATGCGGCTAAGAGATGGCGGTACAGCAATTGGGGGTTGTTGACTGGTCTTGTGCGGATTTTCGAGTGTTTGAATCGGTGGGTTCTCTCGGGGTTCCTCCGGTTTACTCCCATGTGCAAAAAAACTCCTTCAAAAGAGACCAGGCCTAATGTGTATATGTGTGCGTGTATGTACGTACGCCTACTTTATGTGAGTGTGTACCATACATACGTGAGGTGGTGGCACGGTGCTTTGTCCACTGTTGCGAGTCTGGCAGCCCGAGTTAGATTCATCGCCGCAGTTCGTTTCAGTGGCGAGTGAGATCTGCACGGACAACGCAGTCTTTCCCCTTCACCAACGTGGGTTGCATCGCTTGCTTTCAGACACGCTTCTGCGGCCGCCTGGAACGCTCTTCCTCCCTATATTAGGAAGCTGCTGGAGCTATGGCACTTTTAAATCTAGATTGAAAACCCATTTATTTAGTACTGCATTTTGTGTTTAGTTTTCTGTTCTTACCCCGCACCTCAGATTCGCACGGTTGGCTACGTACGGCGCAAAAGAAGTCCAACATACTTACAAACATGGTCTAACACCTCCACGACTGACATCGTGTGGGGGGAGGTCTTCAGCCCGCAGGAGGGTAACAGATGGCTGCAACTTATTTATCCTTATTCTTGGTTCTTTCGGTAAAGTCACGTAGAAGGGAAATAACTAAATAATAAAACAATAAAATTCTCACGACGTTTTGATTGCAACACAAGCAATCATCATCAAGTGTGAAAACCACAGCAAGAACATTTGAAAAAAGTGGTTATAAATTATTTGGCGACGCTGTGTTGGCAGCGGTGCACAAGCATAGTTAACAATAACAAACTCGATGCACTCATCAACAACACTGTTTTTTAATATATAATCAGCAAGGATTCAGACAATAGCCCTTTTTCATAGCACGATAGAGGCCAGAGTGGTAGAGTGCCACTAATGTTAGCTCTGGCCGAAATGTTGTAGGAAATTTATTTATTTTAAGTCAGTGGTGTTGACGAATGTTCATTTCTTGAGTGGTATAGCTATACCGATGTCAAATGTATTGCAAACTATCTCCGTACGATCCAATCGCTCTGCACAATTTTCTCCTTTGGCCACCCGTTAGCTCAAGAATGACGATCCAACCGAATAATCTCGTTCCATCTTTGTCCTGTACCACGAAACGCAACACATTTGTCAATAAGGGCCTTAATAGGAAAAATATATATTAGGTTATGTTCCGGGCACCTTGTTCGTAACACATGACAGAGAGGCAGAGTGGATAATAAGAGTTGGAGAGTGCACTGGGCTGATGAGAATGACATTTTTTTTATGTTTTCAGATGACCATATGAATCGTCGCCTAATAGCTGACACATTCAACTTTACAGCAGCCATTTAAAAAACAGACAACTCCTTCAACGATCAACAAGTATTTTTAAAACAAAATCATTACCATTATAAAAAATATTTCTGGAACATTGCATCGTGGGAAGATTGTCGCTTGTATGCACAAGGCACAATGCGCTTCGCAAGGCGGTGTGCTTGTGCACCACTGCCAATGCGACATCACCAAATGCTTTGCCCTGTGCCAGCTTTGTTTAGTTCAGTCGCACTCTGCACCCTTTTATTCTGTGTCATTCTTCATTTGCATCGATCTTTCTCGTCCTTTGTCTCTGCTTCTCATTGCGCTTGAGTGTGTATCGCTACTTGTGGTACCCTCTCTGTATTTATTTGAGAGCCACGTCCAAACCACGGAGTCATCTTGACGTTTCTGGACGAGTGTTGTTTCTTGTACGAAATCCTCTTGAATATTTTATTTTATTTCTGCACAAGGGCCGCTGCCATGATGGTGGAATAGCACGATTGACTTCAGATGTCGCGGTTCGATCTCCCGGCATGGCTTTTGAAACGGTGACCAGGATTTTTGCCATTCTCCGCTTGTTTCCACCCAGCAGTATGAGTAGGCGCACCAAACTCCATCGGTAGGTCATGTGTGGTGGGCTAAATTGTGGGATACTCCCACCTCTTTGAAGACGTATGGTCAGTGTAAAAGAGTAGGCCAAAACATACCCACTTCACCAGGACTTTAGGGATCCCTCAAATGGAGGTTATATCGTCAGCAGTTGCATGAGCAAGGAATTGCAGGGCTGCACCTTTAACCTACGTGTACAATAATATTCTCGTTTAAGCACAGTTATGAACTCCTTGATTCAAACCCCAGCACCCCAGTGGTGCTGGCTCCGTGCTATGCATCACTATCACCATTGTGCCATTGCTTCTCTGGCACCTGTGCCACCCGTTACCGCGTTTAACATCGCTGCACCCTGTTGTGCACCGCACGTGTCCCCAGCCCCTGCCGCTGCTCCGCCGGGACACCGGCTTGATGCTGACAATATCTCAGGAGCAGGCTGCCTGCCTCCTGGCCAACGCCTTCTTCTGCACATTCCCCCGGCGCAACGCCACCGGGCCTCGGAGCGAGTACTCGGCCTTCCCCGACATCAACTTCAACAGGTGCAGCGGTAGCAGCAGTGCACTCGCTGTGCGTTACAGATTGTACACACCGTGTGTCATGCAGTACACACGCACAGGCCATGCTGTACACACCGTGTGTCATGCAGTACACACACACATGCCATGCTCCCTCTATGTAGAGTATTTCCTGCTGTATACACAAGACATGCTCTTCGACTCATAACGGCCATGCTCCAGTGTTCACACAAAAAAAGTTTCAGTTCAAAGGCACGCTGCAGTCCATGCACAGGCTATGCTCCCTTACACATACTCTGTAATATATTGCGCACACTTTCATGTTGCTGTGTACACGGTATATGATGCGTTACACAGAGGCCATGCTGTATTATACACACCATGCAACGTATCAGTTTATACGGAGCCAGTGCCACTGTATAAAGTCAAAGATCCCCCTTATAGCCTTAACAGACTTTTGAGGCAAGTGTTAGTGAGCACCTATGAGGACTGGCACAGTACACGGGAGTGGGTGGCCACAGCCACGCTCAGCCTCATTTGTCTCCCTTGTGGTCACGTTTACACACCGCACCAGGTACTCATTTAAGGCTGAGTCGACCAAGGGGAGGCCCAGGACCGGTTCAGATATTTGCCACTGTTATTGGTCACGAGCGGGAATTGAACTCGGGTCACTGGGTTCATTGTGCAGCGCATACACTGCTGCACCACCACTCCCCACTTGTCGATATACACAGTAACACCCAGGTAATGCTGAAGCTTAGATCAGAGTAAGACCTGAGCTTTTGTAAATCTCCTTTCACAGGGAGATTCTCATACTGCACTTGGTCTTACTATCACACCTCTAATTGTTAAAACGGGCGACATTGCACTGATGGTCCATACGTGTGACAAAGCCACGATCATTTCCTGTGTCACAGTGGCAAAGCCACTTGACATTTGCTGTGTCACAGCTTGCTATATTAACCGTAATGCAACCTCACTCTCAGTTGCTGATTGAAGTTATTGTGTAGGTCAGATTAATGGCAGATACAAATCTTCTTTCAGTTGAGCAAAGTCAACAATGATGGAAGCAAAGTTATCAATGAATATTATGAATGAATCCACTTGGTGATTTAAAATTATGAAGATTGGGGTGCAAAGATTTTTATTGTTAGCTTTGAAGTAGATTACTCCTTGCGTTGCCGTATAGGAACCCTCAAATGCCAAAGGTCAATCGATCGGTTTAATTGCCCTGTGACCTTCCACTGGTCCTTGTGATTCTAACAAGATCAAATTTGTCAATATTTGCTTGTCTGTGAATAGCCTGTCAAAGCTTTTTCATAAGTCGTATATTTTATGAATTTTATGGACATGCAAAGGCACATTTGTGAGATTTTCAAAGCATTGCGGCCATCACATTGGCTTGCAACTGGCACAAACGCCCACAATAGTTAGCCACACATAATGGGCAATGCTCCTGAACCTCAACTGCCAGCCTCACTTTGAATGTATTACTGTTATTTACTTTTACATTTTACAAATTGATCGACCCGTTCCTGTAATCAATTAAAGCTGACTGCGGTTAATCATCTAATTGTAGATAATAAATGACCGCGTGTAGCAGGTGGGGAGGGTGGAATGAGGCGGTTGTAGGTGGGGGACAGATGACCGCTAAACGCTACTGCCTTACAAATTGAGTGGGACAAATTAACGAAATATTGCAGTTCATGCAGACCTGCAAAATTACCCTCATAGTCATTTAACTAAATATATAAGCAGATAATATGCCCCCCTCACATGCCTGTATCTCCACATAAAAAAACAAGTGTCTTTCACAACCCATCAGCTGCACAGCAGCATTGTTTCAAGACGTGAAAACTCCAGACTGGTTTCAACATTCAGTGTCTCAGCAGTCGCACTTGCTTCAATCACCTCTCTTGACGTTATGGTGTCCGAGTTCGATGCAAACTGACATCATATATAACGTTTTACATTGGGGTGAGTTCTATTGGCAAGCGCCTGTTTAGATTGGAGCGACATACGAGGGTTGTTATGTGGCCATTACCACATCCAACCGCGTTTGTCTCTCCAGTGTTCACACACTGCAAATAATCAAGAAAAGTTCAGACGCCACAAATATAAAAAAAAGCCTCAACACATTCGTAAATAACGCTGCCTTAAAAATAAAAAGGATGTAATTGGCAACGTTTTGGGCAATGGTCCTTTTCCAGAGAACACAGAGAGGCTGGATAGGCCGAGTGTGACTAATGTCAGCTCTGGCCGAGAATCAAACTCGGGTCTCTAGGTTTGTAGCGCAGCACAGTAGCTACTACACTACCGCCTCCCATATACAGACACACACCAGGGCTGGGTTGCCACGGACCACCGTGCCCGGATTAATATTTAAAAGCTCACACGCATGCTATAATGATGCCACTCTAAGAAGCAGGGCGCTGACATTTGCAAACAGACGCCAGTTAGGGCCCAAGTCACCAATTTGGCAAATGGGGGCATTTGCTGTTTTATTTATTGCAACGTGCCGGCCCTTTTTAAAATATGGTATTAGAATCTGAGTGTTTGTATTCAAGCACGGCTGAGTGGCACTGTGGCAGAATGCTCGACTCGCATGCAGAAGGGCTCGAGTTCAACTCCTGGTTAGACATTGACCCATCCTGCCTTTGAATCGAGGAACGATTTTCTTCGGAATGAAACATTTCCCAACGGCCATGGAATTGTACTCGTTTCCATCAGCATCTGGGAACATTGATGGACATTGCACATTCCTGTGCCGGGTACCAGTCCCCCGCATAGGGCTTTCGCTCTTGACTTCTGATAAATCTTTTGAATCTAGATTGAAAAATCAATCTAGACGCGATTCGTTTTTTTGTACTTCCCCGCACCTCCGATTAGCACGGTCAGCTATGTACGGTGCGAAAGAAGTTCAACAAACATCATACATACGTAAAGTGGTGTGTATTTTATGAACCTCGAAACGATAATGGTCGAGTCGACCCCCCCGAGCGCCATTTAAATTTGGGACTCTTCACTTTGCTCGTAGATATCTCTGCCGCAACGCCGCGCGAAACGATGCTCTTTGGTTTTTTTGGTAAAGTCACGACAGGTAAAAAGTAAAAAAAAATGACAACAACTACATTAAATCACGACGTTTCGGGCGCAACACAAGCATCCGTCTTCAGGTGGGGACAACGTAGTGAAAGCACAACCGTAGCGAAAGCACAACCGCTTAAGTGTTGTGCTTTCGCTACATTGTCCCCACCTGAAGACGGACGCTTGTGTTGCGCCCGAAACGTCGTGATTTAATTTAGTTGTTTTAATTTTGAATTTATTCTATTTTTTTTACCGACGTGACTTTACCGAAAAAACCAAAGAGTATGGATCCTTGCAGTCACGACAACTTCAAATCTGGATGTTTAATATATTTGTCTTGAGTGTTATTATGCTATCAAGTTTGTTTTTACATTGACACGAAAGTTCCAAATTAAAACAATAACTATGCTTGCATAACAAATGACCAAATGTGAATGTAATTATTTTGCGAACTGAAATGCAGGCAAGCATAGTGATATATACGTCTAAAAAACCATGTTTAATTGAATTGTATTATCATAGCTTAAACGTGTTGTTTTCTGCAATTTAATTACAATGTATACTGACATTTTAGTGCATTAACAGTCTGCTTTGTCAGAATAATATCGGTTGTTCCACGGATAGTCTTTCCCCCTGCATTGCAATGTGGACTTCACCACGAGTGTAGTGCCACCATTGGAGATGAGCTCTGCCCTATGCTCGATAAAAGTGAGCATGAAAACACTGGCAATTTTTTGAAACTATAGAAGTCATAGTTGTTTCAGACATTATTTAAAATGATTTTAAATATTTAAGGGAGTGGATTTAACGAAAATGTTTATTGTACCAGGTACGGCCCACTCACTGGCGGAGCCAGTGGGGGGGATGGGGTGGCACGTGCCCCCCCCCCCCCCATGATCCGATCGAAATCCCTAACTTCGATCGGATCATTGGAGTTTATTAGTAATAAATCGGAATTTTGCGACTCCCACTGCCACTGTGTAGCATATTGTGCCAGGGACTCTATGAGATAATAGGACAATAATCTTGAGTCCATAATTGGCAATAGGTAGTAGCAAAGCGGTTTTAAGTGACTCAGAATTGTGCGCAGTTGCGTATACAGCACACGACTTTTCTGAAGGCATACCATTTAGCGAGCGCAATGCCGATCACACACGGTTCGAATTTGACCCCCGATCGATGGCTGCGCTATCGCCGCACATGCGTTGAATAAAAAGCAAGGGACAAGTCCTTACTTACTAACAACTCCTATCATTTTTCATTGCTGGAGGGGTTGCCCCCCCCCTACCTACTAAGCTATATTGCTCTTATTTAGAAGCGACTTGGCCACAAATTATTGCCAAATGAAGTGGCTTATGGTTTGGAAATGTATAGCAGACAAATACTCCAGATGCATGTTTTTAAATGTGGAGGGAAAAACTGGAGGACCTGCAGTAAAATCCATTCGACCATGGGGAGAGTGACATTCAAAATTCAAATATACAGGCGTCAGGATCTGGATCGAACCCACAGCCTCCTGTATACCAGGCGAAGTATTTAACATCTCGCCACTTCCCAATTAATTATCCTAACCATCATAATCATTGCCATATTGCTCTTTCCCAGGCTCTTTGAAGGGAAATCGGACCGCAAGTTGGAGAAGCTATCGGCCATCTTCCACTACTTCTGCCAGGTCTGCACCAAGAGTGAGTAGTGCCACCTCTGCGGAGACTTTGCTGAGCTCCCGAGCTCTCCCTCAACTCTGCGTTGCCGTCCGCTGCGTTTGTTGAGCCTGCTGGAACTCCTCGTTACCAAACCTTACGCACTTAACCTGAAGCAAGTTGAACAACAAGTTCGGGTATTCTTTTTTTTATTGTTGATCGAGAAACCGCTTCTTGTTAAGTTTGTATTGCTTGTACATGGTCACCACTTTACGTGTTGGCACATTCAGATGATATTTGTATGAACACACTATATATAAAGGGTGTGGTGGCCTCAACCACTTTGACCGTATTCTTGGTTCTTTCGGTAAAGTCACGTAGAAGGGAAACAATAAAATAATACAAATATAAAACAATAAAATTCTCACGACGTTTCGATTGCAACACAAGCAATCATCATCAGGTGTGAAAACCACGGCAAGAAATTTTGAAAAAAGTGGCGTTTTTTTTATTGTATTGTTTTATAATTTTATTATTTTATTATTTCCCTTCTACGTGACTTTAGCGAAAGAACCAAGAATATGAATCCCTGCAGTCACGAAAGCTTTAAATCGCTTTGACCGTGTTGATACATTTCATCAACCTGGAGAAGGTTATTGAGTTATACCCTGACTTGGGTTTGAACTCGCAACCTTCTGGCTACCAGATAAGCTTCATAAACCACAGTGACTACTCAGGGTGTATCACTCGCACGCATGTATATATTGCTCTACATGCTACCACCCATGTACACCTGTTTGTAGATACCAACATACCTATTCTCACGCTTTCTTTCACCCATTCATTTCTCTGGAACGCACGGCATTTTGAGCAGTGACAAGCAATGCAAGATTACTTCGCCGAATGAGGGTAAATTTGACCCTGGAGAAAAATCGAGTTGGGCGCTGCGCATGATGAGCTGTTAAAAGTGCGTGAATTTCGGGGTGAACCTTGGATATTTAGCCAACAAATTGTTGAACGGGCAGGGACGCAGCTGGAGTTGGGAGTGGCCCGAGCAGCCATATCGGCAGGAGGTCCCTGTACATCTGTTTTACCCCCGTTATCCAGGGTCACCCTGGGGCCATGCCTTATGTATGTATGTTGAACTGCCTTCGCTCCGTACGTATCCAACGGTGCTAATCGGTGTTAGTTCTCACAGGGGCACATACATTTGCGCACAGACACAAAGACAAATATCCCCCATATAGCCTCAACATACTTTTGCGGCAAGTGCTGTTTGTGAGTAGTACCTATGAAGGCCGGCATGGCACACGAGGGGCTGGGTGACCAGCACCACGCCGGGCCGCTTTTGTCTCCCCAGTGACGATGTTTACCCACCGCACCAGGTACTGACTGGAAACGAAGTCAACCTAGGGGAGACCTATGACTGGTTCAGAAATGCGTCACTTGTGTTGGCCGTGGGTGGTAATCGAACCCATGTCACCGGGTTCGTCGTGCAGTGTGCTACACCCTGCGCTACCGCTCCCCACACTCACTCGTACACGCAGGCGGAATGAGGGGAGCAGTGCGCTCGAGAGCGCGATACACAGACAGACAGGGACACGCCCCGACGCACATGCCCCACTGTGATTGAGTGTGCGTCCCGTCAGTCCAGCCCACTCCTCCTCCTCTCTGTCTTCCATCCATCACTCACATGACTCATCGAAAACACCGAATACATGTATAGACACACATGCACGTACGTAGACATATCTGTACACACAATGTACAATGCACACATGCGTGAGACACATTCACACACGTTGTTGCACGTGCACACATGCGTACAATTACCAAGATCCTGTATGTAGCCTTTCAGAGACTGTTGGGGCAAGTGCTGTTAGCGAGCACCAAGTGGCAGTTGCACCCCCTGCGTTCGCCACTGTGCCAACTCGCTTTGTTTTAGCCACCTGGTGCTCTGCTCGTTGTGAGCTTTGCTCCCCCGTCCTCCATCGTTGTTGGAGAGCAAGCGCCCCTAACTGCTCGGTAGCATCCTTCATGAGCCTCCTCCACAGAAACCTTTTTGGTCAAGTCTTCAAAGCTCCCAAGTCCTCCGTCATAATATCAGCCCATCTCTGCTCTAGACCGGGCCGTGCCCGCTTTTCCCACGCTATCCGGCCAAACAGAACTACCTGGTTGGCCATCCTTAGACCGCACATGAGCATTGATCAACCCCGTATTATATCTCACTGCCAGATGAAAATTCCATTGATAAAGGATGCTTCTCAAACGACGTAGTCAAAAATAACCATACCTTTGTAGGCTAATACAGCCACGCAGACATATACAGACATGAACTCATACGAAGAAAAATTCCGCATTCTACATTATTGATATTTAAAATGATGCTTGCCATTCATGTACAAGGTCAGAAACTATGCTTCAGGCAGCAACGGCAGCCAGTCATGCTCCTAAGATTTTGACAACCTTGCAAGTTGTTTTGGCTTGTATCCGCTTAGCTGTGGTGCGTTGCTGTCGAGGGAGGGAGGCATGTAGGTAGGGAGGTAAGGAATGATGGAGGGGTTCTATTCCTGGATGAATCTGGATCAGAGTGAACAAGAAAACCACTGTGAAGGCCAACGGAGCCGCCTCAATGGCATAACCATGTTTCAATAGATGATCATACGTCACTCAGTAATACGTAAACTATGCAGATGAAATCGGCGTCACAGTGTCTCTGTTCCGACTGGCGTTGAGTAGGTGCTCAACTCTGCTCGTAACAGTGAGCCGTTGTGATCATTCCAGATTGCTATGACAAGGGCCAGTCTGTCCCCGGGACAGATGTTGCGACTGCATTGTTCCCACGCTTCAGCGACGCCCCCAGCACTTTCGCGCCACCGTGGCCGTGCGCATAGGAGGCTCACGAGCACGCTGCATTTTGTTCTCAAGTTTAAAGCGGATTGACCGTCAAATATTATTGAGACTTCTTTCGCGTGGCTGATGTCGATGCAGAGCAACAGCTACAATTTAACACTCAGGTGGTCAAGCCAGACAACCGTGTCAGGAGTAGCAGAGTGTATCATCATTGCTGTGATGTCTCCTTTGTATTTGTGAATCGGGCATTGCGTCGCTATATGTTGTATGGTGCATCAGGTGATTTGTGCAGTGGATGCGGTTTATAGTGGACCATGAGCTTCGTGGAAGATCAAACCCAGTGATCTTCTGCATTTGGTCTTTCACAACAAGGTGTTTACGAGTTTTTTTGAACCCCATTCAGCTCAATATATCAATAGAAGTAGTAGTAATATGACGGTAATGACTCGTGCTGTTAGCATGAAACAAAGCCAGAGTATGCATATACACACGTTTGTGGCTGGTCCTCATCTCCGTTGGCCGTGCCGAGCTGGTGGTCGGTTGTTCAAACTCCTGTGGCAGGGGCGAGTCTTATTATCCGTATGACAAGCGCTGTCCTCTCCGCACAAAGTGCCGCTCATTTTATTGGCCCCGGAGGGATGAATGGCTGTGTTGACCGCTGATTACGAGTCAAACTCGGAACCTTTGTATCATCAGCCACGCTCTCTGACCGCAGCATCAATTCATCAGGATGCTGAGATAGGAGCAGTGTGTGGAAGCCTTTTAAAATGAGTACGTACATGTGTGTGGCCATGCTAGGATTGTGTTACTAAGTCTATAGTATTCGTAGTTATTTGGAAGGTACTTTTACTTTCAGTATTAATATAGTGCAGCTTAATCAATGAAGAATTGTGCTTCGCACGAAGCCCCGCGTGATTCTGACTGCTCGTACACTGACAGCATTTGGCAAATGACAGCTGTCTACTGCAAATGGATGCACACAGACACACGCACGTACAGACACACATGCACAGACGAACAGGCACACGCGCGCACTCGTACACACGCGCGGACACTCGCAGGCACTCATGCATGCACTCAAGCGTCGTACGCACGCGCTCGCTTAATTTAGAGTCGAGGCTGGATTTATGCCGCAAACCTGATCACTCGCTTGCAAAATAAATAATGTTCCTGCAAGGATGTCTGATTTAGATGAAACGTTTTTGGTCGGTTGGGGGTGGTTGGGTTATGGAGAGAGGTAGGGGAGGAAGGAGTCCACAAGAGTGAGCGTAGAGGCTCTGAGGCGTTGGATAAAGGAGTCCCGCTGTGTTTACAAAGTGAAAATTAAGTTATAGTGTCGACAAACTCAAAGGAGCATGGCATGGTGCTCATCTTTTGTTGGTGGCTCAGAGCCAGGGGTGGGAATTGCACAATATTGTGGCAGGACCAGTCTCAACTAATACAAACTATTTTTTTATTTACCAGGTAAGGCCCCACTGAGCTATTATACAGCTCTTTTTTCAGAAGCAACCTTGGCCACTAATGATAGCTCAACGAAGTGGCTTATCATCACGTGGAAATGTATAACAGCCAAATACTCTAAACGCATGTTGATTCTAAATGTGGAGGCAAAAACCGGACGACCCAAAGAAAAATCTTCATGACCATGGGGAGAACTTGCAAACTCCAAATATACAGGCATCAGGGTCGGGATCGAACCCACGACCTCCCGCATACCACGACCTCCCGCATAACAGGCGAGGGAGAAAACATCTCGCCACCATGGCACCTCTCTGCAGGCCAAATCACTGCTGACTTTCCACAAAGCATTTACAATTGCAGGGAACCCCATGGGGATGGTGGGTTGAGTTAATCACCTACCAGTTCAAGACTAAAGGGGGTGACACACATTGGCCCAGCTATTGACCCAGCTTTTGGCATGCTTTAGTTCTTCCCCAAAGACATCAGTTGGCAGCTCCGGTGGGAATCGAACACTCGACTGTGTAGCGTGGCTCAATGGCTAAGCCACTGACTGGTACACATCACAGTCACTTTTTTCAAATGTTCTTGCTGTGTTTTTCACACCTGATGATGATTGCTTGTGTGGCAGTCGAAACGTCGTGAGAAATTTATTGTTTTATATTTTTTTTATTGTTTCCCTTCTACGTGACTTTACCGAAAGAACCAAGAATATACATTGTGCATATGTTTTTATAATTGCATTACATTCATTTAGAGAATGTACCTTATATATCATACACACACACGTAATGCCTCTCGGATCTTTTGGGAACAACGTATCATCCCTGCAATGGTGATGCAATGAGTACCACTTCGTAGGTCGCAGTGGTTGTGCTATGGAAAGACAGGACAGAGGGATGTGAATTTGCGCAGTCTTCTTCAGATTACTCGCGCAGATCAATTAACTTCGAGAGCTCATTGGAACAAGGAGACACTTTGACTCAATATGCACATGTGTTCAAACACATGAAGTCACTCGCTGCAGTACACTAGTGCATCGTGGGTGCATATATGCACCAACACACAATTCCTTATTGATTGAACAATTAATAATTAATTTCTCAGCAGAAACCTAACGCATCTTATGAATCTGTTTGAATCAAAGATTCACCCCAATGAGTTAGTGAGGTAATGAGTGTGCCTGTAGCACAGGAGGAGACTTGTATGATGCTTATAATATGAGCATTTAATAGAAGCCTGGAGGTGGTGGTGGCGAGGCATGTGGCCTGTAATCCAGCACTGTGCGTTACAAGTTTAAATTATGATGATATTACTCAGATGCAGCTTTGACTACTTGAGCAAGCTCGACAATAGAGGCCATTAAGATTTACATTGCTGATGTCTTTAACGTGTGCACTTTATTGCAAATTTCAATGTATAGTATGTGCACACAGTGTTTTATATCTATATATAGATATAGATTGCTTCGATGTAAATCCGTAAGCATATGTGTGCACTGACTCACCGCTCACTGCTTGGCACTTCATTCTATTCATATGAATAACATGCAGGCATGTGTGTGTGTGTACGAATATGCATGTGTGTGTGTATGTGTGCGTTTGGGGAGCAGTAGTGTAGCAGTTAGCGCGCTGCGCTAGAAACCCGTCTACCCTAGTTCAATTCCCGCTCATGGCCAACACCAGTGATAATTATCTAAACTGGTCCTGGGCCTCCCCTAGGTCGACTCGGCCTCAAGCTTAGTATCTGGCACGATGTGTAAACACCGCCGCTGGGAAGACAAAGGTGTCACGGCGTGGTGCTGGCCACCCACTCGCTCGTGTGCCATGCCGGCCTCCATAGGTGCTCGCTAACAGCACTTGCTCCTACAGTCTGTTAAAGCTATACGGGTGATCTCTGTTTGTGCATGCGTGTGTGTGCGCGTGTGCGTGCCATCGGTAATTGTGTATTGATCCCAAGTCATTTTCTCTTGCCCAGTGGACAGATTGACATTGCTAGCATAAACTGTCCCCCACCTGTGTGGATATTGTGGAAATGCCGGAGCAATTGGATAATGCAATATGTCATGCTGTGTGTGTGTGTGTACATCTGCCTTCATTGATAGGATTAAACGTATATGCTCGCTTGCCGAGAATCCCCAGCGATGATTAGGTTGGCTTTTAGTGTGTGTGTGTGTGCGCGTGGGTAGTGGTGGCACGGTGATTCACGCTGCACTACGATCAAGGTGACATGGGTGCAGTTCCCATCCATTGACATCGTCAGAGGAATGCACTTGGGTAAATTAGTTATTGCTCTGCCCTAAGTCGACTCAACCTTAAATGAGTAGTACCTGGCATGGTGCGTAAACATCAACATTGGGAGACAAAAGCAGACTGGCGTGGTGCTATACCCACACCACCCCTGTGTGCGGAATGTGATCCTGAATTGGTGCTTGCTTACGGCATGTGGCCTGTGTAGCGTTAACAGGGGATCGATACCTTGTCATCGTCAAACTCATTGTGCTACGATTATTGGTTTCGTAAGTTTAGTTTGACCGGGATGGACATCATCACCAGTGACATTTGGTATCTCGTTTTGGCCTGAGACTCGCTGAGATCACCTCAACCTCCAGTGCATGTAAAGTGGCATCCACCTGGATTGGTTAAGAAGTTGGTGGGTTTGAACATGCCACTTTTTCCATTGAGAACCGAACACTCTTATCCACGGTGCCAACCGGCCAGGTTCCCCATCGTTCCTCGGGCTTCGTGAAGCTCGCCTGCGTCAAGTGCTTGTGCGTGGGTGTTGTGGGAGTGCACCGGGACCCACACTCTTGATGAATGACGTGGGCAGCAACTATTGGATTCCCGTTTGATCCGCTCGGGGCCTTCCCTAACGATCCACGCATTAACAAACCCACTTCTCATTAGCACCTGCTTCAAAATTTGAATTTCTCCTGGGATGAGCTAATGCCGTAACTTTAGCTAAATTGTCATCGGCCACCATCTTATAATTATTTTTCATTACGTATCTTTTTTTCAATTATTTTTGGTCGCTCACTGTTTAGTGTCCAAGCCCATCCAGTTAGTGAGCCTGATGCGGGGTGGCGGGTGGTATTTACGCTGTGCGGACAGCTGGATTTAGCCTCGTGGTCACTGCTGCCAGCACTGAACGAGTTTGCAGAGTCGAGGCTTCGTGTCCCATGACAGCCGCTTACGGCTATGTCTTTGTGACCGTGGGGAAGAGGTGGTGTATAACTTTCCCCAGCAATCAACTTAAGCTATGTGGGGGATCTTTGTCTTCATGGATGTTTCTATATGTTAGTGTATGCTCGTGGTATCTGAACCTCTCCTCTATCTCCCCTACACCAAGTCACTATTAAAGGCGTGCATTGTATTGTCAGCAAATGTCTCCACTTGGGCATCACAGGCCTTGTATGTGTAAGAATTTAAGTTGTTCCATTCATGCAAATTCTATGAGAATGATTCATTTGTACTAAATGGAGCGAACACAAATGTCCGTTGAGATGGAAAACATGAACAATACGATCGAGATTGGAAAAACGAGATAGGAAATGAGTTGACTAATCTATATTTGAAGGTTTGAGTTGACGACAAACTCAAACGGCGACAGTACGTCAACTCGCCGAGGGGTGGCATGGAAGTTAAGTAGTTCGTAGTTTTATTGTTTGTTATATTTTTATTTATTCACATATTTAACTCGGAACATGCCACCCCTACTCACATCACTTTTGTGCCCCTGTGGTCTACAAAACTTAACGGGTGTAATCTCTTTGTGTGGATGTGTGTGCTTCACTGGGCTGTAATTGTTTTGACCCGGGGTTCAGTTGCTGGCCATACTCAACCCGAGCAGCAATCGGGCTCTGAATCTGCACCTCGACTCGTTTAACTTATTGTTACGTACGACCAGAGATGGCTGCACATTGTTCAGTTCATACTATACCCCACAATTTCCAATTTGGCCTTGAGGTGCTCGCTAACAACATATACCCCATCGATCTATAACGCAATTTGTAATCTCTGTGAGTGCATGAACAATGTATATTTGTCCGTGTAAACATGTCCATTTTAATAACTGTGCAGAATCAGGCACATCGTAAATGTACCAAATTATGTTTTTATATCGTAGCATTGCTAAAGTGTTTCCATTTCCATTAGCGCTGATGGTTAAGTTAAATTATCGCTGCCTTTTTATTATTTACTCATAAAATGTTGATTGAGCACCAATTCACCCGCTGTCATGAACTCCCTTGCATCACTGCGGAATTGCATCCGAGTTGTTTTGGCCTTGCCACCACCTGCTCTTGAGTCTGAATCAGTATTTTCCATTTCACTTCCCTTAATGCGTCCTTTGTATAACCAAACTAGGGCCTATTGAGATGCAATAGCTCTTGCGGACACGTCAGTTCATTGTCCTTTAGCCAAATACGATTCCATTGATATTGACGATATTTTTCAAGCAAACTTGTATATAGTGACCTTCATATGACCCAAAGGTTTGCTGTCATTTTAAAGACGTGGGACGGGAGGGGGTGATACATTCATCATCCTTGATTTAGCCAAGAAAGAGAGCTCTAAGATTAATTGTGACCAGTTAAATTCAGTGTACTTTTTTTTAACCGAGTGGGAGATCATTGACGTTTGTTAAATTGCATCCTTCACACTGGGGTTCAGTTCGAGTCTACCTTCTCATTCAACAAACAATATTTAATTGAAATGCATCGCCTCTTGACGAAGGCAACCACCGTAAACTTAGTGGCCTTCGCCTAACAAGCTGAGAGATCCCATTGAGATGAATTGGCTAATTCTCAGGGTCAAAATAATCAAGTCGACTCACAGAGTCCCTCCCCCCACCCCTGTTCAAATGAGTAATGGATGCAGCACTAATCTCTATTGGTGGACCTGAGTTAATGGTGGAGATTCCTCATGAACAGTGTTTCCATATTACGACAAATGTTTTCTTCCTTACAAAGAAGTACTTGGTCTGTCACCCATAGAGGAATGGTGGGCTTAGTTTAGCCCACAACCACCCCCCCACCACGCCGAGATTTAATGTCGCGGACCTTTCTCACGTGCGTTGAGCACACGAACCAAAGTGTAAGCTGGGCCACGTGGACTTCATTTTGATCAGGATTGATGAAATGTTATCTCTCACCCAGACGTCCTATCAGACTCGGGTTAGGATCCCCTGCGTCTTTAGCCGGGCGACGGTGGCGCACGCCTGTAATTCAGTGCTATGGAGGTCAGGGTTGGCGGATCGCACATGTTAGGAAAGTCCCCATGGTCGTCGAGGCGCCCAAACCCTTTACTAGTTCACAAGGCGGTACAACAAGAATGTGGATGTCGCTTGTTCTGCCTGTATGGGGTAACGTTGCCCCCTCATGAGCGTGGGTTTTCTCCGCGTGCTCCAGTTTCCTCCCACGTGTAAGCTTTCATTAATTGGCTGAAAACATCTTCGTATATGAGGGACCACAGCTCGGCAATTGTTGGTGCCGGTTCACCGCCTGGCTGCATTCCCGCTCGCCTGTGGTTCCTCGCGCCTCCGAGTCGTTCTCTGTCTTCGAGAACGAGCGAATGCTGTGCAGCGCGTGACAACTTCTAATTATACTCTTAGGTTTTTTCAGTAAACCCACGTAGGTACCTAGGTTTTTTTCGGCAAATTCACGTAGGTACCTACGTGACTTTACGGGAAAAAAACTTCAAAAACCTAAGAGTATGAATCCTTGCAGTCACGAAAGCTTCAAATCTAGAACTTCGAATTATTTATTATTATTACTATGAGTGAAGAATTGCTGCTGACAAGCCAGTCTTTGTTTTCTGTCCTCCGCAGTGCCGACAGGATTGCTGACGTTTCACAGAAAAAAACTTGAAACGAAAGTTGAGTGGGAAAGGTAAGTCTTTTGTTTTATCAGAGTAAACATTGTATTTCCACAGCATGAATTTCAGCTTCATGATTGCATTTCAATGAGTTGTTTTAATTTACACATATCCCACTGGGGGAATCGGGAAAAATTAGGTAAACAAAAAGGGCATCTGCATCTGTAACACCAATCTCAATATTTTCTTCCTGGTTTACTTTAGCCTACATAACTGGTTTTATTTTCCTACAACTTTCAATGACGTGTAAGCAAGAGGTCATTGCTATCCAAGTAAGAGAGAGATGAACAATCATTGGGGTATATATTAATGTACCATTGTGTCCACTGAACCTGTATCGACATTGCAAGCCAAAGTGACTCCCCACTCAAACAGACAATGGTGGCAGCACTAGTCTCCCTGAGCCAATGTTGTATGTTCCATGTTTCCATGGAAAGTGGCCAGTCTCTCCATAGGCTGTTCAGTGCCATGAGGACATTTGGGTGTTATCGTCAGTTGTTTGCCTCTTAAGCCATCAGGGACATGTCACTGGACATAAAACATCTTTCTTTCCAGAACCCATTCACTCAGTATATTTGTACAGAAGGGAGGTTTCTGGCCCACTTTCACTCATAATCCCCATGCGATGATGACGACATGATGAGTATTTTTCTGGTGGTCCAGTTTCTCTCATTCGTACAAAAATTCCCAAAAATGAATGTCTTTGTACATTGGTCATCGGACATGCTTTAGTTCGATACTATTAAACTCTGTCCAGTGCCGCTCACCTAGAAACTCGGCCGTTCGTTATGAATGTCACTCTCAGCGCAAGGTGGGGGGGGTGCGTTTTGAGTTTCTGACACCAGGGCTCAGACATTTTCCGAGCTCGCAAAACATTGTAATTTTGCATATGACCTGAGCAGTACCTTCTGAAAAAAATAACTAAATAAAGAATGCCACATTCCTCTCACCAGAGGAATGTAGCATTTCCACATCTAGATGAGGGCCACTCTAATATATTAACACTACTGGATGTTAATTTGAGCAGGAAGCATACGTGCGAAGGTTTATGGGACGATGGTTCAAGAGTTTTAACCTAATATCCTATCCAGGGTATAGCTGATTGTTTAATAAGCAGAGCTTCCAGTCTTGAGATTCTGAATCCAAATCCTGACCAGGAATAGACTGAGACCCATTATCTTTATCATCTTATAAGAAGGCAGTGTTGTTTGTACGAACAGGATATACTGGTACCTGCCATACACATGTGGCATTTTAAACAATGCACCCGGACTCACAAATTAACTTAATTACTCCAATATGGCGTTTTAAGCACAGTATCACAGCATGTCAGCACTGCTGTATGGACACAGCTCAATTACCATGTGGTAAAGGGCTGCCATGTTAAAATGCTGTCTAGACTGCCAGCTTGCTGTATTACTGACTTGATCTACTGTATTGACATGTGTGCCTGACCTGCTGTGTCAACTTGCTGTGTTCACTTGCCCTATTGACGAGCCGTCCTGACTTCACCGTATTGCCCTGCTGCCGTATTGCTGTGCTGCCTCGATGTGTTGTATCTCGCTGTAAATTGCTACAATTTAGCATCACCGATATTTACGCTACACTTGCTATAACTTCTTGCGTGACGATCTGAATCAAGCGCTCTTGTGTACACTTGCTGTACCGGTGAGCTGTCTGGACTTGCTTCGACTCGTCCTGTTGATGTGCTTTGTTGATTGTGTCTGGATTGGAGAACATATGCAAATTAATGACGTCATGCAAACTCTTTTAAACAAAAACGAGTGGGCTTGGGCAAGACGCAACGTAGCTGCAAGGGATGAACAGGCAAGAATGTGAACGGGATGGCAGCCAAGAAATGACACGTCTGTAAATAAGTGTACCGAGGAGATGGAGTGATGAAATCAGTTAATGCGTAGGTATTGGATGGATTGTTGCATCACAAGATCGTGAGGGGGGCAGCTTGGTGAAGCCAAGTGGTAGATTGGTCATGGCTGACGATGATGACGATGATGACAATGATGACGACGACTTAACTCGTTGGGTGGAACGGTGGCACAGTGGTTTGTACACTGCACTCAACCTGGGGGCCCGAGTTTGAGTGTCGCACATAGCGCACAGCACACAGTTGATATGAGCTATTATCTTCACTGCATGCAAATTGTGTGTACGTATTTTATTTAGGATATTGCTCAGAATCGATAAGATTGAACAAATGACACGGTACATACAACATGGGCAGAATAAACATGACATCACAGTACAGATGAAGTATTGGAAAATGACGGCAGGAAACTCCTTGACGGGAACACACTTCTTTTATTAAATCTTGACTTGTAACAATACAACGCGTGGCCTCTCTTCTTCACAATGCGGTCACCATACAACGGTACAACTCGTGACCTCTTCTTCTTCACCCTACGCTTCTCTTGACTCTCTGGATTCTGTGCTGCTGGCTCTCTGTGCCTCGTGTAGACTCCGCGCCTCGGCTACACTCTTCTCTCGCCTCGTGTAGACTCTGCGCCTCTGCTACACTCTCCACTCGCCTCGTGTAGACTTTGCATCTCTCTCTCTGGCTACACCGTATGCATACTCGGCTCGTGTAGACCTTCCTCTCTCTCTGGCTACACCGTATGCATACTCGGCTCGTGTAGACCGTTCTCTCTCTCTGGCTACACACTATACATTACTCAGCTCGTGTAGACCGTTCTCTCTCTCTGGCTACACACTATACATTACTCAGCTCGTGTAGACCGTTCTCTCTCGCTGGCTACACACTATACATTACTCAGCTCGTGTAGACCGTTCTCTCTCGCTGGCTACACACTATACCTTACTCTCCTCTACTCTCCATTACTCTCCTCTACTCTCCCTTACTCTCCTCTCCGGGCTCTATCTCTACACCTTCGTCTTCATTCTTAGATGGTTCCACTTCTGCCCCCTGCTCCTCTGTGCATCACCTTATATACCTCTTCTTCCCGGGAGACGGAGCGGATGCGGACCTCAACGTCGGCACCGCTCCTCAGTTACCCAATCCCCACGCGCTATCCCTACGATCCGGTTCCGCTCAGCGCGTGTTTCCACTCCCCGACCAATCACACCGCGCTGCTACCCGATCACTCCCTCTGGGCGCGTCACCGGCACACAGCCAATCAGCAGCACTACCCCCACCCGCGCACTGACGCCTGCTCCTCCCCGTCAACGCGCGTCACCACACACACACCTGTACATACGCGCTGGCACACGACATATACACCCAGCGCGTATCACCACTACATCACCCCCTCCCACATAGCTCGCAGCCGGCCCGGCTGCTAACAACAACCAACCACGATGATAAAACGACAACCAACAAAAAAAAACCCCGTAACCCCCCGAGTGTGCCCCGTAACATAACACAACAACAACAACAACAAGAATAACTATGTACAGATTGACAATGAACACGAAAAGTCAACAATAACACGATACGAGCAAATTTGAAAGCGAACGCGCCCCCCGTCCCTGCGACTACACGCAGTGACGAGGCGCTCCAACTGCCCCGACTCCTCACGAGGCAGGTCATGCAAAGTAGCACGACCTGGCGCGAGTCCGTCTGGCTGGTCCATCGTATGGGGCGGGACACTGACGACCGTCCGGCGGTTCCGGCTGCTCCAGACGGCGCGGAACGGGCCTGAAAGGGCCGGCCCCGCCGCGGAGATCCGGCCGCCGGTGATCGGCAGCTGTCAGTTCCGAGACACCTGGGAGCAGATCAGGCGAAAATACGTGTGGATCAGGCAGAGACATTTCCCCCTCTGGGTCGCCGGTCACGTCACACGCCCGGCCATCACGACACAAGGGGAGGCCATATGGAGGCGAGAACGGTTTCAGTCGGGAGGGGTGAACGTACCAACGGCGCTTTCCCCACTTTATCTGAACGCACTGGGCCCGTGCAACGCGCACGACCTCCACGGGTCCCCTCCACGGTCTCAACAATTTAGGCGACGTAGCCAAGGGTGCCTGAGGGCAATGCAGCCAGGCCCTGTCACCTGGTTTCCATTCGTGCGTGGACACCTTCCGTGCCCGCAACCGTTCATTAGCAATTTGGCGAGCCCGTGAATTAAGCCGTGCGGCCTCCCTCGCCTCTGTCAGCTTGTGAATATTAAACTTAATATGTTCTGCCAAATTAGAATTAGTTCGTGGAGCGGACAGGCCAAGTTGCGTTTCCATTGGCGGGTCAGCTTCCCGACCGTACATCAAATAGAATGGGGAAAACCCCGTAGCTGCATGGGGGGCCATTCTATACGCGGCAAGGACTCCCGGGACCTGCAGGTCCCAATCTACATGTGCCTCGCACACCTGCTGGCACAGCATGGAAGTCAAAGTTTTGTGGAGTCTCTTCACCATCCCGTCAGTCTGCGGGTGGTACGGGGAGGTACGCACCTTCTTGGTACCCAACAGATCGCACACCTCTTGCAACAATTTACTCGAAAATTTTTTACCTTGGTCGGTCAGCAGGCGTTCGGGAGCCCCCTTGTCCAGGACATAGCCCTGGACGAAGGCATCCGTCACAGCCGCTGCCGACTGGTTAGCGAGAGGCCACGCCATAGGCCATCGGGTAAAGTATTCGACCCCCACTAACAAATATTTATTCCCTCTCGGCGTGACTGGGAAGGGCCCCAAAATATCGAGTGCAACGAGCTCGTTGGTACGCGAGACCTGAATAGATTGCAGCGGTGGATTAGCTGCCACGGCCGGTGGTTTACGCCTGGCGCACTCAACGCACCCCTTCAGAATATGTACCACATCACTTCCCATTCCCGGCCAGTAATAGTCACGCTGAAGCAGGGCAAGCGTCTTGTTAACTCCCAAGTGCAAGAGGCGTTCGTGTGCCGCCAAGACAACCCTCCCCCTCACAGCGGAAGGCACCACGAGTGCGTTCCGCCGGGACAAACTGTCCCATCTCAATAACACGCCCTGCTCAAGTACATAGGAGCCGGTACGCTCCTGGTCCCCCTCGGGACCCCCAACCTTGCGGCGCAATGCTAGCAGCGAGCTGTCCGCCATCTGGAGGCGGCCCCATTCCCTGAGCGACAGCGAGAGCAGCGAGTCCCGACCCTGAGAGGCAGTGGAATCATCCCCGATCGGTGCGCCCGCTGTCGCAGCCAGTGCCCCCATCTCCCCCGCAAGCGTCGGTTTACAGCGCGCCGATCCCGACAAACACGCGCATTCATCACAAGGCAACAACCGCGACAAGCAATCGGCATTCGTGTGTCGCAACCCCTTACGGTACGTAGTCGTAAACTGATAGTCCTGGAGGACTTCCAACCAACGCGACAACTGGCCCGAGGGCTGGGCGACCCTCAATGAATACTGTAGCGCCGCGTGGTCCGTTCGGACTGTAAAGTGACGACCATAGAGATATGGCCTAAACTGCTGCACAAAAAAAACAATGGCAAGCAGCTCGCGACGGGTGACACAGTAGCGCTGCTCCGCCGGAGACAACACCCTACTACCGTAGGCGACAACTCTTTCGACCCCCCCAACGACTTGGGATAGCACCCCCCCAATGCCCGTGTTGCTAGCATCCGTGTCCAGCAAAAAGGGACTGGCAAAATCGGGATAACACAAGGGTGGGGCACCCACCAAGGCGTCCCGGAGGGAGCGAAACGCGGCCTCCTCCTCCGGTCCCCATTTGAACTTCACTCCCTTCGCCGTTAGAGCGTGCAAGGGTTTTGCAATAGTGGCGAAGTGCTCAACGAACCGCCGATAATAAGAAGCAAACCCGATGAAACTACGCACGTCGGAAACGGACGTAGGTGTCGGCCACGAACCGACACAATTCGTCTTCGCGGGATCGGTGGAGATCCCCGAAGAATCGACAATGTGACCCAAGTATCTAACGGACCTACGAAGGAGGTGACATTTGGCCGGTTTAAATTTCAACTTAGCCGATCGCATTCGCAAGAACACCCCTCTCAATCGCCGGAGGTGTTCTTCAAACGTTTTACTGAAAACAATGACATCGTCCATATAAATCAAGCATGTATCCCACTGCAAGCCCGACAAAACCAGCTCCATAAGTCGCTGAAACGTCGCTGGAGAGGAGTGAAGTCCCATGGGTAACCGGTTAAACTGGAACAGCCCCCCTGGAGTCCGAAATGCTGTCTTAGGTTTCGACTCTTCGTCGAGCGGCAACTGCCAAAACCCCGATAACAAATCAAGAGTCGAAAAATATCGCGCACCAGACAATGCATCGAGGGACTCATCCATCCTGGGGAGCGGATACGCGTCAGCCACAGAGATCTTATTCAGGCGACGGAAATCAACGCAGAATCGCAGGGACCCGTCCTGCTTCTTAACCAGCACAATAGGCGCTCCCCACGGGCTAGAGGAGGGCGAAATAATATCGGCTTCTAGCATATCGTTAACAGCCGACTGAACATGTTCCTTCTCCACGGGACTCAGTCGGAAGGGATTTAGCCTGACCGGCGCCGCATCGCCCGTTTCAATGTGATGGTGCAACAAATCCGTGCACCCAATGTCATACTTATGTTTACTGAATACATCAGAGAATTCAATGAGCAACTCGCGCAGCGCACCCAACTGCGCCGCCGACAAATCGTCCGAGGCGGCACATAGCGAATGGACCCACTCGAGGTCTTCCCTTGGCTCAACGTTCCGCGCGGGGCTCGAGCCCACCTGCGCAACCAACCCATCATCCCCAGGGACCTGCGCCGCGTGAGCCAGCACGGTGCCCTGCGGAATGACAGCTGGTCGCGACCCCGCGTTCAAAACCATCACAAACGGATCCCTATCAGCCCGCACCAAAGTGTGAGCCACCGATAAATCAAGACCCCCGACAGCCTTGTTAGAAGGACCCAAAAGCATACTCTGTCCCGAAGCCTCCCTCACCCATGGTTTCCGCAACCGGAGGGGAATCAACATCTGTGAACCCGGGGGCACTTGCACTGTCTGCGTCGCCACCGCTTGTATCGTAGCGCACGCCGTCCGAATGTCAGTAGGGCCCGTCAAAAATGAAATCCGGCGACCCGATGGCAGTTCAATGCATCGTTGATCGATAAGAATTTTAATAGGCATTTTAGCCAAAAAATCAGTGCCCAAAAGACACGGAACTGCCAAAGAAGACGAAACGAAAACGGGTCCCGACAATTTGATATCTCCAATGCAAATGGACGCCCTAACCTGACCGATAATGCCCAACGATCCCCCATTAGCGGCGTAAAATGGCACATCCACTGGAAGCAGCGGACGACATTGGACTGGAAGAATATTATAAATGAGGTCCGATATAATAGTTGCCGATGCCCCCGTGTCCACTAACACCCTAATCTCAACCCCATCAATAGATCCCGTAACAACGGACGAACCCGCCGAAGCAGCCACAATTCTATGCCCCAATTCCGCCCATTCAATGTCTCCCTGGTCCCGGCCGAACCCCCCTCGCCGAACCGAATCCCCGAATCTTAACCGGCCCTCCTCCGCCGCAACGCGGCGTCCCATGTGTGCCGAATAAACAGGCCGAGCGTGTGAGGTGCCGCGACTTGCCGGGGATTGTAGAGATGGCTTGGGCTCTCGGTCGTCGTCCAGCCGAGCTCCCATGGCGCGCTGCCGCGGAGCGCGGCACCCGGACGCCACGTGGCCCCGGAGGCCGCAGTTATAGCACGTGACGAGGGTCGGAGTAGATCTTGGTTGCTCCGACTTTCGGCCCGATCGCAGAGGCGACCGGGCCCCCGGCCTCCAGTCCCCTGGTCGTCCCGTGGCGAACGCCTCCTCTCGTGGGCTGACGACTTGGGGTTCGGCGACCACCAAACCCGGGGCTGCGACGACAGCAGCGTTGCAACCAACGCCTTGCTTCCGTTGTAGGGCCTCGTGCGCTTGAATACTCGTGGCGACTCTCAAAGAAGAAATATCAATCTCGTCAGCTGTGTTGATAGGGACCCCCAGGTCCTGCGCCAACTTGAGCAGCTGCTCCAAAACCATCGCGTCTTGGCCCTCCTCGTCCATCCGAGGGAACGCAGCATCAGCAAGAGCCAGCAACGCCGTGCGATAGGCCAGCGCGGTCTCCGTGGCCTCTTTCCGTCTTGCGTAGAACTGATGGCGGCACGTAGAGGGAGGTCCGTAGACCCTGGCCAACAAGCCCAGCGCATCCTTCAGCGTGGAGCGGTCCGACTTCCGTGCAGCCCTGAAGGCCGCGAGCGCATCGTCGTCCAGCATGGCGGGCAATGCCCGCAGCGCCGTAGCATCGGACCACGCTGACATCTCTTGATGCGCCAAAAACCTTCGCTGAAATTGGCCCCAGTCTCCGCCTTCCGCCTTGAAGGCTGACAACGTGGGCAGGCGCTGCTGAAAAATGAAGTCATCCGCCTCGTGGTTCCTCTCCGCCTGTCCGTCGGTGTCTAAGATGGCGGCTCCAGCAGCAGACGTAAGATGGCGGACCCCCTCTCGCGCTGATGACGTCGATGCGCGCGCTTGGGAACCCACCACCACGTGGCGCTCGCCGTTCCCGCCAAAAGTAGGCCCAGGCGCAATGGCGGGAATCCCCCATTCGTTTTGGCGGGAATCTGCGGGGCGACCTTGTAAAATGTCCCCCACCGTCCCCGCTCCTCCCGACGAGCTGATCTCCGCCAAGATGGACGCGGCGGCGAGCAGCAGCTCCGCCAGTCGGGAGTGCGCCTCACGAAGCCCGGCGTCGGTCCCCGGTCGCTCGGCCGGCGCCGTCGACGGACCCTGTAGCGTGGGCAAGTCCTCTTCCTCACCCCCCGCCACCAGCGGCCCCGAGTCGTCCAGGTCTTCCTCGCGGTCAATCCCGTGGGTCCTACGGGTCTTCCTTGTCTCCATACTTGGAAGCCCGTTTCACTTCTGACGCCAGATGAAGTATTGGAAAATGACGGCAGGAAACTCCTTGACGGGAACACACTTCTTTTATTAAATCTTGACTTGTAACAATACAACGCGTGGCCTCTCTTCTTCACAATGCGGTCACCATACAACGGTACAACTCGTGACCTCTTCTTCTTCACCCTACGCTTCTCTTGACTCTCTGGATTCTGTGCTGCTGGCTCTCTGTGCCTCGTGTAGACTCCGCGCCTCGGCTACACTCTTCTCTCGCCTCGTGTAGACTCTGCGCCTCTGCTACACTCTCCACTCGCCTCGTGTAGACTTTGCATCTCTCTCTCTGGCTACACCGTATGCATACTCGGCTCGTGTAGACCTTCCTCTCTCTCTGGCTACACCGTATGCATACTCGGCTCGTGTAGACCGTTCTCTCTCTCTGGCTACACACTATACATTACTCAGCTCGTGTAGACCGTTCTCTCTCTCTGGCTACACACTATACATTACTCAGCTCGTGTAGACCGTTCTCTCTCGCTGGCTACACACTATACATTACTCAGCTCGTGTAGACCGTTCTCTCTCGCTGGCTACACACTATACCTTACTCTCCTCTACTCTCCATTACTCTCCTCTACTCTCCCTTACTCTCCTCTCCGGGCTCTATCTCTACACCTTCGTCTTCATTCTTAGATGGTTCCACTTCTGCCCCCTGCTCCTCTGTGCATCACCTTATATACCTCTTCTTCCCGGGAGACGGAGCGGATGCGGACCTCAACGTCGGCACCGCTCCTCAGTTACCCAATCCCCACGCGCTATCCCTACGATCCGGTTCCGCTCAGCGCGTGTTTCCACTCCCCGACCAATCACACCGCGCTGCTACCCGATCACTCCCTCTGGGCGCGTCACCGGCACACAGCCAATCAGCAGCACTACCCCCACCCGCGCACTGACGCCTGCTCCTCCCCGTCAGCGCGCGTCACCACACACACACCCGTACATACGCGCTGGCACACGACATATACACCCAGCGCGTATCACCACTACACAGACAAGACACATAAATAAAACAATCGGGACAGGCAGTACAGAGAGAGTGTTGCTCAGTGAATTCAGACAAAACGGACAGTACAGATGAGGCCAAACAAACGAAACGTGACAAATGACAGACAGCGCAAATGGAAGGGAGAGAGATCATACAAACGAGACAGCAGGCAGTACAAAGGCGACAACACTGCAGACAGGACAAGACCATGCATACATACAAACAAGGCCAAGCAATATTGATTGTTGAATTGAGTCGTGACCCCAAATTGTAACAATTCACTGAGCTGAGGAGTTGCAAATGATTAAACGTCTGCTCAATGTCACTTACCCTTCAGATCCAGAAAACTGCTCACCAACCTGAAGGTGCAGAATGCAGGCACCATTGAGACTGAAGGCAAGGGGATGTTGCAGGTGAGTCTTGTGTGCCTGGAACACTCGCTCACACATTTGCACGCTTCTCTGTGTGTGCGAGCGAGCGGTGTGCAATTAAGTGGTAAGCGGTGGCGCAGTCGTTAGTGCCACCCTGCTACGAACCCGGCGACACACGTGTTCGATGCCTGCTCACGACCAGCATTAGTGACGAATATTTGAACTGGTCCTGGGCCTCCCCTAGGTCGACTGAGATTTTAAATGAGTACCTGGTGCCGTGTGTAAGCATCAACACTGGGGAGACGAAGGCCGCCAGGCGCGGTGTTGGCCATCCACTCCCTCGGATGCCATGGCGACCTTACTAGATGCTCACAAACAGCATATGACCCAACAGTCTATAAGGGGTATCTTTGTGTGTATGTATCCACACTTGTTATATAAATATAACTGGGACTGGGTTATAACGTTCACGTCCTCAGCACAGTTTGTTATCACAGTGACAGGTGGCACACACACACAGTCCTCCATAACCATCCAGTTAAAAAGTCAACTTTTTATATAAATATCCAATAATGCATTGTGTAATATTTATATATGCTGCCAGTGATATGAATCACTACTGCTGCAGCGAAATGCTACCAGCTTCATAAATATTGCAACCAAAAGAGGAAACTCTATTTTTCTGCCGAGCCACTTCACCCACATTCGCATCCATGTGTCACTGCCTGCATGAGGGTGGCACTCATCCCCATTAAGAGCCGTTGAGCCAGTGGTGGAAATTCCACATTCCTATACTGAGGGCAATTCTCTCCATAGGACGAATTTCGTAGTCTTCCCTCCAAAGTGGTAGCCCCCCTTTTTTTACCCCAGGAGGATCGTGAGCCGAGTTGACCCTTAGCCATCAATTGAATATGCGATTTTCCAATTAAGAGTCAAGCTCTTGACTGACCGGGTCAGCTGCAGTGTACAGTTATAGTCAAATTGTCTCTCTGCTCAAACAAGCAATGGGGTGGTGCTCATCTCTACTGGAGGCCCCGAGCCTGGAGATTTAGCACTTTCATGGTGACATCCAGACACTCCGTATGATGACCACACTGAACATATATAACCATCGTCATCTATTGTCTATCCACTGCTGGATTTAACTAAACAACTATGTAAACCGTTTTTATTTTTAACTAGCTTATATACCCGGCGCTGCCCGGGCCATAAAAATATTTCACAACTACTCTTAAAAATCTAACAGTAGTGCGTACTGACTGTAGTGGTACCTGCTATGATTACAGCAGTGCATTCTGTGGTGGTGCCTGCTATGATTACAGCAGTGCATACTGTGGTGGTACCTGCTATGATTACAGCAGTGCATACCGACTGTGGTGGTACCTGCTATGATTACAGCAGTGCATACCGACTGGTGGTACCTGCTATCACTACAGCAGTGCATACCGACTGTGGTGGTACCTGCTATCACTACAGTAGTACATGCTGACTCTATAGCAGTATTTATCGACTCTATACCACAAAGTACTCACCTGATAGTGGCGTGGTGAGGCCTAGTCCCGTGCAGAGCCTCCGGCCTCACCTAGATTGTCCAGCCGGCCAAGGTGGCACCTTGGCAGGCTGGGGCTGGGCTGCTACCCCTGACCCCCCCCCCCCCCTCAGCCGCGATCTCCCCAGCCGCTCTCCAATAATATCTACAGCCTATAGTGGTAGCATCTACCGACTGTATAGTAGTAACTGCACGCATCGGGGTGGGGGGGACATCACACAGTGAAGCATTTACCTCAGCGTTTAGTGTATTTTTATAGCATTTTTTACGCGAAAGAAGATGTCCCCCTCACTCCCACCGAAGGCGTGCGACTTGGCATGGGCCGTCCCCCCCACCAAAGGTGTGAGTTAGTATGGTAGTGCACGCGCCATAAATAAATACATGAATGGGCAACGCACACAAATCGCACTAAATCGCTAATTAAACTAATTTAAAGTGGATGGATGTGAAAAGGAATAGTGCTTGCTCACGGCGGAGCTTAAGGCGTGGTACCTGGCTATTTTTATTTAACGTAAACCCCACCGTTGGAGGGCGAAATCATTCGCAACCACGCGAACACACACAAAGCCACACACAACCCCACAAACAGACAATTTTAGACTTTTATATATATAGATAATTTTTATTTTACCAGGCAAGGCCCACTGAGCTATAGCGCTGCTCTTTTCAGAAGCGACCTGGCCACAATCGATAGCTCAACGACGTGGCGTATCGTTTGTAAGTTTGTAGCAGCAATTTAAAGCAGCAATTTATAGCAGCCTCCCCCACTTCATGAACATCCCTCGTCCATCTCGCTCCTCTCCTGCACTTGAACTGATTTCATCGCTCCGCCTCCACAGCGGTCGTCCCCGTGGACACTTTTCTCTCCCTTTGCTGCCATTCCGTCACCAGTCTCGCCCATCGATCATCTTCTTCCCATCTCGTGATTTGTCTGGCTCAAGCCCATTTACTTTTATTAATTGTCAGTAATTGTGTTTGATTTGTGCTTGTTCCGTGCCCGATTATGTTCAAAATATATAAATTCATAAACAGTACATGATATACTAAACATATATATGGTAGATACAGAATATTCGGAACATGGAGTGGATACAGAAGATATAATTTGCTGCCTAGTTGCGGTCCTACAATGCTTACGTCCCGAGGCATTCATTTAATGCTTCTGTGTGTGCAGTGGCCCGCGCGTGCGTGCGCGCGTGCTTGCGTGCGTGCGTTGGGGTGGTGGTACTTGCGCAGGCAGCCTTGCCCAGCGGCAACATTATTTCCATCTAGACTATGTCGCTATGATTTCATTATGCTGCTCCAAACCCATTATTTACGTTGGTCCAACAGCAGCGGCACATCCGAGATGGCAATGCTCGTTGGGTCGGGGAATTTATTTTCTCCCTGCCACTGTTACACTCCTCCGGTAGCTTGCATTAGTTTGGCTCTTTGAGCTTTTGGCGAAGAGTTATATTATTAAAAGTATGGCTTATTGTGGCGTTTTGAGTATCAACATTTCCATTGAATGCAAGTTCTAGCTTTAAGTTATGGAGCAGAGCAGAAAGCTTTAGCTTTCCTACCAAGGAAAAAAGCTTTGGTTGTGGTAAATAATGATTAATATGATGATGCTGCACTTTTATTCGTGTAATTTGGCACACTGGTGTTCCCAGAATGCGTTTGCTTGTAGGATAATCATCCTACACAGTGATGTTTGTTGACTGGACGACCACATCCTTTCTGATGACACTCTCACAAGTTAAGACAAGTCCGTGTTTTGCGAAAACGATGGTCTAGAAAACCCATTGGTCAACGGATTTAAACATTGCGCAGCAATTTAACTGATGTTTCCCATGTTTTCCTATGCATTTAGTACCAATAATCTGACGAGTAGAAATGTGGTTGTATTCAGTGTGTTACAAACAGGAGAATTTTTTTGTTATCTTCAAGCCTCTTTACCCGTAGGAACAAGTGCTGTCCAAGAGCACCTGCTAAGTCCAGCATGGGGCAACTGGCTGCAAGCCGAGTTGTGTTTGTCCAGGGTAATGTTTCTGGAGTGCACAACGCACTCATTCAAAGCTGAGTCAAGGTAGGGAAGGCTCAGGGGTAGACTTGGATCGTATTTACCAATGATGTGATGGGCCAGGTATGCAATCTATGTTTATGGAATTGTGGAACAGTACACAAACCACTCCATCAATTATCTTAACAAACGAAGACAAAGATTACCAATAGAGTTTCAACAGACTGTTGGGGCAAGTGCTGTTAGCCAGTACCTATGAAGGCGGGCACGGCAGACGAAGGGATGGGTAGCCAGTACCACGCCCGGCCGCCTTTGTCTCCACAGTGGCTATGTTTACACATCGCACTAGGTACTCATTTGAGGTTGAGTCTACCTATTTGAGACCCAGGACTGAATCAGGTAGTCATTACTGGTGTTGGCCATGAACAGGAATTGAACTTGGATCTCCGGGTTTATGGCACAGGGTGCTCGCCACTACACTACGGTTCCCGACTCTTAGCAAACATTCACGCAACCAAATATGTACACACGTGTTCATAATACATATCCACTTATACGGCATACACCTGCCAAAATACATATGCTTGCTTGCATATATTGCATTTGAACTAAACAAAAGACGATGATTCCCCCTGTAGCTGATATAGACTGTCGCTGGACGTGACGTTGTAGCCAATACCAATACTGATGTTTACACACTGCACTAGGTAATAATGTATGGCTGAGTCAACCTAAATGGAGGCCCATGACTGGTTCTGGTATTTCTTGCCACATTGCGCGAACCACTGCACCATCGCTCCCATATAAAAGACACACGGACGCATGCACCACGCGTACCCAAGCTCAAATTGCTGATTTATCATCCAGCCATTATGCTCTATCCATTCTCCTGACTCCAGTTCAATCTTGGCAAACACGTTTTTTTTCAGAAATCAAATTGAAAAAAGTTGTCACATACGAAAATTGCACATAATCGTATGTTACACATTCTGCAGCTGTCCATTGCTACCGTAAGTTTATTCATGACCTGCAAATGTGTTTTAGTTCTTTAGCTCTGCGACCGTAGCCTACTGGTCAGCATGTCCATGCGTGCAGTCAACGGTTCGATTCCAAGTACAGCCACCCAATAATTTCTGAGAGGAATTCCACAGCGTACCAACTGTTTGAATGGAAAGGATGATCAAGCGTCTGTGGCATAATATGCAAGAGTTGGTCTTTTGCATTATTGTGTTATAATCGTAGAGCCAAGCATCTATATATTTTATGTTCAGCTGTCAGTCACTCTGTCGCAGGATTTACTTGAGTTATTTTGGTGATAAAAGGTCCACTGAGGCCTCATTCTGACGACAATAATTCAGTGACCTATTGTTGACTTATAATAAAGTGGCTCCTGCCATTGAAATTTGGAATTTCTATCAAAGGCTGTGGGCTGCCAATAGAGATGAGTGGCTATGCACACTCTTTTGAGCAGAAAAATACTTTGACCTTTTTTGCAGTAATTCTTACATAACCAGACACTCTTGGCTCTCTCTTTCCAAAGGGATTGTGATTCTTAGTGATGATAATATCCTGTGGGGAGCAGCATTGCGCTACGAACCCAGTGACACGAGTTCTAATCCCACTTACGAACGTTAACAGTGACTAATATCTGAACCGGTCCTGAGCCTTCACTAGGTCGGGACAGCTAGTACCCAGTGCGATGTGAATTTTGGCCGGGAATGTTTACCATCATCACCTTCGTGTACCGTTCCATCCTTCATAGCTGCTCATTAATAGCACTTGCTGCAATAGTCTTTTAAATGCTATATGGGGATATTTGTATATCTATATCAATAGATAATGTGTGTGTGTTTGAATATCAACCCATGGCACCTGGGTCTGTCCCGTGACCCTCTGCCAGTGAGCCTTATATGGTCTCAAAATGCACCTAGCTTGGCACAAGTGTCGTGGTAACATCACCATTTAGTTGGGAAAGGCGGTTGTTGTTGTTTGTCCGTATGCATATAGCTTCTCGCCAGCAGCACTTGCCTCGACGACAGCCTGCAGGACTAGGTAGGGCGTGTTGTGTTTGTGCGTGGGAACGCCAGGTGGACTTTGCCAATAAGTACGTGGGTGGCGGGGTGCTGGGCAACGGCCTGGTGCAGGAGGAGATCCGCTTTATCATCAACCCCGAGCTCATCGTCAGCCGACTCTTCACGGAGGTGCTGGGCCCTAGCGAGTGCCTCATCGTCACAGGTGCGCGCCACACATGCTCTCCTCCAATGCTCACTCTCGATGGGCCATGCAGAATTCGTCACCGCGTGCGTTCCCAGTCTACTCGTGGTGCCAGCCTTGTTCTGTATGCTGCTTGATGAAGGATGCTCCTGCGCATTCAATAGGTCTGGTAACGTAAACGCGTGATCCAAATGTCATCAGGCTCTGTAGGTTGTGTGCTGTGTTGCGTGTTTGTTGTATGGGTTGTGGCAGTGCAGTGGTTAATGCACCCCACTACAAAACCAGCAGCCTTAGTTCAATTCCCATCCACAGCTAACATCAGCGGCGAATAATATGCGAACCAAGTCTTGGCCCTCTCTTAGGTCGATTTGGCCTTAAATGAGTACCTCGTGCGCCATGTGTACATCGGCACTGGGGAGACAAACGTGGCCGGGCGAGGTGCTGACCACGCTACTCTCTCGTGTGCCGTTTTGACCTTGATCGGTGCTCGCTAACAAAGCTACCCCCCTGAAAATCTATATCGGGTATACAGGGGATATTTGTTTTGTCTTGGAGGCATGATGGTATTGTAATTCATGTATTGCTCTCCAATTCTGGTGACTCGTGTTCATTTCCTAGCTATGGACATGCGTATATTAATCTCTTCTGGGCCTCCCCTTTGGTTGACTCTGGCTTAGAATTGAGTGCCCGTTGTCCTAGTGATGTCATCTGCGACACACTCTCCTGTGAATGACATGTAATAAGGTTTGATAGAACCATGCGTACAAGCTTGTAATCTGGTTTTCTTTATTGTTGACGATCCATTGCTGGATGAAGGCCTCCACATTCCTTCACCTGCACAATAGCTGTTGCGTCTTATGATGTGTCCTGCCCAAGCCCATTCAGTTTCCTTAACACATTTATGATTTGTTTTCATTTCTTAATTCACGTGTTCTGCTTTCTGTGTCTCGGCGTAACTCCAAGCATGCGCTTCTCGGTGCTTCTTGGTTACCTCTTCAGCTTCTATTACATTTTATTGTTCAATGTCCTTGCTGAGCCACGTCCAATCGTGCTCATCGGAGGTACAATGGTTGTGTTTTTAACGTGCAGATTCCATAGAGTCGGGCTTCCATAGAGTTCGGTTTCTGTGAGCCAAAGCTTGTTGATGTACCCACACAGCTGGGTTTGTTTAGATGCATCTGATTTCAATATTCCTGGGCTGGTTAGCATGCAGTTGGATTGAACAGGGCCAGGTTTGTTAAGAAGTGATTGGCAGTATAACTTACAAGATGCTGTTTGGGCACGTGTTGTGTGTGTTTGTTTGTTGTTTGTTTGTGTGTCTTGAGTCACGCGTATTGTGTCTGTGCTGTGTGTGTCACGTGTGTTGTGTCTGTCTTGCGGAAGTTGTGCATCATACGTGTGTGCGAAAAGGTTCTTATTACGTGTTTTTTTTACCTGTGTGCATGTACCCTGTTTGTATATTATTATCTCATGCACGCACATGTGTGTGTAAGTCAGCTGCTCTACGAACCCAGCGATCTGTGCTCAATTCCCGCTCACTGTCAACACCAATGACGGTCCTGGGCAGCCCCCAGGTCGATTCGGCCACAAACGAGCACCTGGTGCGTGGTGTAAACACCGCCACGAGGGAGACAAAGGCGGCCGGGCATGGTGCTGGCCACCCCACCCCCTTGTGTGCCGTGCTAGCCTTCATAGGTGCTCGCTTAACCGCACTTGCTCATACAGACTATTAAGGCTATACGGGTGATCTTTGTTACATGTGGTGTATACATACACGTTTATATCTGTCCGGTATGTATGTCTTCTATGCCGCATGTATTCTGTATACGCAAGCGTTTGTCCTGAGTGTGCGAGTGTCCACGAGCCATCAAACACTCCACGTCGGACGGGCGTGTCTTATTATCCCCGGCGTCTCTGCCTCTCCGTTGAAATGACAGGTGGCTCCGCTGATTCATAACCCATGGCCATGCACACGGCACAGCTCGGGTGGGGCCAGGCCAGCCCCGGGCCCTGATTTATACGGCCTCCGCTTACGCTGGGGTGAGAGGAGGTAGGGAGATGGAGTCAGGGCCGGGAGTATTGATGGGAGTGTGTATGCTGGAGGCAGTGTTGGTGCTAGAGATGGCAAGGCAGACAGGCAGGTAGACAGATTGGTGAGCAGACTGACAGATAGCTAGCTAGCTAGACAGACAGGCAGGGAGGGAGATGTATGGTCTGACAGAAAGATCAGCAGATAGACGGGCAGACTGGCAAGGCAGGTAGACTGACGGACAGGCAGGCATGTAACCAGATAGATGGGCATTCTGATCAAATATTCATGTTGGCAGGAAGAGAGGATAGATGGGCATACTGACATGTACATTAGTCCAGACAGACAGATACGCAGACAGATAAGTAGAATGACTAAGAGAACGATAGGCAGCCAGGTAAGACGGACAAACGATGCGTAAGCAAGTCAAAGGGTCTCTTCTTCATTGAGTGCGTGTCAGTGCTCATCTCTATTGGGCGGCCATAAGCCAGTGGAAGAAATTCCACATTCCTTTTGCAGACACAGTTTCACGCTATAGGCCAAACTATATCGACTTCTCAACCAAGTGGTGCTATTTTTTTGTACCTGGAGAGGTGATGGCCCAAGTCAAAGAGATAGCAGCTTGATAATTTGGTAATTCAGTATATAAAGCCACCCAACAAACACAGAGAAGGCAAAAGTGTCCTGTCTGATTGAAAGCAAGTCAAACTTTCCTTGGATTTATTTGTTATTTTTCTGGGTCAAGTTTATCGTCTTTCAACCCATGGTGTGATCCGCGTGCAGAGCAGAAAGCAGGACAGCTGCCACGACGTGTGCGTCAGCCCGGCGCGATTGATAGCAGGAGTTGGGGGAAATGGCAGGACTCAGGCCCTTGGGGTTATGGGCCAACAACCTTCCCCCCCCCCGACGGTCTGACTGCCGTGACAACTGACGTGCGTGTGTCATTTTGTTATTTCATATTTCTGTGCGGTAATGTTTTATTTTGTTTCATTAAACCCCGCTTTAAAATGCATTCGCTCGTCTGGGCAGGCGAGCAGAGTGTGCGCTCTCCGAGCTGTGGAAGATGGACATGCACGAGCGTGCGTGTTCATGTGTGCGGGTGTGTGCCTGCGCATATGTGCGTGTTCCCATTTATTAGATTGTTCTTCTCGAATGTTGGCTGGGGGCTAAGGGTTTTGCCTGCCATTTACCCACCCGCCCCCCACTTTACAAGTTAATGTGCTGTGCCGAGATTGAAACCTTTCTTGGCCAAATTCTATATGTTATGTTATGAACGATGACGACGATGATGATGACGGTGACAATAACGTGACAGCCACATGGGGCTATTATAGGAGCACTCATCTCACTGAAGGTTACTGCATAAATTCCGATTAATGGTTGATTCGGCTCATCATCCTTGTTTTGGTGATAAAGTGAGTACCATCTCATTGTGAATTCTCAGTGGCCAATCTACATGGAGGCTTGTCCCCTGGATACGAATGTGTAATTCGCATAACTGGACATGAACAGGACTCCATTTCTGTTTTGAGCAGGGAGTCCCTTAGATTCTTGACCTTTGATGATGATAATCTTAATCATGATGTGAGGGGTTTTATTCTTGCTGCTAATTAACCCTTTTCCATTCCAATGACGTACATGATGACGTCCACGTCATCAGTTTTTTTTTTCCGTTCTGTTCCGATGACGTACATATGTGTACATGATCGGAACAGAACGGGAAGAAAAGATAAAGTAACTTAATCGGTACCGAGGCTCCCACAAGGCAATGCAGGAGGGTGTGTGGTACAGTTTGGAGCGGTGAGTACAACGTCTTGAAAATCAACGACACTACGCCTCTAAATAAAATGAACGTCGATTCGCTCGCGCGTTCCAAGGTTCAGCGGTGAACGGGTCACCCACTCTACGACTTGCAGTCGTCTCGGAACAGGAAGGGGTTAATTTCAATTTAAATTCCAACCTGAGCACTCGACTCTTAACATGAGCTAAAGCTAATCCTTGTTCGGTCCCAGGTCAAATCCTACATTTCTCAACTGTGGGACTGGTTTTGTGTTTGCCCATAAACTTAAAATGTGCGGTGATTTTAAAACACTATCTTGCGAAGCTGAAGTTGGTTTCCACCCTCACCACTTGGACAAAACAATGCGTGTTAGACATTGGGCAGACCACACTGCTTTCATATTCGCCCATTTTACAACATACAGACCAGTGCCTTTCGAAGTGCTTTAGACATCAGGCTTGCGGAACGGTCTCCGATAGGGTCCTACGAATGTTTGTCTGTGCAGACAAGATGTTGACAGTGAAAGGCAGCACAGAAAGTGTATTTCTTATAGCAAACTTAGTGGTATTTAAAAACATTATTCTAACATGAATGGTATGTAGGACACCACAGTGGCGAGATGTTAACTACCCCGTCTGGTATACAGGAGGTAGTGGGTTCGATCTCGACCCTGACGCCTGCTGTATATTTGGAGTTTGCATGTTCTCCCCATGGTCACGTTGATTTTTCTCCGGGTCCTCCGGTTTTTCCCTCCACATGTATAAACAAGTGTTTTAGAGTATTTGGGTGCTAGAAATGTCCACGCGGTAAGTCACTGCTTTGAGTTATCATGTGTCTTGGTTGCATCTGAAAAAGAGCTATATAATTCAGTGGGCCTTAACTGGTAAAATAAAAAAAATAGTTTATTGTTTACGTATTTGGGTTTTCATTGGGAACTCTTTTATATGATAATTGTTTTTTTACCCTTTTATCTGGCAACAAAACTGACACCTTTTTTACAAGGAGTCATGTTTGCATTGACCACAATACCTGCAGTCGGAATGCAAACAAAAAACATAACTCTGATAATGTGCACTGTCCTTGAAGTTGATTGGTCCGCACCTGAGACAGCTTTCCTTAGAGCCTAGTCTCACATGGTGTTGGACCAGATGGCGCCAAAAGGCGCACAACTCAAAGACAGTGCACCATCAGAGTATGAGAGCTCGGAGTAAAAGGTTCCAATGGTAACTCTTTTATATACAATGTGTATTGTTAACAGGAATTGGCAAGAAGTGAAATAAGGATGTTGCCGATAAGAAATCCAAAAGAAAACGTACTTGTATAATTGCGAGTGCGTTTGTGCATCCGATTCCCTACCAGTTGCCGATGCAATTTGAATTGAAAATGATCCGCAGATATATTGCATCCAAACAACTCTCTTCCAAGATCCCAGGTCTTCGTTGACAGACGAGGTAAAGAATATCGGTGGACCCCCACCTGTTTTAAGTCACAATAGGAGATGTAATTTTAATACTTTTGATTTAAAGCTTTGGTGAATGCAGGGATTCATATTCTTGGTTCTTTCGGTAAAGTCACGTAGAAGGGAAATAATCAAAATATAAAACAATAACAAACATGCTTGCTGTGTTGCTGTGGATTTCACACCTGATGATGATTGCTTGTGTTGCAGTCGAAACGTCGTGATCATTTTTTATTGTTTTATTTTTTTTTTATGTTAGTATTTCCCTTCTACATGTAATTACCGAAAGAACCAAGAATATGTAATACTTACTGTTATTTAAAACCTATATAAAGCTTCTTAAATCAATGGAATTTTTTTTTTCAAAACAAACTGACTGACTGTTTAGTGCAGGATGTGGAGTTGGCTAAAAAAAAGGAAGTCATCATTGCCAATGCATTAATGCTACTACACTCTACCATCAATTGGTTTTTGATGCCAGATCCCATAGCTGTTGCACATTCGACCCAGCTTCCACAATCTGGACGCAAAACATTCCATGTTCTGGCTTTCAGGGGTTGTGTACCAGCCCCTGAAATGATCCCCAACCTCCGCATTAAAGTTCTCAAAGTCCAGCTCTTTAACTCTTGTGGTACAGCACTGTCAGCGGGAAGGGAACTATGAGCTGTGTGAACATTAAGAGGCATATCGTCTTCTTTATCTGCTATGCTAACCACGATAGGAACACTCAACACCCTTGTCTCTAAACGTTGTAACAAGGTAACCTCTGGGGGAGTGGTGGTGTAGGTGTGCGCTATGATCCCTGTGGCTCATTTTCGTTAAATTCCTCACTGGGATCCACACCCATCGCCACACGGCGTTCCGTGTATCGGCCTGCTGTGGGCCTTCTCTGGGTCAGCTCAGCCTAAAACGAGTTTCTTAATCCAGTGTGGTCAACATCAGGAATGGTCCAAATTCTTGCCACCGTACTCGTGCACCGTTGGCCCAACTTAATTCGTGCAGGGATGTTCGTCCTGTGCGTGCATATGAAGTGTGTTTGTACGCACCCAGATTTATGGAGCCTTTTGGATGTGTGACACATTTGACTCTGAACCTCTTGGAGAGAGAGAGAGAGAGACGGACAGACAGAGAGTGGAGGAATAGAAAGAGGGGCAGAGAGAGATTGACAGGTTTTGCTTTGGGAGAGAGCGACACACACACATAAATGTAGGGGTTGGGGAGGGGGGTGAACGTTGCTGGGATGAGTTTGCGAGTGGCTGAGATTGACAGGAGTTTGGAAGGGGGACAGTTTGTCATGGGAACAACGCAGATAAACTGCGGATGTGTCAGGGGAATGACTTTGGGTGTGGGGAAGGGGAGCTGGGGGTAGCGTGCTGTGGCGAAAGGAGGTGTAATAATTTTAAGTTGGATGGGAGGGGAGATGACAGAATGCGGGGGGATGCTAGGATGGGCTACAGATGGACAGCACAGGGCGGGACGTGCCACATAGACCAGATGACTGAGCAAGGCAGGCGAGGGAGAATTAGCAGTTAGAGAATGAGTGTTGATACAGAAATAATAGGCTGGAGTAGTGGCGCAGTGGTTAGAGCAATTGCGCTTTGAGCCGGGTGATCTGAATTGGATTCTGGGCCAAGACTAACATCTGAACCTGTCCTTGGCAAACCCTCCGCCCGCCAATGTTGACTAGCCTGGTGAAGTGTGGTTAAACAGTGGACGTGACCAAAAAATATGGGATGTCTTTCCGAAGTCATCTTAGCTTAAATTAAATATGTTGTGCACTGCTGCGGTCATGAACACCTGGAGGTAGCCGTAAGAGGTTTGTGTGCCATGCTGGTCTAAATATGTACATACATATGTTGAACTCTTTTCGCACCCTATGTAACCAACTGTTCTAATTGTGTAGGTTGGTTGTCGCGCATTGCATATTTCTCAATACTTGAGGCAGTTAGAATGCATCGCTTTGTGTTTAAGACCGGTGCTGATACGATGAGTTGAGGATCAATCTTTTTTAAGAACGTCAGATTGGCACAATGTTTGAAGACAAAAGCACACACATGGTTAAAGTGTCTCCATGCTCAAACACGCATTGGGTTGGTGGTTATCGCCAATCGTGGCCTTGATTAAGTGGTGGAAATGTTCACAATGTGGTTCTTTTCACCCAGTGCCCTTTAGTTGAGATTGATTATTACTTTTGCAAGTGAGATCTATAATATGCAAATAACTATAGCTACATAGGGACACTTAATGGGCGTAGTTTGTCGTGAATCACGTTGTTTTCTCATTTGGCTGGGTGGTGCTCTGGCATTGTGCCCAACTAATAATCAGCAGATTTCCATTTCCAATCCTAGTCAAGGTTTGAATCGACTATATCAGTGCTTTGAAATCAAATACAAATAACGTACCACTTTGTAGAAAATCAATGGTGGGTGTTCTATGCCCAGACTGTTTCCCACTATAGAAATGTGGAATTTCCTATGCTGGCTCGAGACAATTAATTGAGATGACCATAACCCTTCTGCCACTTGAGCAGAGAAACACTTCGTTTGTAAAGAAGGCACACATCGGGCCCACTCTTACCAATGAAATCACAGCTGCCTTTGATTAAAGCAGTCGCTCTGTTTATCCACCAGGGATCGCTGGGTCTGCACAATTAAGTCTCCGCTTAGCGGGAAAAGCTTATTTATTAGTCCCTGATCGGCTGGCAGTAATAAAAGTTGGCGGGCGCGCGCGTGTTCAAAATGCGTGGACTCGCACAGCGATTCAGAGCTCTCCCCCTCCCCCGATTTTTTCCTGTGTACACTGCAGGGACAAATGCACCTGCTAAAGCAGACGACGGGTACGAATGGTCAATGTGGCGGGCAGCACACGCGCTCGGTGTGTGTTTTTTACCAAGAGCGCTGCGGTGGCGAGATGTTAATTACCTCGCTTGGTATGCAGGAGGTCATGGGTTCCATTCCGACCCTGACGCCTGTATATTTGAAGTTTGCATGTTTCCCTCCCCGTGGTCGCATTGCTTTTCTTCCGTGTTCTCTTGTTTTTCCCTCCGCATTTAGAATCATGCGTTTAGAGTATTTGGCTGTTATAAATTTCCATGTGATGAGCCACTTCATTGAGCCATCATTTGTGGCCAGGTCGCTTATGAAAAAGAGCTATATAGCTCAATGGGCATTAGCTGGTGAAATGAAAATTATTTAGTTTCTGTCTCCAGTGCCGATGTTTTACCATCACAGCTGCATTGAGAATTCATTTTAGGCTAAGTATGACCAAGTGTTGCCACACGCCAGATACAAACATACATTTACACCGGTGCTGTCTGATCTCGCAGGAAAATTATCGGTGTTGCAGGCATCGTAGCAAAGTATACTCGCCACCACCACACCACGACTACCTTTTCATACTTGGGCACATGCACACACACTATGGACTACAGCTGACGGGTTATACGGCAGTGCCATAGTCATTTGCCAACAGCTGAAACATGTTTTATTGATCGGCACCCAAATGAAATTGTGCGGTTTTCTTTTGAGATGCATCACACACACTCTCATCAAACCCAATACCTCGATGTTACTCCGCACGCACGCACACAGGCAGAGACAAAGTCAAAGGTCCCCCCCTTTTTAAGACTACAGGGGAGCAAGTGCTGTTGGTGAGCAGTCCACAGGGGGTGGGGTGGCCAACACAGCTCCTGCCCCCCCCCCGAGGTGTGCCGAAATGACCTTCAAAAAGTGCTCGCCACCTGCGCACCAGCCTCAACAGTCTACAGGTGTCTCTCCTCAATGTGTTGGTGTTGATGACAATGTCATTGGCGCAAGATGCTCGTTTAAGCCCAAGGTGACCTCGCGGAGGAACCAGGGCAGCTCCAGACGGCATTGGCCACCGACGTGTACGGCCTTGTGTTGAACTGAGGTCACTGGGATCGTAGTGCAGTGTGCTGACCACCTCTGATTAGCACGATAAGCTACGTACGGTGCGAAAGAAGTTAAATATACAACAACAACCGCCATTCGCCACTTAGTGGCGGTGACGTCACTACGACGCTTGTGCCAGGCTATCTGCGCGTTGAGGCCACGTGAAGTGTCGAACGGCCGCTGGCAGGAGGTCACGGGGCAAACCCAGGTGCCACGGGTCGACTGAGATGACTGGCTGATGCACCACCCGTGCCCCCTACTGTACCAACTTGCTGTGCTTTAGCCACCCGGCGCTCCGCTCGTTGTTGTGAGCGTCGCTCCTCCCCCCGCCGTTGTTTTTGGAGGGCGGCTGCCTCCAACTGCCCAGTAGCGTTCTTCACAAGCTTCCTCCACAGAGGCCGATCTTGACACCGCTGGTACCAGTCATCAGCAGGTCCATTCAGTTCCACATCCTCCTGTACCACATCACTCCATCTCTTCTCTAGCCCGTGCCGCACCCATTTACCCCCCTCGATCCGGCCGAACAAAAGCTGTTTAGGCATGCGGTGGTTGGGCATGCGGGCTACATGACCCAGCCAACGCAGCCTTGTCTGCCGGAGGAGCGCATCAATGGGACTTTGTCCAGATCTTTCAAGGATATGTGAGCTCCTCACACAATCCATCCTGATTAAACCCAAGATGGATCGTAGGCAGGCCAGCCTAAGGTCCTTAATGATCGTGAGCAGAGGGTCAGGGACTCCGAAAGCACGAAGAACAACCCAGAGCCCAGACCTACTGATAGTATCATAGGCCTTGACCAGGTCAATAAAGCAGAGATGTAGGACTTGTTGGAATTCGCTACATCTCTGCTGTAGCAGTCGGACAGAAAATATGGCATCCGTGCAGGACCGCCCTTTCCTGAAACCACATTGAGGCTCCGCAAGCCTCTCCTCGGCGTGCCTAGCAAGGCGATGTTGAATAATCCTTGCCAGGACCTTTCCCGGCACACTGAGGAGTGAGATGCCCCTGTAGTTGTTACAGTCTGTGCGGTCCCCCTTCTTAAAGAGGGCAACCACCAGGGCATCCTTCCAGTCCTTCGGAACCGTCCAGTGGTCCAGACTTGTTATGATGTCATGTAGGACAGTCTTTGCACAAACGCCACCCTCCCTCAGCATTTCGCTTGGGAGATCATCTCTGCCCGGTGCCTTTCCTGGTCTCAGACTCTGTACAAACACGCACACACCCACAGACACTATCTGGGAGTTCGAACTGTTTGAGTAAACCCAAAACCCATTGAGCTGCTTACTGTCCAGTTGGTTCAAACTGGTCTCAGAAGGTTCAGTTCCGGGTTACCATTTGCTAGAGAACCAAGTTTAAACCAGTAAAAATTTGCCGATTAGCTCGGCTCTATTAAATACTACAATCTATTTTTTTTATTTACATTGCTATTGTGCACTGTTTAATGGAAACCAGAGAGAAAAGAGATGCTTTGGAATCATTTCAAGCATGGCGGTCTATCTAGCATTGCGAGATACAGAGAAATTGAGGTGTAGAGAGACAAACAGAGCTGCAAGGAGTCAAATAGAGATGCAGATAGACAATCGGAGATGCAGATAGACAATCAGAGATGTGGAGAGAAAAACAGAGATGGAAAAAATCAAACTAATGTCGGATACAACACTCCACTGAATTCAACCAGAGCTGAGAATCGAACCAGATTTCGAAGTGGGCGGTGTTATGCACGAACCTCAGCACCACTGCTCCCCACACACAATTGCATGCACACAATTGCACGTGCACACACACACACGCAATCACATGCGCACACACACACAAATAATAACACACGTGTGCACACGAGCTAGGACCCTAGTTTGTTAAATGATTTGGTGGCCTTGTCAGGTAGAGGGAGGGACATTGAGAAATGATGGGTTACTGGTGTTAACAACACTGCACCCCCGGCTCCCATCCAGTGCCCCCGATCTACCCTCACCCCTCCCACAGCTATATCTAATAGCTGTTGCCACTCCATCCCAGGGGACCATGGTCTCTGTAATTAAAATAACAGTGGTCTTTGTGGCACCAACCAGGTGAAGGCTATTTCGCCATGGCGTATAAACGCAGAGGCCACGGAACATTCGAATAATACAAATACAATTGGGATATATATGTATGAGATGGCGTGTACAGCAGCTGAGAAGGATCATCTGGACATATATATTTACGTATAGCAACTAAAATGCATCTTCGTCTCGGTTGGCTACGTACGGTGCAAAAGAAGGGAAAAAAAGACATTTATACATAGAGCAGACCAGACGTTTGCATCACCGGAACCACCGAGTACTTAAAACAAATATCTGTGAGGAAATTCACTTTTTAGATAGGGGGCAGTCAGCCACAGGTAAAAGAGAAGGGCAAGGTGTTGAGGCAGTACGGGACGCGTGACGAGGGCAGCTCCACACCCTGGGGGCAGGAGCGGAGAAAGATCGTCTGGAAACCGCTCTCTTGTCTTGGCAAAAAAAATGCGTTCTCTCTCAGAACTAATAGCTCTGGGTGCCCCTTATGAGTAAGTTCTCTGTACGTGTGATCGGTTTGATGGAAAGTACAGCTGTATAGGTTTACACACTGCTATAGCCCCTGCTAGCCAGGTTCAGTTGCTGGTCATTTACGTTGTTGGTGGAGCATGGCATCTGAATGAGTGCTGAGCCACACATTCAGATGGCACTTTGGTGCGTGTCCTGCAATCGGCCCGGGCGCTGCCCCCCCCCACCATCCCCAGCGCGTCTCCGCCAGTGAGGCCGGGCCCCCGTTCGTGACGCAACGCCGCCGCAACAAAGCCCCTCGCTCCGAGGCTGCTCCTGAAAGCACCCTCGCTCGGCGCACTCACCCGACTCCCATCAAAAAGCCTTTCAAATATCTATTCCGTTGTGTTTCATGTCGTAGCCACGAGCCTCGCGGTGTCTCTGAGCGCAAACGAGAAGTGGGGGTCTGCGTGTCCGTATCTGTTGGGCACGGTCAACCAGTGGTGGAAATTCCCCGGTCCCGTGGTGAAAACACTTTGGCTAAGCTGACCACTTATTCTTGTTTTTTGTAAGTGGTGCTCTTTATATAAAAGACAAAGATGCCCAATATAGATTTGAACACACTGTTGGGGCAAGTTCCATGAGTGAGCACCTATCGGGCTGGCACAGCACATGAGGAGTTGGTGGCCAGCACTTTGCCCAGCCGCCTTTGTCTCCTCAGTGCTGATGTTCAGACACTATACCAAGTACTCACTTGAGGCTGAATCGACCTATGGCAGGCCCAGGGTCACCGGGTTCATAGTGAAGTCAGCTCACCACTGCACCACCACTTCAATACTCCTTAAATCATACACATGCACACACACCGACAAAAATTAAATATAAATTCCGTGGAATCACAATACACTAAAAGCCATGATTTATTTTTGTATTTGGCAACCTGAAAAATCTGCAGTGTCTCCATGTGTAAATTAGCCAGGGGGTAGCACTCATCTTTGTCAGTGGCTCTGAGCCCGTTGGTGGAAGTTCCACCTCCCAGTCTCCTCGTCAGAAATCTACCGTCATCCTCCCATGAAGTGGTTACTGACTTTTATCACCCACGGAGGGTTGATGGGCAGAGTTCATCGCTGACCTGGATTTAAATTCACAACATTCCAATTGTGTGAGTGGGATGCTCTAACCGCTGTGCTTCCTAGTTGAATACACGTGTGTGTGTGTGTATATATATAATACTCGTACCATTGCATTGAGACCCCGAGGTAAGGGTTCATAGGTTCAAATCCAACCTCAGTCCACAGAGATCACGCTCGCTAATTGTGTGCGAGGTTCACCAATCCTGTGAGCCCCTTGAGTTATTAAATTGACCCTTGTGTGTTTCTTTTGGGCGAAACTACCACAGGACACAACTTGGCATGCAGGTGGTGATGCGAATGTCGTGTGTGTGTACGTGTGGTGGCCTGTCTTTGTTTATATCCGCCCCAGTCAATATTTATTATAAGAGCGGGTATATCTGTTTTTTTAACACTTTTCATTCAATTTGAGTTTTCCGTGTTCATAATTGTTGTTTGTTTGTGGAAAGTGGTGGCATCGTGATTTAGGCCCTTGGCTCCGGTCCTCGTGACCTCTGTTAGATTTCCAGCCGTGTGTGTTTTTTACTGGCATGGGATTTCGCTAAGTTAACTCGGCATTAAATTCGTACCCTCGCGCAGTGTGTGACGATCATGACCGGAGATAGTAAAGACGGTGGGTGCGGTGCTTTACCGCAGCACCCCCTCGCATTCTGTGCTGGCCTTATTGGCGCCAGCTCGTATCCCTTTCCCCTGTATCTCAGTGTATGGAAAATCTTGTTGTGGTGGTTAATGTAATTTACCACATCACTTCCTTGACTGCTCAGATGACTTCAGTAGGTCCTCACTCACAGCATTCAAGGCAACTTGGTCGTTAAGACCACCGCAATGCACATGAGTGGTGGGTGTTGTCGCCAGCACCAAGCCTGGCTGCTTTTGTCTTGTGTTGATGTTTGCACACCGCATCAGTTGCTCATTTTAAGACTTTCGTCGACATCGGGAAAGGTTAGGACCGTTTGAGATGTCATTTACCAATAATGTTAGCAATGGTGGGTTATCGAACTTGGGTCACGTGGTTCATCGCAAAGTGTATTAAGCACCACTTCTCTCTACACAGATCTACGCACATACAAGACAAAGATCCCCCTATAGCCTTAACAGACTGTTGGGGCAAGTGCTGTTAGCGAGTAGCACTTATAAAGGCCGGCACGGTACACAAAGGGGTTGGTGGCCAACACAACGCCTTTGTCTCCCTCGTGGCGATGTTTACACATCACACCAGGTACTCATTTGAGCCTGAGTAGACCTAGGGGAGGCCCAGGACCGGTTCAGATAATTGTCACTGATGTTGGCCATGAGTGGGAATCGAATCCGAGTCGCCAGGTTTGTACCGCAGCAGTAGTAGTGTATGTGCGTGGGGAGCGGTAGAGTAGCGGTTAGCGTGCTGCGCTAACCGCCGCTCTACCACTCACCACACACGCGCATACGCATACACACGTACACGCACTGAAAATATAACACTTGCAAATTTCTGCCAAAGTCCCCAGACGGTGCAGAATTGGCAGCTCGGCTGATGCTGTGCGCACCAGGCGGGGGGGGGGGAGATTCCCAAGGGGTTAAAGAGACGATGATGAATTTAATCTCTTCAGGAAATCCTTTAAACTGCTCTCTGGGCGCAAACAACACACAGGTTCGTTCCCTGCAGGGACATTGGCTTGCCACACAATCACATCCCGCGGATTCTATTTCCATCGCGCACCCTCTGCTTTCCTTTCTGCCTTTTCCTGTCCTCTGATTTTTCTCCAGCTGCCGCTTGTCAGGATCTCCTCTATTTGATTTCTGTGTCTGTAAATGTTGGATAACTTGTGCCCCGTTTTGATTTCTATTTGTGGATCATTCGCTGTGTAAGCTTCTCAAGATGTATATATTGAACATTACATTAGAAACAGATTTCAGATTTGATATCAGGAGGTTGAATTATTTTAGTCTCAGTGGGTTTGAGGTTTTTTTTCCCATTCCTTTTGTATAAAAGTGGTGATCGTTCTTCAACTATAAATATCTTGGTATTGTTAAGCGGCCACGTTTTGAGAATTCTTAAACTTGTATTGGGTGCAACTTGGTTTTTGGCTTCTTATATTTAAAGTCGGTGTGTCGTCTGCATACATAAGCAATGGAACGACACTCATCTTTTTCGATTTAAAGCTTTCGTGACTGCAGGGATTCATATTCTTGGTTTTTTTGGTAAAGTCACATAGAAGGGAAATAACAAAATAATGAAAATATTTCCCTTCTACGTAACTTTACCGAAAGAACCAAGAATATGACACTCATCTTCATTGGCAGCCCTGGACCAGCTATGGAAATTCCCCTCCACACACCTACACTGAACTTTACATCTGCAACCGATTGCTCGTTATTCAATAACTTTACGTTTCCTGCAGTTCATTACCAGTGGAAGTGAGAATGACTGCCGTCAGCAAACCTGAGATGGTTCTTGTCTTCTCTCTACGTAGGTGCGCCTTTGATTCTCCAATCCAATTTTTCTAAAATGTCTTCTAATGTTGCTTGAAACACATTCCTGCGGAGGGAGCTGGTAGGAACGTTGGGTTGCTCGGTCAATGGCCAGGGTCAACGGCGGCGTGGTGTATTCCGCAAATATGCCCGACTGTGAGGGCGGGCACAAGCCGGCGTGAGTGGGTTAAACGTTGAGTTTTATAAGGGCACCACGGGGTGACCAGCCCCTCCCCACCCAGCCCCACCCCTCCCCGCCCAGCCCCTCCCCACCCTCCCCGCCCAGCCCCTCCCTGCACGGCGGATGGACGGATTCAATAATCCCTTGTGTGCTGGTGTAACCAGGAGGTTCCTACCAGTACAATACTTGGTGACAAGTATCACCTTGTCTGATTCCCCTCTTCACGTGTACCTTGGGACTTGCGTTTTTGCAAAAGAAAAAAGCGTTCTATTTGTTGAAAAACTTTGTTTATTTAGGCACTGGTTTGTGAGAGCTTCGATGACTTCTCAGTTTCTCCTATATCGGATGCTTTTCCATGCTAAGCCAGGCACAAGAGTAATATAATCTGATTAATATGACGTATGTCATCGATGATGGAGAAACTCTCAGAAGCAAAAAAAAGGACCCCGCTTGCTTCTGTGATTGGTTGCCCTCTAATGTGTTGGTCATTCTCTTCCAAATAATCTTTTAGAACAATATATACACCGATGATGAGAGGCTAATGAATGAGTAATTCTTCAAGTCTCTTTTATCACCCTTTTAATACATTTTTTAAAATAATTGAGGTATTTCAGTTCCACGAAAACTAAAAATTGTGAACAAGTCCGCTTACTGTTGGTCCCGCCGCTCATATGACAATGTTGACATTGACACCATCTTGTTCAGCAGCTTTCCACACTTTCAATTTGCTGATCAAGGGTAGCAGTCATTATTTTAGTTCCGCGGGATATCCCTCATTCGTGTGGCAAGGGCCAGAATTTTCACATAAAAACCACAGTTAACTTCCACCTGATTTGTATCCTTTCATTGGTCTTAAGTAGGGTAATATGCTAAGTTGATTCCTAACTCTAAACCGTGTGATTGCGAGTGGAGCACTGTGCCATTAGCATTGCCCGGCTGGGTAATCATTTTCTACCAAAATATTCTGTACATGCGAAAATTGTAATTTTATATATGAATGATGTTTGAAACCATACGGCTATGTTTGTATGTAGATGCATCTCTGATATTATTTCCCTAGTTTTACCCCTTCATCTATTACATGCCCCCTATTAGAGATTTCCATTACAATGCAGCCCGAGTGTATTTACTCTGCCGAACATTGTTTTTAATTTTTTAATGCTGGCAGGCAAAGTAGCAGCGCAATGCAAACGTGCTCTAATATGTGTGAGTGACAGATGAGCAGAATGAGGCCCCACGGGACCCTGCTGCATATAATATACACACTGGGTGGTGGTGTTTAGACACGTGGCCTATAATCCACCACTGTGGAGGTGGCCAGGGTTGGTGGATCGCACAGGCGTTGAGGAGACACCACACCCTGGCTCGCCAGGCGTTACAGCAAGTGGACTAATCGCCTTTTGTTTCCATCTGTACGGGGATAGAGTGTTGCCCCCTTGCGAGTGTGTGGGATTTTCTCTTTGGTGCTCCAGTTTTATCCCTCACTTATAAACTGTCATAAATTGGCTCGAACCACCTTGGCATGAAAAACCCAATGCAGGACCCTCCTGAAAAGGAATTCCTACGACTCGGTGTGGCTCTCTTGGACACACAAGTCAATAATCATGATTATTGTGGCTTAGGTGAGCACTGCCCCATATTTGTTTGCACGAGGACTATTTGACTGAGTACCAATGTGATCTTTAGTTTATCGACCCTGGAGAGTTGATAAGGTGAATCGACCTCTTGCTGGGCTTAAAATGTAGACGTATAAATTGAGAGTTAAGTGCTCCGACACAATGAAAACACCTAGCCCCATTGTTCACCTCTATATAACAACACAGCCATTTAGACCCACAAAGCCATTTTCTCTTTGGAGCGCCATGGAGGAATGAGCTCCTAAACTGATGGAGGAAGGAGGGGGGGAAGGGAGGGCGAGGGGGTGATGGGAGGGCGGGGGGGTGAAGGGAGAGCGGGGGGTTGAAGGGAGGGCGGGGGGGGTGAAAGGGAGAGTGAGGGGGTGAAGGGAGGGCGAGGGGGTGAAGGGAGGGCGAGGGGGTGAAGGGAGGGCGAGGGGGTGAAGGGAGGGCGAGGGGGTGAAGGGAGGGCGGGGGGGGTGAAGGGAGGGCGGGGGGGTGAAGGGAGGGCGGGGGGGTGAAGGGAGGGCGGGGGGGTGAAGGGAGGGCGGGGGGGGTGAAGGGAGGGCGGGGGGGTGAAGGGAGGGCGGGGGGGTGAAGGGAGGGCGGGGGGGTGAAGGGAGGGCGGGGGGGTGAAGGGAGGGCGGGGGGGGTGAAGGGAGGGCGGGGGGGGTGAAGGGAGGGCGGGGGGGTGAAGGGAGGGCGGGGGGGGTGATGGGAGGGCGAGGGGGTGAAGGGAGGACGGGGGGGGTGAAGGGAGATCGAGGGGGTGAGCGAGGGGGTGAAGGGAGGGCGTGGGGTTGAAGGGAGGACGGGGGGGGGGGGTGAAGGGAGAGCGGGGGGGGTGAAGGGAGGGCGAGGGGGTGAAGGGAGAGCGGGGGGGTGAAGGGAGGGCGAAGGGGTGAAGGGAGGGCGAGGGGGTGAAGGGAGGGCGAGGGGGTGAAGGGAGGGCGAGGGGGTGAAGGGAGGGCGAGGGGGTGAAGGGAGGGCGAGGGGGTGAAGGGAGGGCGTGGGGTTGAAGGGAGGGCGAGGGGGTGATGGGAAGGCGAGGGGGTGAAGGGAGGACGGGGGGGGTGAAGGGAGAGCGAGGGGGTGATGGGAGAGCGAGTGGGTGAAGGGAGGGCGGGGGGGTGATGGGATGGTGAGGGGGTGAAGGGAGGGCGAGTGGGTGAAGGGAGGGCGGGGGGGGTGATGGGAGAGCGAGTGGGTGAAGGGAGGGCGGGGGGGTGAAGGGAGGGCGGGGGGGTGAAGGGAGGGTGAAGGGAGGGCGGGGGGGTGAAGGGGGGGTGAAGGGAGGGCGGGGGGGGTGAAGGGAGGGCGAGGGGGGTGATGGGAGGGCGGGTGGGTGAAGGGAGAGCGAGGGGGTGAAGGGAGGGCGAGGGGGTGAAGTGCAGCTGTTGGAGTGCCGAGCTGTATTGTAGTAGGAATATGTTCAAATTACAAAATATGATTAACAACAACGCCCCTATGACTAACTGTTCTTCTGCACACGGCCACTATAATGATCAGGGCGATCGCCTCGGTGTTGCTGGTGAATGGCAAAAATAAACAATTGCATTAATAAACTGTAGCAAATAACAATAATGTATTTTTGAAGATTATACTCTTTTTACATATATTCTTTACCATTATTTCACAAAACCGTGACATATGGCAATGGCTTGGGGAGGCCTTCATCCAGCAGTAGATTGATCATGGCTGATGGTTTTACAAGTCGATATGTTATTATATATTGTGTATACATATGGGGAGTGCCACTTTGTGGAGAGTAGGCAGGGGGATTACATTCTGGAGAGAGCTGGCACTCATCAGATTAACGTCGGATATCGTCCACTGATCTCAGAGCTGCCAGGAGGAAAATCGTGCCCACCCCACAGTCATTTGAACAGATAGGCACAAGCCTATGCACATTTATGAATGTACTTTAGATGTTAAAGACGAAAGCCTTATTGACTATCGCTGCAAGTGATATACCGTGCTGGCTTGTTCTACACTGAGAATGTATTGCACTTGCCAGAGCTTCTTCAGTTAGAATTGATCTTTGCTGATTCTGGTGTGTTTGTTTTACCTTCGAATAAACGAGTTGTCCCTGGGCAATCCGCTGTCCTCCTACGATCCAAAACATAAACCTTCTGCAAAAGGCTCTGGTCACATTAACATCACTAGCCCCGGCAACTTCTTTATGACCCTTGAGCTACACCCATTTCAGACCTTTTAAAACAGTCTGCCTCAGCAGCAGACCATGCTTTCCCACCTGATGATGGTGTTGCGCCCGAAACGTCGTGATTTATTTTATTTTATACCTACGTGACTTTACTGAAAGAACCAAAGAGTATGGATTCCTGCAGTCACGAAAGCTTCAAAACAAGATTGATGAAAGAATGTATAACTTTGAAGTATGTTTAATATTCAGTGGAATTGCTGTACACTAAACTCTTGTTAATTCGACACATGGGATTGGCCTTGCCGAATTATCCAATGTTCTGAATTATGTACAATGTTACTCCCCAGTGACTCCTGCCCTAATAAAAAATATTGACACACCTGCATCAATTCTATCCAAAACTGTGGACTTGTCTCGCAGACTAAGGGATTCATACTTCAGTCCCTTTCTATTACTTCTTGATGTAGGTGTAGACGACATGTCTGAGAGGGTTGGCTTGCACAGAGTTCATAAACAAGGTAAAGTTCAAAGCGACGGGTCTGTACTAACGCCCACCACGCTCACCACGCTCACCACGCTCACCACACTCACCACGCTCACCACGCGTGCCGCCACCAGACCGAGTCGGTGTTCTGGTCGTGGCGCGTGGCTTCGATCCACGTGTCTGCCGAAATTTTACCATTCGGTACGGCAATTGGGCTCATGGTGAATTACTAATTCTGTATATATGCAGAAAACGCATCCGTGCCGAATTATTTCCAGTTATGAATGATCAAATACCGAAATAACGAGGTTTTACTGTATGTCCAAAACTGAGAGTCAATCTCTTCTCCCTTGAAAAAGAGATGTTCCGTCTGAAGGGCTTATCCAGGTAAAATATTTGAATAACTAAAACTCATTTATATATTTGTTGCCAACTGGCCAGGATTGGGCAAGAACACAACCCACTTTTCACCCAGGCAACTGGAGAGGAGAGACTCGGATATGTACTTCTTATGTACTTATTTAGCTATGAAGGCACACTCAGTTGTAGGACTGTCGGGAGGATTTTTATTTTAAGATCTTTTCAGCCAATTAGTGATGAGTGTTTGTCCGTGTGAGTAGGAACCGGAGTGCCCGGAGAAACCCCATGCATTCAGGGGGGCAACACTCTATCCCTGCACAGATGGAAACATGCAGTGATTAGTCCACATGCCGTACTGCTTTCGCCTGGCAAGCCAGGGAATGGTACTTCCTCGACGCCCACAGGAAGGGTCTTTCACAACATTTGTTTAATCCATCAACCCTCACTGCCTCCGCAGTGCTGGATTACAGGCGTGCTCCACCAACGCCCGACTTATCACTAAACACCAATTATATGTAAAACACACAATATGAAGAAAACCAAATGTACAATTATGCAAGATTAATTGAAATAACTTTAATTTTTTACTTATGTTATCGGTGATTCTCATCTGGTTACTATTCCAATATTGAACTGGGACATATAAAACACCGGTAGAACCAACTGAAGTCACCCTGCTTGACCGTCATGAGTCTGTGAGCTGTGCGTGTTCATGGGGAGTGGTTGCGCTATGCTTCGTGAACTGCTATTCGTAACCGGTGACTTGAGCTCCGTTCCCAGCCTTGGCGAACATCATCGACAGCTTGTGTCTGATGCTGTCCTCGGCATATCCACATCTTGAAAGGGCACGCTAAGGTGGTGGGGTGTAACCGTCAACTTGGGAGAAATAACGAAGACTCGTAATCGTGCGGGCCATGCCATCCCCTATTGTGCCGTGCCTGCCTTAATGGGTGCTTGCTAACGATATTCACAGTCGATGAGATTAAATGGTGGACCTTTTGTCTTTGTCAAGATTGATCGAAGTGTGTGTGTGTGTGTCCAGTGTCAATTTGCACCCGCTGAAGTTCCATTGCTATTGTCCTGTCTGTTGATTTCAAGAGGGAAATCTACCGCTTGTCATTTATTCTCAATTTTTTTGTTCAAAGTTTATCCAGACAACCAACACCTTTCCCTCTGCCACCATAATTGCTATTGTGTGTATGCTGGCAGTCATAGTTGTATGTATCGGCTTTTACCTACCATGGGAATGTATAATTTCTGCCACGGGCTCAGGGCCACCCTCACCCAACCCCCGAAGCCAATGCGCTTTGCTCAGATGGAAACCTTCTAAACAGTGGATGTACATGTGCAGCTATTTTTGTTAATCCACTGCTGGATGAGGGGCCTCCCCAAGTCAATGTGGGTTTTGGGGCGTGAAAGAACCATACTTCACGAATCTGCCCACTGCGGGGTACAATACAACAGTGTTTTACTCTGCACTGATCTCTGTTGCTCACTGTGTGGCCCTGCAAGCCCCATGACAATTTGCACCATGTATATCGGTGATGAAGATGATGATGTGGTAATGAACGTACCTAGGTGATGCCATTATGCATCGATAAAATAAGTAATCAGTTTAGCACTTAGGATTTCGCGACCAATGTTATCCACAATGGAGGTTTTTGGGTTAGATCGCGTATATATTAATGAGTCGTTAAAGCGGCCACCAACCTACAATTAGTTACGAGTAACGAATTGGCTTGTGTTGTTTGTGACAAACCTTACTCATCGGCTGTGTCGGGTGGTGGCGGGTTTAATGACACATTTCTATTTACACGATCTAACCCAAAAACTTCTAATATGGAAAATAAGTAATCCTCGGTCATTATTCAGCAGTGCTTATTCTATGGATATTTTTTCCCAACCTTCGGAATGTAGACTTTCACTTGCCTCGCGGTCACTGAAGGAGAGATGGGTACTTTTACATTGTCTGTTTGGACAGGGATGCACTTGTACTTTCATTTGAATATTGGTTTTGCAGGCACCGTGTCGTAATAATTAACATTTTTAAATGCACACTAGATGTGTTACTCATTTATGCAGCAGCAATTATTCCTTTGCACATTTCTAAAGGCATTTGATTCATAAAGAACATACAAATATTCAGCAAAGGAATTTGTTTTGTTATATTCATTTGCGCTGTGTGTAATTGTAATGTTTTGACAAGCTTATTATGTTTTGCTTGCAGATTGATTTTGCTCCACCTTAACTTTGCACCCTGCAGTGCACCTCTCATGATTACACCAGCTCTCCCTTGCTGTAGATTACTACTATTATTATTTAGTGCCATCATTGATTAAGTTAACCGATCTGCCAGGTTCTCATCTCCGTTCGTATCTATGAGCCAGTGGTAGAAACTTCTTGTTGCGATGATTAGTTGAATAATATGACAATCTTCTTGGTTCTTTCGGTAAAGTCACGTAGAATGGAAGTAATAAAATTAAAAAAATTAAACATAATAAAATAATTATTTTATTTTATTATTTCCATTCTACGTGACTTTACCGAAAGAACCAAGAAGATTAATCCCTGCAGTCACGAAAGCTTTAAATCGAAATATGACAATCACTGACGATTTCCAACAAAGTGGTATGGATTTTATTGACCCCCCCCCCCTAAGGGATTCTGAACAGGGGACTGAACCGGCAACCTTTCTATCGCGGGTCAGCCACGAACCGTAACGCCACCCTGCAGGGTTACGCCTCCTTTACTTGGCAACGAGACTGGAATTCGAACGTCGTCCCCTCCTTGTCTTGGTATCTTACCGCACGGGCGGTCGCATTATCCCCCTGGGCCGCCCAGTCACTTTTTTTTATATTCTGACGCACGTAAATAAACATGAGACTGTCCTGGGTGCAAGGGAGAGACCGGCATTACAATACAACCTTTTCAGACGTCCCTGGCTGGCATATCACAGACACGCGCACACACCCTCGGCCGTAGCCTTTATCCCCTTCCCTGGCAGTCGCGTTTACCGGGTAGCCCGTATAATACCATGCGAAGCGGGACACTGACTCAAAGTGACTTTTATAGAGGGAGCGTTACACTCGGTTTGGTTCAATTCCATTCAGTGTCCTTTATTTAACCACGTGAAGAATATCGTTTGGTGTTCCAAAAGTATGATAATATTTTTTAAAATTCACATTGTCTCTGCTTTAAATAGCATGGGGCAGTGGTCATCTACTGTTGTGGCCGAGCTCGCGGTGGAAATCACTCCAGAGGAGAGCCACTGATGACTCCCCAAAAGTTGATGCTTAATGTATTGAGCCCGAAGGTATAATGGTGGGATGTTATAACCGCCAATCTGGATTTAACTTACAGCCTTCCAATTGTCAATCAAACATTCTTACACTGTGCCACCCGGCGCTGAATGTGTACAACAGTAATACTTAATTCCCAAGAAAAACTAACTTGAGTGTCGAAACTCAATGTCAGGAGAGTTGTGCGTTGGGGTGTTTGGGTTGTGGAGTTGAGCGCCATCGGTGATGGGTCATGAGCGGCGGGGTTATCAATCGTAGACTGTGGGTCGTGGGTGGTGCTTGGGTAGGGCTGGGGGTTTGTTTATATCTTCTCCGTCCTCACCGTGATCCTGCTAAATGTTACATCCTTTATTCCGACAGTCCCATGCTGAAATATGAATGTCTCTCATTAAAGTGGAATATAAATTGGACACAGGATGGAGGAAAAAAATAATGCCTAAATAAATAAATTACCTCGTGGAACAAAGCTTCAAATCATCAGACAGTGGGACGTGGCCGGATGTCGGCAAAGGAAACCCACAAGAGTTTAACGGTGTCCTCATTAAACCTTTCTTCACCCAAAAATAGACAAGGCCTCTGATTTGTTGGCTATCGCCTAACTTTCACTCTGCTGACTTTTATGCATGTGAGCTCTGTCCAGCTGCCCGGTGATTTCTCTGAGGAATTACCAAAGTGCACTCTGCTTCTAAACTGTGAAAATGCCTGTAGAAGACCCTGTGACATCATTCGCAAGGGTAGGCCATTTTGTGCTAATATCAAAGCCCATATAGACAATGCTAAATTGTAGCAAATGTGATAAATGGGCAGATCTAACTTCGGTAATAGTTCATAAATCCAAATGGGCTTTCACATGGTAAGTGCTTAGAATCATCGATTAACATAAATTCACGATGTATACACCCGATGGCATGTGTAAGAATAGATAGTTTTTTCGATTTGTATACATCTTATATTTTGTTATTCGTAATTCGTGTGTTGGGTTAGATTGTCTGGGTATGTCAGTTTTTTACGATAACCCTCCACCACCGACAGAGCCAATGAAATCATGTTGTCACGCTATGGGGAAATATGTCGAATGCTGAAAAGCAAGCAAAACTTGACAATTATGTGCGATGTTTCGCTGGCGATTAAAATCGGTATCGTCAGGTCAAGTCTCTCGTCAATTTTAATTTTGTTTACTAATATGTGGCTCCTCCTCGCACAGATCTTCCACTCAAAGCATCATTGCATTCATGCTCAACATAAAAATTTGAGAATTCTAAACAATGAGAAAAAGTATATAGATATCCACGAACTATCTACAATTGTTTAAATAGAAAAACAAAAGCAACTCTTTGGTTCTTTCGGTAAAGTGACGTATCAAGAGAAAATAATAAATAAAATAATATCATACGACGTTTCAATTGCAACACAAGCAATCATCATCAGGTATAAATGAAATAAAAAACAAACCTAATATACTTAGAAATATAATACAATACAACACAGAGAGTCGGCTAACATAACAGTCAACACCCTACCTGGTTGATAACGTTCTTCCAGAGAATGCTAAATTTGAGAGAGGGAGATAAAACATTAGAATGCTAAATTTGAGAGAGAGAGATAAAACATTAGCATTCTCTGGAAGAACGTAATCAACCAGGTAGGGTGTTGACTGTTAGCCGACTCTGTTGTATTGCATTATATTTCTAAGTTTACTAGGTTTGTTTTCTATTTCATTTATGCCTGATGATGATTGCTTGTGTTGCAATCGAAACGTCGTATGCTATTATTTAATTTGTTATTTTCTCTTGATACGTGACTTTACCGAAAGAACCAAAGAGTAATTCCTGCAGTCACGAAAGCTCCAAATTAAACAAAAGCAAGTTGTGGCTGTGATTGAGTTAAATGCAAGTGCACAGAGATGCGTTGTGACTTGAATATAGCGATGGAGTCGAGTGTGTGGATTGCCTCCAGGAGGTTCCAGTATTGTGGCGCTCTAAAAGTTTAATTCTCGTGTTTAATTAATTATAACATTGGCCGTGAAAGCCTTACGTCTATATTTTATGTTTACATCACCCCTGAAGCCACTAGGGGCCACTCAAATCACCACAGCAAAGTGTGATCCTTAAACCTAATTGCGAGCCGGAGTCGCATGGATTCTTCAGTTTGTTGGGGGTGTGAATCATCCCACCTTTAATTGTGTCTCGTTACGTCCCTAATTGTGTCTCCTGATAACAGAAATGTAATTGTTTATACGTCTTAAATCAAATGCAAAGTGTCTGCGGACTTAAATGAGCATTGGCCAGTGGGCATCTCTATTGGTGATCCTGAGGAAGTGGTAGAAATTCCACATTCTTCTGGAATGGGACAGTTTATTTGTAACACACCAACTGTTGATTCCCCCAAGATGATGCGCAGAGTTGACTGATAAATCTTGACTTAAAGCTTTCGTGACTGCAGGAATTAATATTCTTTGGGTCTTTCGGTAAAGTCAAAAAACAAAAACTACGACGTTTCGATCGCAACGCAAGCGGTTGTCTTCAGGAAAAGGAGGGTTAGATTCCAAAGGCAAACTATTTATAAATGTTTGAAATGGGCGTGGCCCAAATGTCAGCAGCCAATGTTACTGCAAGTGGTGGGCAGCCAGCCCGACGGTGGTTGGTTTTCCACCAATCAAAGGGCTGCCAGGTGAAAATTAGCATGTTAAAGAGAGATTAGCATGTTAATGGTAGATCGCAGAGCCGCAATCAAGTGATCGGCGCGCGAAGAGGCTGTGTTAGTATGAATCCTGTGAAAGCTCAAGTTTGAAATGGGCGTAAAGCACAACTAACATCGGAAGGTGGTAGGATGGGAACATCATAGCCAGTTATGACTTAAACTGGTTGATAACGTCCTTCTAATGATTGCTCAGTTTTTACCCATCTTCTCGGTTGAAATTGTGTCTGTGTCTCTGTATGGATGGTTTCATGAATGTATCTTTGTTGATAGCCAGGTGGCTTGCAAAGTACCTTCGTCTTAGAGAAATCTATTTCGTGTGAGCCCACCGCATTAAAACAATGATCAGCCGAGGTATTGGTCCTACCGTGTTTCAGATCTGCCTCATGTTCACGAACACGGTCCGAGACATGTTGCTTAGTTTCCCCGATGTAACTACTGCCGCAGACACAGCTTAGTTTGTCGACGCCAGGGTATTGCATGTCAGGGATCACATCCTTCACAGATGGGATCAGATCACGATTTTTATGTACTGTGTTAAGTCGAACCTGGATCTTGTGTTTGCTCATGATTTGGGAAATATTTATAGTTACCCCTGCTATGTATGGCAAGGTGATGGTTTTGATCGGGTCCTCAGATGGTTTTTTCTCCACGGTTGGGGTGATAGCTTTATGGATTGTGTAGTCTGAATATCCATTCATCTTGAGAGCTTGGAGTACGTGTTCCAGTTCACTGGCTACGAAAATCAACAATATCATCACCGATTCGACATCTTTAATCGAACCAACCAAGCGGTTTTCCTTAAAACCCTCTGCTGCGAGGCCACCCAAATGGTATGGCTTACCACACGATGATCTTTCCATGGTCAGTCCACCTTTCCATGAGAGTTTTGCATTTACAAGAATGCATCGCCGTACTGGGCTTGTCGGCGCCGCTTTCGAGTGGATTTGTGCGACGCTAATTTCCACAGCGAGCTCCAGCCCTTAATCCCTTCCTTTGCCCACATCAATCTCCTGCTGACTCTATGCGAAGGTCATTTTTTTCGGGCCGAATTTCCTAATAGGGAGGGGGGGGGCGGTTACGAGGTGAGGGAGGGGGAGTACCAATTTACCGGCTCACTGGGGAACTAAAATAACACTGTGCATTTTAACACGTCGGTTGCTACGAATCATTAACTTTTAAATTACGCCAGGGAGGCCACGCCGTGGTGTCGAGTGAGGCCGCACTGCAAACAAAGTGAGACGTCTGAGGTCCTCGTGGGTTATCTTTAACTCAGTGTGTGTGTGTATATATTTGTGTTGACTGTACAACAGTTATGCAGCTGGATTGCACTTACGGTAAAAGCGTGTGACTCTCGGTCAGACGTTTGCGAGTTCTCATCATGATTGGGGTCTCGACGGAGAAAATAGTTTCTGTGGAGGTCAAGAGCGTGAGTTGAGTAGCATGTAGGAAGCCATCAGTGACATCTTTCTGTGGAGATCCTGGCCCCCACCTAGATATCCACACACAATGGCTCAAGGCAGCTAATGGGAAGTTGCTGTGCACTAAAATGGTTTGAACAGCGAGACGCTTTGGCATTTTAACAGTGTAAAGGCCTTGCAGTGTCACTTCTAGATCATTCCACAATGCTGGTCAATATCACAATTGGAATACAATTAGGAGGTAACAAAAAAATTCAACAATGCAAAGACATAGAATGAAACAAAAATCGATTAAAATAAATTTGCTCTAGGCATAGGGGTTGTTTTTACCCTCTGCCATCATATTACTTTACCACTTTGAGTCCAAAGGTTATTTAGTCTAAAGTGCCAGACAATATGCCAAGTTACCTTAATTTATCTCTGCAGCAGCAGTGCCTTGGAATGTTGCTGTCGACGCTAACTCAAGCCTTGCTGCTGGGACATCTAATCAGAGCGCTGATAATTTTGCTTCATAACCCCCGACTCGATGGCGCTCGCGCTGGCCAGAGACTGGAGTCGTAAACTTTATGTTGGAGCTGACTGGGTTGCTTTGAGGTCGAATGGGTGGAGGGCTCGTTATGAGAGCGTCGAAACACTCAACCGGCACCACAGGGATCCTGGGTTCAAATTTGGGCAGCCACCTGTGATTAACCGAGGTGATGTTCTCAGCTGCGTCGCCATTGACTCTATGGAAGTTATAAAATGCACACCCGTGCTGGAGACTCATAATTTACCCTTCTTAACGACAAATTTCGATCCAAATGTGTGGGGTTTTTTTCAGGATTAATTGTATGAAAATTGTCTTTGGCTGGTGATTTGCATTGTTTACACCATTGATTGCATTCCCTCGATTTTGTGTGCCCATCTGCTTTGTTGGGTCAAAAAAATGAGTTATGCTTGTGAAAAGTTATCAGTGTTTTGTTTTGTAGACAAGACTTGCCCCTGCCATGAAAATGTGGAATGTTGAACGCTAGGTCAGGGCTGCCAATAAAGATGAGCACCATGGTTTTTAGCATAGAGACATTTGTAGCCGATTATACAGCTGGCTGGAAATGATAGCAGGTGGGTCAGGTAGCAGCGGCACAGCGGTTAGCGCGCAACGCTTACAACCTACATACCCGAGTTGGATTCTCAGCCTCGGCTCACATTCAGGGGGAGTGATATCTGGATCTGATCTTGGGCCTCCTACGTCGCAAACCCACAATGAATTGCATGGTACGAGTATGGTCAAACAGCCCTTGTTACTGACAAGGTGTCGGGGAGACCTTTATCTTTCTGTGCATTGACAAAGGGCTGTATATTATCACAATTATTGCATTATAATTATAAATGGATGACTCTCCTGGAGATATAAACAAAAAGCCAATTGAGATAGCAAGGCACCATTGCAAGTGTAGTGACGTAAATGGAGTCACAATGGCGTTTAGCGCCAGCCACTGTCACAAGAGTGGAACTATGCGTCTTGGGCCTCTCTCTGGCACCAGAGTAGGTTTGGCATGGAAGCGGGCCCTAGGCAGCATGATTTTGGTGACGGTCAGAGAGAGGGCAAGCAAGGACGTGACGGTCTGGGTGAACCCAAGAGGGCACGTGACCGGGACAGGGTAGCGAGCGGGCCCAAAGGGTGGCTTGAGGGACACGTGATGCTCGGTCGAGAACCTTCTGGTAAGATCCAGAAGGGGACAGGGCCGAAGGCGGAACGAGGCCACGCTCAGGAGCATAAAAGGGAAGTCCCGAGAGCAATCGCGGCTGTCTGCTCGAACGGAACCCGTCGGTGCTACGTCTCTTCGATCCTCGGTCTTCGGTCATCACGTTCGCCATCATGGGTCAGGCAGTGTGTTGGCTGACTGACCCAATTTTGTAGTTACCCCGTTCGTGGTATAGTTAACCGTTGTTACGTTATGTAGTTACCCTGTTGAGGTTGTGTAATAAACGTGATGCCTCCCAAGTGCAAGTGTGTGCCTCCGTAGAACCCACCACACAAGGAAGACCTGGGCCTTGTATCATTCTGCATATTATTTCTCGTCCCTTCAGATTTCATTTATTTTGCTCGAGTTATCCCTCGCAAAAACAAAAGTCTCCTGGTCTCAGTGGCCTGTTACCTGGTTAAGTAAAGGAACACCTGTAACCGCGAGTGTGCAATATTTGGGAGCAATGCCTTCGTGCTTCCTGTCATGGGCTTCTCATAGCCTCCTCTGAGTCGACTCAGACTAAACTTATTATGCGGCTCAGTTGAGTATAAACAATAGTGCTGACGAAACAGAGGTGGCTGGGATTAGGTCTGGCTACACCATCTCCTAAAGCAGTGGTTCTTAATCTTTACTGCAGCCTTGCACCCCTTTGAATTCTCAATCGTAAAAAAAAATATGTAAATAAATACATAAGGTTGATGAAACAAATTAGTTGTACTTGTGTGCCCGTGCTTAATTTGTGTTTCGATGATTTACCTTCTAAAAAAAATCTGGCATGTCTCGCACCACCAGAAAGGGCATCCCGCACTCCAGGTTAAGAACCACTACCCTCAAGTGATGTACTGGCCTCCAGTTGTTCCTAACAACTCTTAAGGCTAAAGGTGGGATATGTGTTTTTGTTCGTGTGATGTTCAGGAACGGAGCGCTTCAGTAATTACACGGGATACGGAGATACCTTCCGGTATAATGGGCCATATGTGGACGACACGCCGCGGTATGAAATCTCACCCTTCCTTTCTCTCGTTTTCTCCTGTAAACCACGTGCATTCACATAGACACACACGCATCCACACGCATCCACGTGCATCCACGCACATACAAACGCTGCACACACGCACACACGCGTATGCACGCACACAACAGCGGCGGCAGCAGCAGCAGCCATTGACCGCTCGGTGATGGTGACATCCTCACAGGGCTTGTACCAGGTTAACAATTTGAGGTCACGTGCAGTGTTAAAGGTCCGCTGACAGAAGCTCACAAGACAGACCCAAGTGCTATGGGTTGACTGATTGACATGATAGGCAGATGTTTCCATCTGACACCATGAAGCTTAGGGAGTTTGTTTCACCAGACCTCTGATATACACGCAAAGACAAAGAATCCCCCTTATAGCCTTAACAGACTGTTGGGGCAAGTACTGTTCGAAGGCCAGCACGGGATAAAAGGTGGGTAGCCAGCACCATGCCCGACCACCTCTGTCTGTCTCGTGGCAATGGTCACATAATGCACCAGGTTCTCATTTGAGGCCGAGTCGACCTAGGTTTGCATAATTGTCACTGGGGTTGGCCGTGAGCAGGAATCGAACTTGGGTTGTCGGGTTCATCACTGCTGCACCACCGCTTCCTACAAATACAAGATTCACCGTATGGCCTGAACAGACTTTTGGGGAAAGTGGTGTAAGTGAGCACCCATGAAGGCCGACACGGTTCAAACACAAACAACAACCGCCATTCGCCACTAAGTGGCGGTGACGTCACCACGACTCTTGTGCCAGGCCAAACACAAACGGTCCCTGTCGCACACGCACTCTCTCTCTTTTACACAAAACACTCACTTCAGTCTACTTCTCTTGATAACGATACACAAAACTAATGTTAAACAGCCAAATATACATGACCAAGATTTATTAAAAAACATTTTCCGCTGAATATTTGACGTTGTGGTAGTGCCGCTGCGAATGGGGGTTGTAATGGTGGTGGTCGTGATGGCCGATGGTGGTAATGTTGATGCTGTGGATGCTGGTTTCGTGATGGTGCTGATTATGGTGCTGAAAGTGATGATGTCAGCGGTGATGAGCTGGTGATGCCGGTAGTGCCGGTCACAGTGGTGCTGGTGATGGCACTGTTGGTGGCGTTGTTGCGGTTGGTGCTGATGCTTGCGGGTGGCCTGCCATGTCGTTGCACAGCGACGCGTGGATGCGCCGGCAAACGGAGATTGTCGCCATTGACGCCATCCATTTCTACGGCTACGTCGAGCAGTTCGAGCAGACCAAGCTGGAGCGAGAAGTCAACAAGGTGAGCACATGGTGGTGTGTATGGTCACCTGGTGTTTGTCTGTGTGGACAGCCCAGGGGGTTCTATTTGACTTTTAACAAATCTTTGCAACCACTTAAAACTATTATTTTTTGTTTATCAGGCAAATCACCTCCCCCACCCCAGCGATTTGGTGTTGTGATTTGATTCAAGAATGTATAGTTTTTTTATCACGTTCAAATTGATTCTCATTTTTGTCGTTGTCTTGCTACCATAGTCGTTTTGTGATCACAGATTAGTTAAACCCATCGTGCAAAATACAGGCAAACCTCGTTGAACGCGGGGGTTACGTTCCTGGAAATAGCCGTGTTGGGCAAAACCGTGTTCGACAAATAATAGACCTCGGTGGAAAACATTTGGTTGCGTCCTGAATTTTAAATGATAACCTCTCCCTAATTGTTAAACTAATTCTACATGATTTCCACACTTGTTGTTATTATGAAGGATGCTGAGTTGCTCTCTGGGTTATTTCGTGTGTGTACACTTTTTTATTTTCAATTTCACCTCAACACAAATCCCCCGTCTCCGTTACTCTTCTTGCACTGCTGCAGTCGCGCCCGACGGTTGCCCCCTGACACTGTCACGTTAAAGATTTGCTTATTATTTTTATTATTTTATTATTTCCCTTCTACGTGACTTTACCGAAAGAACCAAGAATATGTGTTTAACCAGGTAAGAACTCAAGCGTTTTCAAGCATTGTCACTTGGTTTCATTTGCAAGACTGACCTGGGGCATTAGTCTTTGTAATCCCAGGTAATTTTAGAAGTTGGCATATTTTGACCCTGACGCCGGCACACAACGGCCCTCTCTTGCGAGCGACATCGTTGGGGTACCACGGGGGTGGAGGGGGGGTGTACAACTTCTGCGATAGGTGAGTAGTGCATAGCGGGATAGGCGGCTCGGACAGACAACCAACGCGGACGTGTAGGACCGTAGCGTTACGCGGTACGTGGTGCGTCAGATCCCTTTTCTTCGGGGAAGGAAGGGGGGAAAGAGGGAGGGGGAGTCAGTCTCATTTCAAGTTCAGTCAAGTAAACTCAGGGTCTCTGGAGTGGCATTCACTGGGGGGGGCCCCAGATCTGGGTGAACTCCCCTTTCCTATTCTTCAGTTTCAGACTCAGGTGTTCTAAAGCTGCGAGAGTGAATAGAGAGTTATGCCAGAGGGTGATGGATGGGGCCCCATGATTCTTCCAGGAGCTCAGGATGGTCTTTCTAACGGAAATGTTAAAAGGGTATGTTGGTATCTGGTGATACCTTGTACAGATCGGTTATTTTATCATAGGATGTCCTGATGGTGGGACAGTTTAAGAAGGATTGAATGTACGTTTGGATCTTCAGGGTATCTTTAACGTGCGCTGAGAAGCAGATGGCTCATAGTCTTGTCATGGTAAATACACACCGCAGTAATAACCAGGGGCGACTGGTGGATTCGAACCGTGAACCTCTGCAACAAGCGGTGAATGCGCGACCGCCAGGCCGTGTCGTCGCCCAGTGTGCGGGTCTGTGTGTTTGTTGAACTTCTTTCGCACTGTACCTAGCCAACCGTGCTCATCGGAGGTGCGGTTTTTTTAACAAGCGTTGAGCTCGGCGCCGCCTCCTCCTTTGCATGCAGGCCTTCTGTGGATTCAGCTGCCCCGGTGCCGCTGGTTCCCTCTCTCCCGTGGCCACTGGAAATTGGGGCTGCGGCGCATTCGGAGGTGACAAGCGGCTGAAAGGTGACACCCTCACTTTAACCCTGCCTTCCCATTACAGTAATCTTTTTCTTCATCATCATCAGCCAAGGTGAATTCACTGCTTGCTTGGATAATTGTCAATTAGTTCCATAGTGGAGGAGCGTGAACAGCACCACTATCAGTCAGTCTTGAAATTGTATGTGAAAGATGCAAGGTAAGTTGCCTATGTGAACATGTAAGTGCCCTTCCCCCAGTGTAAACATGAAGTACATTGGTCGGATAGCCAGGGCATCATGTTGTTAAGAGGCTCCTAGGTTCAAAAGAGGGCTGAATTGCAATGCTCAATCTCCTTGGTGGATGTGGGGTATTAACATCCCGTAAATCACATGACCCTACATGTGGCCATCCTCGCTCTGAATCCCTCTCCTCTTCCCTCCACTTGTGAAAACAGACGATGCTCCGTGCAGCTCACTTCTACTTGCACCTTCATTCCCCCTCTCTTCTTCTCATCCCTGACGTCTTGGCCCCGTCATTCCTTTCTCCTCCTCCTCCTCCTCCCCTTCCTGCCCGGAACTCCTTCTTTCTTGCTGCTGCTTACCTTGAGCCGTGGATTCTTTGTCTGCCTCGGGGACTTCTGTCTTGGCATCCCTTCCCACTGCCGGTCATCTTGCCCTGTCTGCTCCTCTTACGCACCTCACTCCTCGCCTTCCCGTGGTGTGCCGTGGGGTAAGACATTTATAGATTGCAATGAGAATAAATCCCGATCATGCCCTTGCGTCGTCAGCACTGCTGCAGATGCTGGCAGCGGCGGAGGCCGGGCGAGACATCGCCTACTTCACGTTTGGGGACCGCAGCCTCGAGGAAGATTTCCGCAACATCCACGGCTTCCTCCAAAACCAGGGCCGCACCGTCGGTAGGGTTCACACACAGCTGCCAGCGAGCAGCATTGGGCACCGTAGCACTCAGCGCAGGTTACTATTAAAACTAAACTACTATTTTTTGTATTTTACACTGAGCTATATAGCTCTTTTTCAGAAGCTGCCTTGCCACAAATGATCGGTCAACGAAGTGGCTTATTCTAGATTTGAAGCTTTCGTGACTGCAAGGATGCATACTCTTAGTTCTTTCGGTAAATTCACGTAGGTAAAAAATTAAATAAAAATTAATACAAAATAAAATAATAAACATCGTTATTTTCTTTTTTATTAATTTTAATTTCATTTTTTACCTACGTGACTTTACCGAAAGAACTAAGAGTATGAAGAGGCTTATGTGGAAATTAATAGCAGCCGAATACTCTAAACGCATGTTTCTAAATGCGTTGGGCAAAACCAGAGGACCGTGAGAAATATCCACACGAGTACGGGGAGAGAGAACATGCAAACTCCAAATATACAGGCGTCAGGGTCGTGATCGAACCCACTACCTCCTGTATACCTGGCGAGGTAGTTATCATCTCACGGTGGTTATCCTCATTGGCAGCCTTCAGCCGGTGGTGGAAATTCCTTACATTTTATATTTACGCGATATAACCCAAAAAACCTGTATTATGGACGATATTGGTCGCGAAAGCCTACGTGTTAAACAGTACAAAGACAATGCACTACCAGGGAATTTATGGCTCGGGTTTAGCAGCTACAACATGGGACCTTTTTTTGCCAGTGTCAAAGTATGAAAAAATAAGAATAGGTTTTACCCTTGTCTGGCAATAAAACAGGTTGTTAAGATGTTCAAACTCCATTTAGAAACCTTTTGCAAAGACTGAGTCACTCAGAAATCTTCATTCATAACGTTCCAACTCCGAATTGCCACCTGGCAAGTTGCTTTACCACACACTGAAAGTAACTTCGGCACGCATTTTTAAGATTACTGTTAATCAAATGAACATATATTAGGTGTATTTAACTTTATAAATAACAGCAAGAGATAATAATCACATCTGTAAATGACAAGAATTGGGCTCAACGCTGCACTGCCACCAAATTATGTTGCTATTTGGGACTTGGCCTCTTGAAAACTGCTCAAATTGACCAAAAAGTTGCCCAAAATATGCAGAAGCCACCTGTCGGCTTCCATTACTGATAATGTTTTTGTTTGCATGTTCACCACAAGTAGTACTGTGCGTGGTTAATGCAAAAAGGTTTACATTTGCTGTTTGAACATCTTAACATCTCCTGTTTTATTTCCAAAAAGGGTCAAACCTGTTTTTTCATACCGAGTCCTTTATCCCTCTGGGGTCTGTGTAATGCATACCTCTAAGTGTGAAGTCTAGTGGTGCAATACAATCTTTAATTGATCAGCATGACACAATAATCGTGCAGGCTCGATGTCATACGTTTCAAACAAGACACAAAATGTGTACAAATTATGCAGCCATTTTGCACATGCAAATAAACCATCAGAATATCCTGAAGAAGTACATTGTGGGCTAAATTATTTCATCTTTACTCAAAATTGATTTGATGGGAATGTAATACTAGAAGACGACTGCTCTTGTTCAGGAAATCATGATGGTGTTTTGCGTATGCACGAAGGCTGTGCGCTTTTAAAATGATTTGTGTCCTGTTTGAAATCTATGCCCTATGGAATGACGAGCTCTTGCCATAGAAATCTGGAATTTCCACCACTGTTTTAAAGTCATCAATGAAAGATTAACACTGGCCCGTGTATGTTTCAGAAGGCAGTCACTTTCATTTGGCCCCTGACACAGGAGTGCATGTGTTTGATTACAGCAACAATTTGACAATTTAGGACCGTCAAAAGCCCATGACCAAATCAACGCTTCGCCCAATGTCATTTAATCTTGTAAGCTAAGCAAGTTGAGCTTCGTTAGTTCTTGGATGGGAGACGGCCGAGGAATGTTGGGTGTGGCAGGCTTGGGCTGCAAGGTGACTAAGATATAATAGTACAGCAATGGATGATGTTTAATCTCTCTGTGAGACACCTTGAGTAAATGGGGGTGCTCTTGTTACACACTTGTTTATTACCATCTTTCTCAACATCTCATAAGTGAAAACTGGTGACATTAAAATGCAGGACTTTCTTCATAGAGTCTTAAGACTCGGTTAGGCTTTCCACGGAAAAATATGGGCATTTTAAAAGCTTACTCGGCTACCTAGTTATAGTTTCTCAATTGATAATCGTGAAGTGACGTAATGTATTGAATTAATTCATGAACTGTACTCAAACTGCCTGACTGCCCTCTCCCTCTGCCTTCCACTTTCATAGGTGAAGTGTTCAAGATGTTGGTGCAATTCCGCACGATCCTGCTGGAACACTCTCCCCACAGGGATAAACCTCAGCTGTACGAGTGGCTCATGCTTAAGCTGCAGAAGTAGAGGAGGCTTTCATCATCAGTTTCCTGTCCACCGACCTGCCATCCAGTCTCCGTCGCCAAATCTGCACATCCATGTCTCAGAAGGAGAGTTTTCCAACGAATTCGTCTCAAGGACTCTGAGCCTCAAGAAATCAAGTCTAAAGAATTGATTTTTCGGTCTTAAAAACGATGTACTGGGGTTCGGGTGGCTCAGGGTACTAATGCCAGCGTTAAAGCTTTAACAACCTGATTTGAAATATGTATTTCAACCACCACTTGTGGATGGATTCTGCCCAATCACAAATATTAATCACGTTACATTGACATCTGCATATAATTTGCAATATTTCTGCTCTGAGGACGAACATATTAGATTATTAAAATGTGACTGACACTATTTAAAAGGCATGAACGAGCACTTTTGTGTTAAGAGTTTCGCTGAAGTGACTCCAAGAATCGTTTTGTGGGGTTATTTCCTGTGACCTTTCCCGTATGTATGTATGTTGAACTTATTTTGCACCGTAAGTAGCCAACAGTGTTATTTGGAGGTGCGGGGTAAGGATAACAAACTTAACACAAAAAGCAGTTCTAAAAAAATGTGTTTTCAATCGAGATTTTTGTGCGCTTCTGCCTGAGAGAGCATTCTAGAATGAAATGTATCCATCTTGTGACGCAATGCAACTATCATTTGTGATATAAATTCGGAACATCTTTATTCATACAATGAATATATATGTAATTGCATATATAGCTAAGAGTATAAATGTATATAGTACTCTTTTCTAAAAAACATTTCTTGTTACTCACACTTCTTCATGTCTATAAAATGCCTCATCTTTATGATGACAACCACAAGAAAAAACCTAAGTATGAATCCTTGCAGTCACGAAAGCTTCAAATCTAGAATTAACAACGACAACTGTCGTGTCAAACCTTGGGGCCTGAGTACAGAATGACGTACGAAGTTCTATAAATTGTGTAAACCGACTTTTTGTAACTAACTCCCACAAGGGTGGTCCAGACATTTAAGCATCGTAAAGATAGGATAAAAGTGAAGTGTGATTGGGACCACTCGTCTGTAAAAAAAAAAACAACGATAATTAATAACTTAACATGTTGGTGACAACATTTATATTATTAACACTAATACCATGAATATTAAAATGGATGATGAATCGTCAATATTAAAAACAAATCTATGCACCTCAGCCGTAGAGTGGCTGAGGTGCACAGAGCAATGACATCTTGCCAGCAATGTTACAGGAGTGACTTCATGGTGGCGATGTTGCATGGGGGGGCGGGGTTGTCTTCCTGGCAGGTAATTGGCTGGTGTAGGAGGAGTGGCGGTCCCTCGAAACCACTGACACGGCCATAAGGTTGCAATCTCATTACAACACCCATATTTGCTTTTAATGTTTATAGAGTTGGTCTTACGTTGTTTCATAGCTTACTACAACAATCGCAGCCTGATGGGACATTTTCAATACTCAATACTCCAAAACTTTTTAGAAGTCTTGTATTTGACTCTTTAGGATTGGCCTGTAATATTTTGACTCATACTGAAGCCTAAATCTATTGTCTCTTTAATTATTATTCAACATTTAGTCATATTTTCAGGCTAGTTCCTCAAGTCTCAATGTACTACTTGGGGCTCGAGATGGGGCCTTGAGCCTGAGGAGCAAGGACTACCATCAGTCTGGCTGAGTGATTGAAGTACTTCACTTGAGGTCCGTTAACCTTCACGTGACCTCACTTTGCACGAATAATAATTTAATATGCAGCGTTGCTGCTGGAGACTCGCCGTCTATGTGTGCTATAACTTGCATAGCTGCCACCATGAATATCAAACTATAGAATCACTTCTCCTCTGTCGAACAATACTCATCAATATGCTTCTGAGGTGTATTCACATTGTCAAACTGAAGTGACAAAGAGATTCAATTGCAGACACTGCTTGCTGCTGATATTTGCCAGTATAGTGAATTCCATGGTTGACAATTACAGCAGGAGGCAGACAGATATTTTCAAAAATTACCATAAGCTGTTTATGTTGTTAGCAGGTTGTTGTGATACATAACATTATGTCATCATGGTGTCTAACATGCCTTAATTTATCTTGTCATTCTGTTGATCACAAAAGCCATAAGATCTACAAAGGATTGTGGAAATTCCACCCACAATCGCATGTAGTGCCAGCAAGCAGTTTTGTAAGGTTAAATTCTAATTAAATGTAAGTTGTTACTACTCAGTATTGACATCTGGAAAACATTTAGTTTGTCAATTCTAAACTATTCTTTATAATTCTCCCAATCTCTCTACTCTGTACTCGTATGCATTGGGCGATGGCCCTTCTTAAATGTTTTTTTTTAAGGCAGAATTAATTATGGAAGTGGCGAGATTTTTTTGGGCTTGTGCCTGTAAAGTCAATTAGCTTCTCTACAATCAGGATCGTGGCTATATGTTTGTTGCTGCAGGATAAAAAATCAAAGCTGTGTGTTGTACCAATTCCACCTTTGTTAGGGTCGCGATGGCATCTTGATGGCAGATGTTGCCTCACTGCCACAGTGATTATGGCCTACTATGTTGAGTCCAAGCCAGCCCATACTTTGCTGTGTATGTTGTGTTACATAGGGCCCTCTGAGGTGGGCCATAACACCATTGCTACCAAACAACAACCACAAACATTTCACATCGTACATATGGTCATGATCCTGGTGGTAAACAGCTGTTTGGCTTTACAAAACCATTTGTTAACACTAGGTGTGCTTGTTGTGTACATTGTAAATTAGAGTTTTGTGTTCATGATCTGCATCAATATTGATTATGGAAATGTCACTTCTGTAGATGAAGGGGAAAAGCTTGGTTATCCATTAATCTTCCAAATATAACTTTTCAGAGCAAATCGTGGTCTGCACTGCGTTAGTCTCTTTGGCAAGGTGGCAATATGGTTAGAGTGCTTGATTCACAAGTCCAACGATTGAATCCAAATCCAAGTCATGGATTAACTGAGCCTCTCTTTGCTCCAGGGATGATAAAATGACCACCATTTTTAAGGAATGTCAACCGTGATTATCCTATGTGTCTCTGCCTTGGGAATGTGGAAATTACACCAGTGGGCCAGATAATCGAGGTGGGCAGCACCTCAAAGCTTGTTCGAGCAGGGAGATTAATTGACTTGAAATGTATTTGCTCATCATGATAGTGAAATTGCTATCCCCAAACTGAGCAGCCTCGTGCATTGTACGTTTAGCTCCGCTTGCTGTATTAGGCATTTTGCAGAGGGTCATTCAAATATAAATAAATAAAAGCAAAATACATCTTCCTGCGCAAGCGAGTAGCCCTGAGAAAGCATTGGATATTCCACATTCCTTTAATGTGGAACGTTCTGTTTGTGGGACAACCACTGTTGACTTCAAAGTGGTCCTTATTTTATTGACAAGAAGGGATGATGGAGTTAGTCAAATCCTGATAGGGATTTGAAATCACGACTTTCCAATTGTGAGTTAAGTGCCCTGTCACACAACCACCTGGAGCTGATATAAATTAATAAAATTAAAAAAATTGCCAATCATTGAATGCATGAGTGTTTTTCAAACGTGGCTTTGGACCATTTCATTTGTATGTTATTTCATATAAGCACACCTTTGTAAATTCACTGCTGGAGGAAGACCTTCAAATGCTATGTCGGTCATGGCTTGGTTGGTGAAGAGGGATAGTGCCCTGGACCATTTGAAACATCACGAACCACTGGTGTTAATTTTGGCCTGGAATCGAACTTTTAAGGGTGGTTCAAGATTCAAGACCTGCGCAGTTTGTGGTGAAATTTAACTGAATGTATGCACATGTTGCTTTATCACACGTGTTGCTTGTTAGTTTAACACGTAGGCTTTTGCGACCAGTATTGTGTTGATTGTTGTTCACTCATACACTTAAATGATCAGTACACAAAGCATAGAATTGAGCATCGCATGAGTGATTTTAAGAGATATGTTTTTTTTCAGCTGTTGCGCCATTGTTTTAGTTTAGGGTAACACGTCAGGGACGAGCAGTCTTAGGCAATATCAAAAACGGTATCGTAATACACGTTGAGGTTTCAACAGTGCATGAAGCAAGAAGCGCATCACATCGTATGAGAAGCCCACTAACATGATTCAACACTCTTGGTTTGTACGGGCACAGCAGCCTCATTCTAAAGTCACATTTTAAAGGATGAAAGTGTGGCCTTTTTAATTTAGCACTAAAGCAAGGTGGTAGCTGTGTAATGATTTCACCCTGATTTGGAATCATCAGCGCAGTATAGATGACACAAGATTGTACCCTCTTTGCCACTCTTCAGTGTCATTGCAGTATAGTGCCGATACTTTTTTTATGAACCCCAATGATAATTATGGACATTCCATAGTTTTATGGTACAGCCTGCTTGAATCAAAACCAGTATTTCCTTAAATATACAATAGGCTTTAAATTCACCAATTCCATGTATTTTAAAACAAAACGATGAACGAATTAAACAATGAGTAACTAAGGTTTATGGTTTGAGAAAAAGTAAGTAAAACCCCTGGTTTCATAAGCTCAAGGGAATAATTCGAATCCGGTTTTTAAATAATTAGGTAGATCTTCAGAGGTGAGTTTAGGAGGCACCACCCGGCATAAAGATCAGAAACATTGAGTTTGGTCTTCACCATACACGTGAGTGTTCATGACTCAACTATCAGAAAAAAAAATACAACAACCATGGTGTTCATGGAAGGATAGCAAGGAGAAAATTACTGCTGTCCAAAAATAATATTGCTGCCCGTCTGAAGTTCGCCAAAGAGCACACAGATGAGCCACAAGACTTCTGGAACAATGTTCTCTGGACAGACGAGGCAAAGGTAGCACTTTTTGGCAAAAAGCAAACACTGCTTTCGAACACAAGAACTTCATCCCAACCGTGAAGCATGGTGGTGAGAATGTGATGGTTTGGGGCTGTTTTGCTGGCTCAGGACCTGGACGGCTTGCCATCATTGACACAACCATGATGTATGCATTGTATCAGAAGATTCAAGAGGAGAATGTCAGGTCATCTGTCTGTGAGCTGAACCTAACCCGAAAGTGGGTCTTGTAGCAAGACAATGATCCTAAAGATACAAGCAGATCTACAAAAGAATTACTGCAGAAGAAGAAATTCCACATTTTACAATGGCCTCTTCAAAGTCCGGACCGAAACCCCATCGAAATGTTGTGGCAGGGCCTGAAGTGAGTTGTCCATGCAAGGCAACCCTCAAATGTCACCAAGTTGAAGGAGTTCTGTAAGAAGGAATCGGCCAAAATTCCTCAAATCCGATGTGAGAGACTGACTAACGGTTACAGGAAATGCTTCGTTGCAGTCATTGCTGTCCAAGGAAGTGTCACCAATTACCGAATCTAAAGGTTCACATTCTTTTTCACACACGGTTATTAAATTTAGAATAATTTGAGGATAAATATTAAAATAGTATGTTTTGTGTCATTTGTTTAATCCTGCTATCTTTATTATTAGATTAAGATCTAATAACATTTTAGGTTTGAAATATGTAAAAATATATGAAAATCCTAAGGGGTTTACAAACTTTTCCTCAGCACCGTATCCCTGCTATAGTGTATGGCAATTGCACGAGGTTCTCCATTATTAGGTATCATCAGCACATTACTGTCTTGAGTTTATGCTGTGGCTTGAAAGCCTCTTCTCCCAAATAAGCCTCTTGCCGCATTGTGTTTGAGTTCCTGAAGCCTAAAAGACTCGGCCAAAGCAAAGGAAGAAACGAGGAGCCATAGCCTTACTTTCTCGAAGGGCTCATGAAAGCGGGTGTTGCCACCAAGCATGAGTCACGTTCTGAGCAGCACGTGGCACTTGTAATTACAATCATCATGTGACCACAAGCAGCCCGGGCATGTTTAGGTTACTGGTCGCTGTCAAATACTTACTGGAATTCCAAATGAGAATCTTCGGTGTGTTTTGTAGGCAAATAATGATTCGCCCACTTCCACTCCGTTTGATGGTCTGGCATGATGCAGAATCGTGATTCAATTCGGGAATGTAATTTTTTTTTATCTCACGTAACAATTGAATATGTGCTGCTTCTTATTCGGTCTTGTTTTTATCGTCATATTCTGATCATTCGCATAGAACTGTGACGCTCTGACCCACCCCTGCCGGACATCTGTGAAAAAGAGCTTTATAGCTCATCGGATTCCTCCAGTATAAATAATTATTCAGATTCTGATCATTCACAGTGTACACAATCCTTTCTCGCGCGCACGATTCGATACATATATTGTGAGTGCAAGAAACGATTATAATTGATTAATTTGTGACATGCCTTGTTTTATGCTGTAAATGCAAACGATTCGTATCCACGTGTCACAAGGCCTTGGCGTCTCACCAATTATTGACGTGTTATGGAAAAGCAGGAGTATAGATGGAAGGGATAATGTACATAACAGTTTATTTTCAAAATACATCAACATCTGCCGTATTTCCATGACCAACTTTTAACGAGTCAGAGTTGGGTTCTGATCAGGCCAGGATGTCTCTATTAGCTTGCCAGTGTGTTTACACAACAAGAGAGCCTTCGCTGGGCTCGGCAAACCCCTAAGGCAGTAGTGATGTTGGAGGTCACATGGCTGACATCAGCACCTCCTTTTCCTAATTAAAACGTGGTATTTTATTCAACAAAATGTCATCAACTTTTATTCCATTGCATTTCTACACTCATGTTAAAGAATGTTTAAGATTTATATGGGTTTTTTTTCTTTCAAATAATAGTTTCGAGTCAGAAGCCATTTAAAGCCATACAGTACTTTGCAAATCAGCCAGCAAACAAGAAGAGCCAGTCAGGATATTAGTTGAGAGTAAACACGTTTGTTCCACTGAGTCGGATAACAAACAGCATGTGAAATAAGAATGTGACTTCGAGTCGTGTGATGAGGGCAAGAGCCCCCGCGGTGAGGATCACATCATTGACGGGAGCGGCCCTGATAGGGCGATCACGCGAGTACATCTAACCCAGAACTACATGCACGCCTTTGTACTGCATGTGTTTTTCTGGTGCGCTAATTACCCAGTCTAGTGGAGTTATAACTTAACAACGGCAAATGAAAACCAATATTAAAAATTTGTGTACATTCAATGATGACTCTGCCGAGATCATCAATCCATACACCTGGGAACCCAGTTGAATCATTATTTGGTGATGCTATGTTGGCAGTGTGTGCACAAACACAGTAGATCAAAAAAACTCAAAACATTCGTCAACAACACTGCCCCCAAATAAAAAATATATATTTCATAGGCAATTTTCGGCCAGCAGCCCATCATTTATGTACTATGAAGGGCCATTGCTTGCAACATGACCGGTTATATATATATTTATCTTGTGTTATTGTTGTTGATAAATGCGTTGACTTTTTTGGTTTAATCGTGAGTGAGTGCCTGGATTCATGATCACTCAGCTCCCTGGGCCATCTCAGCACACGCATCTTAGATGTTACTTTCAAGTCCTTGCTTTTTTACTAATTTACTGGCGATCAACTTTCCCCCCCCCCCCAAACCTTGCCGAGATTGCTGCTCTACAAATGTGCACCTAGGCTGGGTTGGTATTCTTGGTTCTTTCGGTAAAGTCACGTAGAAGGGAATTATTTTTATTATTTTCCTTCTACGTGACTTTACCGAAAGAACCAAGAATACGAATCCCTGCAGTCACGAAAGCTTTAAATCGAAATTTAGGCTGGGTTGGTTTACTAGGCCACAAAAGAGTCTGGCTTGGACCATTCCCAGGTCAGAATAGCCTGCCTCCTGCCCACTAAACTTTGGCCACAGCTTCCCAAATGAGTTTAGAGACATGCATTATAATGATAAATCGGTGTGCTTTTTCAACAGTGTATAATTGTAGTTGTTGATTCTTTACCCGAGGCGGGAGGGTTTTTTGTGGTTGGCCCACCCAATGTAACAAATTTCTTGACAATGAAATGTCCCAGGCGTTTTCAGCCATAATGATTTGCTAATGCAGGATGATATTCGTGTTGGTGTTCATACACAGTGTGTGTCCTGTTGATTAAGGAAAATGTGTTGTGAGCAAATGTCTAAAACTTCTAATGTAGAACCACAGCAAACCTACCTTGGAGGTGGGGCCACTGTTACAATGTTATACCTTTTCCCATTTATAAACTGTATTCAGTGACTGGTTACAAAATAAATTGTGAAAACACATGTTGGTATAAAGGTAATTCTGTACTATCATTTAATTGCATGCTGCATTACTTGTGTTTTATAAATGAGTAACTTGTAGTTCAATCACTCATTAATGCGGTGGCTTTATGGTTAACTCAAATGCATTCCAAATGACCAAGTTTCGGTTCCTGGATAGATATTTCACCATCAGCAAGCAGAATCCAATTTTGGATTTGGCCTTTGCGAGGTCATTTCGGTTTGTACCTGTGGAGGTGTCAACCATCAGTGCTGGGGAGACAGCCGAGTGGTGACCGTGCTACATTTTATCAGCCACAGGAGGAATGATCAGCTGGATTGATCCCGGACCGGGATTTAAAATTTAACACTTTTGTATGAGTCGTCGAGCGGACCAGCCACAGGGCCGATCATTTTGTAAAACTGATTTTACCACATTGTCATTTATGTAAACAGTGGGAAAACAGGGCACTTTACTTACACTTCGTTTCAAGTCGTCCTGTTATAAACACAGAGATGGGCATTCACGAATTAACTTGGAGTTGAAAAGCATTCATTAAAAATAAACTGAGAATAGGTTTTTCCCCTTGTATCTGGCAACAAAACAGGTGTTAAGATGTTAAAACACCAAACTGAAACCTTTTACAAGAAAGCATGTCTGCATTAACCACAATACTTGTGGTCAGAATGCAAACAAAAAACGTACTCTGATAATAAATGCATTGTCTTTGAAACTGATTGGCCCACACCAGAGACAGCTTACTTTTGAGCCTCTGGTCTAACACCGTTTGAGACGAGGCTCGAAAGAAAGCTGTCTCTGGTGTGGACCAATCAGTTTCTAAGGCAATGCATATATTATCAGTGTTTTTTGTTTGCATTCTGACCACAAGCATTGTGGTTAATGCAGATGTAATGTAGTAACTCCACGGGAGACGACTTCACGGGTAACACACTCTTTATTTTATCAAACTTGGTTACAGGTGACTAACACCTACTTTGTATCTCGGGTGACAAACACCCACTTCGCTACTTGGCGACTAACGCCCACTGAGTTACTCGGATGACCAACATCCACTTAGTACTCGGGTGACAAACACCCACTTAGCTACTTGGCGACTAACGCCCACTGAGTTACTCGGATGACCAACATCCACTTAGTACTCGGGTGACAACCACCCACTTAGCTACTTGGCGACTAACGCCCACTGAGCTACTCGGATGACCAACATCCTCTTAGCTACTTGGCGACTAACGCCACTGAGCTACTCGGATGACCAACATCCACTTAGCTACTCGGCGACTAACGCCACTGAGCTACTCGGATGACCAACATCCACTTAGCTACTCGGCGACTAACGCCACTGAGCTACTCGGCTTCACTAGGTCTTCAGCTCCGTCTTCGGGTCTTCAACTGGGTAACTCCCCCCGGGTGCTCTCGCGCGTCCCCCTTTATACCCCACCTGCGGACGTCGCTGCGAGCACCCGCTTATTCGACCAATCGCCGGGCGCTGGCTACGATCCTCTTTTCCCACATCTCATCGTGCCTCACCACTCACTCCGCGCCGCCTCGTCATCTGTCACTCCCGGCGCGCGCGTCCACACCACGCCCACAACGCGTGCCCAACCCCGCACCCCGCGCCGCCCCGTGATCCATCACTGTCACAGTCGGCGCACGTCAATACCACCACTACATCACCCCCTACCACATAGCTCGCAGCCGCCCCGGCTGCTACAAAAATATACAACCCCTCCCTGTGTGCCCCGTAACACAACACAAGAACAAGAACAACAACTAAGCTAACAACACAACACGACGCGAACACCACCATCCGCAACCCTCAACCAATGCCACCGCGACAATAGAACAATATATACAAACCGGCGAGTGACAATAGCAATGTGTATACAAAAAAAATAAATGGAAATTTTTTTTTTCTTTCGACTCGTGCAGTGTCCCCTTTTCTTCCGAGCGTCCCTACAACGGGACATTACCCCGGCAGAGGGGAACACCGGGCGAGCTCGGTGTAGAACACAAAAAAACCGTCCTCATGAAAATTGTTGAGACCTAGCCCGAGTCCGCCTTGCCGGTCCGTCGTACGGCACCAGACGCGGTTGAACGTCCGGTGGTGCCGGCGGTTCAGGAAGACATCGGCCAGGCATCGAGGACTCGTGCGTGCCCCGGGGTTCAGGCTCTCGACGGTCAGCAGCCGTCAAGCCCGAGGCACCTGGGGGTGGGTCAGGTGGAGACACGTGAGGAGCAGCCTGCGACACCTCCCTCCCCGAGTCGACGGTCACATCACACGCCCGGTCGTCACGGCACAGAACGGGGTCACACGGTGCCGCATAGGGCTTCAGTCGGGAGGGGTGCACATACCAACGGCGTTTCCCCCATTTAATCTGTATACTCTGGGGTCGTGCAACCCGCACAATTTCCACCGGTCCCCTCCAAGGTCTCAACAACTTGGGGGACGTAGCCAACGGTGCATGTGGACAATGCAGCCAGGCCTTATCGCCTGGTTTCCAATCATGCGTATGCACCCTCCGCTCATGCAATTTCTCGTTTGCAATTTGCCGCGACCGCGAATTCAACCTTGCCGCCTCCCTCGCTTCAGTCAATTTGGCGATATTAAATTTGATGTGGTCTGCCAATTTAGATTTTGCACGTGGCTGGGAAATCCCCAGTTGGACGTCCATGGCCGGATCGGCCTCCCGCCCGTACATAAGAAAAAATGGGGAAAACCCCGTCGCCGCATGAGGGGCCATTCGATAGGCCGCGAGTACCCCCGGCACCTGTAAGTCCCAATCAACCTGATCGTCGCAGACCTGTTGGCACAACATAGACGTAATCGTCCTGTTCAGACGCTCAACCATCCCGTCAGTCTGCGGGTGGTAGGGGGAAGTACGCACTTTCTTTGTACCCAACAGGTCGCACACCTCGCGCAACAAAACGCTCGAAAAATTCTTCCCTTGATCCGTCAGCAAGCGTTCGGGGGCGCCCTTGTCCAACACATAACCCTGGACAAAGGCGTCCGCCACCGCCGCAGCCGACTGGTTGGCGAGCGGCCATGCCATAGGCCATCGGGTGAAGTATTCCACGCCAACCAGCAGGAACCTATTTCCCCTTGGTGTAACCGGAAAGGGCCCCAAGATGTCCAACGCTACCAATTCGTTTATACGCGAAACCTGAATGGATTGCAGCGGTGGATTAGCTGCCAATGGTGGCGGTTTCCTTTTTGCGCACCCTACGCATCCCTTAAGAATATTCGCCACGTCGTTACCCATCCCCGGCCAATAATAGTCTCGCTGGATTAGGGCGAGCGTTTTGTGAAAACCCAGATGCATGAGCCGTTCATGAGCTGCCAGAACAACCCTACCCCGCATAGCAACAGGCACAACGAGCGCGTGACGCCGGGACATGTTGTCCCACCTCATCAAAAGGCCCTGTCTGCACACCCAGGAACCGACCCGCGCCTCCCCTTCTTCGGGAGCGCCAACTTTCCGACGCAGCATAAGTAGGGAGCTGTCGGACATCTGGAGGCGGCCCCACTCAATGAGGGGCAACGACAACAGCGAATCCCTCCCCGTGGGGGCGTCCTCTCCCGGGGTGTCAGTGGCGGCGAGCGCAACTCCCGGGGTGCCGGCGACCGGGGGTTTGCACCGCGCTGATCCCAACAAACATGTGCAGTCCGTGCACGGCGGCAACCGCGACAAGGCGTCCGCGTTTGAGTGCCGCAACCCCTTGCGGTAAATCGTCGTGAATTGGTAGTCTTGAAGGACCTCCAACCATCGGGACAATTGGCCCGATGGCTGCGCCACGCGCATAGCGTATTGTAGAGCCGCATGGTCCGTCCGGACCGTAAAATGACGGCCGTAAAGATACAGCCTGAATTGCTGTGTAAAAAACACAATGGCTAACAATTCACGACGAGTTACGCAATAGCGTTGTTCTGCGGGGGAAAGAACCCTACTACCGTAGGCGACCACCCGTTCAACCCCCCCGACCAACTGTGAGAGCACCCCCCCGATACCCGTATTGCTGGCGTCCGTGTCAAGCAAAAACGGTTGTGTGAAATCGGGGTAACACAAGGGGGGAGCCTGCACCAAAGCGTCACGGAGGGAGCAGAACGCATCCTCCTCCTCTGCCCCCCAGTGAAACCTCACACCCTTAGCCGTCAAAGCGTGCAGGGGCTTGGCTATGGTGGCAAATTGCTTGACAAAACGACGGTAATAGGAGGCAAAACCAATGAAACTACGAACCTCCGTGACCGAGGTTGGCGTTGGCCATGAGCTGACGCAATGCGTCTTAGCAGGGTCCGTCGAGATCCCTGAACGACTCACGATATGGCCCAAATACCTGACCGATTCCCGAAGCAGAAAACATTTAGCCGGTTTAAATTTTAGCTTAGCGGAACGCATCCTGAGGAACACCGCTCTCAGTCGCTGGAGGTGCTCCTCGAAAGTCCGACTAAAGACGATAATATCGTCAAGATAAATCAAACAGGTATCCCATTGGAGGCCCGACAAAACCAATTCCATGAGTCTCTGGAACGTGGCGGGAGCGGAATGTAAGCCCATGGGCAAACGGTTGAATTCAAAAAGGCCCCCAGGTGTCCGGAAAGCAGTTTTAGGTTTAGACTCGTTATCGAGTGGCAATTGCCAAAATCCAGAAAGCAGATCGAGTGTGGAAAAAAACTGCGCTCCCGCCAAGGCATCCAGCGACTCATCCATCCTGGGGAGCGGATACGCATCCGCCATCGAGATTTTGTTTAAGCGGCGGAAATCGACACAAAACCGCAAGGACCCGTCCTGTTTCTTTACTAGGACAATAGGAGCACCCCACGGACTAGAAGAGGGCGAAATGATATCGGCCGCCAACATATCATTAACCGCCGATTGCACATGTTCCTTCTCGGCCGGGCTGAGCCGGAAGGGATTCTGACGAATAGGGGCCGCGTCCCCTGTAGCTATGTGGTGGCGCAACAGGTCAGTGCAGCCGATATCGTACTTATGTTTGCTGAACACGTCAGCAAACTCGATGAGGAAACCCCTCAATGCTCCCAATTGCACCCCGGACAAGTTATCAGAACCCGCACACAGCGAGTCCAACCACTCAGTCCCCTCATCACTTTGAGGATGCGACTCGACAGTAAAATCTGCTTGAGCCACGAGCCATTCCTCAACGGGCAGCGGCGCGGCGTGAGCCAGCACCGTTCCCTGCGCAATTACGGCCGGCCGCGACCCCGTATTCAGGACCATTACGAACGGCTCACTGTCCCCTCTCACCACGGTTTGAGCAACCGCTAAGTCGAGGCCCTTACTGGCTCTGTTTGACGGCCCCAACAGCACCCCCTGTGCCTCCGCACCCACCTCGAGTGGCTTCCTGAACCGAAGGGGTACTAACATTTGCGATCCCGGGGGTACCCGTACAGTGTGAGTCGCCAGCGCCTGCACCGTCGCACAAACCGTGCGCACTTTGATAGGGCTCGACAAGAAGGCAACCCGCCGACCTGACGGAAGCTCTATGCAGGCCTGATCAATAAGAATTTTGATGGGCATTTTTGACAAAAAGTCCGTACCTAGCAAACAGGGAACGGCCAGCGATGATGATACAAAAATAGGGCCCGCTAATTTAATGTCCCCAATGCAAATAGTCGCCCGAATCTGGCCGATGATCCCCAGGGATCCCCCATTCGCCGCATAAAATGGCACGTCTACCGGCAGAAGGGGTCTACTTTGGACGGGAAGAATGTTATAAATAAGGTCCGAGATGATGGTGGCCGACGCACCCGTGTCAACAAGCACCCGGACCTCAACCCCGTCAATGAACCCCGTTACCACGGACGACCCGGCCGATGCAGCCACGATCCTGTGAGCCAATTCGGACCACTCGACTGCTTGCGGGCCGCGTACGGACCCCCCTCGCCGAATTGAACCTCCGGCACCCAGCCGCGAACCCCCCACCGCGAAGCGGCGACCCGAATGTGCCGTGTTTGTGGACCGAACGTGTGAGGTGCCGCGATTTGCCGGGTTTTGTTGGGATGACTTGTGGCCCTGGTCGTCGTCCCGACGTGGTCCTGCGGCGCGCGGACGCGGGGCCCGGCACCCGGCTGCGACGTGACCCCGAAGGCCGCAGTTGTAGCAGACGACGGACGTCGTAGGTTTCGGTTGCTCCAGCTTGCGGGGCGAACGTGCGGGCGAACGACCTCCCGTTCTCCACTCCCCCGGACACGATGCAGCGAAGCCCCGCTCCTGCACCGCAGCTGGCTGAGGTTCGGCGATCGTGGCGGCCAGTGCCGCATTCCCCGGCCATTTGCAGACAACCCCCGGCCTGCGTTTGAGGACCTTGTACGCGTGAATGCTCGTGGCGATCGCCAGGGAGCAGATCTCCATCTCGTCTGCCACGTTGATGGGGACCCCCAACTCGTGGGCCAACACCAGCAGCTGCTCCGTCACCATGGCGTCCTTCCCCTCCTTATCCATGCGGGGAAAAGCCGCGTCCGCCAAGGCGAGCAGTGCCGTGCGGTAGGCTAGCGTCGTTTCCCCAGCCACCTTCCGCCGATCGTAGAACTGGTGGCGGCACGTGGAGGGCGGCCCGAACACCTTCGCCATCAGGTGTAGTGCGGCCTGGAGCGTAGAGCGGGACGACCTTGCAGCAGATGTGAAGGCTGCAAGCGCGTCGTCGTCAAGCATCGCTGGCAACGCACGCAGGGCAGTGGTGTCGGACCACCCCGACATCTCCTGATGAGCGAGGAACCTTCGTTGGAAGGCTCCCCAGTCGCCCCCATCCGCCTTGAACGCCGACAGCGCGGGCAATCTTTGCTGGAGGACCCGATCGTCGTCGACGTCGGAGAGATTTTCCCGCGCTCCGCTGGAGTTGTGTAAAATGTCGGCTCGGTTGTCAGGCGCAAAATGGAGGGCTCCGGCGCGCGCTGATGACGTGGGCTGCGCTGCGCGGAGGTGTCCGGCCACGTGGCGTCCGTCTTTCCCGCCAATCAATGGCGGCCCCTCAAAAACGGCGGGAACTTCCAGGCTTTCGGCGCGAAGCGCCGTTTGGCGGGATCCCGCCAGCCTCGCTCCTTCCTCCAACCCCGCAGCCGTTTTCCCCGCCCGCTGGAACGGAGATCTCGGCCAAGATTGCAGCGGCGGCGAGCAGCAACTCCGCCAACCGGGAGTGTGCGTCTTGGAGGCTGGTGTCGGAGGCAAGCAGAGCGTCGGCCATCACCGCGAGGTGCTGCATCGGCGGCCACTCCTCGTCCTCTCCTCCCGAGGTTGGTGTCCCCGGTACGCCGTCGTCATCCCGACCTCGCTCGTGGGTACGGGTAGTCTTCCTTGTGTCCATACTTCTTGAAGACAGGTTTACTTCTGACGCCAGTTGTAATGTAGTAACTCCACGGGAGACGACTTCACGGGTAACACACTCTTTATTTTATCAAACTTGGTTACAGGTGACTAACACCTACTTTGTATCTCGGGTGACAAACACCCACTTCGCTACTTGGCGACTAACGCCCACTGAGTTACTCGGATGACCAACATCCACTTAGTACTCGGGTGACAAACACCCACTTAGCTACTTGGCGACTAACGCCCACTGAGTTACTCGGATGACCAACATCCACTTAGTACTCGGGTGACAACCACCCACTTAGCTACTTGGCGACTAACGCCCACTGAGCTACTCGGATGACCAACATCCTCTTAGCTACTTGGCGACTAACGCCACTGAGCTACTCGGATGACCAACATCCACTTAGCTACTCGGCGACTAACGCCACTGAGCTACTCGGATGACCAACATCCACTTAGCTACTCGGCGACTAACGCCACTGAGCTACTCGGCTTCACTAGGTCTTCAGCTCCGTCTTCGGGTCTTCAACTGGGTAACTCCCCCCGGGTGCTCTCGCGCGTCCCCCTTTATACCCCACCTGCGGACGTCGCTGCGAGCACCCGCTTATTCGACCAATCGCCGGGCGCTGGCTACGATCCTCTTTTCCCACATCTCATCGTGCCTCACCACTCACTCCGCGCCGCCTCGTCATCTGTCACTCCCGGCGCGCGCGTCCACACCACGCCCACAACGCGTGCCCAACCCCGCACCCCGCGCCGCCCCGTGATCCATCACTGTCACAGTCGGCGCACGTCAATACCACCACTACACAGACATGCTTTCTTGTAAAAGGTTTCAGTTTGGTGTTTTAACATCTTATGGGCCGTCCATATATGACGTCACGCGATTTTGGACGATTTTTGACCCCCCCCCCCCCATCTTCACACGGCGTCACAAAAAGTCAGACCCCCCTTAAATATAACGTTACAAAGCTCTGCCCCCCCCCCCCCCCCCCAAAATAAAACATGCTTCAAATCGCTTTAAACTATTGTCATTGTAGTGCGTATTTAATGTGCGGCTCCACTCTGATTTTGTAGGAGAAACATTTATTTAAAAGTCTATTTAATTAAGTAGAACGTGTTGTCTATATTTATTTAAAGTTGCGCATTTTGATGTGACGTCATATTTCTCAACCCCCCCCCCCTCGTCACACATCGTCACAAATGTCTGACCCCCCCCCCCCCAGGTGCGTGACGTCATTTATGGACGGCCCCTTAACACCTGTTTTGTTGCCAGAAAAAAGGGGAAAACCTAATCTCATATTTTGGTACTGGCAAAGGAGGTCTCATGATAAAAACAAAATAAACTCTCTAAAAGGAAGTGGAACAACGTTTAAAGCAAGAGCAGTTTGAACGAGACTACCCTGAGCTGGTGATGGAAATTCTTCATTTCGATAGTGTAGGCAAATTTCTCCATAGGAAAAACAACTACACAGTAAACATGAAACATGGGGCCACAACGTTGGGAAAACGGTTCCAACCGCATGCCAACGTTGGCTCAGCGTTGACATGTTTACTAGCTGGTGACTGTAAAGAAAAACTCATTTGATGACCTCAAAGCGATCATGGGGGCTGAGTCTCCTCTTGACCAGGAATTGAACGCACAACCTTCCGATTGCGATGATCCCAGTAGACAAAGCAATTCTGGTGCATGATGAAACGTAACTAGAAGAATGGGAAATAACGAAGCATTCTGTTGCTTTCTGTTGACCAATCGCAATTTGCCGCTATACTGGCGGTCGCCCAGAATTTCACAATGGTCAGCCACTCTGTTGTGAGTGGCGCAAGGCGAAGCAAACGCCGCATTGTGCTGAAGTCTCTGTTAAATACACAAACAATGCTTTGTAGTGGAATTCAATGAGATGTGGCGAGTGAACGATGTCCGTGATAGGTATTGTATGGTGGCATACGGGAAATCTGGCTTCTTCATGTTAGTGCCTGCAGGTGAGTGATTGGATACTGTATCTCATGCCAGCACTGTAGATGAAAAGGGGGTAGCGATGGGATCAATCTGGGCGATGCTGAGAATTTCACTTGTCTGAATCAGAGGGCTGTCAATTAAAATCCCGTTGTGGAGGTGACTTGGATCATCATCCTTGCTGGGTCGATAAAATGTCTACCAGCTTAAGGAGCAATTGTATGGAGCACAAGTCCCCTGCATGGCGCAGAGCCACCGACTATTATCATTGTTGAGAAATTTGTTGTACAATATGTACAAATTACATACATGTAATGTACTTACAAGTCTTTAGTTAGGTACTAATTTTTGAAAATTGTTTTATTAGAGTGTGAAGTTCGAGCAATTGTCTTGTTTTCCGAGCTGAGCATGGATTCACATGCATCCATCAGTCAGCATGCTGTACCCTTCGCCAATAACATTTATTTAAATATACTGTACTTATATTGGTATAGCCGCTATAGCGGCTCTGGCCTCATAAATGAGCGTCACTTGGTGCTTTGTTTAATATGCATACGGGGACAGGAATCGTTAATGAATAACGCAACATTTTACAACTGTTGGCAAGTGGAACACAACGGGTGGGCTCCGTATTGTTTGGTCCTTGGGTTGCCTCGTCCAAACAAATGATACTGGGAAACTTTAATCTCTCAAGAAGACCCGAGGGATTATAGATTACTAACACAAGTCGACCTTGTGTTTGTATTTAAAAGTATTGTAATTGACAAGTGCCTGTCTGCTTGCTTGAGTACCGTAGTGCTATGGTTTGCGGCCCAGGTTATCTTCTGAAAAAAGCAATAAAGCTGATCAAATAAAAGTTTAGAAAAGTTTAAAGTGGTCACGAACCTCCATTGAAACAATGGTACAAGTTTAAAGATATTGCACGTATTGTAAAACATTACTGAGTTCTTCGTGGTGCTATGAAGGGCCATTGGCCGAAACGTCGTAGGTTCCTGTAGATATTTGTATTTTCAGGCTTTAGTGTAAAGGGAGTATTTTTCTCTACGTCTGACTTAATCGGCGAAAGGGTAATCAGAGGATTTGGAACAATTCCTGATCCTGAGTGGAACACTCTCTTCACAATGCCACCTCAACAGAGTTGTACTGCACTCCTATTTTGTCAAACAATCTGAACCAGCACAAAAAACTTAAAACAGTGCAGTACGTATTGTTTTGTACTCGTAAGAGTTGAGTTTACAAGTCTATATCGGTTAGATTTTCAGCAAGTGTACTTACTGTGAGCGATTGGTCATTAAAAAATCCCGTCATGTGAGAGGTATTTCAATGGTAAGCAAATCAACATAAAATATGCGCACATGGCATGCAAAATCACCTTTGTATTGTAGCCCTAGAGGCCTAGACTGTACTGGTGCTATAACAGTACCATGTGGCACTGCCATGCAGTTGTGTGTAGTGCACATTGCCTAAACTGTGCGAATAGCAATTCAAAACCATGGAAGAACTTGATACTGTACTTCAAACATCAGGGACGATTGATTGTTAAGTTGCATTGTTATTCTTCTTGTCCCGACTGGACAACGTCACGAAGCGGGGACACTTCACAGCACAGGGTGTTTTAAAATTATAGACCCGATTTGAAATCGCTATATCTCTGCAACCATGAACCGTCCATGAATGGAATTCTTACTACTTGAAAGGGCGGGGCATAGAGAGGGCGGGGCATAGAGTTTCAAATGATTGCCGCTCGATGCCTCTCCCAGCGCACAAACAGCCCCTAGCCTCAGTCATTCGCGAGACGCGCTGCCTCAACGTTGGATAGGTCGCACGGGACCCCAAGGCTTGGCGCTACACTCTTGGCTCCCAAGATCCCCAGACATTACACCCTGCGACTTTTTATTGTGGGGAGACGTCAAAGATCGTGTTTTTGTGCCACCATTAGCGACTAATCTGGATGACCTCAAAAACAGAATCATGGCAGCGTTGACTTCAGTAGAAGAAGACACGTTGAGAGGCGTTTAGGACGAATTCAACAATCGTATCGATGTTGTCCGTACAGCAGGTGGAGGGCACATAGAGCATTTATAAAATAGTTAGTAAAACTTGACAACTCATTAAACCGTTTGTAACTTTTTGTGCAATTGTAACATGTTGCCATCGTGAAATATACTGCTTTGAAATTGGGTAAAAAAATTAAAACACCCTGTATTTCGAAAGCGATCTTGCAGGGAGACCGTGTCTCTGCAACAATGAGCAGAAAGACATCGTTTTCAGCCCATAATCCACTCAAAACCACCACCACAATGCTCAATCTCCCCGAATTCAGACCCCAGCCCCCTCCCTCCCTCCAGTCAATACCTTTTTTCTGAACTGCTGTCTTGGATGTATTGTTTGTTGAACTTGTTTCGTACCGTACGTAGCCAACCGTGCTCATCGGAGGTGCAGGGGTGAAGGACAACAAACTAAACACAAAAAAGCTGTTCTAAAGAAATGAGCTTTCAATCTAGATGTAAAAGTGCATAGCTCCCAGTGGCTTTCCAATATCGGAAGAGCGTTCCAGATGGCCACATAAGCACATCTGAAAGCGCGCGATGCGGCGGCCGTCATTGTTTGATGGCCAACCAAAAAGCCGCCACTGTGAGGATGACCGGAGTTAGCGTGACGATGGTTTATTCCCGTTGACGAGATCAGCAATGCATTGTGGTTCATTTGTGGCAAGCACTTTGTTTATAATGAGTGCGACCCTGGCGTGGCCTAATGGACACGTGTGGCCTGTATGGTCCAATCCAAGGCTGGATTATGGACCGGGCCAGTGGGGCTAGTGCCTCGGGGCCTCGGACTGCCAGGGGGCCTCCAAGCCTCAGGCAGCATGCGGTGTGTGGCCCAAGACTTCCGAAGGAAGTTGAACGCCAGGGCCCTCAGTGCGCACAGCGCAAGCTGACCACTAGGCCCTTGGGTGCTTATAGCGTGAGCTAACCACTCGGGCCCCCAGACCCCTCAGGGCTTACAATGTGAGGACCCCCAGACTCCTTGGTGTTTAAAACATAAGCTGACCACTAGGGCCCCTAGGCCTCTGGGGCTTAAAGCATGATCTGACCACTAGGGTCCCTGGGCCTCTCTGCACTTAAAGCATGAGCTGACCACTAGGGCCCCCAAGCCCTGCAGTGCTTACAATGTGAGGCCCCTCGGTGCTTAAAGCATTACTATCACAATTTGACCCATTCTTAGCTGAACATATTTAGAAGTTTGGCGGAAAAGGAAGAGGCACAGTGTCCCATTTGTCATCGACAATATGTGAAGAACTAGTTGAGCTAATTGGTCAGAAAATTCGCGAAACAATAGCAGATGATATTCGGGATGCCAAATATTTTTCAATAATTGTTGACCACCCCAGACCTGTCACATATGGACCAATTGACGTTCATATTCCAGTTTGTTAATAGCAGCGGGAATGTGGTGGAGCGATTCCTGGGCTTTGAGCCAATTGAGAGCCACACTATTAAAAGTTTAGCAGACTGTGTGACTTTGATGGTTGGAGGGCCTTGGGTTGGACCTCTCAAACTGTAGAGGTCAGTCATATGACAATGCAAGCAACATGTCAGGCAGAGTCTCAACCAAGGCACTGTGGATAAATTACACCCACATTAGAGAGGCCTTCGTTGGTATGTGCAATGATGATAATGAGAAAAAAGATACTCGAATTGAGGCCGCTGGACTATATGCTGAATAGGTCACCTGAGAGATGGTGTTCATGGCACATTTCTGGGGTGTCATACTTGACCGGTTACACGCTACAAGCATGCACCTACAGACAAGTGACATTGACATCTCTGTAGCAGCACAGCGTTTGTCTTCGTAGAGGGATTTTGTGGCGGGACAGCGAGACCAGTTTGAGGCTTTTGAAAGGGCAGCCTTAAATGTGACAGGTGTCTCTCAGTCATATAAGCACGATCTTCAGCGAAAAAGGAAATGCAGATGAGAGCTCAGAGCCAGGTTTGACACTTGAGGGGAGGGAGAAGTTCAAAATATAAACATTTTATGTGGTCATTGATAAACTAGTGGCATGCCTTGAACATCACTTGGACGCTTACAAGCGTTTGACCATAAACTCTTTAGAGTTATGTTTATGTCAGACCAGGTGTCTAACAGTGATGTCATAGTGGAAAAGGTAAATGCACTCTCCGTTGCATATCCATCAGACCTGGACATGAACTTTGCCAACGAACTCATCCAATTCAAGTCTTTTATGTCTGACTCTGAGGGTGAGAAGTGCCCAACATATTGCTTGAGACATTGCAGGCACTTAATCTGCAGTCAGTGTTCCCAAATGTTTTCGTGGCAGTTCGGATTTTTCTAATTTTGCCAGTGACAAACTGCCAGGGTGAGTGGCAGAATAAAAAATGCGCTTCGGAGTAGCATGTGCCAAACACGTCTCAGCTCATTGTCACTTATGTCAATAGAGTCAGACCTTGTCAGACAGCTAGATTTTGACGATCTAGTGGATGATTTTGCGAGGAGGAAGGCAAGAAAGACACCAATATAGGAAAGCTGAGGGGGGGGGGGGGTGCCGGCCTCCAAATGGCATGTGCCCAGGGGGCCTCACGGGACCATGATCCGGCCCTGGTCCAATCCCCCTGTTGCTGTTGCATCTCGTGTACCCTCACATTGCCTACACGGTGTACAAGACGCCTCACTCCACGTGGCAAATTTTCACCCTAACACGTCGTGTGCAGCGGCAAGATGCAGTAACAAAACCTCAAACTTGACATCTCTGAATTGCAAACACGCTTCGGAGTGTCGTTGCAGTGTCGTCTATTGCCTTAATCAGCACCATACTAACTTGTGCAGTATAGTCAAAGGTGATCACACTTAGGATGGTCTCGTAACAGTAAAACTCTTTAAATTTTGAGGAACCTTTGAACAACTGTAAAACCGCAGCAAAATTATTGGCTTAACTCAAATTGTCCAAAAAGTGGAAAAACGTCGCTTCGTCCCTTTTTAACAAGACCACATTCATCAGTTTTCTACAAGTACTGGACAAGTATCCGTTTGATCCGTCAAAGGTAAGCACACACCAGACATATTAAGTGAAACACTTGTTATAGGAATCATGGTCATGAAGAAATTTCGAAATTAAATAAATTACTGACAAAAGTTGTTTTGCCTTTAAGAAAACGACAGCCATTTTGTCCTTTTAACCACGTGGGTGCTCATTCGTGCTTTTCTGCTTAACGTGCTTTTATCATGTGAAAGTCTCAGTTTCTCTTGTGAGGTTCTTTATTTAATCATGTGCTAGCCCACTGATAATTATCACCTGTGATCAACAACTACTTTTTTTTGTTTAGTTCTCCTTCCCCCACGCCTCCGCTTAGCACGATTGGCTATGTACGGTGCGAAAGAAGTTCAACATACAACAATAAATCAGGTGAAAACTCATTAAGATGTTCCTCTAAAGTCATTAATATTAAGAGTCCATTGAGCTAAGAAGCTCAATAGGCTGTACTCGCGAAATAAACTTCTGAACTTCTGATTCTGAAAATGGCGGGGTTTTTTCATCTGCAGCATGTGAGATCCTGAGATTCAATAACTCTGGTAATTTACATATTTTATGTCCATGGAGACGCCAACTGAGATTGTCATGTGTCAAGTCGTTTAATCAGGTGTGAGCCCATTGAGATGCGTTATTATATAGAACGACGCAGTGCCTGATCCACAAATACAAAGGAGACATCACAGCGATACACTCCGCTAATCCTGAATGTGAAATTGTAGTTGTTGCTCTGCATCTACATCAGCCACACGAAAGGAGAATAAGGCGTTCTTTATTTTGCCATGCGAGAGCGACTTGAGATAATCTCCAGCGATGTCTTACATTAACCACGGGAGTGGCCAATGAGATCATCTCTCGTTACAAAGGATTCACATTGTCCCCCATTAAGCGACGTCCTCTAACCACGTGCTCGTGACTGACAGTGAAACCAAATTAATTCAGGATACAGATTGAGAAACAAACTTTTATACTCTTTGGTTCTTTCGGTAAAGTCACGTAGGTGAAAAATAAGAAATAAAATATAAATAAATCACGACGTTTCGATTGCAACACAAGCAATCATCATCAATGACTTGCAGATTACGATAGACAACTACAACCTTTTTCGACTTGACCGAGGGTCTAAAGGAGGTGGAATTGCCATATACAATATGTTCGTAGTACTATTGCATGTTCACCAGCTCATTCCTTGTTAAAAAAAATATTGCTTTGAAGGTCTGGCTCTCAGAATAACTCTCCCTAAAAATCAACAGATATTGGTAGTGTGCTGCTATAGACCGACTAGTGGTAAGGATGTTGAAGCTGGGAACGCACTGAGGGAGCTTCTTGGGGGCCTTCCTAAAGGTGAAATAGTTTTAATGGGTGATCTCAATTGGAATTGGCTAAACCCGCCGGCCGTGGCCACAAATTTTGCAGATGAATTTAACCTATTTCAATTAATAAATGTCCCCACAAGACCCAACCTAAAAAACCCGGGACAGTCATCTCTGCTTGACGTCCTATTAACAAATGCCCCTCACAATTTCACACTGACTGGTGTTCTGGGTAATAACCTTAGTGATCACTCCTTCATATTTGGGGTGAGATCATCAGCCAGACCCAAAGCCCCCCCTAAATTGGTTGAGAAGCACTCCATGAGACACTTCAGCATTCAGGCATTTACTAATGATGTGCTTCACTCGGATATTGACAAGGTCTGTGATATCCCCAACCTGACTACGGCTTGGGAGACCTTCAGCTACACGTTTCTCCAAATTCTTAACAAACATGCTCCGTTGGTTAGATTTAAACTAAAAGCAACCGCCCACCATCGTTTGATCCCTTGATTACTAAGCTCATGAAAACTAGGGACAAGGCTTGGGCATGTGCTCAGAAAAGTAATTTAGTCCATGACTGGCTAGAATACAGGATTTTAAGGAATAGATGCGTCAAAAAAATACGGCATGCAAAAAATGCATACTTTTCCTCCACTTTCCTGGAATCACATGGAAATTCCAGGATCTTCTGGAAAACAATCAAAAGTATCGAAAAGGCATCTAACACAGATAATCTGCCCGTTGAGCTTAACCGAAATGGGGAATATTTTTCAGAGCCCCAAAAAATAGGTGACAATTTTAACCTTCATTTTTCTGAAGCTGGTGACCTTTTTGATAATGTATTGGGAGTCACCCCTGCGCATGTAAATTCCTACACCCCTGTCCAAACATTAAACGAATTTAGTTTCCAGTCAATCCACGAAAGTAATGTTCTGAAACAACTGTCCTAACTCAAAGAGTCCTCCTCTACTGGAGCGGATAGTATTCCCGTCTTTGCTCTGCTAACTGTTGGTCACCTAATATACAAACCTATAGCCCATATTTTCAACCTGTCCATCAAAGAAGCATCAATACCTCTAGAATGGAAACATTCCTATGTTCGTCCACTTCACAAAGGGGGCCCTAAAGATGATCCAAATAACTACCGACCTATCTCAATTTTGTCCCCGTTGATGAAAAATTGTGAAAAATTATTGAACTACCAAATTAGCAGATTCCTGTCCGACAACAATATATTACATTGAAAACAATCTGGGTTCCGAAAAAAATACAGCACCACATCTGCTGCATTAGACTCTCTGAATCACATTTACAGTAGCCTTGATAATAAGCAGTACTGCGCCAGTCTTTTTCTTGACTTGTCCAAAGCCTTTGATACAGTCGACCACAACACCCTGCTTAGTAAACTAAGTTGCCCCCGTTTCTCCAAACACGCAGTAGAATGGTTAAAAAATTATCTTTTCGCACTCAAACTGTACTCACAGATGGTTGGAGGTCAAACAGTGTTAAGATAACAAAAGGGGTTCCACAGGGTTCAATCCTCAGCCCCCTCTTGTTCTCTCTTTATGTCAATGAATTGGGCACTGACCTGGATCATTCCAGGGTAAATCTTTTTGCAGATGACACGATACTGATTATTGCTGGCCGCTCTCCGGATGACGTGATTGATAAGCTCCAGGGTTATTTCAACATAATACACCATCAGCTAGTTGCTCTTAAACTAGTCCTGAATACCTCCAAAACCAAGGTGCTATGCTTCTCACCAGGACTAAAACAGGAAGTTATTTTTCCCCAATTACATCCTTAAATAATTATCAAATAGAGCAAGTCAAGATCTATAAGTATCTTGGGGTCATTCTTGATTCAAAACTGAATTTTGAAGATCACATTGATTATATTGGTAAAAGGACAAAAAAATAATTGGTTTTCTGTATCGACACAAGCATTGCTTCCCCCCTATGTTCCGTTTGGAATTGATAAAGGCTACCATACTGCCTCTACTTGATTACTGTGACATCGTGTATAAATCAGCCCCAAGTACTGTACTGAAGAAGCTTGACTCAATGTATCACTCGGCCTTAACATTTGCATTGAACTGCCCATATAGGACTCACCACTGTGATCTCTACATTGGGTCAAACTTAACATCTCTCAATGTTCGACGGCTTGTGCATCAGATCTTATTTATTCATGATGTACTTACAAAAAAATCCGCAGATTACCTGCTGGATCTCCTCTCCGTTTCAAAGAACAAATTTGACCTAAGGTCTTCGTTCATTTACCAGCTTCACATTCCCTATTGCCGTACAAATACTGGAGGAAGGGCCTTTGCTATTGATGCCCCCAGGGTCTGAAATGCTATTGCCAATAAACTGCAACTTGAATCACTACCTATGAGATCTCCACTCAAAACTGCTGGTCACCCCGTGGTGCCCTTATATCAACGTTTAACCTACTCACGCCGGCTTGTGCCCGCCCTCACAGTCGGCCATATTTGCGGAATACACCACGCCGCCGTTGACCCTGGCCATTGACCGAGCAACCCAACGTTCCTACACCAGCTCCCTCCGCAGGAATGTGTTTTAAGGAGCGCCACGGTGGCGTGATGTTATTTGTTTTGCCTGGTATGAAGGTGGTCGCGATTTGATCCCGACCCTGACGCCTGTATATTTGGAGGTTGCATGTTCTCCCTGTGGTCTCGTGGGTTTTTTTCTTCTCCGGGTCCCGCGGGGTTTCCCCTCCGCATTTAGAAAACATGCGTTTAGATGGTTTTATTTGTTTAGAGTATTTGACTGATATACATTTCGACATGATAAGCTACTTCGTTGAGCTATCATTTGTGGCCAGGTCGCTTGTGAAAAAGAAGCTACGAGCTCAGTAAGCTTTACTTGGTAAAATAAAATAAAAGTTTAGTTTATTTGCTTTTTTTGTGATTTGTTTAACTTCATATTTTGCACTGCTATCATATTTTTATATTGTTTGTTGTTGTAACCTTCTGACCCGTGCCTACTGGGCATCTGTGAAAAAGAGCTTTATAGCTCATCGGATTCCTCCAGTCTAAATAAACATCGTGATTGTGAAGCTACATCAACAAACAATAACAAACGACGATCGCAGTGCAAGATAGGAAAAAGGTAAGCAAGTTGCTAAAAAATAAAAAGTATATAGAAGTACAAATTTTACAAGCGTATACATCCATGCAGTCGGTTTAAAGCATTCCTAACTGCATTGTAAACAATCCCCACAGTGGAAAGTTTCACTCTGTCCACGTGCAGTCAATGGCAACAGTGGCCGGGATTACATCTTGATTTGAAGCTTTCGTGACTGCAGGAATCCATACTCCTTGGTTCTTTCGGTAAAGTCACGTAGGTAGAAATACAGTAGAACCTCGAAGATCGAACGCACCAGAACTCGAACAAATCGGTGTTCGAACGATATTTGCGAACATTTTTTGCCCCGGAAACCGAACGAAATTCGGAGGTCGAACGGGCAATCTCGACTTGAAAGAACCTGTACGGCTGAGACGCGTATGGCCAGCGTGCATGACGCTTGCCCAGACAAACAATAACACCACCACCTCCTCACCACCTTCCACTCAAGCCATCAACTCTCCTTACTACAGGTAAAGTGAAGTTCAATGTTCATTTATTTAATTTATTCAATTTATTCATTGTGTTTCTTGTTCGATCTCCAGGGTACCACTTTACCCAAAGAACCAAAGAGTATGGGCCGGGATTACTTTGTTGACGAGGGGGTGTGACGTCACAGGCACATCGAGCGAGACGTCGCACGCGTCACGCCGTCCGCGTCAACGGCGCGCGCGCGGTGACGTCACGACGCGTTAGGGGGCGTGACGTCATCGCGCAAGCCGTGCCGTGAGGGTGGGGGGTGTTTGCGAGGGATCCTCCCACTCGAGTGACGTCACCGGGGAGTGACGTCACGCAGGTGGGCCAAGCCACCTGGGCGCTATGCGACCGCTAGTTCCCGGGGCTCGGTGCGACGCGAATTTATTTTATTTTTGTGTCTTCTCAAAAAAAGAATCCAGCACCCCCCCCCCTCTGCCCCTTCACAGGGTTCCTCAACTTTTCTTAAAGTAAATTAAAGTCGCGTCAAGTGAGGGTGGGGTGGGTCGTGAACGGGTGAAAGCAAGGTGAGTTGAGTGTAACACGCGGTTTGTGTCTTTGTGTTGTGTGCACGCTGAACACGTGCGCGAGTTACATTGCCGGCAGGTCGTGGTGTACACGTTGCGTTATACACATGCAGATACACGTGCGCGTTGTGTGTACGTACACAAGTATAATCAATAGCACGTACTATTCACACGCACTCTGTCTCACACACAGCATGTACTATACACACACACTGCACTGTGTGTGTGTACTCTGGTATACGTGTATGTACACATGCCTATATACTATACACATACTACATACACGTGTTGTGTAGCATGTGTACAGTACACACGCTGCACAACACGTGTACTCTGGTACAAATGTATATACAGTGTACACCATGCATGTACTGTGCACATTCTACAGTACACGTGCTATAATAGTATGTCTACACAAGTGTATGTATAACACGTCCTGTGTAAGCACTCACGTTTATACCACAGAGTAAATGGTGTACAAACGGAACGGTGTATGTGAGTGTCTTACAGTGTGTGTGTATTCTCTATATGCAGGTACAAGGTACAATCTATGCCAATTCGTAATGTGCCGAATACACGCGCTGTCTCTACGCTTAGGGGCCGTGTACGATGCGTGGCTTGCCCTCAGAATGGTTCACAAGAACAACTTGAGATTGGTGGAAGACCTCTCTTCAAACTTTGATATCACTCGATGCACCCTCAATAATCACTCTCGAATCGCTTTCGGCGTGGCATATCTATAAATAGATCATCACACTGTCCTGCTGTGGTGTTTTTTTTATTATAAATAAACAGCAGTCACCAGTGGGTTTGCGTTCACAAGCGAATTGGTCCCACAACGTCGTCAGAACGTGGAAGTTCCACAACCGGCGGCGGATCGCGATTTGCCAACGGAGATTTACAATTCCGTGGAACATTTTGTGCCTGGGCGAGAGACAACGTCTTCGTCGTCCTCGTCACATCGAGCACACCGGCATGCAGCAGCTGCTGTAACGGTGCACGGTGCACGTGGAGTTGAACTTCTTACGCGCCGTACGTAGTAGCCAACAGCGCTAATCGGATATGCGTTGGAAGTGTGGTCCTCCGTACGTGCATGTAAGTGTTGAGTGTACCCTGTACGTATACGTGTTGAGTGTATCCTGTATGTTTGTGTTGAGTGTATCCCGTGTGTGCACTTATGGGACCTGTATTTGATCTCCCCATGCAGTTTACGCACCCAAAGGCACATGGGTGCGGGTTTTCAGTACAGGACCGTACTTGGATTAATGTAATAATCTTGAAATGATAGGTTGTTGACGAGGGAGTTGTAGTTGGGGTAATAAAGTGACCGAATATACTCTTTATTACCTTACTGTATAGGCCGCGGGATGGTATATAATTGCATCGGATGCATTCTCAGCATTCCTGTAATTCCTTTGTTCTAAGTAAAAAATATCACCACTTTGCAACATTCTTTGGTTGGTGCCGATTGATAATTATCGCTGTGAATCGGTGATGGAAATTCCACGTTCCTATAGCAGGGATGGTATTCTCTCTACTGGACAACCGCTGTCAGATTTTTTTTGTCTCGACTAGAATTGTCCCCAATTGTTGGGTTCCAGTGGTCCTAAAATATCTGAAAATCTTAGCTGCATACGAAATTTAGGATGATCCCCCCCTAAAAAGTGCCATCATTGTTCGGATAAATAGGAAGTGGCATCCGCTTACATAGAGTCACTTATGGTATTTTTTCCATGCCATCACTCGTGAATTTGAAGATACGCAACATATTTTTTGCATAAATTGCTAAAATATAAAAACGTTTGCATTCAATTACAGTTTAACAGATGCAAATGTATGTTAATAAATACAATGATTAATTTTTTAAATAATAGAATTACTTTGTGCGTCAATTAACAAAGATGTTACAAGTTAATAGATTAAAATTCCGACATACGATGTAAAATCCAAATTTGAGCCTAAAAAGTAAAAATGCTCAGATGTAATACATAACTAACCCCTCGCATACAACACTGCACATTCTCGAGGAACCTCATAACAGCATTACTCTGAAATCAATCATTTGAAGAGCCCTTTACTGTAGTCCAGTAAATAGCAAGTGAACTTTGAATTCCTCACTTGAGCAACGTAATCGTTTGCATACAATCTTGAGGCAGCTGGTGTAAGGTCACGCCTGTCATTCTGTCGTGTCCTCTGGGGCTTGTCTGGAGGTCAACTTTTCACACCTATCAAGTAATGTCAGTGCTGGGGCACTAATGCTGTAATTAAATACCACTTTGCTTAGTTTCACATTTTTGGTGGAATCCCATCGACAGCTGCAACAATTCTCTACAAATTCCCGTGTATACATTTTGTGTGTGTGTGTATGGTTGTTTTCGGGTGTGTAATGTGTGGACGCGGTGTTGCACGGGTAAGCGTGCTGTGCCGTGATCCCAGCGACCATGCTTTGATTCCTTTTCCATGGTTCTCATCAACATCCAAATGTAGCCTGGGCCGTTCGTCAGTTGACTCAGGGTGCAGTGAACATCAGCACTGGATGGAGAAAGGTAACCATTTGTAGTGCTGGCCTCTCCAATCCCTCGCACGCCTGGCCAGGCCTCATCGATTACAGTATTGCAAAGAGCACCCGTCCCTATAGTCTGTAGGCTGAAGTTGAGGATCTTGGTCTTTGTATATATTTAAGTGGCCGGGTAGCTAATTCATCAATGTTGCTCACAACAATTGTTTCTTATTAAAGTCAACGGGTTTTGATTCCTGTTGCAGCCTGCCACAATTTTTTCAGGGAATAATTAAAGTGTTTGGCTTGCTGTAAAATGGGCAATAGAGGCCCACGTGACATCACTGCCAAGAGAAACTCAGATCCTGAATCGGTAATTGTAAAATGGTAAAACTGTATGAAATGCATAGCTGACCAATTTCGCCATAGTTACTCAAGGGTTCCTTTGCATAAGCTATCATCTCAGTGGCTTCCCATACTAATCAGTGGGCATGTTTTGACCAATCCAACCTCTTTGTGGTGAAACATTTCTGGGTCATGATGGACTATTACATTATGCATCACTTTTGTAGTAAGGGTAAGTGTATGTGGTACATTACTATTGACAATTGTACTTGTATTAATTCAAAAAAGTAGTGTTGTAACTTAAACGTGTATATTGTCTGAGTCTTCAGCCATTAGTACATTTGATACAGAGTGGTGGTACGGTTATTGATCGCGTGATATAATATTTTGTGCATATTTCTTTCTCCTCCAGTTCCTTAACCCCAAAGTGCCTTGCCTTTAATGTGGCACCCAATGACAGCTAGTGAGGTCTAGTTAAATCTCGTGCAGAATCAAGTTACTTACATGAGCACCATTTAAGGAACAGACATTTAGAATGCTATTTCTGCAGCGCATATCATAAGAAAGGGCACAACAGTCTGAAAGTTAATAACATTTGCTCGTAGAATGCACTCATCAATGACTTACATGAGCACCATTTAAGGAACAGACATTTAGAATACTATTTCTGCAGCGCATATCATAAGAAAGGGCACAACAGTCTGAAAGTTAATAACATTTGCTCGTAGAATGCACTCATCAATTAGCAAGCGAAGAAGAAATGCCTTCACTACTTGTGAGCTGAGGAGTTAACGGTCAGCAGGAGCTGAAATCACATACTAAGACATATCTAGAACTTTCAGAATGGTGTCGGCCAAAGATCAAATCGTAAAATGACGGCAACCTGTAGTTCTAAGTGTATCAGAAGTGCCCAGAGTTGAAGCATTTTCTTAATTTTGACATTTCTCTTCTACATATATATCAAGCATTTAATGATATAGTTGTAGACCTTAAATAATGTTATAATTCTGAATACGTATCTGAGGGTGGACATTTTTCCTTCAGGTTTCCTTCTGTTACACCACAGCCCATAAATGATTCCTTATAACCACCGAAATGTATTTTTAATCTCTGGCTTTCAAGCGGAGAAATTTGCCAAAAGAGTTTGGCACAAATTTTCTGAAACGTGTTGCCAAGTCCGCCACTGGGCTTACGCCCAGGAATCAGAAACCGGCGTGAAGGACTGATGTCATATGGCAGAGATACGACTAAAGCAGCAGACTTTGTCGAGGTCACCTATCCACTGTGATACAGCTGCGGAATGGGGTAGAAGAAAGGAAGTGATGACGACGAGGTGTGGGTGGCATTTGTGGCATTGGCCAGGATCACCTCTTTTCATCCCATCAACTTTAAATATTTACCCAGGCTAGGCCTCATTGTGTTTTGAAGAGTCACGAGTATTTTTGCACGTAGACGGAGGCTGGAGTATTTGGAGAAAACCCACATGCGCAAGATGTAACTACAGCACCACTCCTTTAAGTCAGAGCTTGAATTGCTGTGCTGTTTCGAGAACCACCTAATTGGCCAGGGATATGGTGTCTTACGCTTTAGATGGCTCCATCTCTGCATGAGCCACCAACCCTGCCTCTGAGCTTGGTCACAGGCCATGATTTATACTGAGTGATGAACATTCCTCTAAGCATAAAGGTTGCAAACCTCAAAAGCCAAAACTCTTAATCCCTATTCAAAACCATGTTCGTTTGTAACTTAGTTTCTTCCGTCACGTTTTGTATTGTGTGTGTACACAGCCAAATGCAATATAATCTACTCTCCTTACAGTCAAATGGTGGTGAGTTTATATCTCAGCTGTGGGTCCATTCAGCTGAACAGTCTTTTTGCGGTCAATACATTGAGTCACACTACTGCAAGTCAACCTTATCCTTTGGAGAGACTAACCCTGCACAAAGGAATGTGACATTTCCATCCCTGCATTGGAGACATCATTGGAGATGAGCACTGCCCCGACCTCATTTAAGCAGGGAAAGGCTCAGGCAATGTTTTATTAAATATATATATATAAAATGTTTTTTGCCGTGTAAGCGCGTTTGTACGCGCACTAACCGTGGTAAGCCTGACTTACGGTTATAGCAGGGCTGTACAGACACTACAAGTAAGGGGTGTTTGACCTTGTTGGGGCCACACACCGGTTTGCTTCGGAAAAGACCACAGGTATTGAGAGTCTTGGTGTCCTCATGATGGTATGTGGGTTGCATGTGTACATTTTTTCAGCAGAGTGGTGACATAGTGGTTCATGCATTGCGTTAGTGTCACGTGACCTTGGGTTTGCTCAACAAATGGAAATTTGACTGCTTCGAGGTCTACGCCGGTACCTAGTACTACGGTAGGGTCTTCGGTGGTTACACTTTAACATAATTTTCTGAACTGTACTTAATAGGTGCTCGCTAACAGCACTTGTGTTGACAGCATATTAGGCTGAAATTGTTGTGTTTGTATCATTGTGGCAGTGTGCTTATTATACTGCTTGATACATCTGGAGAAAAAACAAGGGCAAGAAATGTGTTTAAAATTTTAAGTCGTTGATTTAATGGCTTCTCCTAATGCGTGTTTGGAATGCTTTATTGTAGAGGAGTCGGTTTCTTAAACTCAGACGTGATGTGCAGTGTGCACCTGTACAGGTGGCTGGGTGAATCGTCGTGTGCGGGGCTCCTCATCAACGCGTTGATGATTCGATTCTCGTCGTAGGGTATGAGAATTTAAGTGACAGGGAACACTCTGATTGAGGTGAAGTCAGGGTAAGACTTGTAATTGTTTAGAGAAAGTAACTAAAAGCTTTAAAGTTTTTCTTGGCAGCCTATGGAAAATGTGTCTATATGAATGCGATATGTTTTAATCAAACGTATGCTGTCAAATGTATTAGCATATTTTATAGGTACTGTACATATGCAGTGATAAAATATTTTGACTCGATGCCTTGCGTTGCTGAGGGTCGGTCTTGCCGCGGTACAAACATACATCGCAATACAGCGTACAGATTATTTTTTCACTATGCTTAATGGTTTCATACTTTGTAGTATGTTTGTTTAGTGGCTTCGGTTCTATGCAGATTGATATCCTGGTCAGCCAGCTGCAGATTGATATCCTGGTCAGGAGTTGACTCCGCACCCATCATCTAGCACTACTGTGGCGATATCAAACAACAGCCACTTTGTGGATATTCAACTTCAGATATCATGTGGATAGATTCGCCGCCACTATGTGAATGTGGAATTTCCAGAGATGACTGAAGGTCACCGTCAATGATGAGTGAATTCACTTTAATTCCCACACCAAAGTGAACCCAAGTCTCGATTATCCATGGTTATGGAGGAAAGAAAGAATGGCCCTGATTTATAAAAAAAAAAATGTATAGTCAGAAAATTCAAAACTCGTATAAATTATGCGATAGCAAAGGATATTTTTTATTTTCCTAAACAGAGTAGGAGTGAAGACGTAGAATTTGTTTCAAGTCTTGTCGTAGTTTTTTTTCACATAATTGGTCACTGAGTCACGAGTTAGGAGCAGCTAATAATTAAAGCAGCGCGTGAAAAAGCACAAATTTACGTGGAATACCCCGTTTTTTATATTCCTTGCTTTGCCAACGGAGTTAATCCGCAGCGCGTCTCATGCGTCCACAGACAACCGAGTTCACGTTGCACGTTTTCTTTTTGCAAGCGTTTTTACTAACTAGTTGTTCTGGTTCCTTAAATACACAATTAGAGAGCAGTAGAAATGCTTTGATTTAATGGTTTGAAAGCTATTTGGCGTATTTACGGAAAGGCTTGAATGTGTTTCCCGTAGCATTCAAAACATATGCAGCCGAGTTGTTGATGAACATAATAATGACATTTATAACGCGTCAGATTTTGCAGACGGGTCAACAACTCAGAGGCGTAGGGCTGCTCGAAAGCCCTGACCCAACCCGATAGGGGCCTTGAGATGTTTTTTGAAAGTCAGAGTGCATTTGATGTTGCGAACGTGCAAAGGGATAGAGTTGAACACCGAGGGGGCAGCAGCAGAGAACCGACGTGAGGCTGTAACAGTTCGAGACCTTTGGGTGACGCTGCATAGGGTTCTAACATGAGCCTTCAGTGCAAGGCGAGAGCAGTGAGGCGAGGCATGGTGGGGAACTGGTGGTGAAGGCACGGGACTTTCCATAAAATCTCGTTGCGCTCGCCAGGACCGTGACCTCGCGCGTCGTTGTTTAGAGGGATGGAACTCACGATAAACCATTCATACTATTAAGTGTGGACCTGTGTAGTTGATTAACCTAGCCCAAACTGCTATCGAAGAACAATTCGTTTATCGTAGATCCTCGAGTGTATCGTAAGTATGGGTAAATTGTACGCCCAGGTTTAAGTTTGTGAGCTACGTGACGATAGCTTCAGGAGTGGCATGACCAGCGCCGTCCATTCCGCTGCAGAGCAGGCGTGGAAGGATACGGTTGTTAGCAATATGGTCAATTGTTTGTTATGGTCCAATATTTGGTTTCTGGTGGCAGCAACCACTGAACCGCGTGGGTCATCTTTATTTTAACCACTCGTGGAAGATGTGTGTGCAGAGACCAGTCGAATAATATTTATTTAAAATGGACGATTGCACATTTACGCACTAACAAGCACCCGTACTTTTACCCCAGGGTTCAGTGTCTCAGTGGGCTCTCCCACCTTGTAAAATAAAGATCACCGATTGTCGGCTGGTATGTTATGTCTACTTTATTATGTACTCGCAAGCAGCCTATGTCAGAATGAGATAAAATTAGCGGTGATGAAAATGACGTATCTCACCTGTGTATTGACAGTTCAATTTTAATGCGCAGTTTTATTGAGGGGGGGGGGGGATGTGTTGTTTTGGTGTGTTCTGGGACTGATTTTGTTGTTGCTTCATCGCTGTCTTGTCCAAGTTTGCATTTGGTATTGAAAAATCGGCAGGAATTTATTTATGCAATTTGGACTGATATACTTACCTTCTAGTTATTTTGCACATCTATAATGTTTTGTATTGTTTGTTGTAACTTGCTGACCTGCCCCTTCTGGAGGAATCCAGTGAGGATCCAGTGAGGATTCCTCCAGTTTAAATAAAGATTCTGATTCTGAGGTACAATAAATCATACATAAATGCTCATAGTTAGCTGATATTTTGTGAACACCTTTTGATGTGGGATGTAATCTCCAGCGATATTGTCAAAAATGTTGCTTTTTAACATTCACTATTGACTGAAAAACAAAATCAATTGGTATATTCGCCCAAATAAGGACCACTTTGCGGGGGGGCAGCAGTGGTTATCCCATGGAGAGACCGGCCCTCACCACGGCAAAGTCGACTTTCCACCACTGGCGGCTCGGGACCCACCAACGGAGATGAACCCACCACCACGCGAGGTGCATCTTAAGAAAATGAATTATTTAATCCATGCGGCACCCTCTCTCCTTTTCCCCCGGCAGCGACATGATGCTGACACTAACTCGGGTGGGTGCCGCCTGCCGCACCCGTCTGGCTGCTGCCCCGAGGGCACTGGGGGTTGCCCAGGGACCGCCGCTGGCCATGAGCGTGCGTTCTTTGCAGTTGGAGAATGGCTACGTGCAAGCCATGTACCAGGAGTGGATGCAAGACCCGAGCAGTGTACACCAGGTGACGTGCGTCTGCCAGTGTGTGTGGTGATGGGGTGGGGGGCTGCTGTGACACATTACACTATCATGCCCGACTTGATTGATACGAGCTGTTTAGCAATGGCCCCAATAGCCTGTACGGCTATAGGAGGATATTTGTCTTTGTGTGTGCACTGGGCAGCGGAAGTGTAGCGGTTAGCACACTGCGCTGCAAACCCGGCGACCCGAGTTCGATTCCCGCTCACGGCTATTATCTGAACTGGTCCTAGGCCTCTCCTAGGTCGACTCGGTCTCAAATGAGTACCTGGTGCAGTGTGTAAACATCGCCACTGTGGAGACAAACGCGGTCGGGCGTGGGGTTGGCCACCCAACCCCTCGTGTGCTTTGCCGGCCTTCATTGGTGTTTGCTAACAGCACTTGCCCCATCAGTCTGTTAAAGGCTATACGGGGAAATTTTGTCTTTTGTGTGCACTGCGTTACGAACCTCGGTTCCATTCTTAGCCATGCTTTACATAAATGTAAAATGGCATCTGAACCGGTCCTGGGTTTTCCGTAGGTCTACAAAGCCCTAAATTCAGCCGCTTGTGATGCGTGTAATCCTCATCACTGCAGACACAAGTGGCTGAGCATAACTTTGACCAAACCAAAATAACGCCTCGGCCACCTTTAGGTGTTCACTAAGGAGCATTTGGTCCAATAGTGTGTGCGCATTTAGGAATGTGATTTGGGTTTCTGGTGAGTTGTTAATTGCAGTGAGCATGTTCGTATTTACGGATATGTACCGTACACTGTGTGATGCATTTGTGGGAACACGTGTGTGTACGTGACGAAAGAATACTCTCTTGCAAAGCTTTTGTATGCAAGAAATAAACTTAGAGGGGGAATTGACCCATACGGCACTCTTGCCACAACCCTAGCATTAACAAGTCGATGCCTGCAGTTGCCTAAGAGTTGAGTGTATTGACGACAGAGCTTTCCTTTCTGTCTCTACAACCTATTGAAGCTTCCTCCTACGTAAAAAAATTAAACTAATTTAACAAATACCCCCCCACGTTCCTATTCAGATCTGCACAAAATAACACCGTCGCATGGCATTGTGCGCTGACCAAGTCAGAATCCAAGTACAGTAAAACCTTGGATTGCGAGTAACATGGTCTGCGAGTGTGTCGTGTTATGAAAGCATTGCAGTAACACCACCCTTGCGGCATTGCACACTAGATCACGGCTCTCGGCCTCGCACGTGATTATTAAAAGGTCTGTTGATTTGTTAAAAGTCAAAGTGTTTTGCATGCGTTACGTTCCCCACGATCGGCCATTTTGTGCCATTACTGAAGCTGGGCTCATAACTGAAGGATGAGTTTCGTAACCAGATACCTCTCGAAGCCGTGCAACTTAATCTTTGTCTGCAACTGTTTTGTCCACTTTTCTGAGGGAGTCATTGCACAACACAGAATCGAAACGGAATTTTCAGACTTGTAACAACCAAATTGTAGTTTGCAAATGTGTCCCGTGGTGATGAAAATACATGGCTGCAAATCGCCACCGAGCAGATGGACACTTGAAAATAGTCCTGTCTTCTGTCAGAAACCAGTTGTGCAACTGGTTGCAGAGACATCCACATTCATGCAATTCAATTGCATACAACTGTGCTGTAAATGTATTTTTTTTCAATCTCCTCTCATTGGACCAGCAAAGAGAAATCTGGCACGGCGGTCAAAGCCCTCGACTTGGTAGGAAAGCAGCGAGTGCAAATCCTGGTCTACAGTCAACTCAGCTGAGAATGTCCACCACTGGCTCAGAACTGCCAAACAATGGCTCCTGCTCATTTGAGCAGGAAGAAAATTCGAACCATGTCATCACCATCCTCCACTAGTAAGGTGGCATACATGGGAACACGTGGTGAGTTGCGCATGAAGGTGGTGGTTATATGTCGGTAATCCTGCTGAATCCAGTGAATGTGAGCACTGGGCTGAAAGTCATCACAGAAATGTATGAAAAAATGAATACAGACTCACTTTGTTTGACGACTAACCGAACGACACCCTTGTCCCCATGTATCCCCGTCTGATCCCAGTCGTGGGATAATTACTTTAGAAGCACGAACCTCGGGAGCCCCTCGCTTCTGAGCAGCGTGCAGACGAGCCCAGTGAACGAGAAGACCGTGTCCGACCACATGAACGTGCACAAACTCATACGCGCGTATCAGGTACATGTGTGCCTTGGCTTGTGTGTGTACGAATGTATACCTGTGTGTGTGTATTTGATGTGGGAGTGTAGCGGTTAGCGCGCTACGCTATTAACCTGGCGACCTGGGCTCGATTCCCGCTCACGGCCAACACCAGTGACGATTATCTTAACCGGTGCTGGGCCTCCCCTAGGTGGACTCAGCCTCAAATGAGTACCTGGTACGATGTGTAAACACTGCCACTAAGGAGACAAAGGCGGCCGGGCATAAAAATACACACAAAACAATTTAAGTAAAATTCCCAGATTTTGCACAAAGTGGCCAAGTGTCCAACGTGTCTCGGGCACCCCTCAGGTTGACTCGGCCTTAATTGGTGTGTAAGTATCAGTACTGGGGAAACAAAGGGATGGAATATTGTGCATGCCAGATTAAATAGGCGCTCGCTAACGGGCACTGGTACCAACGGTCAATCAGGGGATTCTGTCTTGCGTGTTTTTTTTATTGGTGTGTGTTTATGTCACAGTGTCTCCCTTCTCAAATATTCACGGGGTTGTGGTTATCTCTCTCCTGGTGGCCCTGAACCATAACCCCATATCCAGACGAATGAACAGGTATGGGTTCATCTGTACGTGTGTGTAGTCACAATTGTGGAGCAGTGACGCATGTGGCTAGTGCACTGCACTATGAACCCAGCAACCCGAGTTGGATTCCCGCTCGGGACCAATAACAGTGGCGAATATTTGAACTGGTTCTGTGTCTCCCGTAGCTCTACTCAGCCTCAAATAAGTACCTGGGGTGATGCGTGAACATTACTACTGGGAAGATAAAGGTGTGATGTTGGCCATCCATTCCCTCGTGTGCCGCGTGGGCCTTCATAGGTGCTCGCCAACAGTACTTAACACAAGAGTGTTAAAGACTATACGGGGGTCTTTGTATTCACAAGTAACCTGTTGTGTTTATCTCGCATCCACACACACACAAACACACACACAAACGCACACACACAAACACACACAAACACACACACACAAACGCACACACACAAACACACAAACGCACACACACACAAACGCACACACACTAACGCACACACACACACACACGTACAAAACCACTCTTCCACCAGGTACGAGGACACCTAATCGCCAAGCTGGATCCCCTGCAATTGCAGAACCAGGACCACATTGTCGCAAAGGATCTCATCTACGACATGAGCAGCCTGGGTACGTTTCTCCCAACAAGACTGGGCACAAGATGGCCTTGGCCTTTGACAGTGGCTCAGTAAAATGTTTTGCGCAAGCCAACTTCATAACATTCGTCCGATACTTAGTGTTGTTTATTTATAGTAGTCACGGCTGTATAGGTTTCATTATTTCTTTTAAGGGTGCCGTTAAACGCGTATTGTTGTGTTCAGTAAATACCATGTCCAACCGTTAAAACGTTGGAGGACATTTTAAACTAAATTTATAGTTTCATGGACGTGAAAATACGCAAACAGATTGCTTTGAAACCAAACATTCTATCGATAGTGTTGCCTGATCAGGCGGTGTTCCTTATTCTAACCCTAGAGGCACGATATTAATCATGATTCCTGACAATGGGAACTATAGTGTAACTTCTCATCCTTGGCTGGCATTTGAGCTTACGTCTTAATGTGTAAGGAACCTTAATGCGTGTCTCGCTTAACAAGCATTCATTTTACGAGAATTCGCCAAAACGAGCAATTTGAATTTAGCCCAATTTGTTAGTGAAACGAGCAAATGTTAGCATAACGAGCGGAGAACGATCGATAAAATGTGTCCCATCGCAGGGTGCCACCACGGCATGCTGCTATTTGCTTAGCAGCTGTGCTGTACTGTACTGCGTAAGCACGTGATTTGGGTGGGTGCGGGTGGGGGCCTCGTGGTAGCACCGTATGGGTGGGTAGGTGGGAGCTGGAGGGGTTTGTGTGTGGGGAGTGGTGGAGCAACGGTTAGCCTGCGGCACTACAAAACCTGACGTCCCGAGTTTCATTCCCGCCAACACCAGTGACGATTATCTGAACCGGTCCTGGGCCTCTCCTAGAATGACATAGACTCAAACAAGTACCTGGTGCAGTGTGTCAATTTCACCACTAGTGAGACAAAGGCGGCCGTGCGTGGTTCTGGCCACCCACCTCTCGTGTGCCCTTCCCAGCCTTCATCGGTGCTCGCTTGCAGCACTTGGCCCAACAGTCTGTTAAGGCTATTTGGGGAGCTTTGTCTTTGGGGGGGGCGGTCCGGGAAGTCGGTTTGTTTGCATGTATGAGAGACGGAGAGAGCGCAAGATGGCTGTATGATTTAGTGGAGAGAGTGTGAGCGTGTTGATTTCGAATATGGGGCTATACAGGGGATCTTGCACTAGTTCTTCATGTGTGGTAAGTGTTTAAATTTATGTTGTATTCCCCTTTTTATCGTAATAAGTATTTCTTATGTTAAAACAGTTGTTCAAGAGTGGAACATTTTGGGGCGGAAACCTAATTCAGCTTTTAACATGGGAGCCAATGGGAAAACGATGGTCGTTTCACGAGTGTTCGCTTACCGAGCAATTTTGGCAGAACGTATCTCACTCGTTAAACGGGACACACCTGTATTTGTTGGCAGCACTATGCCAGTGAGGTTGCTCTGCATCCCTTACAGAGTGTACTGGAATATTCATAAGTCTGTCAATTCATCATTTGGCATTGTCAATAGAAGGCGTGCTAAAGGCCGTGCCTGTTTGCGTCTTCATCTCTCAACGTAGTCTGCGATGCCACAATGCATCTCATTCCTGCACATGAACGTATCTTACCGTTTCGTCTCTTTGGCGTTAGTCCTTTCTGCTGCCATTTTACCATGAATATCGGTTCTTTAGCCGTCATCCCCGTTGGGCATGGGCCCAACCCTGCTATTATTTATGGTTCACGTGACATTTCTGATTTTACAATAAGAAACGACATTACCTTGTCCATTCACTACTGGATAAAGGCCCCCCCATGCCTCGTGTCAGCCATGATGGTTATTTTTGCCATACTTCACACTGATCATTGCGAGTTGGTGAACAGGTGTTTATGATTACATGAGTAGTACTGTATTATTACTTTGGGGACGGGGGGGGGCAGTGGGGTACAACATTGGCGAGTGATAGCGAGTTGATCTTTGACCCCGATAGTGAAGCCATGAGGGATGGGAGATGGCATGGGGAGACCGTAATTCAACAGTGGACTGACAATTGACGATGGCTGTTGGCATTTCACAGTGGTATTCATTTTTCTTCCCCAGAGAAATTACAGGGTGATGGGCTGCTATAACCTCTGATTATTGCAACTTCGCTGTTATGTTACTTTAACATGGAAAAGCCTTGCTGAATGTCAAGACTCATTTTCAGGACTGTCTTTGTTCTGTGATGCTTGGCCAATTCCTTGGAGGAAAACCAGAGCATTCTGACAACATCTACACAATTGTGTCAGAAACCTACTTTCTTAACTATCCGCCAAGTATTTGGATTACAAGCGGGCGGGGGGGCACCACCAGACAAATTTACACGTAAATGATTAATGGGTGGTGTGCCTTTGCAACTATGACCGGAACTGATGACCTTCACGAAAGAGGTAATATATCTCAGCGGACTTACAGCTGCCGGCTTTATTGACGTCTGCGCTTGAAGAGCAGTGCAGGTTAGGCGGTGTGGGCATGGGGGTGACGTTATGCAGCCCGTATGGTTCAGAGTTGCTTCTATCCAGCGCGCGGCGGTTGTGCCGGTCTCTGGGACCTGGCGAAAAGGAACATTTGTGCACCTTTATCTGGGGTCAAACATTGAGCGTACAGTATTTTCGCTGTTAGTGCTGCATACCCAAGCAGGAGAGCGCTCATCGAGATAACAGGGCAGTGCTTTGTCATCCAGTGTGGTAAGGTAGGAATAGGTATAATAATTCGTAAAGAGTAAATTTTTGCTTAGTTTTGTTCACTCCATAAGCATCAATGTAACCTCCGTTTATCATTTGAATATAGTTTTTAATAACTGTAAACAATTGTCCCACACACGCAATTGCGTGCTGTACTGGAATAATAATTGTGAGCATAAATCCTGTTGGGTGATGCTGCTGTTAGAACACTTAGCTTACCATGAACAAAAAAGACTCAACACACTCGTCAACAACACTGCCCTCAAAGAAAAAAAAAGTATAATTAGTGACATTGGCCCTTTTTCAACACACATAAACGGAGGCCAGAAAGATAGAGCTCATAAGGGTTGGAGACTTCCCTAAACATCATGGGGCCTGATGAAAATGATACTTTTAAAAATGATTCCAATGATAAGTTTTTAGATGTGCTCATGAATATTTACCTAATAGTAGCTTTTGAGTACCAGAAAAATCCTCCAATTAAACAACAGTGTTTGCAGAATACATGCATTAATTTGAGAAGTTTAATTATAAAATGTTGAAACCGTGCATTGTGGGAATGTTTGTTCGTGTGGGGGCTCGGCACAGTCCCCACTAGCAGTGCATCCATAGACCCAGCGACCACTTCAATGGAATGAATTTGACAGCCTTGCATTTCTGAGGCAAATTATTTGGTGATGCAGCAGAGGTGGCAGTGGGTGCACAAGCACGATCGGGAAATAAACTAACAAGAGCAAAACACACTTATGGGAAGATTCTGAATTGAAATCATGGCCGAGGTCGTCTCAAAGTCTACCTCGCCTCCTTGGTTGATTCAGGGAGTACCATTCTGTTACAAGTCACGAGTGAGTGGGTGTCCAATGAATAAACAACCACTTCCTCCCCTGCCATAGGAATGTGGAATGTACACGGCAAGCTTAAAGCAGCATGAGGTGGTGGTACTCTGTTGGCAGCTGTCTAACTCCATATTCTTCTGACAGGGGTTCTGCATTTCAAAACTGGGGTAACTTACAGAGACAAAGAACCAACGTTGGGGCAAGTGTTGTTAGCATGGGTGGAAAAAACCCGATTTTTCCAGCGGCAGGCATCGGGTTTTTTCTTTAATACAATTAAACCCGATTTTGGGGAGTTAAAACCTGGTTTAATGAATACGAAACTCTGATCCGAGGCTTAGGCTGCTTCCTCGTCGGTGCTGCTATCGTACTTGGGGCCGTCGGGCACGGGGTAGTCGTAGAATGCGGCGGGCAGGTTGGTCTTGATGAACACGAGCTTCTCCACAATCATGGGCGCCTGTGAGTTCCTTAGCTTGGAATGGATGAAGCCCATTGCTGAGAAGTTGGCGAAGTGCGGTTCTGCAATTAGAACCAATTAAACCAGATTTCTCCCAGATGATCGAGTTTAATATAAAAAGACAATTAAACCCGATTGTAAAAAACCCGACTGTGCCACCCTTGGTTGTTAGTGAGCGCCTATGAAGGCAGGCATGGCACACGAGGTGGGTGGCCACCATCACACCTGGCCGCCTTTGTTTCCCTAGTGCTGATGTTTACACATCGCACCAGGAACTAATTTGAGGCCGAGGTGACCTATGTATATATGTTTAACTTTCGTACCGTACGTAGCTAACCAGAGGTGCTAACCAGAGGTGCGACCTAGGAGAGACCCGGGACCAGTTCAGATAATCGTCACTGGTGTTGGCTCATGTAAATTGTTTTTAATAATTTGACCCAGTACGCTAACAAAATGAGTGGTTAAAACAGTCGCCGTTACACGATCTACAGCCTCAGTCCAGTGTAGTTATACAACACGCGGTTATACAATGGGCCATTAGTGTCACTGTGTCATAACACTGAAGTGCACTCACATCCGCTGGTTTGTTGACCAAATGCACTGTGCTGTTCCATGCGGTGTGGATGTGTTTGTGTGTTGCTAAGTCCCTGCTTACCTTCGCGTATTCTTAGGGTGGGAGGGAGTGGTGGTGCAATGGATCAAATCCTCGTCATTCTTGCTGTGACGCGAGATGTTAACTACCTGCAGGAGGTCGTGGGTTCAATCCCGGGCCCTGATGCCCTGTATATTTGGGGTTTGCGTGTTCTCCCTGTGGTCCGTGTGGTCCGTGTGGATTTTTCTCCAGGTCCTCCGATTTTTCCCCTCCACATTTGGAAACATGCGTTGAGAGTATTTGGCTGCTATACATTTCCACATGATAAGCCACTTCATTCAGCTATCATTTGTGGCCAGATCGATTCTGAAAAAAAGCTATATAGCTCAGTGGGCCTTGCCTAGTAATATTTACATCAGTTGGGCGTTTGCCACCCCTTGCAGAGGTTCATGGTTCGAATCCAGTAGCCAACCTGATTATCACTGTGTGTAATAACCATAATAATACGTGCTGTCTGATTCACAGTAGACGATAAAGATGCCCTAACGTCATATGCAAGAGTACACCAATGTGGGCCGGTGTCGGGATTCAAATTTGCCAAATTCCAAAATGACACACAAATTACTCAGTTGGGATAAAACACGTAGCAATCATCGCCCGCTATTGGCAGTCTAATGGCCCGTGGTGACTTTTGCAAATGAGGCTATCCTTGTCTCTGGAGTTCTCGCCCATTTAAACAAAATAAACTCAATCGGCACTGAGGAGTTGTGGATAGATGTTGTGCTGACAACATTGTCCCATCTTGTACCAGATCACTCGTAATAGGCTCTTGCAAACAGCACTTATCCTGTGGTCTATAAGAATAACTTTGATCTCTTTAATTGTTGACAAGGGTGTGAATGGCAACACGATATTGATTTGAAAGTGCACCTGGGGCAAATTCACACACACTTCCACCCCAGCAGTTTCCTTAATTCCACACAGGTCCAGTCTCAAACTGGAGAAACTTGATTCTCGAGTTATGCTGTCAGCAGATAATTGCTTGGTTCGGTTTTTTTTTAGTCCGGCTCCTCCAGTTTATTCCTGACGAGGCAAAAATTGTGCAGGCATGTCCAGTTTTCACGCATCATGGCAAAACATGAAATTTGCCAAAATAGTCAGTCAATCAGATATTATTAATATCCTTCCCTCAATCTACAAATGGATGAAGGCCTCTTTCTGCACGCCGTGTCGGTCGTAAAGATTGTTTCGACTCTACTTCACACACCAGTTAAGTTCAAACATGCCTTGCAATGGAATGCGGTTGCATAGCTCTTAGCGTGAACCACTGATCTAACGTACCACCGCCCCCAGAAATTAGTGAAAAATATCACAGTCTACCCACCCCCCCACTCAAGTAATAAGGTGACAACTCCTCTCTGCTGACTTGACATTTCAGACTGAAAAGAGTGAAATTGGTTGGTATGATGGTTAAAAGGTAATTGTATAATGACGCATCAGTTGATTACAGTTGATGAAATTGCTCGCGATATGTGCATGTAACAATAGATTCAGATTTATTGAAATTATATGGAAATGTAATAATAATAACTTAAATTTAAAAAGCTCCCTTTAACGATCATTTTCAGGGCGCGATAATGTACGTGTGCTGTGGGAAATTCTCACAGTGCTGTGCATTTTCAAAGTCAATTGCACGTGTGTTTGACCGGCTAGCTGGTGCCAATGTCACACGCCACCTCTCGTACCAAGTGGAAGTTCGTTATTTATTTTCAATATCGCAAGGTTGACCGGACATGAACTCACAGTAGCTCATGCCTTCTCCGCCCCCAGCCAGTTACGGGTTCCTGGAGTCCGACCTGGACCAGGCGTTGAAGCTGCCGAACACGACCTTCATCGGCGGGGACCGCTCTGATCTGACCCTGCGAGACATCCTACAGCGTTTGAAGGCACGCACCCGTGGACACGCACACAAGCTCCGTCGCAAACGCACGTTGATGGTCGTACCGACCTGCTCGTGCACCCTGCTGGCCTTCATGTCTGCTCGTTAACAGCACTTGCCCAAACAGTCCGTGAAAAGTCTATAGGGGGATATTTGTGTTTTGTCTGTGTGCGTGTGTGAATTTAGGATGTTTACTGTGGCTCTATTGGGGTCGAGTTCATGTTCATCAATGACCGGGAGCAGTGCCAGTGGATCCGGCAGCGCTTTGAGATGCCCGGTGCTGGAACGCTCACCCCGGCCGAAAAGAAGCAGCTTCTTATCCGCTTGCTGCGAGCCACCCGGTACATCCCAACACGACCAGGCCCTTGCCTGCCTGGCTTCCTGCCTACTTGGCTACCATACTTCCTACCCATTTAACTACATACCCACCTACTTGCCCACACCTACCAACAACACACATGTCCGTCTATATATGTTTGCACTAACCTACTTGCCCAACTTTCTACCCACAGACTGAGCTTCTGAGCTACTTAGCTACTCACTGACGCTTATAAACTGAGGTTCAAAACTACCTACCCACTAGCCTTCCCATGTACCCACCCATCTGCTTATCTGCTTACCTATATCACTACATATTTTTACCCACCTACCCAACCATATACTCATCAACCCACTCATTGAAATAACTACATAGACACCAACCCATCTACTTTTGCACACACCCACTTACATATATCCACAACCTAACTACCGCTTACCTACGAACATTCCCTCTTAGCGGCTTGCCTACCCACCAACCTACCCTCCAGCTTACCGACCTACCCTCATAACTACGACCCTGCGTGCCTAATAACCACCTTGCCCGCCTGACCACGTGTGTTTATCGTAGCTTCGAGGAATTCCTGGCGAAGAAGTGGTCGTCGGAGAAGCGCTTCGGCGTCGAAGGCTGCGAGATGCTCGTGCCGGCACTCAGGACCATCGTGGATTGCTCCAGCGTCATGGGCGTCGATGCCATCACGCTCGGCATGCCTCACCGGTACCGCACGGCCGGCCCGGCAGAGAGCCACAGCCGCGCACTCGCTCATGGCCCAATGAGGCCTTCTCTCAAAGCCCGCAGTCAGCCTTCACTCAATGGGACGTCACTCCTCCGCTGCTGTTGCCCCGTGCTCTCTGAAACATCTTTCCTCTGACAGTCTGCACTGTGGAGACCCCCTCCCTCAGTTCAAGTTCAGGATAAAAAAAAAATGTCTGTTCTGAATGACCGATTGTCGCTCTGTAAAAAAGTGTCTTCGTACACACTCTACCATAACCAGTGCTCTCTCTATAGCCTATTTTACCGAAGCCCTGCTTCTTTGCCCTTTCAGTAATACCTTTCCTTGAAAATTGCCGTTTCCAAACGTTGCTTGGCCATTTGTTTCAATAAGTCCAGGGGCGCTGATAGGCCATGCCCTCTACCCTACGCCATGCCCTTTGTACCCTAGACTACGCCCCTCTACCTGAGGCCTCAACAATGGGATGTGACTCATACCGTGCACGTGCATGCCATTTGGCGGGAAGAGTACTATTTGGGTTGTGTTATTGGTGGCCTTACGAGTGGGTGTGGTTGGGAAAGGTGGTGTATATGTATCTTTTTATAAGCAATATATGAGTGGTGTAAAGTGGTTAGCGTGAGTGGCTTCTGTGTGTGTAGGTCACTTACATTCTCTTTGTTAATCCTCTGAGCGTATCAGGACCTACCTCCCCGAGCCATGCAGGTCGTCCTGGGGATTATTTGACCATACTTCACCACGGGAGTTCTGAAAGGGGGGGAGGGTATATAGGTTGAAGCATGGAAGTATGGTACAAAAGTGGATTTTGCTGCAGTGCTAACTCGGCCTGAACATGTGTAAAAGTACACGCTGCAGGAACCCTCAAGATAATTTAGCAACGAGAACTGATGAAGTTGTCTCATTTCTCTGTCTGGCTTTGAGAATTCTACCCCTCATTCGCTGCCCTAACAACCATGTTCAAACACCACACCTTGAAATAAGTTACGTCATTGTACAGCTTGATCAAGAAAGTGAAGCACCCGGAGCCACCTGGCCCTCTTCTACATTGACAGTTATTGTTACCTAGAACACATCACTGTCTGGCCGGGCAGCACCGCATAAGAAGAATGTTCAAATCGCAGTCAGAAGGTCGCGGAGCCGAGCATCTTCACCTTAGCCCAGAGTCCGCAAAAGGGGGTGTGCCGCCATACAACACACAGGTAAAACATCAAAATGAATGAAAATAAAATAAAATAAAAAATCACGACGTTTCGGAGGCAACACAAGTCTCCGTCATCAGGTGGGACCGTCACAGCCAGATTAGCTGCATCAAGTGAGGCAATGATTCAAGATGTAATCCCTTAAAAGCGAGTTGAGGGGGGGAGGAGAGGGAGGGGGGAGCTCATCAGACTATGGTAGCCAATGAATGGAACGTATCGGGAGGGAGGGGGGGCGAGGCCAAAAAGGGTGGGCGACGGCGTGCAAGCGATTGTGCGCAAGCGGATAATTACTGCACACGCCAACACAATGGAGCGATTATGCGCAAGCGGCCAACTGCCGCACACGCCAACACAATGTGTATTAGAGCTTCCCTCCCCCTCTCTACCCATTGTGTTGGCGTGTGCGGCAGTTGGCCGCTTGCGCATAATCGCTCCATTGTGTTGGCGTGTGCAGTAATTAGCCGCTTGCGCACAATCGCTTGCACGCCGTCGCCCACCCTTTTTGGCCTCGCCCCCCCTCCCTCCCGATACGTTCCATTCATTGGCTACCATAGTCTGATGAGCTCCCCCCTCCCTCTCCTCCCCCCCTCAACTCGCTTTTAAGGGATTACATCTTGAATCATTGCCTCACTTGATGCAGCTAATCTGGCTGTGACGGTCCCACCTGATGACGGAGACTTGTGTTGCCTCCGAAACGTCGTGATTTTTTATTTTATTTTATTTTCATTCATTTTGATGTTTTACCTACGTGACTTTACCGAAAAAACCTAAGAAGATGATTCCTTGCAGTCACGAAAGCTTCAAATCTAGAATACAACACACAGCTTATTGTTATCTAAATAATAACACGGGGACCCCCCAAACATCTGCAGGACCCATAAAAAACGAGTAGCTGGCTGGTATAGAGAGTGACTAATTGTCATGTGAATGTGTGCAAACTCCACCGCTGGCTCGGAGCCGCCAGTAGAGGTGGACGTGCGCCACCGCAGTGCTCGTTTAAGCAGCAGACACGCTCACCTGACTTTTAACGCTTTTTTTTTTTCTCGTTGGTTTAGGGGCCGACTCAATGTCCTGGTCAATGTGATCCGCAAGGGCCTGGATGAGGTCTTCTGTCATTTCGACTCGAAGCTTGAACCGCAGGAGGAGGTGAGCACTCAGAAATCGCTTCGGTGTCACCATGGAATTGACGTTTTTGCGGTACGAGGCCGTGTTTTCCAGTTCCCCAGGGCCAACTGGGGTTAAAAAACACAATATAATTAATGCTGAAGCGCATTGGGGGGAAGGTGTGTTGAGGGGGGTGGTGGGGTTCAAAAATAACTAACTCCACTGTCCATAGGCTTGTTATCATAATGCTATAGAAATACGCACTGCAAAAACCACGGATCGTGACTGATGATATCAGCTTTAATTACACCACATAATTACACAACTGCATTCAATATATCTAACTCAGCTTGGCAACATTTATGAGAATATGCAAACTTTATGTGGAAGCGCAACACAACTGTACTTAACACAGTTAACGCAGAAACATCATTATGTGCTTATGCTCTTTTCCACTACAGTAACAGCCTGCTGTGCGCTGTTAATATAAAGATTCACATCTTTCATTATTATAGAACTTTGAATTTTTATCTGCATTTCAATAGAAGAATGCACGTCTAATGTTGAGCAAAGAAATTGCTTTAAAGGGATACATTATCATACAATTAAAATACTTCAATTAATTATCGGCGCTCGCGAGTGTAGAGCATTTCATGAAAATTTGTGCCAAATTGGTCAGCTTTGTGCACACGAAAAAGTGAAGTGGGAAACATTCGCCACGGTCTACGCCTCCACGCTCGGGAGAACCGAGTTGACGCGTCACACTGAGCTCATCATGCCACCGAGGTCACTATGCCACCCAAAGCTCTGTTTAGCTGCAGGCTCCTGAAAACTGGAAAAAGCGGCTTTTTTATTGCACGCAGCTACAGCTGCGGTAGAGAGACACCTTATTTTTTTACGTGATACAAGAGTGTCGCTTGCAACAAATGCATGGCAAACGGCCTGTGCTCAACTTAAGTTCATCGGTTAAGGCCGGATATATACCGGCCAAACATCCCAAACACAATCGACCCTGCAAGTTACTTTTTGCAGAGTAAATGGATACTTTTAATCCTTCAACAAATAGTACAAATGTCGGTGCAAATGTATTTTTTTGAAATCCTTGTTAATTGAATGCAAACATTTAAATGCGAATAATCTATATGTATAAAAGGGAAATTTGTGAATGTGTGTGTCTGTTCGAAATGTTTAGCATACTTCCCAACATGCAACAAACTTGAAATTTGGCATTTGGGTAGCTTCCAGCCTGTACACAATGCAAGAAGTATAAACATAGACTTTTGTATTTTGGGGGGGGGGGCGCAATAATGGATATGTTTTGCACGGCAAGTGAGCGGTGACGTCACATCTGTGATGTCACCCGCATGCGGCAGCGTCACACAGTGTGCCTGCTGACGTCACGCATCCCCCCCCCCCCAACCCTCTGTGTAGGCCGTGTATTAATCCAAGACAAAAATCCAAGTCTCGGGCGAAGTCAGGTAGTTAAGCTAGTTATTATTATTTCCATCAAGGTAGTGCTGTGGCACAACATTTGATTAAATCTAAATGTATACAATTTTGAGGTAGAATGAGCCTATCATCCATCTCTGGTTGATAAAATCGATACCACTCTGTGGCAAGTCAAAAGGCACAACCGATTGGATTATGAAATTTATACCACTGCTCAGGGCCACAGAAAAATAGATGATCGCGGCCCATTGCTCGTTTGAGCATTCGCATACTTTGACTTTTATGAATATATCTTATATCTTTTCACCACTGCTTGTGTCATAATCCATTGCGTCAAATCACCGTAGTGCTTTTGAATGTACGTCACGAGGCAAATAAATGTCCTTTCTGAGCTCCTTCAATCAGCAGAACATCACACCATGTCCAGGGAATGGCCCCTGAACATGAGACAATAAAAACTATTCTCGAGTTACCTCGACAGACGGACCTCTCTAACCCCAACACTAGACAACGCCCCTTCATTTTTTATAAAGAGTGGATTGCCATATTTCAGTCATTAATTGTCATACGATATTTTTTTAAAGTGCAGCTGGCTGGCGCGTGGGCAGGCCAGAAGTGCGGTGGTGATGTCGCCACGCTCACCTGCGGGGGTTCGTGCGTCGCACTGACGTGTGACGGCTTCCTCTCGCCCGCACCACCCCAGGAGTGTATCCCGCACAAATGCGCGGACAGTGCTGGTAAAAACATAACAGCTCTCAGAAGTGGACCTGGATAAATAAAGTGAAAATTTAATTCAGACAATGTTACATAGGCCAGATCGGGCAACCGGAATAACACAAAGTATAAACTCGAACAGTTGCAGACTTATGACATGTATTGCGGAGGAGGGAATGAGCATTGAGGGCACTGTAACCACTGAAGATTATGAAGCTGTGGCCTGGCTTGGCCAAATGTTTCCCTAATGCTCATTCGAGCATTAGTGCGGCAGCGTTTATCACAAGTTGTCGTGGCTGTAACCTCGCCCGTCCAACTTCTTCATGCACAACAGGGCTCGGGCGATGTCAAGTACCACCTGGGCATGTCGCATCAGCACATCAACCGGCTGTCGGGCCGCAAGCTGAAGCTGTCGCTCGTCGCCAACCCCTCGCATCTGGAGGCCGTGGGGCCCGTGGTGCAGGGCAAGACGCGCGCCGAGCAGTTTTACCGCGGCGACACCGAGGGCAAGCAGGTGAAGGGCAGCACGCGGGCTCTCACAGGCTTGCACCTTCACAGGCGTTGGCCGGCCATGCTGTGGAATCCAGCACGTGCCCATGGAACTAAACTTGAGAAAATGTTGTTAAATGCCACGGTGTTGATGTTAACTTCCTCGCCTGGTATACAGGAGGTCGTGAGTTCGATCCCGACCCTGACGCCTACATATTTGGAGTTTGCATGTCTCTCTCCCCATGGATTTTTGTCCGGGTCCTCCGGTTTTTCCCTCCACATTTAGAAACATGCATTTTAGAATATGTGGCCACTATAAATCTCCACATGATAAGCCACTTCGTGGAGCTATCATTTGTGGCCACGTCGCTTCTGAAAAAAGAGCTGTATCGCTTAGTGGGCCTTACCTTGAAAAATACAAAATTTTTAGTTTATTTTAGAGTTCATGACCCTGCTTTGGGTAGTGTGTTATCCCCTTGTACGTATCGGTTTTCTCTGGATGCTCTTTAGTTTTCTCCCACATGCATAATACTGCATTGAAACATGAATTGGCCAAGCATCTCTATATGTAGGCCCCTCCGAAATTATTATTTTTGGGAAAATGTGTTACTTTAATTACCGAGTGCCTCTGCATGGCCAGGTTTAATTGGGAAGCTATGCCAGCGCCTGACCAAGGCGAAAGCCAGCTCTGTGACCTGTTTTACCTTGCCATCACTCTCTATTCTCCCTCCGAATCCATCACCTGACTCAAGGTGTGGTTTGTCCTGATGCCTTGCCTCAAACCTCCGCATCACCACACCTCCGATTTTAATGATTGGTTATGTACGGTACGAAAGAAGAAGTTCAACATACATACAAACCGTACTTTGGTTTCTTAAAGAAGCAGCATGTTGTTGCGCTGAATATTATGTTGTATTGTGTTCTGGATAAATTATTTTGTGATGTAATGTATTGTGCTGCATTGTGCCCCACTGTTATGTGTTATGGATTATTGTATGGTATCGTCCTCTTATTCTGCCGTGTTGTATTGTGCTGTGTTGAATGCTGCATTGCAATACATTGAACTGTATTGTAATGTGCATTGTTCCATTGTGCTGTGTCGTTTCGTCTTGTATTGTGCTGTAACATATTGTATTGTGCAGATGTATCACGTGCTGCATTACATTGTCCTGTGTTGTTGCGCTGGAATGTATTGTGTCCAATCGTATTTTTCTGTTTTATTGTGCTGCTGTGTTGTGCCCCCAGGTGATGTCTGTGCTCATCCACGGGGACGCTGCATTCGCGGGGCAGGGAGTCGTCTACGAGACGTTTCATCTGAGCGACCTGCCGGCGTACACCACCCACGGCACCATACACCTGGTCGTTAACAACCAGGTGTGATGTACTTACGGCTGTGCATGTCTGTGCAGATGTTGCGAAACTGCGGTGGTAGCATAGTGGTTTAGCGCGCACTGCGCTACGAACCTGGCGACCAGAGTTCGATTTCTGCTCGCGGCCGACGTCGGTGATCGATATCTGAACTGGTCCTGGGCCTTCCCGAGGGTGGACTCACCCTTGAATAAATGTCTGGTGCGGTGTATAAATGTCAGTGCTGGGCAGACAAAGGTGGCTGGGTGTAGTGTTAGCCGCACCACCCCTTTGTGATCTGTGCCGGCCTTCATAGGTGCTCACTAGAGCACTTGGCAAAAACAATATTTATAGGCTACATGTGACAACTTTGTGTAAAAAATTCTTATTTTTATGCGTATGCTTTTTGGTATGTGTGCACGTATGCAGTGAACGTGTATAAATTTACATGACGGCTGGCCAAACCACCCCCATATACAGACAGTGTTGGCCACATCACCCCTTTGGGTGCCTAGCCAACCTTCATAGGTGCTTGCTAACAATACTTGCCCCGATATACGTGCATGCGCGTGTATGCACATGTATTTGTTTGTGTTCATGCATGTTCGTGTACACATCGGTTTAATACGTGGGCTCTCGCGACCAATATTATACAAAATAAAGGTTATTTTGGTTAGATCACGTAAATATAAATGTCGTTTACCCACTGCCACTTTAAATATAGACCGAAACAGGAAGACTTCTTCACAATTATGGCAAATCGCCTGATGAAGCTGGTTGTAATCACCAGCAAAACATCATTGTTGTGGGTTTACTCTCCAACACACCGGCGTGCTAAAGTAGTCGCTAATTGGCACGTTCACGTAACAAACCTTACTAATTGGCCGTGTTGGCTGGTGGTGGTGGGATAACTGCACGTTTATATTTGGTGCACGCGCCTTAGCCCGTGTCTTTTTGTCAATGCGCTCGTACTCTCCTGTCCTCGCTGGCCTGCAATCGCGCTGGCCCGTCACAGATCGGCTTCACGACGGACCCGCGCTCATCGCGCTCGTCCCCGTACTGCACAGACGTGGCGCGCGTCGTCAATGCGCCCATCTTCCACGTGAACGCCGACGACCCCGAGGCCGTGACGCACGTGTGTCGCGTGGCGACCGAGTGGAGGAACACATTCCACAAGGACGTCGTCATCGACCTGGTGGGTCCGAGTGGCTCTGTCCCCCGCCAGTCCGCGGCGTACGTGGGGGGTGGAGCGGTGTTGCCCAGTGGTTTCGCGTGCTGCACTACGAAACCAACCGCCACGGCTAAAATCAATTAAAGAATGGAAGTAGCTGTTTATCTATTACAACTTTGACGAGGTAACGGTCAAAATGTTGGTTCGTGCATATGTGGTGTTTATCGTGGTGTGGGGAGCGCTGGTGTAACGGTTAGCGCAGTGCGCTACGAACCCAGCGACCCGAGTTCAATTCCTGCTCAAGGCCAACACCAGTGACGATTATTTGAACTGGTTATGGGCCTCCCCTAGGTCGACGGAGCCTCAAATGAGTACCTGGTGCAGTGTGTAAACATCGCCACTGGGGAGACAAAGGCGGGCGGGCGTGGTGTTGGCCACCAGGCCTCTCGTGTGCCATGCCGGTCTTCATAGGTGCTCGCTCAAAAGCACTTGCCCCAACAGTCTGTTAAGGCTTTGTCTTTGGTGTCGATCGCAGGTTGGCTACCGCCGGAATGGCCACAATGAAGTTGACGAGCCCATGTTCACGCAGCCGTTCATGTACAAGCGGGTCGCACGGCAGGTGCCTGTGCTCAAGCAATACTCTGACGCCCTCATCAAGGAAGGGGTCATCACGGGCCAGGAGTACAAGGTACCCGGGTTATGAGATCTTTGTTTTTTAGGAGTCGCGTCTGGTTATGGGGGAAGATCTCAAATCCTAAGTCATTGCACCTCCCTGCATTTCCGTGAATTGCCACAATCCGGGGTCGCAAATATGATGCAAGACTTGATTATTTTACGTCTTGTGTGTTGTGTCTCATTTTGTAGTGTCTCCTTTGTACATTGTGTCTTGTTCTGTCAATGAACTTGAAGGTATATTTACTTCTAGTTGGCATACATTTCCATGCTAATTTCAAACACTTATATCTGTGCTTCATGAGCATAAGGTGAAAGTGCAGCTCTGCAATTGTTGCTCATGCCACTGCTGATGGAAGGATCCCTACTCATCCTGTTTAGAGCCCTGGGCCAGTGGTGGAAATTCCACATTAGCACGGCAAGGACTGATTTATCCATAAAATGTGGTATTCATTGTATTGTGTCCAGATGTTATGTTCTAAGGCAGTGTTAATGCCGACGGTGGTGAGAAAACTGCTCCTATGAAGTTAATCACCTCTGCTCTGCCTCTCTCCCTCCTCACTGTCTGGCATTGCTCGCCGACAGACAGCGGTGTCCAAATTCGACCAGATATGTGAAGATGCCTACGCCAGCTCCAAGGATGAGAAATTGCAACGGACAAGCCAGTGGATCGACTCTCCCTGGCACGGTATAGGACGCTGCTGAACAACCAGTGGCTTAATTTATTCATTGCTGTGCAGGACCCTTACTAGAGGTGTCTAAAAATGCCAGTCACCATTACGACTGAAGTTAGCTCTAGTTGGCTGGATGTGATGGCGGACCCGAATAATCCCACTTTGGGGTCAACTCAGCCCTTTGTCTATGCAGAGACTGATCTCCGTCACGTTGATATGAAATTTTCAATGCTATGTCAGGGCTTCCAAAAAAACCTCGGTTCCACCCAAATGCTGCTTGAATTTGACGTGGATACCACATGTCACACACGTAATGGGCCCTATGTGAGTTACTGCATCCTAGCTGTAGAGTGTATAGGAGATGCAACTGTACTCGGGCCACCAAGTGAGAGGATCCCAGGCACTTGGCTACAAAGAGTGGATAGATTAACACCGCTGGCTTTGCCCCCACCCCTCCCCACGGTATGAATCTGCCTTGTAGGGTTTTTCGGGCCGGATGGTCGACCGCAGAGCATGTGGACCCCGCCGTCGGGCGTCCCCGAGGAAATCCTCGCTCACATAGGCAACGCCGCGAGTTCCGTGCCGGCTGCGGACTTCAACATCCACCCAGGTGAGCCAACCACGCCACTCGCCCCACTCACTCACTTGAGTTCGTTTATTCACAAATGCAGCTGCTCCACATGTATTGAACGATCGCCCCAATGCACACCCTGACCACTGAATTTGGTGTAAAGCAGAGCTCATGAAACGTCGTTCCTCAGCCTTGTGGAGTGGAAGTTTATGTGGTTAGGATGAGATGGAAGGGGACTCTGTGTCTGGTCTCCTGAAAGGAAGACGCACACCTGGGCGGCGTGCTCCAGCCTTCGCGTTGAGTGACCTGATTGAATTGAGGAATTTGAACATATGGAAGTGTCATTAGAGATCAATTAGTCACGTGCTTGATCATAACCGGAGTGTTTTTTTTCATTTGTATGTGAGACACAAACCCAAAGTCACATCTAGAGAAGATCATAGCTGCCTGTCTTGTTTGTGAAACTGTGAAATAGGTAAAGCGGTACCCTTGTGCCCTCTGACCCCTGTCCGTCTCCCCACTCTCCAGGCCTAATGCGCGTGCTGCGTTCCCGCGCCGAGATGGTGAAGAACCGCACGGCCGACTGGGCGCTCGCAGAGTACATGGCGTTCGGCTCGCTGCTCAAGGAGGGCGTTCACGTGCGTCTGAGTGGCCAGGATGTGGAGAGGGGAACCTTCAGGTGAGGTGACCGGTGCCGAGTCCTGACAGATTGGCATCCAGAGGTGTGTTTGTACCCTGCATGATCCTGGAATTAATGCTGGTAGAGTTGTTGCCAACTATCACCCATAATTGCAACTACATCTCTCCTATTCTTAGATCTGTATACTGGCTCCCAGTTGGATCTTGGCTCGATTACTCTCCAAGATTAACCTTACTGTTTATAGGATCCTACATGGCTTTACCTGGCTGTGGTTATTGTGCATGTCTCGCAATCGTCAAGTCACGAGTTTATATCCCGAACAGGGTCTGGGCTCAGCTATTCAGCTCTGTGGGTAAACCTGAGAGAATGGCAGACATTCTACATTCCTATGAAGTTGGCCGGTGTCTCCATCGCATGCCCACTTAATATTCCCATGAAACGGTACATATTTTATTGACCTTGGAGGAATTGTGGGACAGCCTTCTAATTTTTTGTGTGAGGCACCCTGCCACCGTGCCAGTGCTGAATAAGCTAAATATTGTATGAGTAGCTCTTTGCAAAGCACATCCATCGACCCACATGTAACACTGCATAACATGTGTGTCCTCCTACAGCCATCGGCACCATGTGCTGCATGATCAAAACGTGGACAAGAAGACTCTGGTACCCATGAAAAATCTGTGGCCATCGCAAGCTCCCTACACTGTGTGCAACAGCTCCCTGTCCGAGTACGGGGTCCTAGGTATGGTGTGGTGATGCACGCACACACGCGTGCGCACCACTACAACTGGTACAGCGAATCCAAATACCACGTTGCAATACTTGTTTGGTACGGATTAACTGCATCAGATTAAAGATGTAATAGTTTTTGAATTTGTTATACACTCAATCGTTTGTTCAGAAGCAGGGTGGATCTCGTCCGTTCCTCCTTTAAATCAGTGAAGACAGCAGTGGCGGTTGTTTATAATGTGGTCAATGATTTTTGGGATTCGTGGACGCGGCTCGCAGGCCACACTATCTTTGATATGTCACTTGTGCATTGAAGATCCTCATTGCAATAGATTGCGTGATATGGGAACACAGTAGTTTTGATATCGTAGTTTCCATATGAGAAATTGTAAGAAATTCTCAACCTGCTAACAACTCTCTGGGGGTATGTAAAATGTGGACTACTTTGTGGAAAATCAACTACGGTTGTCATATAGAGAGGTCTGGTGCCCATCATAGAAATGTGGAATTTCCTTCACCGGCTCTGGGATGCCAAAGTAGGTAAACACCGATCCATACTTGTTTGAGTATAGAGTTACCACCTTCCAACTGTGATTCCGAAAGCAATCGGTTCAAATTGCATTATAGAACATTAGGTTTGAATACTTTTTCAGCCTTAAAGCTTCAATGCTACTTCAGTGTCAATCTTGGTAGCACCCACAAGCCCAAGAGCGGTATATTTTCCGGATATCGACCTGGTGGTGGTACAACTACTCCTGAAATCCACCCCACCCCGACTACACCAATGACAGATGGCAGTGCTCTATCCCCTGCACTTATTTTGTCTGCACTTGGCTGTGGGAGAGGTTGGTGTTCACCAAATAGACATTCGGTGCGGCCAAACTGTCTTGGCGATGGTATTGATGACACGCTGTGATCACTAATGGTGACGGTGTGACGATAAATGCTGTTGGATGATGGCGTTGGCAGCAGCCACCCATTAAAACGAACTGTGTTTGTCCAATCACTTCTCTGTGCGTGCACGTACGCACGGTGTCTCGCGCAGGTTTTGAGCTGGGCTTCGCCATGTCCAGCCCCCACGCGCTTGTGTGCTGGGAGGCACAGTTCGGTGACTTCAACAACATGGCGCAGTGCATCATCGACCAGTTCATCTCCTCGGGCCAGGCCAAGTGGCTGCGGCAGAATGGGATTGTCCTGCTACTACCCCATGGCATGGAGGGAATGGTACGGTCTTGGCACCTTGCAACAACTGGCAGAGCCATACCTATCTTTTTTATAGCAATCCCTCGGTGTTATATGCAGCATATGGACAGAAATGTTGAATGGAGTTCATCTCTGCTGGTGGCCCTTAACCGGCAATGGAATTTCCACTTTCCTTTGGTGGAGACTTCTTTATCTCTACCACCACCACTGTTGACTTCTCACAAAAGGGGTACTCGGCTTTGATTTCGGATTTGGAACCTGAAATGCAGATTCAAATTCGCCCTGATTTCTCCCAATCCTATTGTAAATTAATAACAGGCATCGCGCATTAACGTCTGCACTGGGGAGACGAAAATGGCAGGGTGTGGAACTCTCCTCACCCCACCTTCTCATGCTCTTTTGGCTTTAATAGGTTGATTTGAGCTGCTTATAAAAAGGTCATAATTTGAAATAATCGTCGTGTGTTGATTTAGACCTTCTTCTATCCTGGGTCATTGCAATGAACACTTTTGTGGAAAGCCACGAGTGGTTGTTCTGTAGACACATTGCTCCTTGGAATAAGAATATAGAATTCTGACCTTTGGCTCAGAGATACAAACTGAAATCAGCCCCACCCCAAGCTTGTTAGAGGATAAAAACACTTTTGACAATGGATTGTCAACAGCACTTGCATCTACAGGTTGTAAAGCTAAATGGAAGCTTGGGTATTGGAGTTTTGTTACTTCAGAAACCAGTGGCCTAAGTTAATTTCCCTGGCTAACACAGTTAACAGCAGTAGCGAGTGATATCAGAGCTGGTGCGATGCCTTCCTAAGGCCAACTCAGCCTTCAAATGAGTGCCTGTGAGGTGTGTAAGCATCAGCACTGGGGAGACATACCGTGGCCTGATGATTAATGATCCCATTTTGTCTACAATATGTGCTCACCAACAGCCCTTGACCAACATGGGTTTGTGAAAGGCTGCACTGGAGATCTTTGCCTTTCTCTTGTATGTACATGCACCGTATGTGTTGTGTGTGAGTGTTAAGGGCAATGGTTACATAGTAGCAAACACACTCCATGAGTATTATTAATTTTCCCGTGTATGTGTGTGTGTGCCTTACAGGGTCCAGAGCACTCCTCTGCACGGCTGGAGCGGTTCCTCCAGATGTGCACCGACGACCCAGATGTCTTTCCGGTTCGGAATTGCAATCTCATCGTAAAAAAACAAACATTCATAATCCTTATAACCGACTGTGAGTTGAATAACCGTGCTCGAGCAATCGCAGATCGCACGGCGTACACCAGTCTTCATTGCCCCATTAATGTATTCATTAAATAACGTGTATACAAAACGTGAGTAAAATAAGGTGTTTTATAATTCGTAATTGGGGATAATTCGGCATGGCTGCATATGTACGGTTTCTTAATAATTCGCCATGAGCCGAATTGCCGTACCGAATGATCCAATTTCGGCACACACGTGGAGCGACGCCACATGCCACGACCAGAACACCGACTCGGTCCGGTGGCGACACGCGTGGTGAGCGTGGTGAGCGTGGTGAGCGTGGTGAGCCTGTTGAGCGTGGTGAGCCTGGTGAGAGTGGTGAGAGTGGTGAGAGTGGTGAGAGTGGTGAGCGTGGTGAGAGTGGTGAGAGTGGTGAGTGTGGTGAGTGTGGTGAGAGTGGTGAGCGTGGTGAGTGTTAGTGCAGACCCTTCGCTTTGGACTTTACCTTGTTTATGTACTCTGTGCAAGCTAACCCTCTCAGACATGTCGTCTACACCTACATCAAGAAGTAATATAAAGAGACTGAAGTATGAATCCCTTAGTCTGCGAGACAAATCCAAAGTTTAGGATACAATTCATGCAGGTGTGTGAAGAGTTTGGAAAACCAATTTTGGATAAAACATATTTTGGGGCAGGATAATTCGGCAAGGCCAGAGCCCCATACGTGTCGAATTAACAAGGGTTTTCTGTTCTGTTAAACGGTGACATTAGCATTACCTGTGTGTGTGCACTTCCATCAACTAATTATTGACAAACTCCTAATAAATGCAACTCAACCCCTAACTTCACCCCCTCTGCCCTTCTCTTTGCACCAACGCTCGCCCAAATGCTCCTACATTGTTTTCCCGCCAAAACTTACTCCTTTTTTCACGCCAAATCTTAGTCTTGAGGGTTTTCTGTAGAAAATTATTGGGTATTTTTATTATTATATATATATATATATACCTCCTTCAAGGTGGGATGTTCTTTTCCCATGGAGTGTCTTTTGGAGTTGTTACCCATTGGGGTGTGATGCTGTCTGCCTAAAGCTGGCAGGACAATTTGGGATTTAAATATTGCAGAAATGCCAAAGTGTGCTTGTGGTGAACATGCCCGGTGATAAGTCAAATAACAATGTTAGCGAGAACCCATGACTAAGCGTTTAACTGGCGATCTTTTGATTGTGAGTTAAATGCCTCTTTTCGCGAAACAATGTCTGACATTAACTTTCATTATTCACCCAGGAAAGTCCCAGCTGAGTCTCAAAACTCATTTAAAGTGTCCTACTTGGGAAGTACGGTCAATTCTTTACCGAGCCAATTGTTTATTGGATTTGTTTTAATGTGGTTCTAAACCAGAGTAGCTGGAGAAAACCTAGAAAAACGTGAAGATGACACGAAACATTCCACAGAAATAGTTCAGCAGCCCACTTGTTGTGCCGCTGTCAACTTGCCGCATTGAAGTCCAGTAGGTTTGTAAATCTTGACACGTGTTGATCTCTACCCGATTCACAAGCCGTGCGCGACCGTACCCAGGGAAATAATACAGTTAAGTGAGATGGTAAGTGTGCGTCTCCATGCTCCATATCTTCTCGTGTGTGTGTATCTGCATGTGTGTCTCTCGTGTGTGTGTATCTGCACGCGTGTTTGTTCCGTGCGCATTCTTGCTCGCAGAAAATTGGTGAGCACTTTGACGTGCGTCAGATCTTCGAGTCGAACTGGACGGTGGCGAACTGCTCGACGCCTGCCAACTACTTCCACATCCTCAGGAGGCAGATCCTCCTTCCCTTCCGCAAGCCGGTTTGTGACCCCAGAATAAATCAGCAGTCACTGCCCCTTCCGCCACTCCCCTCCCTGCTGATTTCGCGCAACTTCTATTCGACTAGCTACTGAACGGCATTTGCCACTTTCTACCTTTGGAGCTGTGTTTACATCACTGACGTAGTGTAACATTCAGCTTTCGCGTGCGCGTTCCCACGCTCTTTGTCATCTCCGCAGCTCATTCTGGCCACGCCCAAGTCGCTCCTGCGGCTGCCCGAGGCGCGTTCCAGTTTCGCCGACATGATGCCTGGTGCGTTCCAAACACCGACACCGGCATCGCAGTCAAACACGTGCAGGGGGGGGGGGGGTGGTGAACTTGTGAGTGGTGCATGCATAGAATGCGGGTTTTGTTTATTTTTTTTATCCGTCTACAATGGACCATTGTCTGATGGCAAACAGCAATCCGCATCGTATGAAGGTATTACGTGTGAAAATGCAAAAGTTATCACAGGTCAAACTTACTTTAAAGCAGATTGTATTTTTTTTTATCCATTGATGGAGCCAATTTTATTATTATTGAAGTCTAAACTCATTAGACTACATGAAAATAAGTATCTAATGTAAATACGAGACTTGTGAAACTAGTTCTTCCATTAAACTGACATAACCCATTAGCTCTGGTTATCATAAAAAAACCTTTTTCCAACTAACCTATGCAAACTATAATGACCAACGTGTTGAGGTATGATCAAGACATCCCCATGGTGACAGTGTGGGGGGACCTTCATCCAGCAGTGGATTAACAAAGGCCTGTACATTACTATTAACCCAGTCTTAAAACAAAACTCATGAAGGGCATAGGAATTGGCCCTGATCAGAACAGAGTTAAGCTTTACTGATATTGGTTGGAGATGGCATGCTACAGTGCGTTACCTTGAAATGCAGGGCACACATACAGAATTACTGTGGTTTGAAAAACGAGTTTCATGAACACAGCATTGCACGATTCCGGAGCAGGAGATGAGACAAATTCACACATAACAACAAGAGAGAGCCCTCCTCATTTACTTGGGCTTTCTGGTTGAAAAGAGATCATCCTCAAGATAACATTTTAAATGTGTAAGTAATACACAAGCACACATCATGCCAGGTCACCATTAACACTGCCATAGGACAGAAAAATATTAAGTAATCTAACATTTCAGACAAAGTCTGCTTGTTAAGCTAAAACCCTGCCAGTGGCCTGTTAAATCAGCAACACCTCATTAAACTTAGACCAGAGGGGGAACGGTGGCACAGTGTAATATAGGTGTTTTGGGTTAGATCGCTTAAGTATAAATGTGTCGTTATTTACACGATCTAACCCAAAAAAACGATATTATGGATGGTTATTGGTTGCGAAAGCCTACGTGTTAAACTGGTGGCACAGTGGTTCGTGCACCGCATTCAACTCGAGGGCCTCGATTCAATTCCTGTCCAAAGTTAACGTTAGTGGCGAGTGGTATCTCAACCGGTTCTGGACGCTCACCACCTTCACCAACCCAAAACTGACTAGCGCGTTCTGAAGCCTCGCCAAGACAACCTTCATCACCTATGCCAGGTATCTAGACTCTCCTTGTGCTGCCCACCCACCACCTCCCCCCGTCCGCCCGGCAGGGACGTCGTTCCGGCGCGTGATCCCGGAGGAGGGCCCCGCGGCAAAGGACCCTGGAGCGGTGCGGCGACTCATCTTCTGCTGCGGCAAGGTTTACTACGACCTGGCGCGCGAGCGAGACGCGCGGGGCATGCAGGGCCTCGTGGCGATCTGCCGCCTGGAGCAGGTGGGTCTCGCCACTCACTCTCTCCTGGCACCTGTGGACATTACCGCTCTGTCTGTGCGGCAAGCTGTCAGACGGTCAAGCAGTGAGAGAGTCTGCCCTGCGAAGCAGCTTTTAGTAGAGCAGCAAGGTTGCCATTCATGAGATAATTTATTTTTACAATTTTATATCCTAGTGGTCTAGATTCAATGAATGACGACAGTAGGCTCGTGTCTGAGATCAGCAGCAATGCTCAAAAGCCAAGTTCAAATGTCCTGCCCAAAGAGCAATGACATGCAATGACAGGGTGTTGAGTTTGCACCCTGAGAAAGTCACCAAGAGGAAGAGCTGAAGTCAGATTGCAGCGTTGCGCCTGTAAGGGTGTAAATGTAGGGGCAGGCGTCAACTTTGCAAGAGTTGCAGGATTCGGCAGAAGAAAGGAAAAGTGGTGGTGGAATGTGGTGAGAGTGGACGGTATTGGCTGTGTTGACAACATCTGCCTGATCTTTCAGCTGAGACTATCAACATTTAGTGTGGCATGCATCACCAATGTTGCATCCTCATGTTGCTGTGTAGTTACATTGTTGATGGGTTTGTACTTCATGTCCGCAGCTGTCTCCGTTCCCACATGACCTGGTGCGCGACGAGGCACTTCGCTACCCGGCGGCCGAACTCGTTTGGTGCCAGGAGGAACACAAGAACCAGGGCTTCTTTGCGCATGTGCACCCACGTGTACGCACGGCCATCTCCCAGTCACGCCCACTCTGGTACGTCGCCCTCTGCCGTGTCCCACGCACTCTCCCTGTGCCCCACGCACTCTCCCTGTGCCCCACGCACTCTCCCTGTGCCCCGACCCCACCCCCCCCACCTCCCACCTAGACGCATTAGGTTGTGTCACTGTCATATTCAGCTATTTTGAACTGGTGGTCTAGACAAGGCTGAGAGGATTATACATGCATCGTAATGGCCACAAGCTCCGCTGATAACAGCCCGCGATGGAAATTTCACATTCCTATGGTAGGAACCAGTCTCTCCAGAGGAAAAATTCTCAAACTGATAATGATTACAGAGGGTCAATAACGTTCATGTATGTATGTTGAACTTCTTTCACACCATATGTAGCCAACCGTGCTAATCGGAGGTGCGGGGGAGGACAACAAACCAAACACAAATAGCAGTTCTATGGCTGTGTAACATACAAGTTGAACTCTTCTTCCTTTGCACCACCATTACCGCCACCTAATCTACCACCAACCTTCTCCCGACCTCTTCAAATCCCTCCCCTCCCTAAACCATGACAGGTACGTGGGCCGTGACGCAGCATCTGCCCCGGCCACAGGGAACAAGTACTTGCACAACATGGAGTCGGAGCGCTTCTTGACAAAGGCGTTCCACCTGGACGCCTTCAAGGGCATCTAGGATGCGACTCTACGCCCTTTGCGCATACGCGCACACATGTACACGTGTCCGTGTGTGTGTGAGCAACGATGCAATGTAGCTGTGCTTAGAGAAGCCTAATGATGAGAAGCTTTGTAGAAGAGCTTCCGAGGGGGAAGACCCGTAGAAGAACCTCATTAAGAAGCATCATTTTAACGGGCGTCAAATGACATTTTTACAGGTCCTGTGAGAGAAGAAGCCTCATTTAGACTGTGTATGTGTCGCTTAGAGGAGCCATAGTACAGAGATGCGTCGATGAGCCTCGTTGACATCTCTTGTAAGAACCTCGTGGAATCATAGCCTTTCGAGAAACCCTCTAATGCCTCGTATACAGAAGGCTCTTAGAGAACCTGAGAAGAGCGTTATAGGTGGGCATTAGTCACCATGGTGAGTGCGTGCGTGCGTAGGTACTTTGTTGTGACCCTACCATTAGTTTGATTAACTCGGTCGCTTATTGTGCAAATGTGGCAATTGGGATATGTACCCACTACAGGTCCCGTGAAGGTCAACTCAAGCTGAATGTACTTGCGTGAGCAGATCACCATCTGAATGTAGTGTGCAGTGAAAACTTCAGACGGGTAAATCTCCAACAATAGTAACTTCTATTGAATTTGGGATCACAAAATCCCGTGAATAGTATTTTTGCATAGTGTTCAAACTCGACACTATTTTACTCGTTGTTTAGGCTTTATTGAAAGTGGCATAGCTCACCGCACATTCTTTCTGTGATGCACAATATTTTACTGGCGGACCTCGAACTGAAGACCTCTGGGAGTTTACATGTGAAAAAAAGTTAGCTCCTTGCTTGCCTGAGAAGGAAGACGCTTTGACTTGGAATGTTTATTTGAACAGTGCAATGTAAATTCAGTATGGTAGATGTGATGAGCAATATGTTTAAAATAGTGTGCATTCCTTTAATTGCTGCCTTCATTCGCTAACCCTACGCTTAGAATGAACAGCGTTGGCTCGTGCAATGCGTGTAATAACAACCATCTTTTGCTCGAAGACTAACCCAATCTTTGATTGTAACATAAACCATAGCTCTAATGCACAATAATCTTTATTAATTTATTATGCTATTGTAAATTAATATTAAGTGACATTTTTGAATGTCAAAGTGTGCTTAAGATATAGTAGTTTTAGCTTCAATACTAAACCTTGTCTTTACAAAAACACATTTAATCAATATCTAAACGACATCCTTAAATGCTAACCAGAAACAAGGAGACGAGCAAATACATACAGACAAGGGGACACGGCCACACGGAGACACAAGTGGTTACCTCTGTCGACCCTGTCTTCTGGCGAAATGCTACATAGAGTTTGTGGGGTTGCCAGAGGTTGATCGAGGAGTCTGTGTGTGTCTTCTCGGCCACAGCTGTGCGAGAAGTGGAGCCCTCTAAAGGAACATCTGCACCGGTTTGAAACATTCAGGCTAATCCTGTCCACGATCTATCCTGGGTTTAACCATACTGGATTGTGCGAGGACCTCAGATCCTTGAAAGATCTGGACTGTCCCATCAGGTGAGCTCTAGCATGCGAGGCTGCTTTGGCTGGGTCATGTAATCCACATGCCCAGCCACCGCATGTCCAAGCAGCTTCTGTTTGGCTGGACAGATAGGGCTAAATGGGCGCGGAACGGACTAGAAAGGAGATGGAGTGATGTGATACAGAATGATGTGGAGCTGAATGAACTTGCCGATGACTGGTACCAGCAGTGTCAAGATCGGCCTCTGAGGAGGAGGTTCGTTAAGGACACTGCTGGGGAATTGGAGGCAGTCACCCTCCAGAAAGAACAAAGGGTAGAGGAACGACGCTCATGAGCAGTACTGGGTGGATAAAATACAAAAAGTTGGCAGTGGGGAAGCACGGTGCATCTGCCAGTCATCTCAGTCAACCCATGGCACCTGGGTCTCTTGTGACCTGCCTGCGGGCCTTCGACACTTCACGTGGAACGTGGTGACGTTACCGCCACTCAGTGTGGTGAACAGCGGCTGTGTATGTGTTGTTGAGAGGGGAGCAGCCATTGTTAACCTGTACAGATTCTTTACAAGTTATTTCTCATGTGCGCCATAACCATAATGACATCACCATCATAACATCATCTCATGCATCATCACCACCATACTCTTTGATTGCTTGTGTTGCGATCGAAACATCGTGATTTAATTTATTTTATTTTATACCTACGTGACTTTACCGAAAGAACCAAAGAGTATGGATCCGTGCAGTCACGAAAACTTCAAATCTAGGTTGACATCACCATCATAACAAGGGTTGCCACCTCATGCACAGACTTTTCTCAATCAGCCCAGGTCTAAAAAGACTGATCAGTCGAATACGCTATTAAAGTTCAACATACTACCACCAGATTTCTGCACTCTTCAATTTCTGCCACCCACAATTGCCAATTCGCAGACTTGGTCAACCGCAGACAGACCCTTGTAACATCATCATCCCCATCATAGTCATCATCTTTTAATTACTGTATGTCTCTCATGTTGGAACATATAAAAGTTGTCGCTTGGCTTAATATTATACATGTATTTTGATTGCAAGGTGTTATGGTTCTCGGGACAACACAGATGTCGCTAACATGCAGGTTGTTGAGTCTCACATTTGGGACATATTTGCTTTACAGAATGTACAAAAATTATGCTGTCTTCTAATATATAAAATAACGTATTATATCCTCATTATTTGTGATAAATAACTATCAGGCCTGGTGGCACTGTTGCAAGGTGCCTGACAAAAATCGGTAAAGCTGAAAGTTTAAATTCTAGTCAGGGGTGAACATAGCCCATCATTTGTCTGGTATCCATAAATTAGCTACAACTTAGTTGTCAAGAGTAGTTGCCTAAGGAAAGACTGACTCTCTACATATGCGAATGTTGAAATCACACATGGGCCACCTGTATCGCCGAGCACTGCCCCATGCTAGCTTTCACAGGGAGACACTTTGTTTATATTATCTCTTAACATGCAATATGCGATGTCAAACAAATTGGGTGGCTCTGAAGAGCGTGGTCGGTACAGGGAGACAGTCCCTGTTGTCAAGCCTTTTCATGCAGTTGAGACCGCCGTTGTGATTGCCTGAGCTGGGGAAATGAAAGCAGGGCAGGAAGGTGATCGCCAACTGAAGTAGCAGCTTTGGGAATCCTCAGGTAGTTGACCAGAACAACTTTACTGGGAGACATGGTTGTATAATATAAAAAAAAAATTTTTTGGTTTATTGAAAGTTGCAAAAATTGCGTGTTATATATGGATTATTTTGACCCGATTGCACCTCAATTGTGTTACCAGCATTGTGAGCAAAGAAAATATCTAAAAGCACGCGGCAGGACAGATGTTGCCACGTTCACAACATGCCTGGAGAGATGACTAACCAATTGCAAAGTGTTTTCGATGGCCTGTTGAGGCACGTTATAGACTGTGCACATTAAAGGAGTGATGGGGATCATTCAATATCCGTCTGCCGATTAGGCCGACAGATCGTGATTTGCACTGGAAAGAAGTGCAATTAGAATGGTATTTTGTTTACGATATGATTTGTGCATTCTCTAGTCAATGGGCTGAGACTTTAAAATGCAATACAGGACCCAAACCCAGGATCTGACTGGTGCCAGCCCATTTTCCTGAGCTACTGAGCTACATTAAATATTTATGCGGTAATAGAATTTTAAAAATCCAATGGGAGCTGACTCAACCAATCATTCCACTGTGGTCTGTACATTAGGTACTAGATATGTTTTCCCGAGTTTCGGATTAGTCCCAAAAATCAAGCCTCGTGAAATATTGCTCAATTTTTTATTGTATCCTAAAACTGGAAATGTCACTACTATAACATCACTTGTGTTTTCTCGCCAAAAGAGGGCATTACTAGTCTCACAAAGAAACTTTAGATTTATACAAAATGAAAATTATCTGAAAATATACTCGAATTTTGTGGAAAGTCAATCTCATACAAAGTGCTGGAACATATAAGACCTTGCACAGTTATTAATGGCCCAGTTCTGCTTATATATTAAATGGATAACAGTGCACAGAGCTGTGGTACTAGACAATTTATAAAATTGTTCTTCTGAAGTAGAAAAAAAAATGTCAGCAGTATTTCTGCGTAAGCGAATGGCATCTCTTGAATTTACTTTACAGAAATCTTACGTGAAGGTTACATTGCATATTCTTGGTCGTAAATTTAACCTGTTTGGAATTTTGATTTAAAGCTTAGTAACGCGACAATGTGTTCAGCATCACCTTTAATCACCGAAATAGAAATTCTGCGATTTGATCATGCATTTCACTTTGCGCTTTGAAAAACTACCTTTGTTCGGTTAGTTTTGCAAGGTAGTGATCATGGTTTTATTTGGAAATATATGACATTTATATTGAGCTATTTATGTGGGTATTTTAAGAAGTTAAACAAGCTATGATTACTTTGCCAAAGTATGTTGGGCAACATTGTTTTAAATTTAAATGTATAACCTCATAATCATGGTGACATCTTTTAATCACTTGAAAATTCTGTGACGTTTTGTTTTAAATACATTGTTTTAAATAAACGTATACAGCCTCGTCGTTCATAGTCAATTTTTGTTTCTATTTCTACTTATAAACACAGAGGATTGAGTTCAATGAATTTGTCTTAAGTTTATTTATAATTTTATTCAGAGACTTTTTTAATGAGGACATTTGGAAGTGCATGTTAGAAGAGAAAACATAAGCAGCTGATTTGAAGGGAAGCTAAAACAAGTACTGAAAGTTTACAGTTATTTCACTGGAAGAGAGGAAGGACTACAGCAACCACACGCATCGACATCATCCTCTACGAGGATAGATTATGCAGATGTGAATACTGCAATCCCAGGTGAAGAAAGTAGATCTTGGTGTCTGGCAGGGACGTGCGGGCAGGGGAGGCAGAGCCTCTCACCTGTCGTACTCCAATGAAAATAGCTGTTACGAAAAGTAATAAAAAGAATACTCAAATAAAATAAATATTAAGATTTTTCCACTGATCTGTGTTATAAATGTCATTTCTGTACGATTCCAATAATTTTTATAGTCAAAATCGCCAAATTTGCGGAGCTCCGCTGCAAATACAGGAAGAGACGAGAGGTGAGGCAGCGACGAGCTCAGCCTCCCCTCTGATTGTGCAACCCCTCAGTAACTGGATGGAGTGTGGGCAATAAGCGCGTGCCTGCTACTATCTGTGTGTCACCAATGTAATGTTTGTAGACCCCTTCATTTCATGTCCTCGGCTTCCATACTCCAGGTAACTTATTTCACGTATGTGTATGTAGATATTTAGGCGTGCTGGTCTCGTCATGAAACTGCAATGAAAAAGCACCAGGGGAGGCAGCTATCACATCTGCCTCACTGAGGGGGACGTGTCTAACACGCCCCCCTCAGTAAGTGAGGCCACGCCCCCCTCTGTGTGAATCTGGCTCTGACACGAGCCAGTGCCTCCCCAGCCATTGACCTCACCGCACGTCACTGGTCTCTGGTGTGTCTTGACTCTGGATGATATTTCATTCTGAATACAGAAATGTCCCAAAGAGTGTCAACATTGGAATGGCCCATTTTGAGAAATTTGAAGCGGTCATTCAAAACCAAATGAGATATTTTGTGCAAATGGTCTATTGGAATGATACACACTTTTTGGTAATACTATTGGGTCTCGAGCTTGACATCGCTTCGGGCCCTAGCAAGTCATAATCCAGCGCTGGTGCAGGGACTCCAGCAGTTGCAGTGCCGTTTATCATGGTCTCCAGATTTGATGGAACTCTTTCAAGAGTTATTCTGTTTCTGATTGCCAACATGGATTATAGCTTTTCCGATACCACATTGGAATGACGTCACGCAATTCTGGACGATTCTTGACCCCCCTCGTCACACGGCGTCACAAAAAGTCAACCCCCCCTCAAATATGACGTCACAAAGCTCTGCGCCCCCCCCCCCCCAAAACCATAATTTTATTTTGAAAATAAAACATGCTTCAAATCGCTTTAAACTATTGTCATGGTAGCGCGTTTAATGTTGCGCTGCACTCTGATGTAGGAAAAAACATTAAAAAGTCTATTTAATTAGGTACAATGTGTTTATTTAAAAATTGCGCATTTTGATGTGGCGTCTCATTTCTCACCCCCCCCCCCCGTCACACATCGTCACAAATGTCTGCCCCCCCCCCCCCCCCCGTAGATGCGTGAAGTCATTTATGGACGACCCCTTGGCTCCATGTTCTGCAATTGGGCTCCGGTTTATTTTTCATGGCCAGGCTAGTTGGCCTTCCGAACGTGTTTCAATGCGGTCATGGTTTTGAGGTTACAAGCGGTTTCAGTATTCAAATATACGTAACTGCTGTTGTGTTGGTTGTTTGGAAAATTGCCAAAAATTGTTAGCGAAGCAGTTCGTGGCTCTGCGTTCTTGTCCTGTGAGATGAAGCATCCGTTGGGGGTTCTAGTCCTTATTCTATCGGGCTGAGTGAAATATTCCCGGCTGTGTTCGTATCGAAGGAACGTGTCTTGTGCAGACGACCATTCCTCGAGCTTCTCTCCGGCTTCCTCATGTTCCGAGCAGCCCTATTATGTGTGGTGCCCATTGAAGTCACCCACGTCTACAGCCAGGCGTGTGGCTGCTGGCAGTGGTGGTGATGGCCATCCTTTATTATTTTGGGGGCTTATACTCATTGTTGACCGTGAAATGACCAACTGGTGATGGTTGTCGCCGATGTGGCAGTGGACTTGAGAGCACATCCTTTAGGCCATGCCTGGTGAAGGTAGTGAGGCCATGTTTAGGGTGGTAGATGGCAGTATCAAGGGTGCAAGCCATTTATCTTGTCATTTCACATCCGCGTGCTCTACTTCGTGTGCGTATTCTCTAAGGCGATTACTTCAATGTCATCTTCCCTTCGGGGCCGTCCTTATATGACGTCACGCGACCCCCCCCCCCCACCCCCCTTCGTCACACGGCGTGACAAAAAGTCAGACCCCCCCTCAAATATGACGTCACAAAGCTCTGCCCCCCCCCAAATAAAACATGCTTCAAATCGCTTTAAACTATTGTCCTTGTAGTGCGTATTTAATGTGGCGCTGCACTGATGTTGTCGGAGAAAATATTTATTAAAATGTCTATTTAAGTTGAACGTGTTGTCTATATTTATTTAAAGTTGCGCATTTTGATGTGACGTCACATTTCTGAACCCCCCCCCCTCGTCACACATCGTCACAAATGCCTGACCCCCCCCCCAGGTGCGTGACGTCATTTATGGACGGACCCTAAATATAGAAACGTTTTACAGTAGGATACCTATTTTAAATAATGTGATTATCTGGCGTTTTTGAAAATCCGAATCCGTCGGATAATTATCGATGATCTAATGTGGTTGTGCTTAATATACAAACACAAACAACATGCAACAGGTGGGCTGTGAAAAGGCTTCCGCCTCCCACTCATTTTCAGCAAAAGTAGGGCACAGAGGAGCAAAGGGGAACCCTCTGCCTCGATGACTCGTGGGTGGAAGGGAAGGGGTCACGTGGCACGCCCGCACTTGCGAGTCTTGAAAGTTGATGGTATGGACGGAGCGTGTCACGTGACGCACGTTTATGGGACTGGACACCTTTATTAATGTATCAATGCATTTATTTGAAAGTAGTTCACATTTAAGATTAATGCATTCATTAAATGCACCCGCGGATTCCTAATGTGAGGGACAAAGCGAATCGCTGCCCTCCCCCCAAATTTAGAAGTCAAAATCTGCCTATGGATATAAGTTAGAGTTGAATGTTCTGTTTAAAATCACGGTATTTAAGATATTAAATATTCGGATTTATGCTATTACTGTTCTTACATAGTAATGTTTATGTATTATATAGTTTTAGCCCATCCGGGTCTTTAAGTTGCGTCCAAGTCCCACTTCTTTAGTTGAATAGAAAAACAATTCAGGTTATCAGCTTTGACTCATGGATTACACTCATGATCAAATCGCAAGTGCACAGAGCACGTTGGCATGCGGAAACATAAATACTCCAAATATTGTTTTCTTTTAAAATAAAAACATAAATACTCCAAATATTGTTTTCTTTTAAAATAAAAAGACGTAATTCCTTCACTATGTGTGTACATATTTAAGGGTTGAAGGTCAGCAGTAGCTGCAAGCCAAACTGACAAACTTAGATTCAATGGAAATACCCATAACCAGAATACTCTAGTCAAATTAAGATAACCTTTCAATGCTTGTAGATTTACAGGTTGAATAGCAGAAGTGTTAAATGGTCGTCATTGATCGAACTTGTTATTATGGACAGGAAATTAATAAAACAGAAGTGTCCAAAGCTTGATTCGGCCAAGCCATTTTAGTATTTTGCATGTGGAAGATAACTATCATTAGTTTTATCATCATGGGACCTCCTTTGCCAGTACCAAAATATGAGAATAGGTTTTCCCCTTTTTCTGGCAACAAAACAGGTGTTAAGATGTTAAAACACCAAACTGAAACCAATTACAAGGAATCATGTCTGCATCAACCACAATACTTGTGGTCAGAATGCAAACAAAAAACATGCTCTGACAATATATGCATTGTCTTTGACACTGATTGGTCCACACCAGAGACAGCTTTCTTTCGAGCCTAGTTTCTTTTTTCTTTCGACCGTAACGAGAGTCCGTTTGTGACTGTGGTGCGACATCTTGGACTGTGCAACATCGTGAACGACTGCCCAATCAGACCACTGAATGGCAATCTGAAACAAATACATGCGGCTACTCCTTCAGCAGTCGAATGGATATCAAATCTCGACATCAATTTGTAATCTGTTGCAAACTCCAAAAATGGCATACGAAATAATGACCGGGATGGAAACCACGACCTTCCTGTATACCAGGCGAGGGAATTAACACCTCACCACCGTGGTGCCCCCAACAGTACCCTGCTTAAAACCCACGGACACCCCGGTGTAGGATTCGAGTTCGCTTGTTGGGGTTACTTCATCTTCCTTTACTCCGCGTGCCCCCCCCCACCCAATCCCATCTGACCGTACGCTGTACCTTCCCCTGTTTTTTTTTCTTCCCCATGAAAAAAATACTTCTGGGGGAAAGAAAAAAAACCCCACGGATACTCGAGTTAATTAAAGTAACCAGCAGCAAACCCACGTGACTCGGCATCGCTTGTAATAAAGTCTAAAGCTTGAAAATCTCAATGTGAAAGGCGGTTGTAAGGCTTACAAAAAAACACATTTTAATGTTCTATTTATATTCTTCTGTGCACGTTTTGTTTGCTGTGTGACTCTCCAAACAGTCAAATAGTGGTGAGTTTATATCCCAGCTGGCGGGGTCGATTCAGCTGAACATCCCTTTGGACTTAATACAATGAGAGTAGCATTACAGGAAGTCAACGGTTGGGTGGTCTATTGAGACTGACCCAGCACCAAGGAATGTGGAATTTCCCCTGTGGGCTCTGAACCATCACTAAAGATGATAACTGCCTCCGCCCCTGTTTTTAGCGGGGAGATATTTTGGCTTCAAACTTAAAATGTAACTTTTCAAGTGTTGTTTTAGTTGTGTAAGCACATTTGTGCGTGCGCTCACCGTGGTGGCACTACAAGTACTGGGTGTTTACACCTTTTTGGAGCCACACGCCGATTTGGATCGGAAAAAGAGCACAGCTATAAGAGAGTATTCGTGTCCTCGTTGGGGTATGTGGGTTGCGTGTGTCAATGTGTCGGAGGAGTGGTGGCGTTGTCGTTAGCACATTGTGCTACAATCCCGGTGTCCTTCGTGTGATTTTAGGCTGATAAGTTGACCACCTAAATTGAGTAACGACAGTACGGTGGTGTGGCTGTGAACCGACGGTGCGAGGACCTGAGCAGCCTTGCAAACGAGATTCCTGGAACCGTCCCGCTACAGCCCCTTCATTGTCTTAGCTGCATGACTTTCGACGCTTTTAACACCACTCACCTTGACAATCGTACAGGACTAACATTGGGGCTTCTTTAACACATTCCTGCGGAGGGAGCTGGTAGGAACGTTGGGTTGCTTGGTTAATGGCCAGGTTCAACGGCGGCGTGGTGTATTCCGCAAATATGGCCGACTGTGAGGGCGGGCACAAGCCGGCGTGAGTAGGTTAAACGTTGAATTTTATAAGGGCACCACGGGGTGACCAGCCCCTCCCCACCCAGCCCCACCCCTCGCACCCTCCCCACCCAGCCCCTCCCCACCCTCCCCACCCAACCCCTCCCCACCCTCCCCTCTCCACCCAGCCCCACCCCTCCCATTTTTGGATGCACGACGGACAGACACAATAATCCCCTGTGGGCTGGTGTAACTAGAAGGTTCCTACCAGTATTATTATGTCTGTGTGCTGATGTTGTTTGATACGTCTGGCAAAACGAGGACAAAAACGATGAGTTTAAAATCTTAAGTAGTTGATTTAATGGCATATCTGAAGACGTGTTTGGAATGCTTTATTGTGGGAGAGTAGGCTTCTTAAACCCAGACATAATGTGCAGTGTGGTCCTGTCCAGTTGGCCGGGTGAATTGTCATGTTCAGGGCTCTCATCACTGAGTCGGTTTCCATTGCGTTGATGATTCGACTCTCATCGTATGGTAGGAGGAGAATTGCCTCCATTAAAGTGACCCATCGCGGCCTGATTGAGGTGAAGTAAGGGTAAAACTTGTAACTGTCCCAATTTAAATTACAACTCGAAGCTTTTACTGTCTGGCCTTTGGAAATATATACACATTTAACAAAATTCACCCTATCTGGAGGAATCCCATGAGCTATAAACCTCTTTTTTTACAGATGTCCAGCAGTTTTCACAGATGTCCACCATCAGCCATGGGCAATCCACTGCTGGGTGAAGGCCTCTCCAAGCTGATCTCACGATCCTACAATGTAATAATCTCAAACTGCCTATTTCTCTCTCTAAAATTTACCAGGCTCTCATAAGTCCATTCGCTCTTTCTCTCTCCCGGCCGCTTCGGGGTGGATTTCCACACATCTCTCCGTTTGTCAAATTTCACACTTAACTTCTAATTTGAGCAATATTTGGAGATCGTAATCACCCAGGATATGCGTTAACTGTGTGTTAGCCGACTCTCTGTGTTGCATTGCATTACATTTTCAAAAAATGTGCTAAATTTTGCTTTCTCAAACTGCCTATTTCTCTCTATAAAATTTACCAGGCTCTCATAGGTCCATTCGCTCTTTATCTCCCTCGGTTGCTTCGGGGTGGATTTCCACACAACTCTCTCTAAAATGTACCAGTCTTGTTGGGTCTTTCATTGACATGTTAATTTCTCTGCTCCAGCAGCTGCTCCAGCAGATCCACCTCTCTCTCTGCCCCCCCCCCTCTCTATTTTTAAGGCCTCGACACAGAGGCCTTGGGTCTCTGTGTTTCTATGTTTGTGTCTCTCTCTGTGTGTCTCTGTGTTGTCTCTCTCTGCTTGTGTCTGTCTGTGTGTTTCCGTGTCTGTGTTTTGTCTCTCTCTCAAATTTAATTCTACCTGATGACGGTTGCTTGTGTTGCAATCGAAACGTCGAATTCTATAATTAAATTTATTTTCTTTCTACGTGACTTTACCGAAAGAACCAAAGAGTAATGCAATAATCCCCCGAAAGCACCGGCCACAGAAGCAGATTTCATCGCTACGTCTCCTCGAATGCCACTTCGTCTTTATGCTCGACCACTTGTCAATATCCATTCTCGCAACACTCCCACTTACTTTTCCTAACAGTCGGAATTTTATCACTAATCTGTATATATTCTCTAGTTCACATTTCCTCTTTCTGTCTCCATTCAATTCAAAGAATGCATATCTCTATGCTTACTACCCAGGAACAAAAAAAAATTGAAAAAACATTTACAGTGTTATTTTTGGTCTTGTTTTTGTATTATCTTATTTGTATTGTCGTTTACATTGTCTTGTTCAGGCAATTCACCTGAAGGTGATGGTATAATTTGAGTACATTTCAACGTAAATTTCAAAACACTATTCAATGGGTTTCACGAGCATAATGTAAAAGTGCAGCTCTGAGTTGCAAATACGCCCTGTATATAGCCAACTCTTTAATACTACTGGCAATCTAAAGGAATCCAATACTACAAACGCCAAAGTTGTTGATCCTCCCTAGAACAAGAATATGACATTGTGCCAAGTTATTTAGAACAGCACGTGCAGCTATAGCCTGGGAAGATACATTTTAACTGTTATGTCTGGCATTACGGTTAGAATGTTGTGCTTTGGACCCAATAACCTGAGTTCAATTCCATAGCTAGCTCAATTAATTTGTGACATTTGAACTGCTCCTGGGCAGTTAAATTTCGATTTAAAGCTTGTTGTTCACGTGAACTGATTGTTGTTCACGTTTACGGTGACTTTCAGACCGCAGTCCACTCACTGGCATTAACTGTGTATCTTGTGTTCTCCACAGGGAATGCATTATTTGCTCCGCTGTGGGTCTCCTGCCACCGCTCTCCCATTCACATGTTTCATTGCTTCTACATACTATTAACATTCCCTCCCTTTGTTAATGCTACCCCTGCCCCCTCCCTTTGGAGCTGCTGATCCTGCATAATGCATGGGCATAATATGACTTTGAAACCCTCCCTACCCACCTCCTACGCATTTCCCATGAATATGCTAAATTCCTCTTGATATGCACATTATTTTGTTAAGGCGCTCTTGTTCCACCTCCAACCCAGCTTATATATAAGCTCCTAGCTTGGCAGTGTCTCATTCTTCACCTAAAGACGGCTGCTTGCGTTGTAGCCGAAACGTCGTGAGAATTATTTTATTATGTTTTATTTTTATTATTTTATTACTTCCCTTCTATGTGACTTTACCGAAAAAACCAAGAAGATGCTCCTGGGCATTTCCAAGGCCTTAAATGAATGCCTGGTGAGGTGTACAAACATTCGCATTGGGGTAGACAAATAGCATGGACTGACCATTGCTACTCCCATTATTTCCAAAATACGTGCTCGCCAACAGCCTTTGCCACAACGGTTTGTTGAAGGCCACACTGGAGACATTTGCCCTTCCCCTTTGTGTATCTGCTCATCCACGTGTTGTGTGTGTGTGATGAGAAATGGTTGCATAGTAGTTATCGGACTCAATAAATGTGCTAATTACTGCCCACCTGGAATGGATTTGATACCAAGCTGTGGAAAACAGTGGTATCTGAATCTGCTTTTGGACTCTAAGTTGGTTCAGCTTTAAACGAGTAACTGATTTAATGTGTAAATATCAGCATGAGCGAGACAGAGACAGTGGATGATATAAGGCTAAATCATTATCTTTATCCGTGTATGTGTGTGAATTACAGGGTCCAGAGCCCTCATCCGCAAGGCCAGAGAGGTTCCTTCAGATGTGCAATGACGACCCAGATATTTTTCTGGCGAGGAATTGCAACCCTATCAAATGATGCTCACGTCTGGCCAATGAAGAGCCACTATTAGGAGATTCAGTTTTAAATGATTTAACCATTCAATTGCTTTGTCTGGGAGTTGGTGAATTGCAGATACAGCTCCTTAACATTTATATTTGGGGCAGCACAAGGTTACATGGTCCATGGTGTGGTGCTCACAACCACAGTCTTCCATGGTTTGTGCAGATCCGGCAAAGCGCTACCTATTGCTTCTGCCTCCATGTTCCATGTGGATTATTTTATCTTTGTGTCAGAATGTGTCTCTCATTTGTGTATCTGCACGCGTGTTTGTCCCATACACATTCTTGCTGGCAGACAATTGTTGAGCACTTTGAGGTGCGTCAGATCTTCGATTCGAACTGGACGGTGGTGAACTGCTCGACGCCTGCCAACTACTTCCACATCCTCAGGAGGCAGATCCCCCTTCCCTTCCGCAAACCGGTTTGTGACCCCAGAATAAATTCCTCGACATTTTAAGCTAAACAACACATTGTTTTATTCACAGCATCCCAAAAGTCTGACAGATGTTTGAATCGGAAGTTTTTACACAGCAGGTGTAGCAGCATTATAATTGAAAGGATGCTAAAAGTCATCTATATTCAGAGTTGTTAGAAATAAAATCACAGGTTTCCATTAACGTGGAAGCGTGGCAACTCTGCCATGGAAACATCACAGGAGACTTGTCCGTTGGCTTGCATGACAATCACTTGATGGTGTAACGGCTCTGCCATTGGATGCCTCCCATTGGTTCGGAGCCAGACAGGTGACAACATAACGGCTTTACCATTGGGACACAGTCCTGGAGGACTACCATTGGTTTAGTGCTGAGCGCATGGCAGCATACACAGCTCAGCCAATAAGCGAGGTGCAAGAAGCTCTAATTGGCTGTTTGTAAAATTGTTCTGAATTGGCGTTTTTTAAAAGCAGCATTCATAAACGGCTTTGACAGCTTGATAAACTAGAATGACAGTTGCTGTTGAACTATATAAGGGGCATGTAATAGAGCAACTCAGGACCATTTGCTTCAACTCTAATAAACCTGTCACAGACTGCCATGTCCATCAAGTGCTTACTGAGCTGCACTGGCTTCTGGTTGCTGAACGGATACATTATAAGGTCGCACTTATTACACAAAAAGTGTTTGCCCCATATGAACGATGGTACCTTGCCAATCTCGTCAATTTACATAAACACAATCACACGAACTCTGGTCATCCTCGCATTGGCTTTTGGCTAGCCATCGAACAAAGACGGTCACTGCATCACGCCCATTCTGATGAATTTCTATGCTAGTCTAGAATTCTCTTCTTTCCGATATTTGGAAACCACTGGAGCTATGCACTTTTAAAATCTAGATTGAAAACTAATGTCTTTACAACTGCCTTTTGCGGTCAGTTTGGTGTCCTTCCTCCGTACCTCCATTTTGCACGGTTGGCTACGTACGGTGCAAAATAAGTTGAACATACACACAAACGTGTGGTGAAACTTCTCCTCAACATGATTAATTACCAGCATGTTGCAGAATGTGCTGTTGGACACAATGTGCTGATGTCACTCACCCCTCAAGGTGTGACGATGTGAGATGCAGGGCAGATCTGCAGTTTCCTGTGCCCATGGTTCAAGGCCACCAAGCCAGTCAGGGCTTGGGATTAAAGGCCACATGGTCATGTAGGGTAGGTAGGTAGGTGGAGCTCCTTAACTCCAGCCCCGCTGAACAAAAAAAACACATTCTCGTGTGTGTGTCACCCAAGTAAGCTTCAAAAAAGTAGTATATAGGTGAGCATAAATGCTCCGGTAAGTTTTGGAAATTTATTCTAAATGTTGTTTGTTGCAAAATTGGTGCAATACCATAAGTATCCTTTTTAAAATTGTGTATTTAATGTATTATAACGTATAATAATTAATAATAATACATTATTACTGGGTGTAAAGTTATTTAGATCATGACAAATCTCGAATACAAATTAACTTTATTTTTTTTTCTTGGTTCTTTCGGTAAAGTCACGTAGAAGGGAAGTAATAAAATAATAAAAATAAAACATAATAAAATAAAATAATTCTCACGACGTTTCGGCTACAACGCAAGCAGCCGTCTTCAGGTGAAGAATGAGACACTGCCAAGCTAGGAGCTTATATATAAGCTGAGTTGGAGGTGGAAGAAGAAGAGAGCCTTAACAAAAGAATGTGCATATCAAGAGGAATTTAGCATATTCATGGGAAATGCGTAGGAGGTGGAAACCCCCCCCGCCCACCTCCCACGCATTTCCCATTAATATGCTAAATTCCTCTTGATATGCACATTCTTTTGTTAAGGCTCTCTTCTTCTTCCACCTCCAACTCAGCTTATATATAAGCTCCTAGCTTGGCAGTGTCTCATTCTTCACCTGAACACGGCTGCTTGCGTTGTAGCCGAAACGTCGTGAGAATTATTTTATTTTATTATGTTTTATTTTTATTATTTTATTACTTCCCTTCTACGTGACTTTACCGAAAGAACCAAGAAGATGAATCCCTGCAGTCACGAAAGCTTTAAATCGAAATTTAACCTTAGTTTGTGCAGTAATCTTATGAAGGTTGGAAGGGGGAAAAAATAAGGAGAGTTGTTAAATTATAGATTTGAAGTTTTCGTGACTGCAAGGATCCATACTCTTTGTTTTTTTCGGTAAAGTCACGTAGGTTAAAAAAGAAAACAAATACATTAAATCACAACGTTTCGGAGGCAACACAAGCTTGTCTTCAGGTGAAACCGTCACAGCAAAATTACTGTATCAAGTGAAGAGAGCTCTAAGAGACACGACCTTATATACAGTGATACCTCGGTTCACGAACTTAATTCGTGAACTGACTCTGGTCGTGAACCGAATTGGTTGTGAACCGAGGCACATTTTCCCATAGGGTTCAATGTAAATCCGGTTAATTCGTTCTGACCTTTTTTTTTGGTTTTTGAAGCACAAAAATATGAAACAAATGACAATACACATTACTGTAGTACTGTACAGTATAGTAATGTATAAAGAGAGAACACTAACCTTGCTTGAGATGACTTCTGGCATGGAGGAAGGCAGGTGGGAGGCGGGTGGTAGACAGTAAGCACTCAAACGGGTGAACTGTACAATACAGTAAGTACAGTATTGTACAGTACAGTAGTACAGTACAGTACTGTATGTGCTAAAAAGCACACCAAAAATCAAAAAGTCACTGAAAGTGTCTTCACAGTACTCACAGTACTTCTTTCTGTGTCTCTGCTTCTCTCCACGATCTTCCTACAGGAAGTCACGACCACGTGACAGCCTGGAATTAGCATAAAAATGGCCGCGGCTCCTGTTCGTGAACCGAAGCGGAGTTCGTGAATCGGAGCAGATTTTTATGAAATTTTCTGTTCGTGAACCGAGTTGTTCGTGAACCGAAGCGTTCGTGAACCGAGGTATCACTGTACTGGTTAAGGAAAGGGGGGAGGAGCCAGGATGGGCTGTGGGGGGGGTATAAGCTGGTGAGGTGACGACCTGTGCTGCAGATGCGGCTACTCCTGGAGCTTTGTGATGTAGATGACGGAAGTAGATAAGCAAGCTAGGATTAAGCAGCCTTTTGTTATGCTCGCCAGTGGGTTATATTCTAAAGCAGGCAAGCAGTGTGTGAAAAGCTAAAAAACTACTATGGCTGTATAATTATAAGGCAGGTAGAGTTAAATTAAGCAATCATTGGACAGATGTCATCAACCAAGCCAAACACGACAGGAAGAAAAATCGTGTGGCTAAACCTCACTGGAGGCAGGGAGCACGTAACTTGGGACCCGCAATGGGCCGCTTTGGAGACATGATGGATACAATATGACACGTCTTCTTCTGCGGCAGCATCATTGCGAGCAGTACAGTTACGATGCATGTTGTGTCTTGACCCTCCAGAGCAACCCCGGACTCACTCCTTAATCAGACCAGAGGCAGAGAAGCTTCAACATGAACGAGTGTTTTACTGAACGACTCCAGGAAGTGGCCCCAAACCCCAGGAACCGCGGTCCTTTATAGCTCCGAGCGAAGCTTGACATAACGTTAGGGACCGTGGACAATTATACCCAAACAACATGACAGGATTCTTGTGGTCAACCGCCAATGTTCGAGACAAAGGGGCGTGATCGGCGAACTCTAACTCGATACATTTTGGCACGAAACCGCAAAACCGTGGTTGGCTAAACCCACACGAGGTAAGGGTTCGCTGTATATACAACTTACAGAGATTGTCTTCAATGTACATGTCGTCAATAAGAAAACCTATAATTAATTGAAACTGAACCCCAATAGCAGTGTTGTATGTAGAAACAAATACAGTAGCTAATGGAGTCATTGTGAAAGGGTGATCATATACGTCAGTAGATCTTTGATCTACTTGATGTGGGAAACCAACACCAAAGCACAAGTAGTAATGCCGATAATCATTTGATATGCGTCAGAAAATAATTGAAGCTTTAAGGTGATCGGAGAGTTAAAGTGAGGTTGATTTGATTGGTGCGTGATGATTGTGAACAACTAATGGTGCTCAAATGGAAATTTTTCGAAGAGGGGTGCAGAATTAAACATTGTTGTGTACTAAGCTGAAGCCCTATCCAGAACCGTAATGCATGGTTGTGCACGTACCATCAGATGGAACTGGCTGCATCCGATACACACATTTCCCTGTTGACCACAGGTTTGCATCTGATTCTATGATTTTTGTTGTGTCATCCTGCCTTTCGTGTTCTGTAAATAATAACAAAAAATTGCGATCATATCTTTAAAATTGAACATACAACGGACTGGCGAGCCAGGCAAGAGTTAAACAGCAACTGGCAGAGGTGTGGACTCGAGTCATGTGACTTGGACTCGAGTCAGACTCGAGTCATGAATTTGATGACTTGCGACTCGACTTGGACTTGCATAACAATGACTTTGTCCCACCTCTGGCAACTGCCCCTTCCCCCACTTACCTCCCTGCTGATGTCATGTGACTTCTAGTCAACTAGGTACACGCATTGCCCATCGTCCACCTTGAGAGCTCTGTGCACATCACTGGCCTAGTGTAGCGTTCAGGTGTCGCGTGCGCACTACCACGCTCTTTGTCATCTCCGCAGCTCATTCTGGCCACGCCGAAGTCGCTCTTTGCGGCTGCTCGAGGCGCGTTCCAGCTTCTCCGACATGATGCCTGGTGCGTGCCAAACACCAGCACAGTCAAACTCAAATATTACAACCAAAAAAACTTCTAGTTGGCTAAAGCCTTCCCAGTGGCCTGTTTTCTAAGTAAAACCTCGTTAAACGAGACCAGAGGTGGAATAGTGGCACAGTGGTTTGTGCACCACACGGAGCACGAGGTCCTCAGTTCGATTCCTCTCCAAAGCTAACAATCAATGGCGACTGGTATCTAAACCGATTTTATATGTTCACCACCTTCACAAACCCACAACTGACCATCGTGGTGAAGTATAGTTAAGACAACACCTTCATCACCTATGCCAGGTATCTCGACTCTCCTTGTGCTGCACTTCCCCGTCATGGCCGACAGGGACGTCGTTCTGGCGCGTGATCCCGGAGGAGGGACCCGTGGCAAAGGACCCTGGAGCGGTGCGGCGATTCATCTTCTGCTGCGGCAAGGTTTACTACGACCTGGCGCGCGAGCGAGACGCGCGGGGCATGCAGGGCCTCGTGGCGATCTGTCGCCTGGAGCAGGTGGGTCTCGCCGCTCGCTCTCAGACGGTCAAGCAGTGTAGTGAGACAATCTCAATTCAATGTCGATGTTTATTTGTTACATAGAAAAATCCCATTGAGCCAGGTACCCAGATAGTTTGCAAGGGAGATCTATGATGTGTCGGCACAGGACAAGAGGGGCAACATCAAAGTGATACTCACGGAGGAAAAGGCAACCTCAAAGCGTAACATGTCAGCGGTACTGGCAAAAATAATGCACATAGAACAAAAAAATAACAATATCAATGTGAACGGGCATCTTTCATCAAAAACTAGGATGAAGAAATTAATGGTTGTAGAGGAGGTAAACGTGAGGTCAAACGAGCATGATCGAATTAATAAAACAACCATTGCGGGAATGCAAAGCCCAGCAAATGGGTTGGGTACAGGTGCGGCCGATCTATGCATTCTGAGCTCGGGGTGATTTTAAATGGTGGAGGGAGGGGAGGGAGTCAAGCGTAATCTGCGGGATAAGAAAATTCATTCCCGTGATGTGGGGCAGCAACATGATGGTTTCCTGGATACAAAAGTATTATCAAACTAGCTTTAAGTACTGCAAGACGGTATAAAATGGCGAACCGCGGCAAGGCCTTCAAGGTTTATTATTGGCTGAATGTGGTTATTGATTCGGTAACTGAAATGCAATTGTGAATTGTGGGAAAGATAAGAGTTGTCAGAAATAATGTTTTCCACTCTGATTTTTAAATGTATTATTAATAATATTGCAATGTGTGGCAATGGATTAGCGTTCATGTTGCCCCATCTGTCAGTACCTGCTTCACACCAGGGAAACAAATTATCCTTCCAGAGAAGTGAATTCTTCAAACTTCTATTCGAAGAATCCCAGTATCATCGTTTACCGCCCACCCAGGCATTGGGCCTGTAGTCCGAATATTACCACTCAACGTTGAGGGTCTTTCGGCTACAAAGTGAAGTGTAATCAGTGTTCTCGCTAAAGAGATGCACATCCTGTTCTGCCTCACGGCAGGTGTTTTACTCCATGGCAGGAGTGGGGGTGTGAGTACACAGGAATTTCCTGTTTTGAGGTTGAGTTTGGTCACGTGAACAGGAAGTTACGATTTGACAGTCTTTCAACCACGAGGCTGGCGTCCGCCATTACACAGAATTCAAAATGGTGGCACACATCGCGTCCCAGTGAAGTCAGCTGTAACTGTACATTGTGGGACTTTAAGAAGCATTGTCTGTAATTTCGGTTATGTTCTTATAATATTGGGAATGCTGTTATAATGTTAGAATGACCGTTATAATGCTGTAAATGCCGTTATAATGCTGTTAAGTTGTTAAGATAAATATGGGGCCTAGTTAACAACGAAGCCTACAACTTTCCTTATTGTGAATGTTATTTGTAATTGAATAAGTCGAATCAGACTCGTACCCATATAACCACATTGCGATCTTGAGAGCAATGATGACGAAATATCTCATCCACAATTCAGTGTTGTGTAGTGCTATACATTTGGGGTGCAGTGTGATGATTACACGATGTGCCTTTATTTAACACAGCAGCTTATTCCCTTGTATAGCTGTTCAGTGCTGTTGTGGGTGCCTGGTCCATGTTATCTAGGACAATGTTGTGATGCTGTAGTATTCATGCATTGTGCTGATGTTTCCAAGTATTTACAGATGGTGTATCTGTGCTGTGTTTTTTCATCAGTTTTACCTCGTTCTATTCATTAAATACGTTTTGGAGTCAGATGTTCACCCTGGCTCCGAAGGTTTATTGGATGCGAGGTTAACTACTCGGATAGCGGTGCAACACAGTGCACAGCGAGGCCGAGACACATACCATCCGTTGAAGCTGGACGCTACAAGATTGGTGGATTCGACTGACTGTCGTATGCCCCACACCCAAGCACAGCCGAGCCACATATGTCCGTTCTGACATTGCGGACGATATCCAGCTGATGGCCAACCTCCATCATTGGAGTCTTCATGACAACCCAAACCGCAGCTGTGGCACTATATAATGTCGCATATTGTTGATGACTGTTGTCCACTGACCGAGTTCAGTGGAGGTCTAGAAAAACTGCACATGGCCATCTAGGACGCTATCGCATAGCCTGGCGATTACGCACATGCTGAATGAATATTGTAATATAGAGGTACCTATGGCAGAGTATGTACAGTACTGTAAACACTTTCCCTAATAGGCTTTCGCCTATGTAGAATTTGATATAGAGCAATTCCTCGCTAACCTCGGTTTCGAGTATCCATGCACAATATTACGTGTACCTTTTTGCCAACCACGGTGTATAGCTTCGCGTAACCGTGGTTTGTTTTGCCCGCTACCCATGATCTCAAATCTCCAGCTGTGTTCAAGCATCCACCACCAGGGGTGCGTCAAGCACGTGGTACCCACCACACTTGCATCCGCGTACAGCACTTGTTCGCATCGTTCCATTGTGCAGCAGCAGCAGTCGTCAAGGCGTCATGCTGTTATTTGTACATCGTAAAAGTGTACCGCAATTACTTTATAATACCACTCATCTTTGCCCTTAATCATGGCCCCCTAAGCGTCGAGCTGGCGGTGAAGGTGAGCGTAATGTGTCGAGGGCAAGGAGAGGGGATTGTCTTGAGAGAGAAACAAGTTGAGTTGTTCGATGGTCATGCGCATGGAGAGAGTGCAAGACGGCGTCTGGGTGTGAGCGAGTCCAACCCCCTCCCTAACATCATTATCTCTCTTTTCATCTGAACATAATGACCCCATGCTGCCTGGGAAGGGATTCCGTCTGGCTCGAAAGGCACCATTGAAGAACTTGCAAATTTAGACGAGCCCAGTACATGACATCATCCAATGCAGCCATGTGCCTCAATGCCACCAAGAAGGCACAAAGTCATACACCCGTGGGCAGCTAGCAGGTCTGCTGATAGCAACTGAAGTTGCTCGACCTTCTCGGGGACCACGAAAGCACAGATTTGCACTGTCAAGACCACCCCTAAATGCTTCAACCTCTGAGTTGGGGTGAGATGGCATTTGGCTGCATTGAGCATGGAACCATGGGATTGCAGCAGGACCCAACCGTGGAAGTCTCAGACTCTGCCCAAACAAGCGGATCGTCCAGAAAGGGTTAAACGTGGTGGCCATTATGCCCCTAACACCTTGGTGAAGACCCTCAAGGAGAAAGTGAGCCCAAAGGAAAACACTGCCAAAGACAACACAGCATGCTAAAGCACAGAACACACCGATGAGTTGCCACAATGCTGATTCACAGATATGCATCCTTTAGATATATGGATTCCAGCCAATCCAGGGGCCTTGCAGCCCTTGCCATGGCCACCAAGGATTCGAAAACAATGGTATGCCTCGAGAGCCCACACCCAAAGGCTTCATCTGAAGCATCCATGGAATGCCGGGCCACCTGCAGATCGTGCCGGATCTTGAGAAGCTGTCTCCTCTCAGCCTGGCTCCATCGTGCCTGGTTCCCAGGCAGTTAATGGGTCATGATGGTCGGTTAATTTGAGCAAAACTCCTCCGTGCGTCGTGCCATGTGCACCACCATTCCTGCAGCCTACCATAATTCGCGAGCTGTTACCCGTCAGCTTCATCTCGCGGTGTGCTTAGGCTCGACCAGCACTGCAAAACCTGGGGTACGATATTACTCGTCCCCTAGCTGGACCTAGCACCAACAGCTAGTAGCTCCTAGTGCAGGAGTTACAAGCAGTTCTGGGCGATAGCTTAGACATCTAAAAAACAGTCTTCCTGGTGGCGGGGGGACATGTAATGAGGGGGTTCCCCTCACCCCACCTCTACCCTGGAGGGACGGGGAACCCCTATTAATATTTCTGAGAGCCGATGTGAGGTTCAGGGTTTGAGACAAAGAAACTTGTACGTGGCATTGACAGTCAAATGATCACCTTCAACTTGTATTGGTAGGTTGATTGGGGTGTCACGGTAGGGAGCTGTTAACTATTCTTTGGTTCTTTTCGGTTAAGTCACGTCTAAAAATAAAATAATAAATTAAAATAACATATTACGACGTTTCGATTGCAACACAAGCAATCATCATCAGGTATAAAAGAAATAGCAACAAAAATCTAACTAGAAAACTATAGACAGACATACAAGCAGACAGACATCACAACGGCACACAGAGAGAGGACACAAATCGGCACAAAGAGAGGGGTCGTTTCTGTGACGGTCCCTTAAATATAGAGAGGGGGGGGCGGGGACGGTGAGAGGGAGGGGGCCGAGAGAATTAGCATATCAATGAGTGTACTGCAACGTACTGCTGTTGCAAGTAAGATGACAATGTGGAACGGGCACGCAAAATTGAAAACGGGCACGCAAAATTGAAATTTAGGAGACAGGCACACGAAAATTAAATAACCTAGCAAAATATCGAAATGTGATGTAATACAACACAGAGAGTTGGTTAACACACAATTAACGCATATCCTGGTTGATTACGTGTTTCGTGTGCCTGTCTCCTAAATTTCAATTTTGCGTGCCCGTTTTCAATTTTGCGTGCCCGTTCCACATTGTCATCTTACTTGCAACAGCAGTACGTTGCAGTACACTCATTGATATGCTAATTCTCTCGGCCCCCTCCCTCTCACCGTCCCCGCCCCCCCCTCTCTATATTTAAGGGACCGTCACAGAAACGACCCCTCTCTTTGTGCCGATTTGTGTCCTCTCTCTGTGTGCCGTTGTGATGTCTGTCTGCTTGTATGTCTGTCTATAGTTTTCTAGTTAGATTTTTGTTGCTATTTCTTTTATACCTGATGATGATTGCTTGTGTTGCAATCGAAACGTCGTAATATGTTATTTTAATTTATTATTTTATTTTTAGACGTGACTTAACCGAAAAGAACCAAAGAATAATTCCTGCAGTCACGAAAGCTCCTAAATTAAGATTAAAAGCTGTTAACTACCTCGCCTGGTTTTTAGGAGGTCGTGGGTTCGATCCCGATCCTGACGCCTGTATATTTGGAGCTTGTATTTTCTCCCCGTGTTCGCGTGGATTTTTCTCCAGGTCCTCCTGTTTTTTCCCTCTACATTTATAAACGTGCATTTAGAGTATGTGGCTGCTATACATTTCCATGTGATAAGCCACTTTGTTAAGCTATCATTTGTGGCCAGGTCGCAACTGAAAAAAAGAGCTATAAAGCTGAGTGGGTCTTACCTTGTAAAATAAAAATAAATATATCTAGTTTTAGTTTGATATAATTGGTGTCATGTTGTGGACAGCCATCCTAAAGAGTGCATGGTCACATGACCTTGCACAATTACTGATAGACAAGTTGGGATGTAACGTATTGACTGGTGTACTGGGGCTTGACTACAGAGACACTGCATACAACCCACCATACCAACGCAATTTACAGAAGTGAATTCTCATTATGCAAAACGCACATATATAGTGGTTTGGCAGTACTGTGTGAGTTAATGGAGGTTTTATAAATTATTTTGAGAAATGTATGCATACATTACACTGCATGTTATCGATGGTAAAGTATACCCAGTGTGGAATGGTTATGTAGTTAAGTTACAATGTTGAGCATTCCTTTAACTACTAAATTGGAAATGCTGATGTCCTTTAACTTATCGTATGTTTTACTTTACACTTTGAAAACGTACCTTTTGGTTGATGAGTTTTTTAAAAGCAGTGACCATGATTTGTAGTTTGATGTACACGCAATGCGTTGAGCTATAGATCTCCAGGTATCTTAATGGTTTGAATTAAACAAGCTATAATTACATTACCCGTATGTTGCTCAACATTGTTTAACATTATACTTACTAAACTTTGAGTGACAATTATCAGCTAATCACTTGAAATTATATTCGATGAGTTTTTATTTAGAAGATGTTTTCAAATAAAAGTATGCTTAGGGAGATGCGATTGTTTTTAACTAAATGTATCCTGCTCTCAGTGTGTTAATATGGAATGTGTTGTTTAGTGCTGCATCCAGTCTTCAGTGATTCTCTAATTACTGGGCTTGAAAATGTATTTTAAATATATGTTCCCATTTTTGAGCTGAACTAATCCATGATTTAATTATACATGATGCTGATGGTAATTAGTATTAGTTTGCTTAATTTAATAATTAAATGTGATTTAAATGACCATTAATAGTGTATTTACGAATATCACGTGCAAGCATTCATGATGCTATGATTTCTTTTTTATAAATAAAATTTATAATAAGAATTGTGCTCAAACTCGAGCAACTGACCTGGGCGGGCCCCTATTTCATGTTTGTCTCTTTCAGTTTTTGCATGTGCGATTACAGTACCAAGAACAATGACGACGCCTTTTAAGCAGCACACACCACAGATCGCCAATATAAATTCAACTTTCTGTACTGTCCAGCAGGTAAGGATCTCACCTGCATCACGGCACCGTTCCTGTGCGATCCACCAGTGCCACTTTAGAGTGGCTGTATGATTTAGTGATGTAAATCCAGCCAGGTGGCACCGGTTATGGTACTTGGCAATGAAAAGGATGCAAAGCTAAATTTCAGCCGAATCCAAACCACAGCACATCATACCTCCACGTTTCATAAATTAGCACCACTTTATTGAAAGCTAAGTGGTCATTATACTGGTAGGAACCTCCTGGTTACACCAGCCCACAGGGGAGTATTGTGTCCGTCGTGCAGGGAGGGGCTGGGTGGGGAGGGAGGGGCTGGGTGGGGGGTGAGAGGGGTGGGGCTGGGTGGGGAGGGGCTGGTCACCCCGTGGTGCCCTTATAAAACTTAACGTTTAACCTACTCACGCCGGCTTGTGCTCGCCCTCACAGTCGGGCATATTTGCGGAATACACCACGCCGCCGTTGACCCTGGCCATTGACCGAGCAACCCAACGTTCCTACCAGCTCCCTCCGCAGCAGGAATGTGTTTTGGCGACACTGGCGCCACCATGGGATTGTGGATTGTTCACCACTGGCGGAGGTTAATCAAAGTCGGCTCGTGGTATTTTCATTGCGCCATGCAAACGAGGCCGTGCTTCTTTACAGAACCCAGTATACGACGCGCGATGATGAAAATGTCAGTTGAAATCAGAAAAAGGCCAGTTAGATTCCTTTATTGTTTTAACCAGGTGACAGAGCGCAACTGCGATCAGCACGGCTGGCTGTGTACGATGCAATAGAAGTTCAACATACACAGATTGAAACAACACGCCTTTTGAAATGGAATGCTAGGTTAATGTAGGTGAATTTAATCACTTGCCAACAAGACCTGAGGAACAATAGTTTACATAAATATGAGTTTTAGAACAGTTCGTGCAAATTAGAAATATACAAGAGTAACATGACATTAATTAGGTACAAAAAACTAGCTTCATATGCAATATGTAAACACATTTATAATAGTACAAATGATAACATTTGAAATTAAATAAAACATACTTGAGGTAAATAAATAGAACTTTGCATCATTACAGTAAACTTTAAAGATCTGTATCATCCCTAAAACCACATTTTGGTCCATGGGTCAAAAGGCCGACCACTTCAATGTTTTTGCACTGGCACTTTTGTCATTTGGTGAATATTTATTCGTTTGATAAACAAAAAATCACCTCCATATTCCCTTGAGATGGAATATTTGCATGGGTGCCCAGGGTGCCAAGAGACCCATGGACAGAAATGGACCAAATCGTTTTTCCTGGTGATAAGCAGATCCTGGTCGATCTTTTTGGTTCTTCACAATTCACCAAGACATGAAAAAAAAATGTATTTGTGTATTTACAAATATTAACTTTGTGCAATAAAATCGATCAGGTGATAAGCGTGTACAGTGAATTACACACCAAATATTATCATGCTCATGAGACTTAACCAAAGTTTGCAATGATACGGGTTCCAGATGTGGACCTGTAGACAGAGCAACCTGCCATGGCAAAATTACAGCAACTCGTTTTGAGAAAAAGAACTGACCTATGTCATTTCCTTTTAAAAACGATAAACATAAAAAAAGTTTTACCAAGTAAGCCCCACTGAATCATATAATAGCTCTTTCTTCAGAAGCAACCGGGTGACGAATGATAGCTCAACGAAGTGGCTCATCGTGCGGAAATGTATAGCAGCCAAATACTCGGAACGCATGTTTCTAAGTGTGGCGGGAAACACCGGAGGACCATTTTCAATAGCCTACCAGAATAATTACAAACATCAAGGTCATTGTGGAAGGTGGGAATGAGTTTGCTCAACGATAAACTAATGCAGCATGGGAAATTGAATCGCAACTCATGTAAGGTTATTATTGGAGCTGTGCCCTAGTTTATAATGGCATGAATGTTGAATAATTGGTTTTGGAAGTGCAGGTTCATGACATTGGTAGTGAAGTTTTGGGGTGGGAATATTCCCATAAAGAGTTGAACATGTATATTTCTATGTATATACACATGCATCTGTGATATATTGCACATCTAGTAGGTTAACGTGTTTGTATAATATATAGGTTTTATTTTTTATGTGTACATATACTTCTATAACATTTGACAATATAGTCATTTTTATATATTTATAAGATATAGGTTTTCATTTACGTCATTTCTTTACCATCGCTATATTTATTTCTTATTCACAGTCTAAACCAGATGAAATATTGCAGTTCGTTAATACTGCCAACGCTATTCGTGCATTGGTGGCATAATATTTTCAACACGCACATATAAGAACACACGCATGGAAAGTATAAGTACGTACGTGCAGAAACAAACGTGACAGATTCACATTGGAATTCCACGCAGTGCTGCATGTCCCATGTGAAAGTTCTGGAAACGCAGTCAATCAACGGACTTTCAGGAAAACTACTGCCATTGTTTTGTTCACTTTCGCCTTTTTCAGTTCATCCATGTCACTTCATGCCACTATGCATTAAACCCCAAGCAATGCCCAACCAAGAGGTCACCATTCTCTTGGCTCTTTAATGCTAAAAGCAGACACACACAATCTTGCTCTTTGTTACTGCGCACAATAATGTCTCTCAATAGAATTTGAGTGTAGCCTTGGGCTGACTCAATGCTTTCTGTGGTGTGTATTTGGAAATGCACAACACAAAACACTTCATGCAAGCACTTGCATGAAAGCACAGCCAACTCTGCACATGGCAGAGAATCACGTGGCAAACACCTTTCCAAATACACCTGGCTGAGCAGCAGGGTTGTTAGGCCATCACTGGTAAACCCACCATGCTCTACCCATCCTGCAATAAATGATACATAATTCACAGTACAGGATTATTTGCTAGAGTCTGCATCATATAGCTCGAATGCGCAAAGCCATTAAGACCCTTTAATGTTCTTATGCAAGCGAGAGCTGAAGTCAATTTAAAATCTCAAATTAGCATGTGATGGTATCCATCTCCATCGGTGCACCCAAGCTCGTGGTGTTAATTCCACATTACAATGCTAAGTATCAATCTCACCAAAGCACAACCACTGCCGACTTTCTACAAAGTGGTGTTCATGTTTTTGGCCAGGATTTGAACTGGCAACCTTCTGACGCAGCAGCACTTGGACAGATTAGACCTTACCAACTGGAGCAAAACTGTATATTCACTGTTGCAGAAGCTGACTGCCCTGATATTAAAAGTAAAGGGCTGTCAAATGTACTTTGAGATATAAAAGAAACGAAAGCCCCAAGGCCTAATAAAATGCTGGTTTAATGGGACAAAATATCAAGATTGAATTGCCCGATGTATTAATTATGTAACACTGATGAGAATTAAATTATTTAAAGACAGATGCCTCACTCTTCATTCGTGAATATTTTCAATAAAAATCAAGATTTTGTTTGATTATTAGGTGCCAGTGACAGTCCACATCGTAAATTAGACATTTGATCAACAAATCGTTCATGAACAATTTACAATTCTGTGGCATTCATCATGCCAGGTGGTGCTGTGGTGAGAGAAACTTGACTCTTCATTGGAAGGTTTTGAATTTAAGATTTTAAAAAAATTTACTCAATGTGTATCCGGCGGTTACGAGACAGACTACACTCGAAGTGGGGGGGCATTCTACAGGCTGTGTCCTCTGGGGCAGCGACTCTTTCTATAAGGAGTATACTCGTTTGGGAGTGGGGAGGGGGGGGGGGCATTTTATACTCAAGTATGAGACGGGAGGAGAGGGAAGGAAGTTAAAATAAACAGGTGAGGGTGGGGGGGATCCAGGAGCGGCTGCCAGATGAGTGGAGTGGGGTGTTAGGGAATTACAGGCCGAAGAGCTTTCCTCTCATTTTGAGGCCTTCTATTCGGGGGGCACATTAGTCAACTACTTCCTTCTGTTTCAGACCCTTCTCCTAGGGGTTTCTGGGTGGGGGTGGGGGGGGGACTAGGTTGAGTGGACTGCTGAGGAAGGTGGGTACGGTTAGGGAGATAGGGATATAATTCCATGTAGGAAGCGAAGTCGGGATATCCTGTAGGTGCAGTGGGGAATTCCTCTGGAAGAGAGTGTGGAGAGGGGGGAGGGATTATTTACACCTAGATATCTGATCTGTGTTGGCCACTATCTGAATGGCGAGAGTGCGTCTGGAGGCTTGGGAGAGACTGGGGAAAGTGACATTAGTTCCGATGTCATTTAATTCAAATCACAGCCAGAGGTCGTGGGCTCGGATACGGTTGGCAGGATGTCGTCTGCGTCGAGATTGATTTTTTTTTCTTTCATCGCCTTGCCTATTCCGACAAAATGCCTAGACTGGATCTGAATTCCAGTGCTTTGCCTCGTGCCTCGACTCAGTTGGAAGCTGTTGGGTTTGACTGTCGCAGGAGGGTTTGGAGTATAGCTGCTTGAAAGTGTCTATGAACCGAGTGGGGAATCTGAATTTTCCAATGGCCCTTGGCAGCTATGTCAATTGCATTTTATTAGAGTTCTGATGTCAAATCTCTGCTTCGAATGAATCATGTTTGAGTTTCGCTGACTAGGCTCAAAAGAAAGGTGTCTCTGGTGTGGACCAATCAGTTTCAAAGACAATGCATTTCTTATCAGAGTATGTTTTTTGTTTGCATTCTGACCACAAGTATTGCGGTTAATGCAGATGTGATTCCTTGTTAAAAGGTTTCAGTTTGTTTTGTTGCCAGAAAAAAAGGGGAAAACCTATTCTCATTATCACGGTAATGGAATTACATCACGGGATAGATGATCACATAATTTTCATAATCATAATTTGGGCTTCTATAGTTTCTAAATGCCCTTGCGCAGGAGGTTATTGCAATGCATGAGAGGCCATTTAACCTCCGTGTTGAATACATCTGCGCTGTACTTATCGTCACATTGTTGTGGAACCGCCCATATGAATGTCTATACCGATACCTGCCAAGTAACATTCAGAATCAATCTGTAAACGCACGATCGAGTTCGTCATAGATCTGTCGAGACCTGCGGCTCCGGAGCCGCATGCGACTCTTCAAGGACCGCTGCTTCGTGACGTTATTAAGGGCCACTGTCTCGTATTTACCACGTGCGTTGTGAGTCTTGAAATTTGTAGTTTTTTTTACCCCTGGTCTAGACCGACATACTGGTCATTCTAGTCTCATCAAAGACCAGTACATAGGAGTAGTCTCTGTACATTCATATATAGTCTGTCCAGTCTGGCACCAACCTCATGCTATGGTGGACTAGTTTGTAAGTGAATGTCCTGTGTAAACACGCATATATCTGTACTGTGTAGCCCTATGTGTGATGAATACATAATCAGCATGTCCCATAATGCAAATGTCTCATTATCCTTATACCTGCCTAGTCCTGTTGATAACAACCTCTACATGACTTCTATCCCTGCTCAATCCTCGCCCCGAGTCGATGCTCTCAAACTTTCTCACTGTTTGGTCTTTGCACCGGCAATTGCCGAAGAGCCATTGCTGGCCACGGTGGAAGCCACGGCCGGAGATGTGCCACGATTTGTGGTGGTGGTGGCGGCGGCCGTGGCGGGGGCAGTAGCGGGGGCCTTGGAAGGTGTCGTGGCAGGCCGCTGTGCGCGCTTGTTCTGCCTCTCACACAGCGCCCGCATCTCATCGAGGCTGTCGTGCAGCGCGCGGGAGAAGTGCTCCGAGCCCGTGGTGGGGTCAGAGTGGAAGCTAGAGATGCAGAAGATGAAGTGGTTGTCCTTGGGGTTGTAGGAGACTCCGTAGCCATCCGGCACCACGGGGCCATAGCACATGAATGCGTCCATCGTGGTGGGGATCTGGGGTTCAGGGGATAGAGGGATGGCACTGATAAATCACACGCGCATTACTCCTGCATTAAATACATTCTTATTTATTTTGGGCCTCCCTAAGCTGTGTCAGTCAGGGTTTCTTTCACCATATTTCATCATGCTGGTAAGTGCGGACTGGTGAAAGGATGGCCTAGGGAGATGTTACTTGCCACCGATGTGAGCTGTGGCTGGGTATCAAATTTTTACCACCCAAGTCTCTAGTGTTCTGCAATAACCAAAGCGTTACCACCCGATCCTATGCAGAAATATACACCTTTCTTTACACGAGAGTTGGCTGGGTGGGCTTTGGGATCATATTGTAATGAGCGACTTTTGCTACACATCGTGTAGAGGGGACTTCTTCTTTATTCACACACGGGCACAATACAGGCCAACCTTATCTTCTCATTCTGAGTACAACACTTAGATGTTAGCATCTCTACTGGCTACACACACGATCGATCACAAGGCGTGGTTCCACCCGTCCACTCTCGGCTCTGTCGCTGGCTGGCGGCGTGCTGGGAAGGGTGATGGAACCCCGCAGGAGATCTTCCACGTGGCCGGACGATGGAGAGAGATCATGGCGAGCAGCGACGCAGTCTGGACCCAAGACTCCACACACGAAACCCGAATCCGCCTCCGCTTATATCACCGCAGGCGTGGTTAGGCTCCGCCTCTGGCCACGCTCTATCATGGAACCGTCGAGCAGGTTCCCGGAGCATCCCGGCAAGCCCCGCCCATTACCTTTGGCCCAGATACCTCTCCCTTTCGGATTGGATGCTGTTTTAGCATTGCCTGTAACCGTGCTTCCCTTTTCTAACCAGCAGGTGTCATCATGTCATTACAATATTATGGGGCCACAGATTGTGGGAGTCAAATGCGGCCATACACTCATGTCTTCGGTGTAGTGAGTGGATGGTTTCATCCAAGTATGTATGTATGTTGAACCTCTTTCGCACCGAACGTAGCCAACTGTGCTAATTGTAGGTGTGGGACAAGGACAATCCACCTATGACTGCATAAACATCATTAAATTCAGTTCACTTAATTCGGCATACTTCAGCTCTATTAATTAAATATGTAAATGGTATTGACATAAAATGGACACTGCAGAGTATTCAAGAAGGGTTAACCCCGTCGGGGAAAAAGAGCTTATCAAATTGACTTGCGAATGTAGCTCTGATAATGTCAACTTCCACAGCCGTTATCTGAGACAAGCTGGTGAACTGCTCAATTTAATAGCTTCAAATTGAATAGTAATGTAATTGTGTAATGTAGTTTAAATTTCAATGGCATGTTAGCGACACTCGGTAGTGCACCATTATATGTTACGCAAATAATATTATTAGTTTTTAGGTCTCACAGCTGGAATAGGCCCACGTGATCTGAGATTAGTCCTGTACCCACTTGGTCACCTCTATTTTTGATAATTCAGCCTTTGCATTGATAAATGTGTGGAATTCTTTGCAAAGCAGAAAGTATATTTGAACAACGACTTGAAAACGGTCACAACACACGTTTTTCGCTGCAAGTTTAAGGATATACATGGTAATATGTAGATGTTACCATGTAGATTCAAGGGGGCCTCATGGTGGTCAAATGTTAACTACCTCACCTGGTATACAGGAGGTTGTGGGTTTTATCCCGACCCTGACACCGTATGTTTGGAGTGTGCATGTTCTCCCTGTGGTGGCATGGATTTTTCTCCGGGTCCTCCGTTTTTTCCCTCCACATTTAGAAACATGCATTTAGAGTATTTGGCTGCTATAAAGTTCCACGTGACAAGCCAACTTCGTTGAGATATCCTTTCTGGCCAGGTCACTTCTGAAAAAGGGCTCTGCAGCTCAGTAGGCCTTACCTGGCAAAATAACAAAAATAGTTTAGTTATTTTCGTTTTAACATATGTCACAAGAGTCGCATGACAGCGATGTAACTGGCAATCTGGGAAATCTTGAGGGTCTGGTGACAAATAATTCCCGGTGATATCGCAGGTGGCCCAGCTGATCACAGTGCCGAAATCTGGCGACGCGAATTTAATTGAAAACGCCAAAACTTTGAACGTAAAAAAACCTGCACATTTTCCAGTGTGCAATTAACAACATAATATTGTAACAAAAATATTGTCCAAAACAAAAAATCCGATTTGCACACGTGGCAATTATTTTTGCCGACTGTAAGGCAGAAATGATTTAAGATGGGCCGAGAATGATTAAGGAGCCAATTAAAATTCAATTAACACAGGTGCAGTGGTGAATGGCATGGGTCCCTCTTGATGCTACTCGGCTCTGGATGACTGCCATCAGCCCCGACTGGGGTTCCCCATGCCGCGTAATAGATTATTGATCTCAGCTGTGTCATCGATAACTCGGAGTCGCGCGTGTTGCGCTGCTGCCACTCGCTCCACCCACACGCACGCGGGAAGGTGCTCACAGAATGAATCGATTCAATTAGGCCCACATCGATGATCTGAATGTGTTTTCTTCAACGTGAGATTTAACCCCCAACAACAAGCATTTACATTTAAGGCAGGCACTGATCCCAATAATGTTTATTTAAAATGGAACTTAACCCAGTCCTGTATTTTTAGCTCTAAAACCTGGTTTAGATGTGTCCTGTAGCTTGCTCCGTTAATGAAGGAAGGCCTCACCACAACTCTTCATTCTAATGATATTCTAAATGCACGTTTCTAAATGTGGAAGGAAAAACCGGAGGACTCGGAGAAAAAATGCACGCGACCATGGGGAGAACATGCAACTCCAAATATACAGCAGGCGTCAGGGTCGGGATATAACCCACGACCTCCTGTATACCAGGTGAGGTAGCTAACATCTCGCCACTTTGGCGCCCATTGAGGTGCACAGACAAAAATTCACTTTGACTTCACGTTATACCTCCGACAGTGTGAAACCAAATCCCGAACCTGCACCCCGCGTTTACAAACAAATCAATCAATAACACACAGTGATGCGGTGAGGAGGGGAAGCGCACACCTGGCTGGTGGACATAGCGAAGAGGTTGCTTTGGATGTAGGTGATGTCCTTAAACACCTCGGGGAGATCGTGGTCCAGCTCGCGCGCAATCTCCCGTAGCCCCAGCATGTGACAGTCAATGGCCATTCCTGTTATAGCCTGAGACCACAACATCATCACCATCATCATCCGCGATCAACCTACTGCTGAATGAAGACTTCCCCAAGCCGTCGCTATCTCTCGCTGCCCCACGATGTAACATTGTACCTCTGCACACGAGCCGATGTCATTGCTACATCCGCGTGGTGCGCACCCCCTTGGCTGCAATTCCATCGGTAGTCTCAACCACCGGTCATCATCCCTTCTGGTGACATGTCCTGCTCAAGCCCGCTTGCTATTCTTAACAGCCAATGTCACATATTTCACGTGCGTATGCTCTTTAATCCATCTGTTCCTGCAATTATATGAGCCTCTGACGCACCGACACAACCTCTCATTTCCGTGACCATTGTAACCCGTGCCGCCAGCACCGGACCAGCCCGGAGTTTTATGCCAGAGCCGCATGTCCCCGCTGGCGAATCCACTTTGTGTGCCTGGTTCCCTAAGTGGGCCTGAGCGCTCCCTTCTCTAACCGTGTTACACGCGCAGAGGGGGTCAACAATGGGTCGACACGGAAACGAAATGCGCGCTGTGACATCTCCCACATGGTTTCACCATTGGGGTCATGTCATTGTTACATCTACATGACAGAACGTTTAAAACATGAAAACAATTGCTGTACTTAAACATAGTCTAATCCAGCAATGGCTTTCGGGGTGAAAATGTCAAGGATTTTGCCGCACCGCCCTCTTCTGCCCACAATGCCTATTGCACGTGTCCTTTGCTCATGGTTCTCATCCGTCCAAACACCATCCAGACTCAATCCTGCCGAGCGTCCGAGATTGTACGTTGATCGGGTGCATTCATTTGTGATTTTGGTTATAGCCAATAAGATATTTGTGTATATATGCACATACACACACATACGGGATATAATCACTCACAAGTATGGTGTAATCCGTCTGTGCCTTTATCGCCTTCCACAGGAGCTCCATTCTCTCAGCATCCTGAACGGGGGAAATTGTGGTCACAAGGGGAGAGGAGAAGTCCCATTATGAAAAGCTGAACAAAGTAGCAGGGAGGAGGGAGTGTAGGCAGTGGAGGGGTTACACTGGATCAAAAATGAGACTTAAGGCGAGTGCAGAGGAAAAGGCAGATATTGGGGGCAAGCTCGGCTTGGCGTTGAAAAATGATTAAACGCCTATCCTGGACTGTATATTTTTTGTATATATATGAAATGTTCTTCCTGGCGTTTGCTCCAGGGTAAGATCCTATTTCCAGTCGTTGGCCTTATTTGATACGAGTTAAAGAGCCCTCAATTCTTGCACGAGGGAGGGAGAGGCAGAGGGGGCAAGAAGGTCGCATGTATTTGGGAAATTACACAGGGTTTTATGGGGTTTTTTTTGTTGGTGCCTTTTCAGAGGTAGTTCGCACGCTTTCGTGCTCATATGACAAAGCACTCTTGACCCACGCAGCTGTTTCCTCAATGTAATCATTTGCAGTGAAGTCGTAGGGGGTATGGAGAAATCATTGGACGGTTGAGTTATTTATTTACATTTTTTTTCGGAACCCCAAGGAAGCCTCACCCCGGTAAGGGAGACTCCCAGGAGGGCCGTGCTCCGAATATTTGGTTCAGTTCCCCAGGGAGGCGTTAATATCTGGACGAAACCCACACCTGTGAGGGTATAGAACTTAAATCAATTTTGGTGGTTGAAGTATAATCATCGCCCGTCAAGTATGGGGCAGTGTCCTGATCAGATAATGGTTCTGATCAGTGGCAAAAATTCCACATTTTCATGGCAGGGGCTTGAATATGCATGGGACAATTTTTAACTTTTCACAGAAGTGGTACCTGTTTTTGTCATATTTACCACTCCATTGTTACCTGTAACTGCTATGCCACGCAGAACTATTATCCTTTATTTGAGAGAACACCAGCATGCTTGGAGAAACCCACATGTTAGTGGAGAACACTCTAAACGTGCGTTAGACCACGTTTCTAATTAACTTTCTTAACTTGAAAAGTTGTAATTTACTTGGACAAGATATTTTGAAAATCAATGGGGAGGTCGAACATGTAGACGTCCTTTCAATAAAGAAATCATTAATTTTTTTTATGATTACATTTTAGATGCAAAAAATTAGTTAGCATGTGAAATGAGCTACGTGTGATGGATTATGTCCCATCACAGACAGTTTTAATCAGGAACAAACTCTAACACAAGGCTTAAATCACCATCGCATGACAGCGTTGATCGCAGATACAGAAAAACTGTATGGGTCAACGGCAAGTTGTATACTATTACATTTCTACTTCAATAAGTGTAGTTATTTTTTCTACTTCTTATTGTAATGCCAGTGTATGTAGAAATTATTACTGGTAGGAACCACCTGGTTCCACCAGCCCATAGGGGATTATTGTGTCCGTCCGTCGTGCATACAAAAATGGGAGGGGTGGGGCTGGGTGGAGAGGGGAGGGTGGGGAGGGTGGGGGGGGGCTGGGTGGGGAGGGTGGGGCTGGGTGGGTGGTGGGAGGGGTGGGGCTGGGTGGGGAGGAGCTGGTCACCCCGTGGTGCCCTTATAAAACTCAACGTTTAACCTACTCACGCCGGCTTGTGCCCGCCCTCACAGTCGGCCATATTTGCGGAATACACCACGCCGCCGTTGACCCTGGCCATTGACCGAGCAACCCAACGTTCCTACCAGCTCCCTCCGCAGGAATGTGTTTTCCCTTTACATTGGGGTCAGACACACCCTTGAGAGATCTGATTATTCAGACGATGAGTGCCATCTTGCACAAAATGAAATCTCTCATCCCCGCCTGATCCACCATACCCCCACTTCCCAAGTCACAGTATTAGGGGGCACAGTCAGTGAGGCACCATTATGAGCAGACCGGGAGCTTGGCAATTTCATTGCAGCAGGAGGAGTCCGTCACCCCCCCCACCCCCACCACGAGCCCTCCGTTTTTTCACTTAACGTCATACGCCGCGTGCTATTAAGAGACTGCGCGAGACACCGATGTGACCCTCCCCCCCTCCCCCGCCCGGTACAGACGGGGTCATTTTCATCAGAAGGTCACCCTGTGTGTCGCTTTTTGAGTGATTTTTTGTTGTCGCTATATATGTGTGCGTCAGTTTAACGCGTAGGCTGTTGCGACCGATCTCATCCATAGTAGAGGGGTTTTTTTTGGGGGGGGGGGGGGTTAGATCGCGTGAATATAAATGTTGTGTCGTTAAACCCGCCACCACCCGACACAGCCAATTAGTAAGGTTTGTCACGTAAACAAAACGTGTCAATTCGTTACTCATTCAGCACACCGGTTGTGTGTTGGAGTGTAAACCCACAATATTTACAATTCGAGCACGACATTTCGCCAGTAATTATAACCAGCATCATCATAAATCCTCCTATTTCGGTCTTAAATAGAGGGATACATGTGATGCCGTCACTTGTGAGCCGATCAGGGGCGAAGGGTTAATATATTCATGTAAATGACAATGGCTATATATTCTTGGTTTGGTTATTCACAGTTATTCATGTGTGTGTGTGAACAATCTTATAACAGAGCCGTGTTATCCAATAGGCACAGTGCCTACGAAAACTAAAGGGTCTACGAAAGAAAACTTTAACCACGTTTTTTTATTTGTATGATAAAAAAAAATGTAACCAATTATATCTTCTTGAATAAATGTATCTATATAGCAAGGATAGGCACAGCGTTTCAAGTGAGATCTGCTTATATGCGGCACACAGCGCGTTCCCATCGAATGAGGGCACAGACTAAATAATGAACAACATCTATCCAGCGGCTGGACGAAGTCCGCGTGAAACAAGCGAGTGACAGCAGCGGTACCAACTGTCGAGTTATTATCACTCAAGCAGTGCCGGATTATCCCAGTAGCACAAGTAGCTACAGATGCTACGGGTCCCGCACTTTCAAGGGCCCCGCGCTAAATGCTTTCAAGCTATCAATTCCGGTTCAGTTATTCTGCACTTGCTCTATTACTATAGTTCTATACCACCTTCAACTTTTATGAACGACTGGGTGTTTAAGGTTAACGATTTTTCGTATTATCTGTGTTTTAATATTTATGTTTTTATTTTATTTTATTTAGGGTCCCTTTATAATAGCTGAATCTGACACTGCACTCAAGGCCTACGAAACAGAAGCGCCTACGAAAGCTCTAATCTGGCCCTGTCTTGTAACGATCCCTTTGTGGCCCGATGCGACACTGCGCGGTTTTCAGCGGCTGACTCGCAACCAGAAAGCGTGCGAGTTAAAATCCTAGCCGTGGGGGTGGGGGGAGGAGAGGATTTGACTCGTCAAATAAATAAAAAATCAGACCGCGTGATGCAAATGCAGGTTGGTCCACAAATAATGACAATGTTTATTATACCCTTTGTTTCGAACATGAATACAAATTTAACTCATGAGATTTCATTTAAAAAAATTAAGGTAAACTTACCCTGATTGAACTACCCTAACCCTATGATCTAAATGCCTTAACAAAAAAAAGTTAGCTGCGTTTAAAGATAAAAGTTTTTATGTTTCGATAATATGAACAATTTAGTATGAGTGCTATTGAGAGAGAAGTGAACGCGTTTCGTCACCAGGGGTGTGGGGGTTGGGTGTTTGCATCGGTTGAGTGGTCCGCGGGCCAAAGAAGTTTTAGAAACACTGCACTGGGTCATCATGAGACTCCAGTTCAGAATTAGCTGAGCGTGCGATTATAGCGCTCAATTAATTATACGAAGACGGCAGGAGAGATGGTGAGAAGACGTCAAATAATTCGGAGGCCACGAATGAACACGTTTCTACTAAAGAAATGAAGTGATTGAATAAAATGAGAGATACGGTTGGCCAGCAGTGAAAATGTACAGGCTCAGAACAACAACAGCAGCAACAGCAACATCGGAAATAAAATGAAGATCTCGACGTTTCGGCAGACTCCCCCTTCTCCACCGTGTACTCACGGACACGCCGGCTGCTGCCTCCCCGGCCTCGCCGAGGCTCGCCGACGACCTGCCCATGGCTCGCACAAAATCCCAGGCCTCCCTCGTGGCAGAGCGAATGTTGTCGACGCGGCCCTCCTGGAAGCGGCGCAAGGAGGCGCTCTCGTACGTAGACACCAGCCGTCCGTGGCACCTGCAGAGGAAGGGCGGGGGTGGGGTAGCAGGCAGAGAGACCTTGAGGAGGTGCGACTGAGAAACACTGTGGCAGGGAAGAGAGCTGATGACCGCGCGAGAGTGCCGTGCTGGCACCGGTTAAATATCGGGCAGCTTCCTCGTGTTAAACGACGTTGTATGTCGAACATATTTGCCCGAGCTGATCACCAGTTGAAACAGTGTCCAGTTATAAACTTTAGACGGACAAAAACATGTCTAGAATAAGTAACTACGATGTCATTTGTGACATCAAAATCCACGGATAGTATTTTTTGCATCGTGTTCAAACTTGACAATTATTTAACGAATTGTTTAGGCTTCGTGGATAGCGGTGTGGCTCACCGTATGTGCTTTCCGTGATTTTATTGATAAGGAAGACAATTTGACTTTCAATGTGTATTTGAACACTGTGATTAATAGTACAAACGATATGACGAACAATACGTTAAATAATTTTCATTCCTCCATGTATGTACGTTGAACCTCTTTCGCACCGTACGTCGCCAACCGTGATAATCGGAGTTGCGGGGGGAGAATAACAAACTAAACACGAAAATTCAGTTCTCAAGAAATGAGTTTCCAATCGCGATTTAAAAGTGCATAGCTCCAGTCGCTTTCTAATATCGGAAGGAAGAGCGTTCCAGACGGCCACGGAAGCTCATCTAAAAGCGCGCGCTGTGGTGACCGTCTTTGTTCGATGGCCAGCCAGAAGCCGCTGCGAGGATGACCACCGGAGTTTGCGAGACGTTTTTTGCTCCTTGACTAAACTCGACACGCATGTATACATGGATATATAAATGCACAAGCCCCACATTTATCGTCCATTCATCGATATGATATGGCAGACATGTCCAGAAAATGAACATATCTACAGATAGGCACGAATTATGATCGCAACATTTGAATAAAGGGGCCAGATGCTGATGTCTGTGTCAGAACACTGAGCCAGTAAGGATAAGAGATGGTTTAAATGATAGGGGGCTGCCTAATCTAAAATTGGTCATGTATAAGAGAAGGCAGACTTTAATCGAGGCACATGCTGTTTATAAATACACAGATTGCCAGGAGAATTAAGGTAAGATACGTAAACTGTATACACAAGAGGTGCACTTGAAGATCAGCCATGTATAACACGAGATTAATAAATGTCGAGACATAGATACCATCTATTGCGCTTCTGTGTGACGGAACAAGTATAATAAACTCGTGTAGTAATCACCCCTTTGTCTATGCACTCTTGGACAAAGGCCTTTCCACGCTAATTCAGTCGAAGGGAGTTTCTTTTATTCTACTTCACTATGTTGTATAGTGGAGGTTTGTGAAGATATTCTTTGGGTTTTTCGGTAAAGTCACAGAGATACTGTAGGTTCAAAGAAAATAACAAAAACTAAGACGTTTCGATCGCAACACATTTGTGTTGCGATCGAAACGTTGTTAAAACCCAAAGGATATGAATTCCTGTAGTCACGAAAGCTTTAAGTCAAGATTTGTTTGTGAAGATGTAAGCCAATCACAGTGTTCAGACATAGACAAAGATCCCCCGTATAGCGGTAACAGACTGTTGGAGCAAGTGCTGTTAGCGAGCACCTATGAAGCCGGCACGGTCTTCCCAGTGCTTAGAACAATGACATCAGCAAGGGCCTCTTGATTGAAGTCTGAGTTGACCTAGGGAAGGCCCAGGACTGGGTCAGATTCTACTCACCACTTATATCGGACGTAGCCAGGATGAATGTCAGTTGTTCCCTGGATCATTCAGAGGATGATCAATCTGACAATAGTTTGGCATCTATATAGGTTCTCTACCCATATAGGACTTCTATTGCTAGAAGCATTTCTCTTTGTTTGACGAGGTGCAAGTTCTAGTAAGCTTAATTAAACATTGAATCCCATCATATCCCAAGGACAGCTGTTATTTTACCATAAAAGAGTGCAGATGCTTTCATATTCCAGATTCGGGCTAAGACACTGGCACATAATAGTCCACTATTGCATACGATGATACCATAAAGAGCCCTTCAAGTCCACTTAGCGGCACCTTTTCTTTAGTTTCATAAATTCCGAGAATATCACCATACCAGGTGTCGAACTGTCACGTCCATACAAAGTGGACCTATAAACTCTGAACTGTTTTTTAATTATTACTTTAGCAGGTAAGGCCCATTGAGCTATATCGCTCTTTTTCAGAGGCGACCTGGCCACAAATGATAGCTCAACAAAACGGCTTATCAGCGCAGCCACATACTCTAAAGTCTAAACGTGTGACGTTGATTCTAAATGTGAAGGGAAAAATCGGAGGACCCGGGGAAAATCCACAAGACCACAGGGAGAGAGCGAGAAATGCAAACTCAGAGATACAGTAGGCGTCGGGGTCGGGATCGAACCCACGACCTCCTGTATACCTGGCAAGGTAGTTAACATCTCCTAGCCACCACGGTTCATTAGGCTCTGTCAGAACTGGCCGAGCGTGGTGTCTAACGAACCGTCCGGCGCTGTGGTCAAAGCACAAACTCACCTAGGAAGATCACGAATGAAGATCGTTACGAGTTCAAAGGTTAACTCATCCCTCTGGAATAAAAAAAATGCATTGTCCTATCCTTCACCCTTCCCCTTCTCTTATATGGTTCAGTTGCGTTGGGATCATTTCTGTGAACTGCGTCGCCTGCGTGAGTGAGCTATGCAACGCGCTGTAACGAGCTCGCATTTTGTAACAATAAAAAAAATAATGCACCGTGGGCCACCACCGACACAGGAATGCCGACAGCGATGGGAACCGCCCCACGGGGTCGGTGGAGCAGGGAGACACTTTGACTGAACCATGCCCATTTGATTCCGCTCTAAACGGCGTCATAAAATGCACCAAAACAACACCAAAGTACTATTCGCTAATAAGATTGAACATTTTGGCAGCACCTTTGACAACAGGGGTGTTATTTTTCAATAGCCTTTTTCCATTTTGATTTTTCTTCTTTATTTAAAGCGATTGACTTTACCAAGCACTACACGACAAGAGAAGGATCGATTTTGCACGCCAGCCGTTTCCTTCCGCAACTCTGATGTGTGGGCGTGGGCGAGTTTTTTTTTGGCGAGGAAATGTGCGGTGGAGCTGCTGAGTGTATGGTCATGCGATGTGCATGCATGCACGCATTGTGCATGTGGGTATTTATCCAGCGGAGGAGGCTGGTGAAGGACGTTGCTACTGGGCAGCAACAACGGTTGGCAGAGGAGCGACGCTCACAATGCGGAGCGCCAGGTGGATAAAATACAGGAAGCTGGTACCGTAAGGAGCACAAGTGGTCTACCAGTCATGTCAGTTAGTCAATCCATAACAACTGGGTCTGTCCTGTGACCTCCTGCCAGCGAGCCTTCAACACTTTGTGAACTCAAAGTGTACCTAGCCTGACACAAGTGATGTGGCGACATCACCGTCACATAGTGGTGAAAGGCAGTTGTTATTATTTGGTGGAACGGTGGTTGCAGTGGTTCTTGCACTGTGCTACGATCTGGGTTCAATTGCCTGCTCCGGCGAGTGATATCTGATTATGCCCTGGGTAGCCCCTTCACCAACCATCACGGAGCAGCGGAGTGAAGTCGGGTCATATCATGAAACTGTTACAATCCTCAAATGCGTTTCCGGTACCATTTTCCACAATTGCGTATCTCGTCATTGTTTGCGGTGACATTCCAAAACCAGTAAACGTTATCTCATCTGAGCGCGGTCTTGCGTGACGCGTCTTAGGAGGTGCACAAAACATGCTGTTGAATAATCTGAATATGATGAACCCACGACCGCGCCCTCGCCTCCGCCGTCTCAACGTGGCCCTTTCCCCTTCTCCACCAGCCGTGCTCCTCGAAAGCGCAGCAGCCGCCCTCCCTCCCTCCCTCCCTCCCCCAGGCCTCCTTCGTCTCCCCTCCTCTCGCTCCAGAGCCACCCTCTCTCCCCTCCTCGTTCACGCCTCTCTCCTTTATCGCCCCCCCCACCCACCGCCGTCTTAATCTCCTGCCTTTGTTCCAGGTCTTTATTTTAGTTCTTAGCCTTTGAAGGGGCTCTAACGGGATATCCAGCAATGGGCTACGATTTAGATGTGACGGGGCTGTTGAGTAACTGGGTTATTTCACCCCCATATACTGCTCTTGCATCAGTCGCGACAGTCAACAAATCCCACGACTGATTGACGTGGAGTGGCAGCGGATTGACAAAGGGCAAATATTTGCATTGCATTCACAATTATTAGAATGCGTATATTTGTTTAGGGCGGTGATGCAGTGGTGTGAGGCACTGCAGAAGGGTCCACTCAATCTAGTTGAAATTCCCGGCCTGGCACATCAGTGGCACATGGCATCTAATCACTCTTGCTGTGCCTTCTCAGCACGCATAGCTGCTTATTAACAGCAATTAATTTTATACACTGACACAGCATCATATATTTTCCTTTGTAAGCAAATATATGAACGTTCAGAGTAGCAAAAAAAAAATCCAAAGTGTTTCCCCGCTCAGGGGTTTGAGCAGTGACGCAGTGCCTAACGCACTGCGGAGTAAACCCCACAGACCTGAGTTCGATGTCCGGCCATGGCCAGCATCAGTGGTGAGTTGCATCTGAACTGGTCCTGGACAACCGCCAACTTCGCCGACCTGCACTGACCAGGGTGGATGAACTATGCTTCAATAATCCCCACGACTGACAAAACGGTGTGGAGCGGGCCCTTCTTCCACCGTAACCCTACGATTGTTATCATCGCCATCGACTAAGAGACACCGACCACAATGCAAGTGTGCGCGTGTGCGTGTCACCCACTTGTAGTGGGCCAGTTGCAGGGCCACCTGCACGTAGGCGTCGGGGCTCATGCGCTGCTGCTTGATGAACTCCTTCCCGTAGCCCGAAAAGCGGTCGATGAGGAGGTCGAGATTTTCCACCACCCTGCGGGCGGCACGCACGGCACGGCACGGCACTCACTCCCCTCCCTCCGTGTCCTATAGCGGTTGTGCAACCGGCTAGTGCAGCGGTGGCATTACGCACATGCATTGCGATTATTCAGATGATATTTCTGCGATACATTTTCATGTGATAAGCCACTTGGTTGAGCTATCGTGTGGCCGTGTCGCTTCTGAAACACAAGTCAATATCTCAGTGGGCTTTGTCTGGTAGGATGGGTGATGGTTTAGTGTTATCTGTATGTTTTTGGATGATTTGTTTTCCAAATCTTATACTTTGTACAACTATCGTGGTTTTTTTTGTATAGTTTGTCATTTTATCGTCCTCACCCGTCCCTACTGGACATCTGCGAAAGAAGAGCTTCCTAGCTGATAGGATTCCTCCGGTCTGAATATTCACATTCTGTGACCTCCTGCCAGCGGGCCTTCGTCACTTCACGTAACGGCCTCAAAGTGCACCTAGCACGGCACAAGCGCCGTGGCGACGTCGCCGGCGAAACGGCCGTCGTTTGTTTGGTGTTGTTGGCTCACGAGTCGAGGTTCCGCGCCGCGAACGCCAAGTGCTCGTGAATCTCGGGGCTGAGCTTCCAGCGCAGTCGCCGCGGGGCCGGCAGCTCGCACACCGAGTCGGCGCGCAGCAGCTTCCTCTGGGACGTGTCCTTGCTGCGCGCGCAGTGGCACACAACTTCATCAATCGCGACCGTGATTTACATACAACGGTTAAACCAAAATATATATATATAACATCGCTCACATGCTACTTATTTGCAGAATCATGTCTGTTGGCAGGCCGGTGCTCTGTTACACCTTGTGCTGCACAGTGATAGCGGCCACTGTGAGGTCCCCTTGGCTGAAGTGCATTGGAACGGTTGAGATGAGATGTGAGAACTCGGCATTTAAGCAAGTGCGTTATTAATGGCAATCCTTATCCCTATGTAGCATCGAGGTGCAACCACATCTCAAGGTGGACCTTTCGATGCATGGAACGATGGATGCATCCATTCAGCAATGAAGATTGATTCTTACTTTGACTGTATATGAACCAATTAATTATTTTCACATTTATGTAAGTTATTTGTTGTTGATATGCTAATGTTATGTACTGTATTGCAAATCAAGTGAAGAAAACTGCACACATGAGACAGAAAAAAATTGCACAAATTTGGTGTAAAAAAACAAGATAATTCTTGAATTGAATCGTGACCCTGGATCGTGACATTTCATCAGACCGCTGAGGAGTAAATCATTCTCCGCGCCTAGAAACAGATTACAAGCATCAACACACTGAGAAACTTAAAATGAGTCCATATGACTGAAAAAGAGACATCTTGTCTCACTGGGCTGTTAGCTGGTTATTTAACAATAGTAATCTATTTATTGGTCTATCTGCGACACCAGAGAATGGGACACTGAGATATGAGACATTAGGCCATGGGAGACAATGCGATAACACTTTAAATTGTAATTGTCAAGTGCTGTATGGGATTTGTGCAATAGTATCACATATAACAACGAAGGCACGTGGAAATTGCTCTATGATCTTTAACATCTACTTCCCTGTAAAAAAAAGTATCCAGTACTTTTCATCTGCAGGTATTCATGAGTGACTGGCAGAACTGACCTATCAACTCATTGTATACCAGGTACTAACTAATTTTAAGGCGGAGTTAACCCCAGGGGAGGCCCAGGCCAGGTTAACATACCAATTGTCACCGATACAAACGTTGGCACGAATGCGGAGGTTGATTTATAACAGAAAACAACTGTTCCTGCGTGTCTTCCCACTTAATTATAAACTAGTTAAGAGGTGGCCCATTGGCTCATGGGACTAATCACAGTGTTAGAGCACTGAGCGAGCACCGATGATTCCATCGGTCCCAATCCAGGTTTCAGCCGCCTGTGATTAAATCAAAACAAACATTAGCATTGACGTATAGAATATGAATAACAAATGACATAATTAGTTCTTTGTATTCTCCACAGCAACGCAGATAATTATTTTGAATTGCGTGTCATGTAATTTCGCGTCGAACTGTGACGCTAGATGGTAAGCGGAGGGCCCTGTAAGATCGGCAGGTCACCAGCATTGTCAATTTGAGCAAGCCTGACTCTGCTGATGGGACAATGAATGTCAAAACCGGTCCAGAGTTTGCTTGTTTAGAAACAACGCTGCTGAAATTACCCACTCCCCAGAGGGCCGTGCGGCTGATGAGTTGGTACGAAATGCTTGGTTTTTTGTACGTAGAGTGACGGATTACATGTAAAGGAGGATACGTTGTCTGTTTATTACTGAGTGATTCAATTAGGCTCTCATGTGTAATAAGTTAACGGTCTGAGCCCAGTCACCCGGTGATTGTTTATTACGTAAACAAGCCCCGGATACTTAAAACATCAATTCCTCCACTGGCATGCAATGAGCAATCTTTACAGTGCTCGAAAAGGTGCACCACCTAGAGTCAGATAAGAGGTCAATTGAAGTGACTTCAGACGCAGTGAACATGGCATCATATTCCCGAAGCCATTCACTCGCGCAAAATAATGCACTGGAACGTCATGCAGAGATTTCGTAAATCACAAAGAATGCCACCGTAAGAGTTCAGTGAGCACGCCACAATAAATAAAACATCTGCTCTCGAATCTTGGACGCAGAACAAAAGGCACGTGCGCGCTGAAGAACAAAACCCCGCCTGCCTCCGCGCGCCCACTCCGAGCTAACAACAAACGCGCTCATCGATCTCCAGCTTTAATGTTTACAACTGCAGCATCCGAGAGGTTAAAAGGTCAGAGGAGCAGATGGTTTGGCCCAAGGGATGGCTCCTGGTTCCCCTTTGACCAGGCTCTGCCTTGTGTTTTCCCCAGTTTTTAGGTAAATGGCACAGGTGGTCCAACATCTCATGGGATCCTGGGGCTGATTATATGAATGCATATGTTGTTGTAGGAAATTAATGATTATTGACCACCAGCAATCAGATGGATTTCCACGCATCAGGGTCTGGTTTATTTCAACAATCAATAATGTTTGTCTTAAATTTCGATTTAAAGCTTTCGTGACTGCAGGGATTCATCTGCTTGGTTCTTTCGGTAAAGTCACGTAGAAGGGAAATAATAAAAAAAAATTAAATAAAACATAATAAAATACAATTCTCACGACGTTTCGGCCACAACGCAAGCAGCCGTCCTCAGGTGAAGAACAGGCCTGTTGGAAAGACAGCGTCTGAATGAGCACCACCACGCTTGGAAGCGTATTTTTAAGCTGGGTTAGAGGGGGAAGGGGCGCCTTGACAAAGTAATTTGCATATCAAGAGGAATTTAGCATATTTATGGAAAATACAGATGTGGGATTAGTCACTACTTGTGACTAATCGCTGCTGCAGCTCCTTACTATTAAAATTCCTTCCCTTTATTACTGCTAACCCTACTCCCTCCCTTTGATGCTGCTACTCCTACATAATGCACGGGCATAATATGACTTTGAGACCCCCCCCCCACCTCCTAGCGCAGCGGCATTGCAGGCGACTCGGGGCCCAGTTGGCCACAAGGCGGCCCCGAATCAAGATAAACAGGTAAATAATTGTACATTTTGTGGGTTTATTCTCCAGCACACCGGTGTACTGTACTAGTAACGAATTGGCATGTTTTGTTTACGTGACAAATATTACGAATTGGCTGTGTTGGGTGGTGGCGGGTTTAACGACACATTTATATTTACGCAATCAAACCTAAACACCTCTATTATAAAAGTAAATAATCTTAAGAAATTTAATTAAAAAAATATATTTCAACAATTAACCATGATTTAAAAAAAAAATTGTTACAAATGAAAAAATAATATTTCCTAAAAATACACAGCATAAAGTCTCATAGCGCTCAATATAGTAGTGCTACTGGTTTTTTTTTTACTCAACACCAGACTTTTTTGCTAACTGACATGGGCATGAAAAAAAGATGCATGATAACTTAATTTTGAGTATTGTACCTTTAAATCTCACTTTATTAATAATGTCACTGTGAGACTGTCTTCCTCGAAACCCAATACACGGGTGCAACTAAAATAAAATAAATAGTTACAGGCTACGTATTATTGTATGCTGGTTAAAAACATCCGTAGCTATTTCAGTAAAAGCGAGTCGTAGGAGGGAGAGGGGAGGGAGGGCCCACAGTCGCATCCCGCATCGCCCCCGTTTGAAAGATGTCGTTGTGCCCCTGGGCGACTCACATGTAGGAGAGCAGATGCTCCACACATTGCACAACGGCAATGCCCTCCGCCGGTGAGTGTTCGTACACCAATCCGCACGCTCCATCCCGGCCCACGATGAACTGCCCACAAAACACACGCCGGCGATGATGTTCACATGCTGCAAGCAGGTGGAAATTAATTTAAGGGTAAGTCGACCTAGTGGAGGCCCAGAACAGGCTCAGATGTCACTGTCAGCTGAGGTTGTGCACGATCATTTGTCATGTGTGCATGTATGAGAGAGCGAGCGAGAAAGCGTGAGAGGGCTGTGTGATTGAGCGGAGAGAGAGGGTGTGTAAGTGATTTTGAATGTGCCTGGAAGAAGGCACAGTCTATACGGGGGATCTTGCACTGTGGTTCTTCATGCCTGGCAAGGGTTAAGTTTGATGTTTTATTACTTTATTTTAAAATTATATACCAGTCTTTTTTTTGTTTAAAGCTGTTCAAGAGTGGAAGATCTGGGGGCCAAAACGTGTCTCAGCTTAGAACATGTGAGTCGGCGGGAAAACGACAATCATATTCTTAGTGCTTTCGGTAAAGTCGGAAAGGCAGCGTCTGAATTCAGACGCTGTCTTTCCTGTTCTTCACCTGAGGACGGCTGCTTGAAGTTGTGGCGGAAATGTCGTGAGAATTGTATTTTATTATGTTTTATTTATATTATTTATATTATTTCCCTTCTACGTGACTTCATCGAAAGAACCAAGAAGATGAATCCCTGCAGTCACGAAAGCTTTAAATCGAAATTCAACCCATCCAGCTGTGATATAAAAACTCGTGGTGTTCCGGCTAGAAAGTCACGCACTTTCATCACAATGAAACGGAGCCCCTACTTAATCGAGGGTAGCAGGAGTTGGAGCATCGTTTGTCGGCAAAAGACAAAGACACCCCGTATAGCTTTGAACAGACTGTTGGGGAAAGTGCCGTTAGCGAGCACCTCTGAATGCCGGCACCGCACACGAGGGGGTGGGTGGCCAGCACCACGCCCCGAGTGGCGATGTTCACACTCAACGCACCAGGTACTTATTTGAGGCTGAGTCGACCTAGAGGAGGCCCGGGACCGGTTCAGATATCCGTCACTGGCGTTGGCCGTGAGCGGGAATCGAACTCGGGACGCCGGGGTTCGTAGCGCGGCGTAGCGCTAACTGCTGTGGGGGGGGGGGGGGGTAGCACCTGCATGGGTTTGTCGAACCAGCGGTTGCCGCTGTTGGCGCGCGCTCCCCCTCCGTGCAGCATGTTCTCCGCCAGGGCCACGTCCGTGAGCGGGCGATTCATGGCGCCGTCCAGGCACAGGAGGAAGATGCAGCGCTCGATCGCGTCCAGCGAGTCTCGATTGGTCGAATCTGTCGGGTTTAAACAAAAAAAAAACAAGAGGGGGGGGGGGTGGGGGAGATCACTGAACTATAATAGAGAACGGCAGTGGTGTGGGGGGTTTGCCGGCGTTGTGCGACGAACCCGCTGACCCGAGTTCAATTTTGCGGCCGTGGCTAATATCCATGGTGGGTAATATCGAATTCGGTCTTCGCCTCCTCGCACTGACCAACACGGTGAAGTATGGTCAGAGTTACTGTAAAACAACTGACGCGTGTGTGGGGAGGCCTTTATCCAGCTGTTGTGGATTGACAAAGAGCCGAACATCATTCGCTTCGACTCTAACAATCAATGTGAACGATGCCATCACACCTGGCAATCGCAGTCTTCCTTTCGCCAGCTCCTGCAACTGTTGCGCAGTCAACACGTGGAGCGAGGACTGACCCCACCGTCATCCATCGCCACCCTTTAGGCCTGACCTTTGGCTGCTGACCTTTGGCTGCCACTGTGATGCCTGTCTCGATAACCTGCCATCCTACATCCAGCAGGCGCGTTGTGCCCATCGCAGCCTCCGATTTAGCAATGCTCCACTCCATTCTGAACTTCTAAGTAGCTCGCCCTATCCTTCCACGAAATCCCCGTAATCGTCCGCATGCACCGACAGTCAAAGCTCAGAAGGTTTACGCGAACACATTTTCCAATGGTGTTTGCGTACGATGCGAATAAAGTTGGACATACGTACATGCCTCTGTGTCTTTGTCTTTCTTCATGTCAGCGTTCTCTATGTATTCGATACCTGTCAACCAATACGATTTACCCGCATTCTTGTACAGGGAAATTGAGTTTTCAGGTCCATACGGCGTACAGCCGTTTCAATACGGGGCAAAAATATAAATTGTTTGTGTTTCTCCCTTGTAATGGGACTTTGTAGAATGAACGTTGAGATTTATTTGGGCACTGGGTGACCAGTAAGGTCTGAATTGGTCTGTAATACGGTAGGGCACTGACAATGGCTTGACAGGTCATGGTATTCCCTTGTGTCTGTCGCTTTGTCTCCCTGCATTGCTGCATCTCACCTGGCACAAGCGCCGGGCTGACGTCACCGACAATGAGTGTCGAACGTTGGTTCTGATTGCTGCATCTGTCTTTGTGTGTCTGCGTCTATCTCTGTCTTGCCCTGCGCCTCCGTCTGCATTTGTCTCTCTGTCTACACTCTGTAGCCGCACTCTGTATAGTGCCCCAGTTAGCGGCGAGACAGCTCTGTCGTTATATTGTCAGTGGGAGAGTTTATCATTCGAACCGGGTATATTTTTCAGATCAAAGCAACAGCGATACACTGCAATTGGGCAGTTTGTATATCTGCGTCTATCTCTGTCGTTCCCTGCGTCTCCACCTGCATCCGTTCAGAATAATGCTGAACCTCTCTAATAACACACACACACACGTACGCAGTACTGAACGTGTACACTCATAAAAACACACACACACACGCGCACAGCAAAGGCGGTGTGGGCCGTGGCACACGAACCTCTGACCAGGCATCTGCGCGCGGCTGCCCACGTGCTGCGCCCGTCGGTGGTGAGGAGGCCGATGGGAGGAGTTGGCACCTTGTCCGCCTCGGCCAGCTTCAAGATCTTCCCCAGCTGCGTGAAGAGGTCCGTCTCGCTCAGGCGTCGGAAGTTGATGACGACGTCCAGCACGAAGAACTGCGCGAGAAATCGTGCGGGAAAGGGGGTGATGACCTTCTCTGGCTCTTTTCTTTTAGTCTCTGTTCTCTCGCTCCGTGGCTAATTCTCAGTGGCGTAGTGACGACATTGTCAACTCAGCGGGTGCGGCAATCGGCCAGGTGGAGCCCCAATACTCGATTTGTCTCGCACGGTCGCACCCAGGCGATTATCTATAGCGGCTACTCTTGCCTCATCACATCGTCGTCACGGTCTCGAACACTTCACGCTTTAGGGGCGCTCCGTCTCCACACAACGCAGCCACTACAGCTCTGCTTGTTTTACCTGGTTACCACTGTGGTGATGACAACGAAGTAGAAACAAACATGCCAAGCGCAATGTGGGAAAGCCAAACGTTATTGCTCGAATTAATTTAAAGTAAAACGTGTAAACATAAGTGATAGTAATTTAATTTAAAAAAACACATTTAAATTGCGTTTTAAATAAGTTATTTCACACTTCTTGGTTCTTTCGGTAAAGTCACGTAGAAGGGAAGTAATAAAATAATAAAAATAAAACATAATAAAACAATTCTCACGACGTTTCGGCCACAACGCAAGCAGTCGTCCTCAGGTGAAGACCAGGTCTGTCGGGGAGACAGCTGCTTGCGTTGTGGCCGAAACGTCGTGAGAATTATTTTATCATGTTTTATTTTTATTATTTTATTACTTCCCTTCTACGTAACTTTACCGAAAGAACCAAGAAGATGAACCCCTGCAGTCACGAAAGCTTTAAATCGAATTTTATTTCACACTGTTGTTGAAAACATATCTCCTGTTGGTTGTCATGGGGGCCTCAACTCGTAGTTACGCCGCTGCCAGTGTGAGATCTCCACCTCCGCCCGCAGCCAAAGCCTCGACTCCTCCACCGCGGAAACTCTCGCCCACGTAGCTCGACAGGGCTCGCGAAATGCCAAGAGTCCAGAGCACTGCGATGGCACCGCTGACTTTCTGAGTCTGAATGTGGGTTTCAGCTGCCCATGATTGAATCCGTTTTAAGTGAGCACATTGCATCAGTCCTCTTATCTCTTTATTGGCTACCTGTCAAATTCGGAGTGGATTTTAAGATACTGATATTAACCTATAAGGCTTTAAAAGGGCTCACCCCACATTACTTGCAGGAACTGATACATTTATATATTCCGTCAAAATCCTTAAGATATTTTGATCTACAACTGCTCAGCACTGCCAGGTGTAGGTTGCGCTCTTTTGACGATCGGGCTTTTGTTAATGTGGAACCCAAGCTATGGAACGCCACTTGAAATCAGGCAATCAGTGTCGCCAGACATATTTGTCTGCTTTGAAACCCCATCTTTTTAAAGTGGCCTTCCCTCTTTAGTTTGGTCGGTTGCCTCTGGTTCTGTTTTTGTTTCCTGCTTTTCATGCATTGCGATCCTAGGATGGAATGCGCATGATAGATTTGAATTATTATTAAATGCAGCGAGCTGGTTGGTCGCGGCCCAGTCTGCAATGACTGCACGATAAATCCTTGAATCACAATGTGGTTTTTCACTGAAGTCAGCACATTCCAATTCCGACATATACACATTTTGGATTTCTCTTTGCGCGATTAACACTTTTTTGCAGCACTTAAGTGTTAAACAATTTATAAATTACTTCAAACATGCTGGAATATAAGAATGTCAGTTTAACACGTAGGCTTTCGCGACCAATATTATTCATAATAAAGGTTTTTGGGTTAGATCGCGTTATTTATTAATGTGTCGCAACCCTCCACCACCCGACACGGCCAATCAGTAAAAAATGTGTCACGTTGACAAAAGACATTTGTATATGAATAACGCGATCTAACCCAAACACCTTTGTTATGAATCTAAGAATGTATTTTTTCGTGCAATGAAACCATCAGCACATTAAAAAAAAACATTTCACTTCTCACCTTGAGTATAAGAGCTGCCACCCCTGGTATTATTAGAGTCCATCATGGTAAATACCATCATGTAATCACATTGCTCCTTCTGTCAGATCACTGAGACTATTTGGCAACTGATACCCTGTCCATCGATGTCTGCTCTTTCAGTCTTCTCAGCGTCACCGCCAGTCTGGCTTTAGGTCACCCCCTGGTTCAATGACATCTGGATGCCACTGCCAGGCCCTGTCCCGGTACTCTGCTGTCCAGCACGCGTGTCCCACCCATAACCTCTTCTTTTTCCATTACATCTACAACAATGTCCTGCCACATTTTATTCCAAACCACGTGGTTGCGCTTACCCTGCAAACTGTTTGCTATAAATTAATGGCTATGAATGAATCAATTACTTACAAAAAAGCTGAGAGTCACCTGATTTGCAATGTTTCGTTTTGTTAAAAAAATACCCCGGTATGACATTACAAGCACAATGGATTTTACTTGCAAACATTGTTGAAAATAATCACATTTAAAAATATTCTCTCACGAAACAAGATTGCTTCCACATATATCGTCCCACCAACCAGCCTGCTCTCTCGCCAATATCCCTGCTCAAAGAGATGCACCTTGCATCACGGGTCAGTTATACGAGGCTAGAGGCCTGGGGAAAAGAAAGAGCTGATAGCAACGAGACATATGCATCATCTTTGCGGGGTCGATGCAAACCCGCAACATTTGTTTCACGGAAATGTAGAAACGTTGGTCTGAATACAAAACATCCCCGCAAATGTTTGTGAATGAAGGCTTGAACGCTAATCTGCATCTGGTGCCTCCGCTGGGGCTTTTTTCTCGTAACCCAGACGAGCCAAGCATGCATCCACTGAGTCAATAGACTCGGCCATTAGGTGATTAGTTCGCTTTCATGCGGGGCCCATTACGTTGATGAGCCCCTGGTTAGGGAATGCCCACAAAGGGCTATGGGGACAATGAATCATTCATTCAATTATTTAATTAAGCGGTCGATACGATGATCAATCCATCACGCGGTCTGATAATTATAATCAATCAGAGCAAATGTAACTTGCGTATGTAACACGGTGCGATGACGTCTTGTGGGAGGATTAGGGATGCGGTACTGAAGGGAGGTTGGGAGTGGGTGGATGCGATGGTGCGGGCTACCGAGTTTTGGCAGAACAAGAGGGAGGGGGTTTTTTTGGCCAGAACGAGACCTCTTTAATCATAAAATAAAAAAATCAGGACATTGTGCGTTGTATTGCTGCCACATAGGATGTTTGTCCTGCAGTGCTCGTGTTGTATGCTTTCACCCGTAACATGAATTGTATTTAACGATACCAAAGTGCAATTGAAACCAGTCCAGGGTTTTGAAAAACTAAGCAAATTATACTACGATACATTGACGTGGAAGTCAAAACACAAATGGAAAACAACTGGTAACACTGAGACAAGTTTACCTCCAAATGCTAAGCTTCTTCATTGCGAAATTATTAATTTATTGGGTAAAAAGTTTGGATGCAGGCCGATGCTATCGTTCCCTGCAGAGACGTCAAATGAAGTGCAACTGGTCGACGCTACACGAGAGAGTCCGAGTGGAACGTGGGAACGTGGGAAGAGAGTATAGCCTCAATAGACTGTTGGGGCAAAAGCTGTTAGCGATGGGGTGGGTGACAGGCACCACGCCCGACCGCCTTTGTCTCCACAGTGGCGATGTTTGTACACACCGCACCAGGTACTTAATTGAGGCTGAGTCGACCTAGGGGCTGCCCAGGACCGGTTCAGATAATCGTCATAGGCGCAGCTCCTCACAGGAAGCGTGCTCTTCCCCCTGACACAAGCATGAGCTGAGTCATCTGCTCTTCCCGCAAAGTCAACTACACGGTGAAGCAACCACGCAACTTCCACAATCATCATCCACAGCCACTGTAGCAATGCCGAGTGACTCGATGCGTCGGTGCTCGTGAGCGATCTCCGTTCATAACGATGTGAGCCGCGTGAACTTGCTGACATCACGGTGCGTGGGTTGCGCGGGCTCTCCATGTTAGTCTGCGGAGCCCAGCGCATAAGAATGGAATATTAACCCCAACACATTCCTGCAGAGGGAGCTGGTAGGAACGTTGGGTTGCTCGGTCAATGGCCAGGGTCAACAGCGGCGTGGTGTATTCCGCAAATATGCCCGACTGTGAGGGCGGGCACAAGCCGGCGTGAGGAGGTTAAACGTTGAGTTTTATAAGGGCACCACGGGGTGACCAGCCCCTCCCCACCCAGCCCCACCCCTCCCACCGCCCACCCAGCCCCACCCTCCCTACCCAGCACCTCCCCACCCTCCCCACCCAGCCCCTCCCCACCCTCCCCACCCAGCCACTCCCCACCCTCCCCTCCTCACCCAGCCCCACCCTCCCCACCCAGCCCCTCCTCATCCTCCCCTCCCCATCCAGCCCCTCCCTCCCCACCCAGCCCCTCCCTGCACGACGGACGGACACAATAATCCCCTGTGGGCTGGTGGAACCAGTGGGTTCCTGCCAGTATAATGATGTCATGACTACACTCGAGCCAGGAGCCAGAGTTTGAGCTGGATGGCAATTGTGTTCGCTACATATATATGTGAACTGCCAAATTGCAGTTGTTGCTTTGATATGCAAAACATATATCCATTTTGAATGCTAAACTCTCCCACTGACAATAGAAGGACAGAGCTGTCTCAACACCAAACTGGGGCAACGATACAGAGTGGGGCGAAAGGGAGACAATGGGGTTAGACAGAGAGACACATGCAGATGGAGGCGCAGGGCAAGACAGAGGTTGACGCAGATACACAAACACAGATGCAGCAATCAGAACCGCCGTTCGCCACTCATTGTCAGTGACGTCGGGGGCGCTTGTGCCAGGCTAGATGCAGCAATGCAGACAAATATAAGTACATAGAGAAATACTGACAGAGAGATAAACATGGGGGAAACACAGAGGCGTATATGTATGTTGAACTTCTTTCGCACCGTATGTAGCCAACCGTGCTCATCGGAGTTGCGAGGGAAGGACAACAAACTTATCACAATAAAGCACTTCTAAAGAAATAAGTTTTCAATGTAGACGTACAAGTGCATAGCTCAATGGCTTCCTAATATCGAAAGGAAGAGCGTTCCAGACGGCCGCAGAAACGCATCTGGAAACGGGCGATGTGGTGACCGACTTTGTTCGGTGGTCAGCCAAAATCCGCTGCTGCTGCGAGCATGACCGGGGTTCGCGTGATGGTTTATGCTCTTTGACGAGATCAGCAGCAAGGTATTGTGGTTCATTTGTGGCAAGCACTTTGTGTGTGTGTGTGTAATAGAGCGCATGGACAAAGACACGGACATAACAAGAGAGACGCGGAGACCCAGAGAGAGAAGCAGATACAATGATGCGTGGACAAGCAGTGCCGGATTATCCTAGTAGCAAAAGTAGCTACAGATGCTACGGGCTCCGCATTTTCAAGGGCCCCGCGCTAAATGCTTTCAAGCTATCAATTCCGTTTCAGTGATTCTGCACTTGCTCTATTACTATAGTTCTATACTTCCTTCAACTTTTATGAACGACTGGATGTTTAAGGTTAGCGATTTGTCGTATTATCTGGCTGTATAGCAAATGAAAAAATACAATTAGTTTACTATGCAAGTAAAAATGTATTTTAATATTTGCGTGCTTTTTGTTATGCAAGGCCCCTTTATAACTCTGCCACAGGCCCTGCACTAGCTTAATCCGGCTCTGCGGACAAGGATAATGTTGTGCACCCTACACAAGTGCGCGTTCACGTGCGCGTCCACGTGCGCGCTCTGCACACGGAGTTAGCAGTGAGCGCGTGCGTGTCCGCTGGCTGCGTGGGGTCATCACGTGGTTGTTGCAGGCCACGATGATGTGCTCTGGCTCCGGCATGACGGTGCTGCGTGGCGCGACCAGGGTGTCGCGCGGGTGCCCGGCTAAGCGGTACGACGAGAAGAGGCGGTAGTACTGCTCCATGCACAGCGGGTGGCCTGAGAGCTGGCCCCGCGCAAAGTCCTGCGGCAGCGCACGCCTGCGTGTGCGTGTGTGTGCGCGAATAGGAAGCGGTGGTCGTTGTTGTTGTTTTTTCAATGCACAGCGCTCTTACCTTAGCAACCCACGTTCGATTTCTGGCCACAGATAGGGTTCGAACGCATCCTGGGTCCCCTATCTAATGACCCAGCTTTTCAACTCTGGTGTTCTTGCACACGGATATGTGTTCAGTAGCTCAATGCCAGCGTGGAGGTCTGCGATCTTTGAGATGGCTTCAGAGGATATCCCTCTCGTGGCCAGACGACGTCGGCATTAGCCTTGAATGAGTAGCTGGTAAGGTGTGTGAACATAAAAAATGGGCAAACAACGGTGGTTGGGCGTGATTCTGGCCACACCAGCCCCAATGTGTTTCGTGCTGGCCTTTATATGTTCCCGCAAACGACACTTGCACCAATAGTATATATGGTTATTTGAGAGATATTTATATTGGTATAGCATTTTTAATCTACGTCCTGCATTAGGGTGTGTGTGAGCATATTTACGGGAGTGTGCGGTGTCTACGGATATTGGAGTTGACTGTGCATGGGAGTATGAATGCGAGTATGGGCAGGACAGTGGATGTATGGGTATGAGAGTATGTCTCTGTGTATATGAGCTGTGGGATTGTGAGTCTGCGTTTGTGTGTATAGGCGATACTCTGATTCGTCTTCATGAGCGGTCTTGAGCCAATTGTCGAAATTCCACATTCCAGATTAAAAAACCCACATTTCGTAATTTCGACAACCACTTGCCTACACTAAGTGATGGAGTGTCACTGGGTGGATCTTATTGATCAAGATGATGATAACAATGGTGATGATTCAACTCTGGTCAGGATTTCAACTTGATCTCATTACTGGGTGCTCTGCTGCTCCGATGACGAGCAATGTAAAACAAGACCATTTGAATCCAGCTTGGAGGTCGAAAAGAACTCACGCATCAATCACCACCTTGTAGTCCAGAATCCCTGAGATGAGCCGAGCAGCAAATCTGGACAACACACACATGGGGGCGATCCACGCCATCGTCAAGGGAACTCCTCCAATTACTGCATTGTACCTCTGTACCAGTTGGTATGAATGTTTAAATAACGAAGGGCCATCTAATAAATCTACATCAGACTCAAGCCTCCCGCAATTCGCGTGACTTCTGTGTGACCACTCCCACTCTGAATTCTTTCACTCGCCCTTCCCCCTGTGAAAACAGTCGCTGCTTTGCGCAGCTCAGTTCAACTCGCTACTTTCTTCTCTCTCTCTATCATCACCTCTCACCATCACCCTCTCATCCCCAAGACGTTTTATTTTCCATCGGCTTTATTGTTTTGTTTGTAGTGTATCGTTGTCATATTTACAATCACATTGTACTGTTACTGTTATCGTGGTGCATGATAGTAATTAATCGTTACGTTAATCATTGACTATTACTTATTAAAGCAATGGTTAACATATACATACTCTTAGGTTTTTTCGGTAAAGTCACGTAGGCAAAAAATAAAATAAAAAATTAATAAAAGTAAAATAATATAAATAAAATATTATTACTTTAGTAATTAGTAATTTTTTATTTAATTTTTTACCTACGTAACTTTATCGAAAAAACCTAAGAGGATGAATCCTTGCAGTCACGAAAGCTTCAAATCTAGAATTAACATAAACATGTTTTAAAATATATAAAAACAACATTTAATTAAATGTAAGACATTGATTTAAAACAAAAATTAATACAAGTGTGAACTACTGTTGCTTACGTAAAATTTCACATGAATTAATGTGTTTATTTAATTACTGCAACCTTCCTGATCAATCAGCAGTGTAAATGTCAGTAGTTTCGGAATAGTAATAAACATATAGCATCTATATTTCCATCCCCTTGATGCACACATCCCCTATTCTATAGGGATTCCTGCTACGTAGCTGTATTAAGATGGTATATAAACCCAACATGTATTGCTTAAAGTAGGAGTCATGCATGCATCATGGTGTATGAGGTAACAGTGGAGTTTTCCGCAAAGCCAAAGCCATATCACCGACATCATGCAGAGGAGCTGTCCTTGGTACTGAATTCCTCAATCTGGATACATTATGCATGTATCTGTGTTTTGCATTGAAGTAAAACTCGGTTTGTAGATTTACATAAGTGTGCATGTGTTTGCTCCCAATTACATGCAGATGTGAACTCGAACGATCGTACTGTTTACAGGCCTTGGTCAATTCACTGCTGAGGATAAAGGTACATCAGTGTGCAAACCACTGTACCACCAGTAAAGGAATAAATAGATAATTATATTCGGCATAAATATAGTTCACTCAATGTTGTTTATATTTCTAAATGTAAGGCCACGTGGAAAATAATTAACTCGGTATGCATTGTTTGTGTGTTTATACTGGGGGTGTGCTTGCCTGTGTATACATGCGTATATCTGTGATTGAAATGCAGTCTGTGTGCAGTTCCACACCGTAGTTGGTCAGCCTGGTCTCGGAAAAGCTGCCTTGGCAGAACCATTCCCGGGTTAGAGTTGACGGGCAATGGTACTCGATTGTCAAGATACATGTCGTTGAGCCACCACTCATACACCTGCACGCGCGCATGAAGACAAATATCCCGTTACAGCCTTAGACAGACTTTTGGGGCAAGTGATGTTAGCGAGTACGGTACACGAGGGGGTGGGTGGCCAGCACCACGGCCGACCGCCTTTGTCTCCCCAGTGGTGATACTTACACACGACACCGGATACTCACTGAAGGCTTTAAATAGGTACCCAGATATAAAATTGTCAACAAATATTTTGTAAAAACAGGTGTGGGTGCTGGACCACCCAGCTGGAACACACGCTCGCTACGTGTCTCCACCAACACGTGAACTCAGGATGAATAACAAATCTCTGAGTGTTGATTTTGGGAATTTTTTTATTACTTTCACTTAATCAATCTGTGCGTGACTGCTGAAGTAGCAATTAATTACTGTGTACACACACACGTGACCTGCTTGCCCTGTTTATGGGGATTGACACACAATCAATGTGATTAACACCGAGTTAATTGCAATTTAATGGGCATGCTAACAAGCGCAGTTCTGCTGACTAATTATGTTATGAGAGTCAAAGAGAGCGAATTATGGATATGGCAAAACAAAGCTAATGACGCAGGCTGCTTTCATTAGTTATCATCTGTAGAATCACAATTGAATGGCCTTTTAAAAGAACATGAGGGACAATAAATAAGTGGCTATATTTGCGAAAAATATTCAAATTGTGAGATACTTTGTGTACATTCCTTAGTTTCAATGAGAAACCAAATTGTGTGTAATTGATCAAAGCTCGGTTTTAATCAATAGATAATTAATGAGTTACTAAAATTGTACAAGTACTTTTATTTAAATCACCCACATGAGCTGAGAAAAACATCAATGCATTTCATGGAAAAGGGTAAACGAGCGGTACATGAATAAATCACGCACAGCAAGTATTTATCTTGGTGAATATAAATTGTAAATATTTAGCCGGGCGGTGGTGGCGCACGCCTGTAACCCAGCACTGTGGAGGCGAGGGTTGGTAGATCACGGAAATTAAAACAATCTCTTTGCGTGGGCGTCGAGGAGATGTATAGGACCGCAGAACTTGGAGGGGGGGGAGGGGAATTTGGTGCCAACTCACTGCCTCGCTGCTTTCCTGATTGTCTGTGATCCTCACGCCTCTGAGTCGTCTCTCTTTGAGGAGTGAACGAATATTTGCGCGTTACAAGTTGAAATATTGTGAGATTCGTTAACCCATGTGACAACTAGAGACAATCATGGAAGTGTTGCAATTCATTATTTCCCATTTTAAAACTGAATTTGAACTATTTTGGTTATCCAAATGCACCTTATTTCAAGATTGTTCCAGATAACCCATGTTAACCAGAATATCATACACTTAGTATAACCACTTTGTATTACTTCAAACACCTGGCACGTGAGTTAAACTGATATCAACTCTGTCAAATTTGATACCTACCACCCTACAACTCCACACATCCTTTCCAGTATATTTAATATGACACGATACTCTCTGGAAACCTTCATATTTCCAGATGAAGACGAGTTGGTCGATACATTGCGATCTTCCTTTAAATTTCATTTACAGCAATACTCCATGCAATGCTTGCCTGGCATGTCATCCCGTGTATTGACTGAAGCAGTGGCTGCTTGACATTGCATTTACATAATGCCACGAGAAATATTTTCACGAATGTTGCACCGTTGATTTTCAGATGAAGGGCAGTTGTCCAGCTGCCCCACGGTGGCGAGATGTTAACTCATAATAAACGTTTTTGGGTTTAGATCGCGTTATTTATAAACGTGTCATAACCCTCCACCACCCGACACGGCCAACCAGCAAAAAGTGTCACGTTGACAAAAGACAAATAGTTCACTACTTTAGCCCACCGGTGTGTTGAAGAGTGAAACCATAACATTTACAATTTTTGAGTACGACGTTTCGCTGGTAATTGCATCCAGCATCATCGGGCAATTCGCCAGAATGGTGAGGCTCTGCTCTTGCTCCCGGAGATGTTAACTACCTCATCTGGTATACAGAAGGTCGTGGGTTCGATCCCGACCCTGACACCTGTATATTTAGAGTTTACATGTTCTCCCCGTGGTCGCATTGCTTCTTTCTCCCGGTCCTCTGGTTTCCGGACATTTAGAAACATGCGTTTAGAGTATTTGGTTGCTGTCAATTTCTACATTAACCACTTCGTGGAGCTATCATTTGTGGCCAGGTCGCTTCTGAAAAAGAGCTATACAGCTCAGTGGGCATTACCTGGTCAAATAAAAAAAACAGTAATAGTCGTAATACAATAACCACTGTTAACTTCCCACAAAAGTTGTATTCATTGTATGGACTCCCGAATGACGATAGACCAGGTCAACCCTGAGCCAAGATGTGAACTCGGAACATTCCAACTGTGATCGAATTGTGCTATCCACAGCCACCACCTGGCCAGATTCTTCTAGATTCGAAGTTTTCGTGACTGCAAGGGTCCATACTCTTTGGTTTATCGGTAAAGTCACGTAGGTAAAAAATGAAATAAAAATAAATGAAATCACGACGTTTCGGAGGCAACACAAGCTTCCGTCTTCAGGTGGCACCGTCACAGCAAAATTACTGTATAAAGTGGGGAAAACTCTAAGAGACACGAGACAATATACAGGTTAAGAGGGGGGGGGGGAGGAGCCAGGATTGGCCGTGGGGAGGGTTAAGTTAAGCCTCCTTTTGTTATGCTGCAGTAGCGCACGTGTGTTTTCAAGATTGCAATGCATGCATGTGAAACCTTGGTGATGGATGTGGCATGATAGCGGAAATGTTTGGAACCGTGGTGCTGGAGAAGATAATTATCACATATCAAGTGGATGGCAAGAAAGAAAAACCGAGAAAGTCAAACTGCGAGAGATTCATACGAATACACGGAAACTAAAAATTATGTTGGCCACATAGCTTACAGGTGTGATGAGAGAAACTTGGAGAAGCTGCTGGTGTGTCGTAAAGTGGAAGGACAAAGAAACAGAGGTAGACAGAGACTAAGCTGGACAGATTAATCTTGTAAAATTAACCGGGAGGACAGTTGACAAGTGTTATAGCAAAGCACCAGTGGCGTCGTAGCTCCATTATCAGCTCAGGGGGAGGCGTCAATCGGTCAGGTGGGGCCCCAATATTTGATTTGTCTCACACGGTCGCACCTAGGCTAAATATCAACGCAAAATATAACCTAATTGAATTAAAATAAAAAGTGGAACGTAAATGAAAGCATGTTCCTACAAATAAATGTAAACCGCGTTTTAAATACTTTTTTTTTCACGTTTGTTGAAAAATATCTCATGGTGCTTGTCAAGGGGGCCCCCAGCTCGTAGCTTTGGCCACCAGGGGTGGGGGATGGGGGGGGGCAAGGCACCCCCTGCCCCCCACGCTAGTTACGCTGCTGCAACGCACAACATCGGAGAGATCGGAACAGCTTCGTCATCGAGGTCACAAATTCTCAGCGGTGAGAGGCGCACGTGCGCGCGCGCGTGCGTGCATGGGTGCCTGTGTGTACGAGTGGACACCCACCCAGTTCGTGTGCTGCGTGCGTCGCTCTACGAGGGCCCTTTGCAGACGCTCCCCGTGTCCCCCCGGCGCCGCAAAGCGCTCCACCAGCACCTGCGTGCGCCGGAACTGCTCGGGGGCCACAAGGTGCCGCATGCAGTCCAGGTAGCGCCGCAGGGTGTCGGCCAGAGGTGGCACGGGCAGCAGTGGGATGGCCTGGCGTGGGTGGGTGGGTGGGGGGTGGAGAGGCGCGTTAGCAGACCTAACAGCGAATGACTTGACGATGACGTAAGATGTTCGTGCCAGAAAGACGTAGCACTCCTTGAGCGTCTTGGTACAGAGACAGAGGAAAGTGGAAACCCACGACGATGTGTGCAGTGGACACCGATGGGATATCTGCCCATGGGTCGTGATGATGGTGATGACTATCAAGAGTTCAACGGTGTATCTGTCTCAGGGCCCATGTGCTGGAAGCGCCCACGTGCCAAGCTACGTACAGGAGGCCACATTGTATATGCTACGACAGGGCCCATAACATCTCCACTATGCCACTGGCCTTATGCATGCCCCTCCCTCCAGCAATCCGTGCTGCCTACTCCGTGCACCTGTTGAGGTCCAGGATCGAGACATAACTCTTCTCTGCATACGACTTTATCCTACCCATGAGATGTCTTATGTTTCTCAATGCATTTACATTTTATCCCTTTTTGGCAGTTTCCCCTTGGTGTGCATGTCCACATATTTTGTGCAGTTCCTTTAGGTACAGCTTCATTAAGACACCGATACATTCAAATTGTGTTCATCAGGGGGGTTATGTAGATGGTAGAGGATGAATCGGAGAGCTCGTGGTCTAATTCTTATGGCCCAACATCTTCACCTGGAGTCTAGTGTCTTGAACGATCCTCACCTGTCACGTGGGATTATTGTGACATGTCATTGTTTAGTCCCCTCCAAATTACCCACCTGCCCCTCCATTGCATATCAATCCATCCGCATTTAATTCAATCAATGTCATTGTTATTCTAACACCGTGATTACATTACTCCGAGGCTCCATCTCTTCCAATGAGAATTCCGTGTCCTGCTCTGATGGGTCACAAAAACATTTAAAATTGCAATTATTATGACAATCATTTACTATATTCTTTGCGTCTTTCGGTAAAGTCACGTAGATAGGTTCAAAGAAAATAACAAAATAACAAAAATCTACGACGTTTTGATCGCAACACAAGCGGTCGTCATCAGGAACGTATACTTGTGTTGCGATTGAAACATCGTAGTTTTTTGTCATTTTATTTGAACCTATCTACGTGACTTTACCGAAAGACCCCAAAGAATATGAATTCCTGCAATTACGAAAGCTGTAAGTCAATAATATACTATGTTCATCCAGGAAAGGCTCACTTAGTCTCCAGAATATTTTAAGGAGCATACTCACACTGAGATATCTGGCCAATCCCTTTAGGTGTGTTTGAAATGTGGAAGGAAACCAGAAGCCCCACAGACATGCCATTGACACGCTCATAACTATGTACAGATATAACAATTCACAGTGCATGATGAGATCATTTAATTAAATTATACACATCTACATGTACAGCAAAGCGCATTAAATCCAAGCCAATTGACATTACAAGAAATGTATTTTCTTTAATATTGATTTTTCTTTGCACTGTATTTCCAACGTCTCCTGTAATGCCATAATTATCGCTCTGATTATCCGTGTTCGTCATTGCTGTACTTTATATTAGTTTATTGTTTTAATAATTTTGTTGACCCAGGTCACTCTTGCAAGTTAGACTATCTGATCTGTCGACTTCTCACCTGCATAAAATAAAAATAAACTAGACTCCACTTAATATCATGTCAGTGCACTTAAAGAGTATAATCGCAGCTTCCTGGATTCAAGCTTGGAACTTTAAGATTTGTGCCGTAATTTCTGTAGGTCAAATGTCTTATTTGTTCTTACATAAATCAAAGTACATTTTCAACTTCATCGTGAATTAATAGTGCAGCGGTATACTATACACAAATATTAAAACATTTACAGTATACGGTCCTTGAATATCCAAATATTAATGTATACCAAGCTCATGGCAAACCTGAGCACTGATTTAGTTTGGCCATGACCATGCTTGTTAGTAAACCTCCTGCGCGTACAGGAAATGCCACCTACTCGCTCCTCTGCTGCCCAACCTCCTCGCCCTTTACCTGGCTGTCTCTCCTTCTGGCCTCCTTCGATGGCTTCTCGAGCACGGGCATGGTGTCTCCCACCACTGCAGCACCGCGTTATTGTATTCCGGGTTATTGTATTCCTGCAGCGGGCACATGGACACAAGCAACATCACACATCGATCATTAATACCCTCCGCTGGGAATTAGTTTGTTGTCCTTTACACGCGCCTCCGCTTAGCATGTGCGGTGCTAAAGAAGTTCAACGTACATGCATACAAACACGGGGGTCAATTATAGGTGGCCAACGTGCCCAACACTGAGCATGCGTGCCATGAGAATCCATCCCACACTCCGGATAGCCAGCCACCTACTCATACCATAAAGTATTGCATTATATAATTGGTTCCTGCCATATAAAATGTGACATTTTCACCACTGGCCCCGGGCCATCAGTGGTGCTGATCACGACCCAACTTCTTTCTCGCCTCGGGAGATGATTTGACCATGTGATATACACAGTAAGTACAACATCTTAGGATAAAGACCCCCCATTTAACATATAAACTGCTAAAGAAAGTGATGTTAGTGAACTCCTACTAAGGCAGACATTGCCCATGATAGGGTGGTGAAGCTAGCGTGAGGTCTGTGCCCACCTTTGTCTCCTCTATCCTACTGTTCCATTTTCATATCAGGAAACGATTTTAGGCTGAGTCTACGTAGAAGAGGCGCAGTTCACGTTCATAAAATCAAATTACCAGTATTGGCGTGGCACGGTCAGAAACAAACCCACGTGTCTGACTTCAGAGGGAAATTTAAATAACGCTGACAATCGCACGCGCCCACGTATATTCATTGTCTAGGTGTACAGAATTGCAACACTCGTGTCGCGAACGGAACATACCCTCCCTCATTGCGTTGCTCTAATCCCTTGAGATGAAACACCAGTAATGATGCTATTAAGATAGTCCTTACTGAGCCAATAGGCTTACAGCATATGTAGAATTTCCGTACTTGCTGGTGTGTTTATATAACTTCATGCTACTGAATGCGCATCTATATACAGGTCTATCCCTCGCACGTTTTGTTAGCATGTAGAAACAGGCAGAAATATATTCGTGTTTGTGTTATGGTGTTACCTGCGTGTTATGTTCGTCCACGTGATGGCTCGTAATAGTGTGTGTGTGTGCGCTGGAGCCTGCGTGTAGGGGTGATTGCATCTTTGGGATATTTCCATGATATTGTGAAATCTAATCTTGTGAATAACAACAGGGGGATGGATTAGGAAAAAAACGAAGAGGCAGGACAGGCAATATGCTGAGCCTATCAGATATAAAGTGTTAAAACCACAATTGTTAATATAAACTGCAAAATTTCGATTTAAAGCTTTCGTGACTGCAGGGATTCATCTTCTTGGTTCTTTCGGTAAAGTCACGTAGAAGGGAAATAATAAAATAATAAAAATAAAACATAATAAACTACAATTCTCACGACGTTTCGGCTGCAACGCAAGCCGCCGTCCTCAGGTGAAGAACAGGGCTGTCGGATAGACAGCGTCATTCACGTAGAAGGGAAATAATAAAATAATAAAAATAAAACATAATAAAATACAATTCTCACGACGTTTCGGCCACAATGCAAGCAGCCGTCCTCAGGTGAAGAACAAGGCTATTTTATTATGTTTTATTTGTGTTTTTTTCCCTTCTACGTGACTTTACCGAAATAACCAAGACGATAAACTGCTAAATAATACATTTCGGGAGATGGCACCATCCACTCTTGACTCCCTTGCCAATGACATACTGAATACATCTCGAGGGGTGATCCATTTTAATATTTTAATTTACGAAAGCCAAAGTCAAAACGGGCTCCCTGCTCATCTATGTGAGCAGCACTCTACCGGTGGTGGAAATTTGACATTCCTATGGTAGGAATAAGTCTCTCCATTGCGCCCACCACCGTGGATTTCCCACATCGTTGTTCTCATTCATTGACCTCTGCAGGGATGAATGACTAAATTGACGTTCATCTACTGTCAAATGTATGATGGACCAACGTTTTATTTTATTGCGGTGAAACAGAAACAGATTTTTTCCAGTGTAATCATATTTTACCCAGAACCCACTACCATGGAACCAAATAAACGAGGTGATTCATGTATCGATACCCCCCACGAAAATAACTGGGATAAATGATAGAGAAAACAACATTTAATTCAAAGCCTCTACACGTGCACATGTATGTGTGTGTGAACGTGAGCTGAGTGGACTTGCCGATGATTGGTACCAGCGGTGTCAAGATCAGCCTCTATGGAGGTGGGTTGTGAAGGACGCTACTGGGCAGTCGCCCTCCAACAACAATGGAGGGAAGAGGAGCGATGCTCACAACAACGAACGGAGCGCCGGGCGAATAAAATACAGCAAGTTGGCACAGTAGGGGGCACAGCTGGTGGTTCTGCCAGTCATCTCCGTCAGTCAACTTTTGGCACCTGGGTTTGTTCCATGACCTCCTGAGCCTTCGACACTTCACGTGGCTTCAGACTGCACATGGCTTGGCACAAGCGCCGTGGTGACGTCACCGCGAGTGGCGACTGTTGTTGTTGAAGCGGTAGTGTCGTGGTTAGCGCTCTGTGCTGCAAACCCCGGCGACCGAGTTCGATTCCCGCTCACAGCCAACACCAGTGACAATTATTTTAACCGATCCTGGGCCTCCCCTAGGTCGACTCAGCCTAAAATTACATCGCCGCTTGGGAGACAAAGGCGGCCGGGGGTGGTACTGGCCATCCACCCCCTCGTGTGCCGTTCCGCTGCTCACTAACAGCACTTGTCCCAACATTCTGTTAAGGCCATAAGGTGCGGGTCGTTTGTGTGTTTTTTCTATTTATGTGAATTTATGTTAAGTTTTAATCACGATGCAATATGTTGTACAGTGTTACATGCAAATGTACAATATTTATTTGTATTCATACGTTTAACAATGCTTCCCTTTTTTTGTTGAAACTGAAACACATTTCATAACACTGACCGTATGGGTATTGAAATACAATGTATTCTTGTTTTCCAACTAACGAACCGTTCGACTGACGAACGCGTCTCAGGAACGGAACCCGATCGTAAGTCGAGGACTGCCCGAACGCTTGAAAACTGCACGACTGCAGTTTTCAGGTCCTGCCAGTAGTAGGCAGCTGGAGGCACCCTGACAGTGAAACATCGCTGCATGCAGGCGCTGTGCAGGGTGAGCTCCTGCGCAGTAAAGCAGGACGTAACGGTGTTAATCTTTTATTTATACTCTTTGGTTCTTTCAGTAAAGTTACGTAGGTATCAAATAAAACAAATCACGACGTTTCGGGCGCAACACAAGCACCTGATGACGGACGCTTGTGTTGCGCCCGAAACGTCGTGATTTATTTTATTTGTCTACCTACGTGACTTTACCGAAAGAACCAAAGAGTATTGATTCCTGCAGTCACGAAAGCTTCAAATAAAAATATTTTATTGGTATCGGTAAGATAGTCACCCTAGCTAGTCATATATAACGTTCAACCGCCAGGGACATTTGTAAGCGTTATGATTGGTTCATGTACAGGATAACTTAACTTATCCGTGGTGACGTGGGGGATCAATGTCGCGGATCGTATTATGCACGGGCTTATCCACGAGGTTAAAAATTTGCGGATAATTGGATGGATTTGCCACGCGACTTGGAGCAAAAACAAGGATCCATAGCGAAACAAGTTGTGCGACATTTTCACAAGTGCCTTCCTTCATCGCGTAACTACATCGCTCGCGTTGCACGAATTGTTTAGAACCTTGAGAGGATGGACGCGACCTCGTCACAAGAATGCCACAGATGCAGGCGAACATCGCCCACATTTTGAGACTTGTCGAATAACATTTACCTTTGCATAGCCTGGAAGAGATCTGCACGGAGCAAAACTTCAACCGATTGGAGTGTGTGGGAGTAACGGTTAATAATCCCCCGTGATCCCTCCTCCTCGTCTGCCGAGAACGGGGCCACTGCACGCCCATTAGTCCACGCGTGTCGTTTGTGCATGATGTAATTAGGAGCAACGGGGCCTTAATCCTGTAATTTAATCTGACCCATTCAATGCATTGTACGGTCTAGGTGCACATCGAGTTCTGTACTATATGACGAGACCATCAGAAACGTAAATAAAAAAATATTGTGATCGAATATTTAGCCAAACAAATGCGCGAACTGTTTGCCAGTTGACATGACCACCAGTATGAATGTATCCACAGTCCCGCCATGCCAACAATTGAACTCATTCCCGCACTTAGGCTGGCATTGCCACATCTCCACGGTGGTAATGTGCTCTCGGGAACAGTCTGTATCGTGGCTTGCCGTTCCCTCTCCGATTAGCACGGTTGGCTACGTACGCTGCGAAATATGTTCAACATATATGCAGTACATACATCAAGGCCGTAGACATGAAGTTAACATTGGGGGGGGACCAAATCTTCCAGGGTGTCTGGGGCTCCCAACCCAGAAAAATATCTAAATTTGAAAACTAATTTCCTGCCTAAAATATTAAAAAATTCACTATCACATAGGATGGACTTTTTATTTATTTTTTACAATAATGTCTAATAGTGTATTGTATTACATTGCTCTGTTTTTACTTTTTTAAACATTTCTTGTTTCATTGTATGTAATGGCAGAGATTAGGGATTAATAAAGAACAACCATAACTACAATCATATAAACAGAAATCTATGCATTGATTTATATGAAGACAAGTCTAGATATTGTGGCCAAGGTTTATCAAATAGTTTTTTTTTATTTACATAGCATAGCAATTATATTGAGCATATTTGAATATTGGGGGGTGGATATGTCCCCCCCAATATATATTATAATTACGGCCTTAATTCTAGATTTGAAGCTTTCGTGACTGCAATGATTCATATTCTCAGGTTTTTTCGGTAAAGTCACGTAGGTAAAACATTAAAAGTAATGAAAGTAAAATAAAACAAAACAAAAATAAAATTCACGACGTTTCGGAGGCAACACAAGTCTCCGTCATCAGGTGGGACCGTCACAGCCAGATTAGCTGCATCAAGTGAAGCAATGATTCAAGATGTAATCCCTTATAAGCAAGTTGAAGGGGGGGAGGAGAGGGGGGGGGGGGAGTTCATCAGAATGTGGTAGCCAATGAATGGAAACGTATCGGGAGGGAGGGGGGAGGGAGGGGGGGTGGGAGGGGGAGGGAGCCAACAAAAAATTTGGCGACGGCTTGGACGCGGCTGCTGCGCACGCCAACACAATGGACAGAGAGGGGGGAGGGGAGGTCTGATACACATGATATAACAAAGGAACGAAAATGCCCATGTTTATACCAATGCAGGCTGAAAAATGAAGAGAGTACTGTTAAAAATAACTGGGGATGTTAACACTCGGTGAAGTAAATTAAAATAGTGCCTGTCAGATAAGATGGTCCAAAAAGTGTAATTAAGTCTTTTTTGCGTGGTTAATAACATCTTTCCAGTGATTACTGAGTTTGTACCCATCATCACGGTTGAAATTATGTCTGTGTTTGTATATTTGTATGGCTTCGTGTACAAACCTTTGATGGTAGCCAGGAGGCTTGCAGAGAACCTTGGTCTCGGAAAAGACAATTTCATGAGAGCCCGCCGAGTTGTAGCAATGATCGGCAACGGCCGAAGAATCAGTTCTGCCGTGTTTCAGATCTGACTTGTGCTCGCGGACACGATCAGCAACATGACGTTTTGTTTCTCCAATGTAGCAATCACCACAAATGCAACTCAATTTGTAGACTCCAGGATAAAAAAAAAAGACTTAATTACACTTTTTGGACCATCTTATCTGACAGGCACTATTTTAATTTACTTCACCGAGTGTTAACATCCCCAGTTATTTTTAACAGTACTCTCTTCATTTTTCAGCCTGCATTGGTATAAACATGGGCATTTTCGTTCCTTTGTTCTATCATGTGTATCAGACCTCCCCTCCCCCCTCTCTGTCCATTGTGTTGGCGTGCGCAGCAGCCGCGTCCAAGCCGTCGCCAAATTTTTTGTTGGCTCCCTCCCCCTCCCACCCCCCTCCCTCCCGATACGTTTCCATTCATTGGCTACCACATTCTGATGAACCCCCCCCTCTCCTCCCCCCCTTCAACTTGCTTATAAGGGATTACATCTTGAATCATTGCTTCACTTGATGCAGCTAATCTGGCTGTGACGGTCCCACCTGATGACGGAGACTTGTGTTGCCTCCGAAACGTCGTGAATTTTATTTTTGTTTTGTTTTATTTTACTTTCATTACTTTTAATGTTTTACCTACGTGACTTTACCGAAAAAACCTGAGAATATGAATTACGGCCTTGACATACATACTCTCCTTGGGCTGCTATTCTGTCACCAGTCGCATTCGTTGCCCGCCATTCCTTCTAGCGATGTGTCCTGTTTAAGCCTTCGTTGACTTCGTTTAACACGTCGGCCTTCGCGACCAGTATTATTCACAACTAGACTTTTGCCCGTCCAAGGACGGGTGTATTGCAGTAAATCTGAAACTTGCAAGCGAAAAGCAGACCGCGATGTGATCGTCATTGCATCCATTCGTGTGCAATTTGTAAGGGCGCGGTGACACAGACTTATTTCATTTAAAGGTGATAATCCCTTGTTCATCATGACGTCCTTTTTACTTCCGTGTCTCAACAGCGTGACGGAGATCGCGTGACGTGAGGGTTCTGCCTTCGTAGTGAGGGTTGTAAGTGGAGTGACGTCAGTTGCTAATTATTATTAATGGGGGGAGGGGGGGTGTCCATTTGGAGGACGTCACCTGCTCATGAATATTAATGAGGGGGGCTGGTCGATGTGGAGTGACGTCACGATCGTGAAGGACATTCCTGGGTGATTATAATAGGTATGATAAAGGTGTGTTTGGTTAGATCGCGTTATTATAAATGTGTCGCAACCGGAAGATGCTGGATGGAATTACCAGCGGAACGCCGTACTAAAATTCTAAATGTTGTGGATTCACTCTTCAAAGGGGCCGCCCATAAATGACGTCACGAGATTTTGAACGATTTTTTACCCCCCCCCTCGTCACACGGCGTCACAAAAAGTCAGACCCCCCTCAAATAGGACGTCACAAAGCTCTGCCCCCCACCCCCCCCCAATTAAAACATGCTTCACATCGCTTTAAACTGTTGTCATTGTAGTGCGTATTTAATGTGGCGCTGCCCTCTGATGTTGTAGGATAATTATTTTTTTTATAACAAAAAAGTCTATTTAATTAAGTAGAACGTGTTGTCTATATTTATTTAAAGTTGCGCATTTTGATGCGACGTCACATTTCTCAACCCCCCCCCCTCGTCACACATCGTCACAAATGTTTGATCCCCCCAGCTACGTGACGTAATTTATGGTCGGCCCCAAACACACCGGTGGGCTAAAGAAGTAACTTATTAGCGTTTTGTTAACGTGACACATTTTTTTACTGATTGGTAGTTTCGGGTGGTGGAGGGTTGCGACACATTTATGATAACGCGATCTAACCCAACTAACAACCTTTATTATGAGTGCTGACTCAACAACTTTGACACGTGGATCAGAAGCATGGACACAACGCTGAAAAGAAGCACAAAATTGAGTGCAGGGCTGCATGCTTGGGATGACGATGGCAGACAGAGGAGCACGTGGATCAAGGAACGAACGCAACTCAACGTTGGGCCCCTTTTAGGAAATGTGTTGAAATGAAACTCATCGCGCTGCCGTGCCCCTGAGCATATTTACACTGCCCAAAGCTTAGTATAGCGTGCACATTTAGATACGTATTGTGCGTATTAAACTGCATGGTGTTATGCATAATAGATATATTTAGATTGTTCCATTAGCGTGCACAATTATATTATTGCGTGCTCATTTCTAGAACGTGGTGTGGGTTTGTTTTGTCATGGAAATAAAACATACTGTAGTAATGATAACGTATGCCTAATTAGGAGCATTCGCAAGAAATGTTCATGTAATCGTATAATAAATACAATTATAATTGAACAAAAATGCGTAATTTATCCAGGAATGCCCCGATCGAGCACGAACATATTTTCAGGAGGGTCTTATATGGCGATTTTAGTCAATTCCTTGGAAGGAAATCACCGTTCTCGAGAGAAAACACAAATGCGAGCACGTGAAGAACCACGGACTCAAGACTCAACAGGTTTAAAAAAAATCACGTAACTCATTACTAATACAGGGGAATAAATGCAGCGAAAAGTGCAGGTGTGTGTGTTACCATGTGTGTGTGTGCTATGTTTCGTTCATAGTTTAGGCTGGCCTGTCTACGATCCATCCTGGGTTTAACCAGGCTGGATTGTGTGAGGAGCTCACAAATCTTTGAAAGATCTGGGCAAAGTCCCATCGGTGAGCTCCTCCGGCAGACAAGGCTGCGTTGGCTGGGTCATGTAGCCCGCATGCCCAGCCACCGCATGCCTAAACAGCTTTTGTTCGGCCGGATCGAGGGGGCTAAACGGGCGCGGCACGGGCTAGAGAAGAGATGGAGTGATGTGGTACAGGAGGACGTGGAGCTGAGTGGACTTGCCGATGACTGGTACCAGCGGTGTCAAGATCGGCCTCTGTGGAGGAGGCTCGTGAAGGACGCTACTGGGCAGTTGGAGGCGGTCGCCCTCCAACAACAACGGAGGGCGGAGGAGTGACGCTCACAACAACGAGCGGAGCGCCGGGTGACTAAAGCACAGCAAGTTGACACAGTCGGGGGCACAGGTGGTGCATCAGCCAGTCATCTCGGTCATCTCGGTCAGTCGACCCGTGGTACCTGCTGGGTCTGTCCCGTGACCTCCTGCCAGCGGGCGTTCGACACTTCACGTGGCCTCAAGGTGCACTTAGCCTGGCACAAGCGTCGTGGTGACGTCACCGCCACTTAGTGGCGAATGGCGGTTGTTGTTGTTGTGTGTGTGTTACCAGGTGTGTGTGTTAGCAGGTGTCTGTGTGTGTGGGAGCGATAGTGTAGCGGTTACGACGCTGCGCTACTGAGCCTGGCAACACGGGTTCTATTCCCGTTTACTGCCAATACCGGTGACGATCATCTGAACCGGTCCTGGGCCTCCCCTAGGTCGACTCAGCCTCAACTGAGTACCTGGTGCAGTGGTGTGTAAACATCGCCACTGGGGAGACAAAGGCGGTCGGGCGTGGTGCTGGCCCACCCACCCCTTCGTGTGCCGTGTCGGTCTTCATAGGCGCTCGCTAACAGCACTTTACCCAGCAGTCTGTGCAGACTATACGTGGGGGTTTTTGTCTTTGTTACCAGTGGATACTCGACATGTGCTGTACGGTGGTTGTGATGTTACTTCCCTCTTCGATAAATTATATCACGATGGGAGGGATGGGAGGGATGGGAGGGATGGGAGGGATGGGGGGGGTCGCGATTCGTTTCGAGAATTCATTTTTTCTTTTAATGATAGTGGTGTACACGAACGAATTGCACACAAAATTTACACGGGTGCCAAAACTCATAACATCTGTAACCACGATTTAAAGTCACGGAGAAGGGAAATAATAAAAATGATGATGATTGCTTGTGTTGCAATCGAAACGTCGTGAGAATTTTATTGTTTTATTTTTTATCGTATTATTTCCCTTTTCCGTGACTTTACCGAAATAACCAAGAATGTGAATATCTGCAAGCACATCGCAAGCATCTATTTTAACCGGTGGATAGATTCATTGGCTACACCACGAACAATAACACATGTCGGGTTTTCTGTACTTATCCATATGTAATGCGGGCGTAAACGACCTCCCGGAAGTGACGTCATGGGGGGAGGAGTTACGTCACGTGGGGGAGAGGGTAAGGATCTATAAGGGGGGTAACCGGAAGCAGTCGGGAGTGATCGGAGACTGGGAAAGTGTGAGGCCACGCAGGGCGAAGGGTGAGGAGAGAGTGGCAAGATCGCCACACACCCGAGCCACGAGGATCGGCACCGTCGGCCAACGGTGACCGACCCCCGGGCAGCAGGAGCAGCGAGGAGGCTGCAGAGAGCAGCGGGTCTGCAAGGGAGGAGTCGGGCAGCAGGGGTCTGCACGACGAGACAGCAGCGGGTCTGCTAGGAGGGAGTTGGGCTACGTGAGCGTCGGCAGCCTGGGGCTGCAGAGCAGAGAGTATAGGGGAGTGCCGTGAGGGAAAAGAGATCGAACCCAAATAAAGGACACAGGACAGAGAGAAGCGTCCGAGTCTTTTATTACACATATTCGGCGGTCCTCAGCTTTATACATTTTCGGAGCCCGTCACAATCATCCAACCCCTAAGGCCACGTCCGATGTCATCCGTGGCTGGGAATTAATCGTGGGTCCATTGTCAATGGTGCAGTGATCGGACCACTGCGTCGCTATTCCCTGCGCACATCGCTTTTAAATATTTAACCGAAAAAAATCCCCCCAAAGATGAGGAACGTCTCTTGTTCCTCTTGGGATGAAAACACATTTATCTATGCGCGCACAACTGCACACGCGCGCGCAAATATACGCATGCTATTTTTACGTAAATATTTTTTTGCATTGTGTACCCTTTATGCCTTGTACAGCTTTGTAGAAGTTGTATTGTTGTTTGGACAGTTGATAAAAAAAGAATGGATTGTAATTATAAAGCTCGTGCACTCATGTGTACACAGAAAAGCACGCACGTACACAGACATGAACGCACATTAATGCGCTCACAAAAAACGTGTACACACATTACAAAAAGCCCTGCAATAGCCGTTTAGACTGTTGTTAGTGAGCATCTATTAAGGCCGGAACTGTGCAGGAAGGGGGTGGTATGGCCCCCACTACGCTTGGCTGCCTTTGTCTCCCCTTTGGTTATATTTGCACACCACATCAGGAGCTTTTTTAAGGCTTAGTCGATCTAGTGGAGGCCCAGTGCTGGTTCACGTAATTGGCAGTGATGTCAGCTGTGGTCGGGACTCAAACATAGGTCGTCGGCTTCGTAGCGCAGTGCACAACAGAGACAAAGTTCCCCCGTATAGCCTTAACAGACTGTTGGGACAAGTGCTGTTCGCGAGCACCTATGAAGGACGGAACGGCACACGAGGGGGTGGGTGGCCAGCACAACGCCCGGTCGCCTTTGTCTCCCCAGTGACAATGCTTACACATATGGGTACACACGCACACACATACACAAGTGCGTGCAAGAGATGCATGGCCATCAGTAGTATTACTCTATCCATCACTCGCCTTCCCGCCCTCCCGTGTGTGCTGGCCTTGATGGCTGTCTGCGTCGATTTTTAATTAGAAATCGCCTGCACTGAGCCATTAGGAGATTAAACACGCGGCGAAGCCATGATACGATCCATCACGGCCTCCTGAGCACACCCGGGAGCCTCTTCCCACACCGATGCATCATTGTCCCCACAATGATGATACCGTTACCTCTAAACCGTCATAAGTAATTCGTCTCTGATTACTGATTACTCCCTGGTTTGAGATGTGATTGTATTTAATCCCATTTTTTTTCTCTCTCTCAAAATAATGTCATCTAATTGCCTTGAAGGAAATGTGTCCACCGTAAGAATGTGGAATTTCAATCACTTGGCCCAACGTTGGCCCAATGCTGGCCTCACGTTCCATGTTCCCTGGGTTGGCACTCACTCTTTGGAGTGGGAAATGCTTTCACTGTGATTGTATGGCATGCGTAGCGTTGTGTGTAAAGTAAGTCACTCACGATTAGAAGGTCATCAATTGATGACCTTCTGATGTTTTGGGTGAACTTTGCTTTTCATTCCTCAAGTGGCACTCATGTTAATCGTCCTCAAGGGTCAATCGTGGAAAGTCAAGAATGTTTTTTGTCATTTGGAGAGAAAAGAGGACCTGTCGGAAGAATTGGGAATTTAAGCCGCTGAGTTAAGGCCTCTTGTGGAAATGAGTGCTGCCCCATTATTCATTTGAGTCGAGAGATGCTTTGACTTTTTTGGACCGGAATTATTGAAAAATAAATAACAACCTAACAATCATTGAGATGATTTATGAGAATATCTAAAATTGTATTATTTAATTATAATTAACTTGCCTTTTGCCCGTCCAAGGACGGGTGTATTGCAGTAAATTTGAAACAAGCGAAAAGCAGACCACGACGTGATATTCATTGCATCAATTCGTGTGCAATTTGTAAGGGCGCGGTGACACAGACTTATTTAATTTAAAGGTTATAATCCCTTGTTCATCATGACGTTCTTTTTACTTCCGTGTCTCAACAGCGTTACAGAGATCGCGTGACATGAGGGTTCTGCCTTTGTAGTGAGGGTTGGAAGTTGACGCTGTGGAGGGGGGAGGAGGCGCTTCGCCACTCCCCCCCCCCCATGTGGAGTGATTATTATTAATGGGGGGGGGGGGGTGTCCATTTGGAAGACGTCACCTCTTCATGACTATTAATGTGGGGGGCTGTTCGATGTTGAGTGACGTCACCCGCTCATTAATATTAATGAGGGGGGGTCCATGTAGAGGACGTCACCTGTTCATGAGTATTAATGAGGGGGGCTGGCCGACGTGGAGTGACGTTACGCATGGGACACACAGACATTCTTGGCTCATTATAGGAGTAAATGGCATTTTTGTTGGCTCAGTTTTAAAAACTAAATGACACGTTTAATAATAAAAGTTGAATGGAAATGTATACCAAGAACCGATAACTTGTATAAAGTTAACTGATAACATTTCAGGATGCATTCTAACATATATATATATATATCTGGTTGTACAATAACACATTTTCAATCTCAGGGTAGAATCACATTTGTAATTTTTTATCTTTACTCCAGTGTTTTTATTTATCCAGCAGGGTCCCACTGGGATATTGACCAACTTTTCAGTGCGTTTTTTAACTGCAAACAATATTTGTAAAGTGATTGTCCTCTGATTACCGATTTCCTGAAAATAACAGCACTCTGCTATGATGTTTGGCTTTGTGTCACAATCCACTGCATATGAATATGCTGCCGCTATTTTCCATTAGCCAAATATTCCATCTTCATAATTTCCCCATTTGTAATACATGTTTTCATTATCTATAATTTACTTCAACTCCACGTACAATAATAATTATTCATTATAAGCCAGAACCTGGTAATGGTTATGAGATTGTAACCTAAAATTGAGTAATACAACAGCATCACCAATACATACCTTAGTTAATCTGATGAAAAGAAAATGTTACATTGAGTCCCTTAGACTCTAATTTACTAATTGCCATGACCATGCAATTCCGCGTATGATTTATTTGTGTTGGCCTATAGCTACCTCTAAAGCCATTTCATAACCCTGTATTAGATTGTTCCACCTAATCTGCTAATGGACTTCAGATTTGATTCGAGAGGTCAACATCTTTGAATCTGTTTCGGAAACCAATTAAAAATTTCACGATTTTATTTTTTTTAGCAAATCCCACCCATTATATTTATGACCAAGAATGAACCCCACGTGGCCGTTTGGAACGCTATTCCTTCCGATATTCGGAAGCCACTGAAGCTATGCACTCTCAAATCAATATTGAAAACTCATTTATTGAAAACAGTTTTTTGTGTTTAATTTGTTGTCCTTCCCCCGCACTTCCGATTAGCACGGTTAGCTACATATGGTGCGACCTAAGTTCAACATACATGGCCTGGTTCATAGCGCAGCACATTTGTTAAACGTCACCACTGCATCATTCTCCACCACGGATGAAGCACGCCAATGGAAGTGCCAGCTGTTACAGCTCAACGCGACAAAGCTCACACCAACGCAGCGGGTAATTGCTCTTTGAAATGAATTTATTAGGTTCTGGATATGATATTGTATATATATATACACACAATCATAGTATGTTACATGAACTTGCACAACATTTCCTTTATATACAATCGAAGACCCCCCCCCCCACCCCATTTAGCCTTATAGACTGTGGGGGCGAGTGCTGACAGCGAGCACATACTAAGGTCAACACGGCACGTGAAGGGGGGCAGTAAGACCAGTACCACACCTGGCCTCCTTTGTCTCCCTAGTGCTCTGATGTTGACCTCGCTGTACTAAGTACTAATTTTAGGCTGAGTCAACCACGAGGAGGCCTGGGTCAGGTTCAGATTCTAATTGCCACGGGCGGTATACCATGACAGGGAATCAAACCCTCGATGCCGGATCCATAATCACGACGCAGCGTTGCCAACAACCACGCTGCTTCTCCCAATATCATGATACAACATGTGCACGCCCTCGTCATACACATGTACACTTATCGTGAAATGAAACAGGTGCTGCTTCAGCAATTATATAATAGATTTTGCATAAGGCAAAGTAAAAATAATGTATTTTTTTTCTGTAGCTGAGAAGAAACGGAAACTTGAACATTTAAGATAGCTGTGTAATCTAGATTTGAAGTTTAGGGAAAGAGTCTTTTAAGTATAACAGGTGTAGGCAGAGTTAAAATGTATATATAAATAACGAACAATTCTGGGTTATGACTGATAGGGGTGAACAGTTGGAGTCCAGCATCTTCTCAACACAACAACCACCGCCACTGTTAATTGCTCAATCGTGTAGTGGCGCTACTCATTTTACACCCCCCAAAAAATGCACGATGATGATCGTGACAATGCTGAATGAAACACACGACAGCATATAACACTGCCTAAAATATTGCCAAACTACTGGCCATATATTAACAACAAAAAACAACTCTTGACACTTAGAAGAATATGTTTTAACTTGTGATAAAAACTGGTCATACATCCATGTTTTCTATTCGTCTCAGCAAGAGAAACTATATATATATCAGTTTTATGTTAACTGAATCAAATTGCTCTATGCATACTTATGATACTCCTATATGGCATGGGTGGACATCGGATAAGTAGTGTCAGTGGGCTGCTATTGAGGTCAATAACACAGCTGTCACATTTGACACGTAGGCTTTCGCAACCAACATTACGGTTCATAATGGATTCTTGGGTCAGATCGCATAAGTAAAATGCGTGTCGTGCACCCTCCTCCACCCGACACAGCCAATTAATATGAAGTCACGTGAACAAAACGTGCCAGGTAATTACTACTTCAGCACATCGGTGTGTTGTAGAGCAATCCACAAGCATGTTTTTACAAATTGGGGGCAGACGTTCCACTGGTAGTTACAACCAGCATCATCAGGCAGTTGACAGAGTTATGAAAATATCCTCCAGTCTTGGGCCTTAAATAGGACAGAACATGTACAATTTGGTAGTTTGTATCTACCAGATTTCTCTCCATCAGAAGCAGTAATGCATAGCCATGTTTGCTCACGTGACGTCTTTATTGTATCGCCTGTCTTGGGTAGACGAGGCTACATGATGCGTATTTTACTTTTCGTGATCTGACCAAAAAATACATTTCGAAGCGATCGGGTGTCGTCTCAGTACCGCTCTGGACACAGGTACGTGTTTGTGAGTCGACCGAGGATTGATTCATTGTCTTTTCTGGGTTCAAATGCAAAAAGCAGAGTCCAGGCCTGGTTCAGATGCTAATTGGCAATGATGTGCATGGCCACAAGTTGCAATGCTCCAAACACATTTTGAGAATGACACGTAATAAGTTCATACAGGCCCAATGTAATGTATCATTAAACATTGTCTTCCCTCACTTATCTTCGTGAATTATTAATGCCTGTTCCAAGAGAATTTTGCCTAGCCTCAGGCAATGGTTGTTGAGAATCTGTGGCCCAAGTCTCACGTGTAGATTTGCATTGCGTCACAACACCGAAGTTCTCGGAGAGATCCCACAAGTTGCAAAACGGAAGAACCCTGAAATGCTGCAGACGTAGTGCAGACCTACTGGCTGTACTGTCTGCTACTGGCATTTTGTTACCTTGCAGGTAGGTCTCTGATGCAATGGCTCAATCTCTTAATGATCCGCCAAGCACATTTTCCGATCGACTGAAATTACAGGCGTGTGCCACTCCATAACGTTAATTGAAAATTAGCGAACTGAAACTGGACTAACATTTGTTTGGACATATTAGCGTTCTAATAATCAAAACGTTGCGACTGCCCCTTCACACTGCGTGTATCTTTTTAAATATATAAGCAGTCTTAATAAAAAAAAGTATTTGCAATTAAATATAATTTGTATATTTTAGAGGGATAAACAGTGATAGTAATTGCATCAATCAGATATTAAGAGGTCAGTGTAATATGCCCAATTGAATTGGCCTTAGTTTTACAATGAAATGGGGTTGTATCTTTCAAGCAATACCCTTTAACATCTGCACACAATTAGCCTCGTTTTCCAGGGTAAACTGATACCAATTTGCATACTTAAATTATATAACTCTTTATGTGATCAAAACGAGAGCCCATGGGGACAATTGACGTTCTTCGTGGAAGTAAAGCTGACCTATTAAAAACGTAGTCTCCCTCGTATCACTGATAATAATGGAAACAGCATGTCGCTTAGCGGAATGTTTCGTGGCAAATTACGAACATTTACAAACCACAGCTCCTCTTTGGATATGTTTACATTTTATGGCATAATATATACTGTATACTATACACAGACATGAAGCGTTTTTTTTAGCTGCTTCAGCAAATTAAAAGTTTGAAAAGGAATGTAGTGGATTACTAAATGGGGAAAAAAAAACATTTAATCTACTGGCCTGTAGGTTTTCCATTTCAGTGAATCCAAGAAGGATGAATATTTCCCGCACCTCCGATTAGCGCAGTGCCAAAGTTTACCATACATGCAAACCAAAACGGAGGTGGTTCATCTTCACTGAATCTCTTCACCAGGGTTTTTGCCAAATTCATGATCTACACTTTGCTTTTCAACATCTGTTTTTATCTTCCAGCGATTAATGAAAATATTTGATGCTTTTAATTTGTGGTTGTGTGCATATCACACCCTCTCTCCTTGATATTTTATATTTATACATCACATTTTACAACAGTTTTTAAAGCACTTACAAATGCTTGCAGCAGACGTATACCATCTTTACACAAGCTTTGGAAGAGCCATGCCTTGCCGAAGACAGAGAGTATTATATATGTATAATAGCCCAAAGAGATATTATGATAAAAGCCAAAACGTTATTACAGTACAGCTCCTCTTACTCGTGGTGAAACGGGGACCAGGGTCGCAGGTCCACTGGGTTATCTGTGAATTTACGCCTTTTATCCATGATAAAAAAATATGTGCGGAAGATAACAGGAATAGGGCATTGGGTATAATAGCAGGTTTCCCCGGGACCCGACACATTCTGTGGGTAATAGGAACCACAAGTAACAGACTCATGGACAAGAAGAAGTTCTACGGTGTCCTGAAACCTTCAGCTTTGGACACTGGAAATGTCACCGACTTCCTGGTCTGTGTTCACCAACAGTTTGAATTGCGAAGCAGCCAATTAAGTGGAACAAGACCCAAGATGGAATGCAGCAGCGGCTTTTGGCTGGCCATCCGACAAAGACGTTTCACTGCATCGCGCGCTTTCGGATGTGCTTCTGCAGCCGTCTGGAACGCTCTTCCTTCCGATATTAGGAAGCCACCAGAGCTATGCGTTTTTAAATCAAGATTGAAAACAAATTTTTTTAAGACTGCTTTTCGTGTTTAGTTTGTTGTCCTCCCCCCGCACCTCTGATGAGCACGGTTGGCCACGTACGGTGCGAGAAAAGTTCAACATACATAAAGGTTAGGGTTGCAAGCAAAACACGTAATGAAAAAAATAATAATAAAAAAGAATAAAAAGTTATTGTTACACAGAACTTGATACCATTTGTCTATACATACAATATAGATGCAACAGAACGATGTTTGGAGTCACTCCAAAAGATCCTATCTAACCCAACATGAGATGGTGTTCCTCCGTGCTCTGTAAAGAGTGCTTCTCCACGTGTCAATCATGCTGCTATTTGCGTCGATAAAACATCCTTCTCAGCTAGGGCCAGGCCGAGTACCGTAACTAAAACACATCAAACGTGATGGATGATTTTGCTTATTAGCAGGCACAAAATTTAAATTGTGCCCAATTTTAATCAGATAGCCCTAATTAATTGACATATTTGCCCAGGTGATGATTTAATTGGCTCCTTTAGGTGGTGGAGTGTTAAAGTTAAACATTTGTAATTATACCTACACCGTCGCACCCAAAATTAACTCATTTTGAATCATATATGTAGAGACAGCCTACGTATACAATTAAGATAACTATCGCTTAATAGAAAAATAATCAAACTTGATTTGAAGCTTTCGTGACAGCAGGAATAACTCTTTGGTTCTTTCGGTAAATTATTATTTAATTTATTTTCTTTCTACGTGACTTTACCGAAAGAACCAAAGAGAAAAAGAATCCTAGATAATTTTACAATGCAGTTTACATTAAATAAAGAGATCACATTAATGACGATGGGTTTTAATGTGTAAGTTGCATATTTCTCAAGATTAACGTTTTCTAATCGCAAGATAATGACTGGTCAATGTGCAATCCTCGTAATGTGAATGAGTATTTGTGTTGTCTTGCGATGACTTGTGTTTAATTTTTTAGCATTAGCTCAGTGGGCTTTCTCCTGAAGGGTGATATAATAAAGGGTGAGAACCCCTTGATTTTATAACCTGTATCAAATGAACTAAACTAAGTGTAACAGCAAACATTAAACGGGGAAGTATTGCTGTGCTTCTCGGAACATGATCGGGCAACTCATGTAATTGACCCAGCTCCAAAACCTGCAATCATGTGCCATCGCATAATAGACTCTAGATTAATTGCATTCATTAACAGGGAATGGCCACGTTGTTCTGGGCAACTGGGTGCATGCACCATTGTCAATATCACAAATCCTGACTCATGAATTGGCTGCGAATAACGGGGGGGGGGGGGGGGGGGAGGAGGGGTGTGAGAGCTGGAGGGGTGGGGGAACTGGAGTGGTCAGTGCCATCGCGTGGCTGGCATTTGGCCCTGATGCAAGGAATGAAATGGGCCCCCTGTTCAATTTCCCTCTTTGTTGCCCGGTTCCTGGACCCCGATGCAGTTGCACCATCTGCACACTGGAAAGTTACACAAACCCCACTGTTTTTGGGGAGATGGATGAGAATGCAGCAATGATGCATTTCCATGACTAAACGAAACGATATCTTTATTTTATTTTACAGGCCTACTGAGCTACATTGCTCTTTTTCAGAAGCGACCTGACTATGACAGTTGAAAGCTGAACAAAGTGGCTTATCATGTGGAAATTTATAGCAGCCAAATACTCTCAATGTGAAGGGAAAAACCGGAGGACCCGGAAAAATATCCACGCGACCACGGGGAGAACATGCAAACTCCAAATTTACAGGCGTCAGTCGGGATCGAACCCACGACCTTCTGTATTACCAGGTGAGCTAGTTAGCATCTCCTAGCCACCGTGGCGACTAAGTTGTCATGGGGTCAGATCTGTGCCAGGCTGGAGCAGCCTAGTGCCCACTTATTTTCACAAGTTGGTAAGCAATGCCCATGACATCTTGACAGGCCGGCCCCAGGCAACAGGACTGTTCTAAGAAACGGTCACAATGGAACGAGTCAATCAGACCTGTCACGCACGGCGGAAGCACAGATTATGTTTTATTTTCACGCAATTTGAGGATGGCTACTTTTTGACATTCAAGAATAATTTCTTGTTGGTCTATTTCCCCCCCCCCCATCTCATTCGTATGGTAACTCATTTACAAATAATTCGCTTCAATAAGTGATACATTGGATGGACTTATTCTGAGCCCAACGTGTCCATTTTAGTTGATGCATCATGACGTACATCGTACGTAGTCATTCCCTTCCCCTTCTCTTCACCTCTCCTCATCCCTGTCTATAATCTCACGCCACCACTTGCCAATCTCACACCAACCATTAGTCACTCATGTTTGCGATCTGCAAATTGTGATTTTTGTGTCAACTATGTTGGTTTATCGACAGGACAAGTAAAATTAAAATTTACGTTAAAAAAAACAATCGCAAACCCTCTTATATTAAAATGTGTAAAAAAAAATAGCATCACGTTTGCATACTTTGCAAATTATCATCTTCTCCCACCGTAGCCTGGATTTCTACCGAGTGTAGATGCATCCCCCCTGGCTCAGACTCTTGTGGGTCATCAGGGGTAAGTGGGCGAGGGTGCAGATATATCAGGACGGGCGAAACAAAACTGAACTAAAGAAACAAGCCTCAGCCTCACCTCGATCCAATTTTACCACGATCGTGACTGGTGGTGGCAACGTGGAGTCAAGGGATGACCATGTAAGACGGGCCTGTAGCCATGGGTTAGACCCCAGGCGACGTTGAATAGAGTATAGTGCCCCAACTAAATATACCAGATTGAAGAGGGTCACAGTGCTGGTCAGAATATGTTGGCGTCCTGCGTAAGTAGAGCACTCACCTGCACTATTTTAGCCAGCTACGGGGCTGGTGCAAGGAGTGGGGGTAAAGGAAGCGTGTGTACAGACACGGGTATAGCGTGGGGCATAGGCTTGGGTGGGTTTCGGCATGCGTTCCAGTATATCAGTCCACCGCACATCTACATTTTAAAACCGCTTTAAAGAAATTAGTATGGACGATTTTGAAATTATGGGGTCAATTTCCCAAGAGGGCCTGTTTAATAAAGGGCACAGTTACTCGTCCCATGTTGGCACGCCCGTGGGCCAAAAAAACACGTCCTACGGTTGATATCGCGTGTGACTGAACGAAGCGCCGTGAAACCAAGAGTCCACCGCAATGCGACGTTTTGACTTTGATCACAACTGCCTCTGCTGCCTGTTAGTATTATTCTTATTCTCGTTTGTCATCTTCCACCATCCCCCCCAAGGGCCTCGTCTCGGTGCTGAACTTCGCCGCTCGCTAAGGGCTCCTCTTGGTGGCCACACCGAAACCAAAAGAGTCGTCGTTTTCGGGCCACGCCTGGTACGGGGAGGGCAGCGTGCGCGTTTGCGCTTGTCCGGTCAGGTGGACCTCGGTGTCCACCAGGCGACGGGGTGGGGACAGCCCCTCGCCTCCTTCCGGCTGTCTCGCCTGCTGCTGCTGCTCCTCCATGGCAAAGCTGTCGTAAGCCTCCTTGCACGAGTCCTCGGGCAGCAGCGCCCGGCGCTCGGTGAAGGAGGCGGACGGGCGCAGCGCGCACACGTGGCGCAGCAGCAGGAGCATCGGCGCGTAGAGGACATTGGTGAGACCCATGCCCAGGCTGAGCTGCACGAAGCCCATGGTGTGGACGATCTGCCCGGCCACGATGGGGCCCATGGCGTAGGCGAGCGAGTAGGAGATGTCCGCGATGGCGTACACGCTGCCGTACACGGACGCGTAGCGCACGTCGACGAGGAAGGCGAGGAGGGGCAGCAGCGCCGTGTCGACGAGCGCGATGCCGAAGCAGATGCCGCAGAGCGGGGCGATGAGCTCCTCGAAGGTCCGGCACGCGGGCACCAGGCACGAGCTGGAGCCGATGATCACGAGCCCCAGGCCGCCGTAAAACCACTGCAGCTGCGGGTACTTGGCGGCCAGCTTCACCGTGATGTAGACGCCGAGCACGTGCGGGAAGAAGGCGGGCAGCCACGTCATGCCGCGCTGCCACTCGTTGGCGCCCATGGTCTTCTTCATCCACGACGCGATGGTGGGCTCCAGGAACGCCAGCGGGATGTTGGCCATGGTGAGCGCGCCCGCCACCACCACGATGTAGGGGTCCATCATGAGGCGGTAGATCGGCGTGCCCTGCGGCAGGTTCTCACGCGAGCGGCTCGAGAAGGGCTTCGCCACCACCATGAGCAGGAGGCCGTCGAAGAGCGACACGCAGGCGAGCACGATGAAGGGCACCCGCTTGCCCACGAACTCGTACAGGGTGCCGCCGAAGGGAGGTGCCACGAGACTGCCGAACGAGATGAAGGCGAGCGCGATGCCCAGCGCGCGGCTGCGCGCCGCCTCCTCCGTGAAGCGGTCCGCGATCATGGCGATGCCCGCCGTGTCGGCGAACGCGGACCCCAGGCCCTGCAGGGAGCGCGCCGCGAACAGCGTCGCGTAGCTGTCGCCGAAGGCGAACACGGCCGTGGAGAGGAAGATGATGGAGAGGCCGATGAGCAGCGGGAGGTCGTAGCCGACGCGGTCGATGAACGTGCCCGTCAGGGGGTTCACCAGCAGCTGCACGATGGCCTTGGAGGCGAAGAGGATACCGATGCGGATGTCCTCGTCGGCGTCGTCGTCGGCGACGTGCGCGGTGGCGGCCACGGTGGCGGCCAAGGCGGCCGCGGTGGTTGCCGTGCCACCGGTGAAGTTGTAGACACCGCCCTCGCCCTCCTCCTCGGAGTAGGCGGCGACGGCGGTCGTGACCTCGTGGCGGTGCTGGCTCCGATGGGCCCTCTGCTCCTGCGCAAGCGCCGCCCTCTCCGTGTCCCGGTGGATGGCCTCGACGTAGTCGGGGATGATGGGCACGATCACCATGTAGAGCATATTGTCGAGCAGCAGGGCCACGCACACGATGAAGAGCACGAGGCCGCGCTGTCGCCGAGGATCCTGCATCCCACCCATGCCCCGGTTCGCCGTGTCCCGGACCCACGTGGCCACTCGCCACGCCATGCCCTTGTCGCTTTAGAGCCCCTTTGGCAAGCTGCCTCGCTCGGTCGACGGCGCCTTCGCTCAAGAGTTACGATTGGAAGCGATGCCACGTCTTTGTACTTCTGTCGAAGTTATGGCGACTCAGTCCCGGTTTGGTGGAAATGTTGCGACCGCTTAAGGGACATCCGATTGCGACGTTTCGGTGTGTAGCCTCCAGAACTGCTAATTGCACTTGCACTCCCTAAATTGTATATTCTGTTTTAAAAGTTACTCTTTTAGAGGCTAGTGAAATAAATCACCTGGCAAAAGTGTATTCGCTTTTTCTTTTGTTCAAAGAAACATTGTCGAGAATGAAATAAGACTGTGCACAAGTTGATTTTGACGTAAGGCGGACATGAAGTTTGCGGAAATACTTTGCGCGCGCGCGTGTCTGTGTGCGGGTTTTTTTTTTTCCAGCCAGCCGACTTTATTTCGCCTTTGGTCTCTCTGTCTCTCGTCTCTCGTCTCGTCCACCCCGCAACGTGGAAGGGTGGGTGAGGGTGAGTGGGTGTCCCGCGAAGGCGGTGGGTATAGTCTCGCGACTGAAAAGGGGGAAGAGAGAAGAGAGGGGAGAGGAGGAGGAGGAAGAAGAGACAAGAGAGACCTTATTTGTTTGTCTACATTTTGCTCTCCCGCACAATCATAAACACACCATTACAATATTTAGCATTTACTTTATTGGGGATTTTTTGTTCGTAAAAAAAATCACCAATGATAATCCAATTCGGATAACTTGGCCATGAACGAAATTTCCATTCAGAACTCTCACAGTGAGCGTTAGAGTTATCACATTATGTCAGGGGACGGCCCCAGAAGATGAAATTACAGAACTACTTCTGAAGCCACTTCAGTGGGCCTCCAATCCAAATCTGGACGGTGTTCCTTTCATGCGTTGTAAAGGGTGACATTTCACCAAAAATTTGGATCCTCAGAAGAAGCCACATTTTGTAATTAAAACAAATGTAGGATGGTGGAATATTTATGCAGTCATTGGTGACCAGGCTGAGATAATTAATTCATTATATATGATCACGCAATTTAATCACAGATGTGCCGAAACAAGCATTCTAATTTGATCATATCAGCCGTGTTGGCTCGCTCTGATGTGGGCATCAGCCTCAACTCATCTGGCCGCCTATACAGTGTTTAATTCGAATGTTAAGTCGGCTGGAAGAAAACTAACTTTCCTATCAACGTTATGTGCTATTTTATTGACGTGTCGATACAAAATAATGCTTCCTAAAAGCAGCTATTATCGTATTATATGAAGGTATTCATCGAAAAACTTGTAATTTCTGACAACGTTATACAAACAACAGGTGAACATGATATAAGGGAACTTACCTGCCATTGAGTCCGCAGAATTACTTTTGAGTCTTCATTCTATTTTACTTTTTCACCACAAGCGCGAGAGGATAATCCTGATGCGTGGTGCAGATGAATGATCATAAACATCTATCGTCTGTAACATATACTACATCATTCACGAGTGAAAGTATCTCCCCGAATAATGAGATGCTGCTCATCTCTGTTGGTGGCAGATGCAAACACGATAATAAATTCAGTCTTGCTGACCCACCCATGATGGATATTGTGAAAAGAGCTTCATAGCTCATCGGATTCCTACTGCAGTCTATATAAAGATTCATATTCTGTATTTTAAATTCGAGATGCCAGAACCAAAAGTAAATGGAAACCATAATGAGTAAGGTGCCGAGGAAGAACAATAGACAACACGTTGGCGAAGCACAGCAAATATCCAGCGGTTATCGCAGTGTAAGCACATTTGCGCCACTGAAATTCAACACATTTGGGAGCAATTGGAAAAGGTATAATTGGTAAACACTTATCCAAAGTCTAAAGCGAGTCTCAATTTAAAGTAAGAAGTCCAGTTATCGAATACTGGTTCTATTGTCACAACCTTTGGCACATTGTCGCAAATCATATACGTACACTACACATTTACATCAGAGGCCAGAAAGAAAAAAATAACATTCACTTATTGTAGATTTGACGTCCTTAGATGCAAATCTTAAATTATTTTTAAAATCAGATTTACATTTTACGCAACTTCAAAAATGACAGATATATACCAACAAACATCATGGAGGGTGATTATCATACTGTCAAATAGATAACTTAATGTTGCTCCATGAAGCTTGGGTCAAAACCAAGGAGCCCAGATAACTGGCCAAGTGTTCTCTCAGATTAATTCTGTGTCGTTACCACTTTCTGCAAATTTCACAAAGTCTTAAGTCCATAATAGCTCATTGTAAACTGCACCTACAACCAACGGTCTCTCCAATTGAGTGCACACTGTCATTTATAATCCCCTTTGGACCCATGCAATTAAATCTCAACATCAATTCCTGGCTGTGGAACACTGAAATACAACGTTAAAATAAGACAACAATAGGAATGACTGAGAAAGGTTTTCACTTTTTTTCTGGCAACAAAACAGGTGTTGAGATGTTAAAACATCAAACTGAAACCTTTTACAAGGAATCATGTCTGCATTAACTACAATACATGTGGTCAGAATGCAAACAAAAAACGTACTCTGATAATATATGCATTGTCTTTGAAACTGATTGGTCTACACCAGAGAGAGCTTTCTTTTGAGCCTAGTCCCAAATGGTGTTAGACCAGAGGACGCCAAAAGGCGAACAGCACAAAGACAATGCCACTATCAGAGTAATGAGGGCTCGGGGTGAGCAACTACATCATGGGACCTCTTTTGCCAGTACCAAAATATGATAATAGGTTTCCCCCTTTTTTCAGTTTGGTGTTTTAACATCTCAACACCTATATTCTTGGTTCTTTCGGTAATACAAATAAACAATTAAATTCTCACGACGTTTCGTAACGTCGTGAGAATGTAATTGTTGTATTTTTATTATTATTTTATTATTTACCTTTTACGTGACTTTACCGAAAGAACCAAGAATATGAATCCCTGCAGTCACGAAAGCTTTCAATCAAAATCTCAACACCTGTTTAGTTGCCAAAAAAAGGGGAAAACCTAGTCTCATATTTTGGTACTGGCAAAGGAGGTCCCATGATGAATGAGAATTACTTTAAAAAAATAGTTGTACCGACATATCTATTTCACAATTCCCCCCCCCCCCATATCCAAACAAGCATTGGGCGGCGATAATCTATATTGACCGATACGAGACAATGATGAGAATATGTATTGCCATCGCGCCTTGATATGTACCGCATTGGAGGCGTAGGATTAATAGTAAATCATTTATGATGATCCTACTGTAGGACTGGTAACCAGATTGAACAACCATCATTCGTTTTGACCGTAACTAAGTTAAGATCTGAGTTGTCCCCTGTATCGGGTTCAAGCTTGCATCTCGAATTTTCACCACTGACTCAAGGCTGTCTATACTCTTAGGTTTTTTCGGTAAAGTCACGTAGGTAAAAAATAAAATAAAAAGTTACTAATAAAATAATTAATCATTTTATTTTATTTCTATTATTACTTTTAGTAATTTTTTATTTTATTTTTTACCTACGTGACTTTACCGAAAAAACGTAAGGGTATGAATCCTTGCAGTCACGAAAGCTTAAAATATAGACTCAAAGCTGTCTATCGGAGATGAGCACTATGTATGCTTATTTAGGAACCGCTTTGACTTCAAAAAGTTATTTGGGGCGAGGCTGAGACAATCAAACGTATTACAACATACGAAAAGCTGACTTAACCTTGGGTAACATCCTAGATTTCCAACCCAGGATCTCAATGGCTTAGCACAGTTCTAAGCTACACAATTGATTTTGAGCAATTCTTCACGTACATGTGTATGGTGATGCATTGACGATGCTGATGATGATGATGACGATGATGACGACAGTTACGCAGTGGGCCTGTTACATGATATCTTGCATCTCTGCCAGCATCAGTGACAGCCCACCCCCCCACTCAGGATCTGCGGGATTAATGCTGCTTTCCACCTACACTCCAAAAATGTTGCGTGTTTGCAATGCTTAGCGAAGCAAGCGTTGCGACAGATAGCCGAGGCACAGGCGTTCAAATGTGATGGTGTTGCACATTGCACAGTTGCTGTTGCAACCTCAATCATATATTATGTACGTATGTTGAAATGTACGTTGAACTTCTTTCGCACCGTACGTAGCCAACCGTGCTCATCGGAGGTGCGGGGGAACGATAGTGACGGAATGGAAACCAAGGAATGGAACGCGTCTGAAAGGACATCCACTCAGGAGATGGAACGATGACGTAAGCGCATGTGCGAGTGCTGGGTGGCTTGTACAATCACGGAACCATACAACATCCATTGTGACGGCTTGAGGAAGCCTTTATCCAGCAGTGGATTTGCCACAGCTGATGGTGATAATGAAGCAAGTTTAGAAATGTTTTTCTTTTCTCAAAAAACGTTCATCTAAAATCAATGCAGTGATATTTATATCATTTCATCGGGCTAAACAATTTACCCCTCTTTGTAGAGCGGCTTCACGCTGGGCCCCCATTACTCTGCTAGATGGCCCCCGGCCGTGACGCCAGGACCCTGCCAGTGACACCTGTATGACATTTAAATATAAATAGACGGACCTATGCTACAAGGAAATTCGCTTTTTTTTTACAGACGCTACGCAGCATTGTGATAAATCGTAAGTTAAACTCTAATTGTCTCTGCCCAAACGGGCGTGGAGCGATGCTCATCTCTACTGGCAGCTCTGAGCAAGTGCAGGGAATCCCACGTGTATGCGGCTGGGAGGATGAGACTAAGATGTGGTAATATCCCTCGAAAGCCAGACCAATTGGGGAGCAGAGGATTGCCGATGATGGGCTATGCATATTGTAAATTATTAACCAGTAACCACATTTACATCTCAGACCTGGAATTGAATTAAGACCTAATAATACGTAACTAATTATTTACAATTTAATATTTACAATGTAATTATGGTTCAAAAGCTATCCACTGTAATTCAAATCACTTCTCATTACCATGATATCTAGGTTGATTCTGACGCCAAAAACAATGGGGCTTGAAGAATGTATTAAAAAAAAAATTTCGTGGATGAACGTGGCATCCAGGTGCATTGGTTCACCATATTCTATACAACATATACGTGTACACGTGTTGTCTTTAGAATTGCTCGTACACGTACAAAAGCCATCACTTTATACGCGAAGTGACAATTAGCAAGTGAACAGTGTGTTTTAGGGTTGTTAAATACTTACGTATATATTTTGGTAGCCTTTCTGGCTTACCCAGAATTCCCGCTTAATTAAGTCCAGCTTGGAGAGGTGAGACTGTGTTTATGAGGTCATGGGGTTACATATTTTTCTGGGTCCCCTGCCTAGTGACTGTGGCGCCCCACGTGAGAGTCGGGATAGGGTCCCTGACTCGCAGGGCCCTCCCGAGCAGGGGCCATCTGCTGCAGCCACTTATCCAAGAGGTGGAAATTCCACATTAACAATTGCAACGGCGAGTATCTCTAAAATAAGACACGGGCCATTGATGTCCCAGAGAGCGCGTACTCATCGTATCAACCGCCGAAGGAATACTAAGCGAGTAAACTCCCCACGCGGGATTCGAACCGAATCAACTGCTCCGATTAAAGTACCAACGCTGTTGGATTTAAATACAGGCCAATTTGAATAGAGCCAGCAATAATCTAATACCTTCTCCTTAAGAATGGAAAAATGCAACTTCCCAGATGTAATTCAGCTATTTCGTTCTACGCCAGGGAATAGCTCTTGTGTTAATGAAAGGACTAAACAAGAGAAGATGTTCGTTTAGACTTTTCTCTCCAAAGCAATATATGCACATTGAGTTTGGCATTCATTTGGGAAAGTTAACGCGTAGCAGCGAGATCTTAAAGGTTGTGAAAGTAAAATATTGTCCTTATATGGATTTGTGTTTACAAGGCACTTATTATTTTGTGATTGTGTTGCAAAAATGCGATCGAGTCTATTGATATGAATATTCCAAAGGTAGCTGAGTCGCCTGGTCTATGTGCTCAACACCGAGCAAAATTTTCAAATATCATTATGTTCCAGCATAACATTTCTAGTAATGTTTAAACAAAGAATATTGTATCCATTCTCAAACGAGCGATGGGTGCGCTGCTCCGTTGTTGGCCAGAACCAAAGGTGCAAATTCCACATTCCAGTGACGGGGACCTTGGGCTGATGCGAGCCCTGGCAGGGAGTACAACTCGCATTTTTTCCGATTGTGAGTCGAGGGCCTTTAATATAAACATGCGTTCAGATTATGTAGATAATTATGCCGATATACATTTCCACATGGTATGCTACTTCGTTGAACTCTCAATTGTGGTTAGGTCGCTTCTGAAAAAGAAGCTAATAGCTCAAATTTAGATTTAAAGCTTTCGTGACTGCAGGGATTCATCTTCTTGGTTCTTTCGGTAAAGGCACGTAGAAGGGAAATAATAAAATAATAAAAATGAAACATACTAAAATACAATTCTCACGACGTTTCGGCCACAACGCAAGCAGCTTGCGCAAGCTGCTTGCGTTGTGGCCGAAACGTCGTTGTGGCCGAAACGTCGTGAGAATTGTATTTTATTATGTTTTATTTTTATTATTTTATTATTTCCATTCTACGTGACTTTACCGAAAGAACCAAGAAGAATCTAATAGCTCATTGGGCTGTATCTGGTAAGATAAAAAATATATAGTTCCGTTTTATAATTATATATTTGTTTAACTATTTTTAAAAGCGATTTGCTTACCTTTCCTATACTTCGCACTCCTATCGCGTTTTTGTATTGTTTGGTGTAACGTTCTGAAAAAGAGCTTCACAGCTCATCGGATATCTATAAAAAAAATTCAGATTCTGAATAACACAGCGCATTGAGACTCACGCGCTACCCAGCAGTGAAACACGAGAGCACGTCTTCCTGTGTAACTACACCCACCCAGGTCTCCTTCGCAATAGATAATGAATACTAATGGGCTCTCACATGGTTAAATTAAACAGATGCTGGGCGGTTGAATGGTGCAATAATTACGGCACTAAGTTTGATAGTGGTCCTACTTTATATAAAATGACCTCGGCCATAGCAATGTAGAATTGGTTCAGGGCTTCCAGTAGCGATACGCATCTTCCCATGCACATTTGAGCAGAGCATCACGTTGTTGTTTTGGAATGCATTGTTATGTAATTCTGAAATTGACAATGTTAATCTCAATAGACTTGCACGCGAATGCTAAAATATACACGTTATATTTATTAATCTCACAGCTCTCTTTGTTAATCCACTGCTGGAGGAAGGCCTCCCCTCCACTGGCAAGTGTGGATTGGTGGTGGGTGGGTAACAGGACCAGTTCAGATATCACTGGCCATTGACATTCGATTTTGCACTAACCGGGCAGCGGTCCCCAACCTCTTTGGCACCAGGGACCGGTTTCGTGGAAGATAATTTTTTCACGGACCGAGGTGGGGGGGGGGGTCATCATTGGGTCTTTCCTCCTTTTCAAAGAAGCTCTCCAGCGACGTTTGTTTTCTACTCATTGTGGCTACTAGGGGCTAGAGCTTGTGGGCTCACCAACACTGTGACTGAGACAAGTGCGCGGTGCGGGAAAGATGCGCGGACGGAAGTGGTGAATAATAAAATAATGGGGGCGGGCCACGCACGGACTCACCGCCCTCACCTCCTGCTGCTGTGCGGCCCGGTTCCTAACAGGCCGCGGACCGGTACCGGTCCGCGGCCTGTTGGGGTCCCCTGCACTAACGGATGTGCCACCACTCCATCCTGATAGCATAATTTTCTTTGATCATTTTACAGCCCTTTGTGAATTCACTTTCGGTCACGGGAGATGTTTGGCTTTTCCTACCAAGCTGACCAGTGTGGACTGGTGACGTGGGAGGTGAAACAAAATACTCGTCCAGATATTGTCATGCCACTGGAGGCCAAGTGTCAAAACGCCTCCCCAGTAACATTCAATAACAACCCATACAAACCTGACACTTCACATATTTGTAAATTTCGTCTGCGTGATGCAGCATACTGACTTTCGGCGACTGCAACTTTGTTGTCTTGTATAATATTCTGTAATCACACATGTGAGTTATCGTTACCAACTGTTACAAGCTCTTCCCCTATCCTTAGCCGCACACCACAAGTCAGTAATCAGTTTGTGGCAATCAGAACTCTGCAGGTGGTAGATGGAACAGGATACACAGCTGCAAGGGTAATTGCAGGAACTGGAGGAAAACTATTGGTCAGTGTATGTGATGCCTCATGTTCCGCAAGCCACACGGTCCAGCCAACCTGTCTCCTTTCCTGTACATTTAATTAAATGCTTCTCTGCGGCATATTTCCATTAAATAAACATCGCCAGTGTCCAAGGTTACGTAGAATATCGCAACTCTACGTCGCTTCCATTGTTTTGGCACGGCTCACAGCTATTACATCATCGACACCTGCCTGTCAAAGTCTGCCCACATAGCATCGTATCGTCTGGATTTGGGTCTTCACGTTGGTTGCTGACTCCTGGGTGGTCTCGATAGCCTGTATCGGTAACCTGTTCTACCAATTACAACCATCTCCCAGCTGCGTCTCCACAGCATCCTCTTCATGTTCTATTATGCACCTCCAACATACGAATCCTCACCCACCATGACATTGCTGGCATCTTCAAAGGCTAGAGGTTTCTTTCTTTTCCTGATTTGTCCAAGTCCAGCTCTCCGGCTGTTGCTTCTAATCCCACACTTCAAAGACCCACCCCTTAACGCAACAGTTGACATTTACCTGTTGAAATTGTTTTATGTAGTCAACCAACAACCCACTCTGCTTATGCAATGTCCCTTAACCTCCTCCTCGCACCTCCGATTGGCGCGGTTGGCTATGTACGGTGCGAAAGAAGTTCAACGTACATCCTTCCTCAATTAACCAAGTAGGTACTCCCTCTGCTGTCGCCTGTGCTGAGGGCGCAGAGCCTCACAATCGTAACGACCGGCGTGAGCTGTGTTTTTTGTAAAGCTCATCCGGGCACCACTTCAGTTGAGGCTTCCAGCTGTACAACAGCGGCAATTGTGAACGCACGGAGCACTTTGCAGCGCTAACGGGAGCACGAGGAGCGAGAGGCAACGCATTGTCTACGCGCGAGAAATAGCATCTCTCCTTTCGCCTCATTGAGCCGTCAGAGGGCGATTTACACTGTTTCATTTAAAACCACAACACCCTCAAAGTAATTGTCATGAAACTAACCGCACTGCTCACCGCTCGTCGTCTGTTTACATGCGAGCTACAATCGCCACCCTATATCTGTTTAGTTGCCCTGCACATGAATTGTAATTTCATTCTGATTCGTCAAAACATGATCTGCCCGAGACGACTTGTTTTGCAGGGATTTTTTTGGGATCAAATAACGTCCATTTGTGTATTGTGCAATATTGAACATTTATCGTGCTATAATGTTAAGCACTTTGGACTTGCAATCTTGATGTCACCGGTTAAAAATCCCAGGATGGAAGTTGAAACAACGTGAACGTTTTTCTAAATCCGTACCACCTCTGTCCACCCAGCAGCTACAAGTGGACTGCACCACAGTTGATTGCTACGTCGTGTGTGGTGGGGTAAGACATCTGACCAGCATAGAAGGCAAACATATATTCTCTAGAGCTTCCTCTCTCGTGGAGTGGGGGGACATTTCACCACCGGTTGCCAATAAAGGTCCCCTATCAGCCTTCTATCATTAGTCAAAAATGAGTGTTCCTCTTTCTAAACGAAATAATGTTGTGGGAGTGTGGCTGTGAGGTTCAGGCTGGCATTGGTTGTCATAGGCTTACCTGTTTAGTAGAATACTTCGCTGTGCTCTCGGAATCTTAACATGAGACTATTAAATTCCCGTTCTCAACTGTGTTAGGGATTAGTGTATCACCTCGTGTCAGAGAACAACTACCTGAAGATGACATCACAACAATTTTCTGCGGTCTCATTATCCCCACTGAGTGATAAACCTGCATATGCCATTCAACGAGTAATTGCGAAACGGTAAACTGCTTTACTTTTTTTCTAGTTTTCATTCTGTGTTAAAAGCCACATTAAGTTAAAAACGAAACCTTAAATTACGTGGGGCATTTTTTTAAAGTGCACATTGGCGACCACGATGAGTTCATAGGCGCAAAACAATCGAGAACTTGGATGAATCATGGGTGATTGCCCAGGATTTAAACCCATGTCAGTGGTCCTGGGCTCAGTGCTCTGACATCGACGTAGCATTTGTTCCCCTCAGCCAGCTGTCCACTTCACAGGAGAGGCATTAATTAAAGGACACATCGTTCCACATCCACGCCTTCCGCGCGTGTTTTCGCTTGCGACTGGGAAGTGATCGCCGCCACTCACTCGTGGGTCACGGAGCAGCGACGCACGAAAGCCGTGGGGCCGGGAGTCTCATGATTAGAAGCAACATGGGGCAATCGATTCACGTCACCCTAAATGTCGTGCAGGCAATGTGAGACGCGTGCGGCGTGGCATTGAGCTTTGGCCACATGCGCGTGCCCGCACGAGCACGGTGCGACTGGCACAACGATTGCATTTACAGACGTGCACTCAATGTGGTTGTATGGCACAAGTGCATGACCATTTATTAATATTGACAGAGGTGTGTGTGTGTGTGTGACATTACCAAATACTTTTCAAGTGAACTCAAGCTGCCTTGTTCAGTATACATCCTGTTACATACTATTTAAATATATAACTGACATAAAACTGTAACTGTTATATACTATATAACTGTTATATTACTATTATATTATTGGTTCTTTCGGTAAAGTCACGTAGAAGGGAAATAATAAAATAATAAAAATACAAAACAATAAAATTATTTCAGGCCGCATTCCATTCTCTTCTCTCCCCTCCTTTTTTCCGAACATAGATGGACTCGTCCATCTGACCAACTGCCAAATCGCTGTCCGTGGTGCTGACGTTAAGAAAAAAACGCCACTTTTTTCAAAATTTCTTGCTGTGGATTTCACACCTGATGATGATTGCTTGTGTTGCAGTCGAAACGTCATGATATTTTTTTGTTTAAAATGTTTTATTATTTCATTATTTCCCTTCTACGTGACTTTACCGAAAGAACCAAGAATATGAATCCCTGCAGTCACGAAAGCTTTAAATCAAAATGTTATATTTCTGTTCAACCCAAGCTATTAATGCTTTTATATTTCCATTACCTTTGTACCGTGTTGCCTTTTGGCGTTTTCTGGTTCAACACTGGTGAGACAAGGCCTTAATCAGAATATCAGAATACTTGTTTTTACTGGAGGAATCCGATGCTCTTTAAAGCTATCTTTTAACAGATGTCTCTGGTGTAGGCCAATCAGTTTCAAAGACAATGCATGCATTATCAGAGCATATTCTTTGGGTCTTTCGGTAAAGTCACGTAGATGGTAGCTCTCAGCCAGTGTTCAAAATGCCACATTCCTATTACTTGGTCATTCTCACTATAGTACAGTCAATGTTGATTTCCCACAAACTGTTTACACTTTTACGATTTTAATTCTCAGCTCTGCGATTGTTGAGTGCTCTGTCACAGCCATACTTGCTCAGATTCCAGTGTAATAATGGGCGCAAAGCAGGTTTATTTACAGCAATTCAAATTGGGCAGGAACAGTAACTAATTAAAATAAAACATATAAAACAACAAATTTAGGAAAATACTATTTATAAAGAAATCACTATACTAAATATTTGAACGACATGTAATCTAATGCTGTCGATTAATTTGTACTAAAAAACTAAACTATGAACAATTTTTATTTCACCAACTAAGACCCACTGAGCTATATAGCTCTTCTTCAGAAGCGACATGGCCACAAATGAAAGTTCAGCGACGTGGCTTATCACGTGGAAATTTATAGCAGCCAAATAGTCTACGCTCACGACACACACTTTGGCTAGACAGCTTAATCCAACAATAACAAAACCCTCCAGGCACCGTGGCTCCCATTTTCCATCATAATTTGACTTTTTCAAATAATGTTAGACCAAATTATCCGTGCTTAAATTATTCACATGGCTGGACACAAGCGATGACCCATTTCTGATTGGCATTCCTGGTATGCATCATTGCTTGGGCGCCACGGTGGTGAGATGTTAACTACCTTGTATGGTATACGGGAGGTCCGTGGGTTCGATCACGACCCTGATGCCTGCTGTATATTTGAAGTTTGCATGTCTCTCTCCCCGTAGTCGTGTGGATTTTTCTCCGGGTCCTCCGGTTTTTCCATCCACATTTAGAATCAACGTGCATTTCGAGTATTTGTCTGCTCTAAAATTCCACATGGTCATAAGTCACTCAGTTGGGATATCACTTGTGGCCAGGTCGCTTCTGAAAAAGAGCAATGTAGCTCAGTGGCCTTACCTGGTAAATAAAAAAATGTTTTTTTTTTGGTTTGTGCAAAAATAGAACGAGCATCTAGTTTTGGTGACCAGGTCACTCTTGAAAATTTCGACTCATCCTCGATATCTCTAGAATTCTCACCTCGTTTTAAAAAAAAGAAACTTGAATTTAGTAGCGTTTGAACAGTTTTGGTTGTACGAATGATCCAGCTGGGTGGCGCTCTGGTTAGATCGCACGACTCACGGTGGGAAAAGTCGTGAGTTAATGTCCCAGGTCTGGAGTCGCCAGTCCATCATTCCTCTCGAGTCGATTAAAGTCGTCTAAACTTGTGAGAGGTGGTACTCACTGACTCCTGCCATGGAAATGTGGATTTTTTTCCCCAACTGGCTGCCAATGGAGATGAGCGTCGCTCCAGGGGTTCCCTTGGAGCATGGAGCACGTTCAGCTTTTTTAATAAAGCAAAACGAAACAATCGAGTTTGCGAGTTGTGAAAACCACTAAATAGTGCAGCTATCGTTTTGCCCTTGGGAGTTGAGCAATGAACGCTCTGTACAGGGCCGATGGAGCGATGAAATCAGCTCATGTGCACAAATGCCAGACGGTTTGTTCTATTGCAAGACCACGAGAGATGATGACAACGGCCTGGGGAGGCTTCCATCCAGGAGTGGATTGATCACAGCTGATGGTTATGTATGTATGTTTAACTTCTTTGCACAGTATGTAGCCAACCGCGCTAATCGGAGGTGCGGGGGAAGGACAACAAACTAAATACAAAATGCGGTTTCAAAGAAACGAGTTTTCAATTTAGATTTAAAAGTGCATAGCGCCCGTGGCTATCTATAACCAATAACTTACATTTGAAGCAAATGCTGCCCTGAACAATGGTTGTGTGTGTATGTACCATTGTGTCTTATGATGAAGGGAGGCCAGGAATAATAATAACACGGGAGAATGTCTTCCTATTCAAATGAGCATTGGGGCGGTTCTCGTATTTATCGAAAGACATGAGCCAGTGGTAGAAAGGCCACATCACTTTGTCGAGGGCCAGTGTCTCGATCGGGTGACTACCGTGAACAGGTGCTTATCAACCAATTCTCAGTTGGCATTGAATGGGTGGCTGGCCACTTTGCATGGTCCGAGCCCAGCTATAGATGCCTGGTTATTTCTGTGTAGATTTAAGCGTGCTGTCTGATGTGGAGTGGACATTGTCAAGAGGCTGATATGCACAAGGGCAAAACCATTGTCTACGTGTGCATGTATGTATGTATGTAGAACCTCTTTCGCATCGTATGTAGCCAACTTTGCTAATCGGTATTGGACAACTTTATAGGGAAAGGTCAAGTGAGAGTGTTGCTCTGCCATTATGAGTGGTAGAGTGGTGGAAATTCCACTCTTTTTCGTAACAAAACGCGAGCTCGGCTTTGGCACAGCGCAAAACACAGCTCACTCAACCGGGTGTTACAATTCACAGAGGACAAAGGTGGTGAGAGGAGCCCTGCTGCCCCAGCCAAATGAAGACATCACGTCAGGGAGAGGATAAACATTTAAATGGGTCGGGGGGGGGATGCATCGAATGAGCCTTTATACTATCCCTCCACCATTCCGTGGTCCGCTCCCGCTTCATCAGAGAGGAGTTCCACCCCTCTCTTTTTCAGTCCCTGTCTGCCGGCCCTCCTATCCGGCCAACTCACTTCAGGGTCTGACGACAGAGGACCATCTCGCCTCAAACTCTTTCTTGAGCTTATGACTTAAATGCTCCATGCCTGCATGTGCTAGGAGTGTACTATACTAGTTTCCATGAGGAGGGCTCATGATCCAGTTCACCAAAATAATATTTTTGGCTATAATATTGAAGGTCTGGTGCCAGAGCATGTTGATGTCTCGTTTCCGTACCAGGTCTCAAATCCCACAGGGTCACGACTACCGATGGGGAGAGGTTTGTGCCTTCACAAATAATTGAAAACAAACGTTTTCAATTATTTGTGGTAAAGTTTTGCTAGATCTGGGCAAGGCCAGAAGGCGTGAGGATATGTTTTTTGACCCTACCCGGAGGCCATCTTGGCCAGTCTGGTGAGGCCTCCATAAATTTCTCTCGTTTCTCATTCGTTAAGTATACTCCGTGTATGACTTTAAACTGGATGAGTCAAAGTGGGAGAGCTCTGGGGCCGGCTCTTGAGGCTCGCCAGTTCTGTGGCCAAGTCTGCGGTATTATCTCATGGGGCATAAACGTGTCTCACAGTTTATTGGTCGCTGGTCTTAGGCCTTGGACAGCCTCTAATTAACCATTGGTGTCTCCAACTAATTAGGTGGATCAACATGTCAACATTTTTGTCAGGGGATTTCGTTATGGCATCTATGATCTGGAAATATCAAAAAAATTGCGAGGAAGAATATAAGCGGGTCGCATCCCATGAAAGGGCAGCAACCTCCTATCTGCAAATAAAAGATCATCAACCCTTACCAGGCCAGACTGTCTCCAACTATTCCACCTTATGACTTTTAGTCACAAGTTGCCCCATAGCGTCGACCTTCTTTGAACATTAACATTTTAGTGGAGTCTTTATTTTTTACTAGCCCGTCTGGGTTTTACCTATGATCGTCAAAAGAGTCTGCTCTAGTCTTCCCGCCAGGATTTTAGCCAGAATTTTCTAATCCAAGTTTAAGAGGGAGATTGGCCTATAACTACCCAAGGCATCTTCCGGGGAACTTGGCGTATGAAGGATCGATATTCTGGTGTAATGTGTGGACTATAGCACTCCCTCCAGGGTGATCTTTAACTTCAGCGAGATGGGATCTCCCATCTTAATTTAGAGCTCGATTGTTAGTTCATCAGGGCTGGCTGCCTTCCCCGTTGGGGACATGCCCCTGGCCTCCTGGGATTCCTTTGGTGTGATGGGCCAACACGGTTCCCCACTTAGCTCTGGGCTTAATTTAGGGAGAGATATTTTGTCTAAAAAAAAAGATGCCTCTGGTTCTGGTTAATGGCGGAAGTCCTTTTCTTTGCAAATGGATGCAATATAAGAACAGCGCCCTCCTGGCTTTGACCATTCTTGCTAATATTCTGGCAGTGGCTCGGGGAGGGGGTCGTGGAAGGGTAGCCTGGCTCTCCTGTACAGTCGGCTTGCTTCGTTTGTTTATCAGTTCATTAAGTTCTAATTGTATCCCGCCTATTTATTTGAGGGTCTCTGAGGAGTGTGAAGACTTGAACCTTTCCTGCAGCTTGGTCGGGGTCTCCTCCCAGTTGTTGCTGCATTTCCTGGATTTTCGTCAAATCTCCGGGCCCCCTTCTCCTACAGTGAACCCCCTAATGCACGCTTTAAGGGCGTCCCACATTAGCTGGAGGGGGGAGAGGAGGGGTGTCGATGAGGAGTTAATTCTAATGAATGCCATAGTTTAGTTTTTAAGCTCAATGATTCATTAGTTGGTCCTCGTCTAGGAGCCGCCAGTCTAGGGACCAGAAGTTATTCATTACCTTGTGGGGGGTCCAGGACAAGTTGCGTTGGTCAACAAGCTGCATGTCTAGAATGTCGCCTTGGTGAGGTTGTGAGAATTAAGGTCTGGAAATTAGAAAGTCGTCGATTCTGGTGAGTGCCTTTGTGCACTTCGAAATTTTCTAAATGTGCGTGAAGTCTTTTGCAGCGGGGTATAGGGTCCTGCAGAGGTCTGTCAGCTGGTGTTGGGAGATAATTTCAGCCAGCAAGAGTGTTTGGGCAGCGTTTTGATCTGACATGGTCGTATGCGAGTTGTCTAGCGTGGGATCTTGACGAGATGCGAGTCGCCTCCCACAATGATGTCCCCTGTTATTTTCCCGATCGGAGCCGCAATTGTGGAAAAGTGCTTTTGAGTTAATCGAGGGGGGGGGGGGGTTGTACACATTAAGTAGGGTAATTTATTTGCCATAAAGCTTTCCTACATACCTCTTCTGGGAGTCTGGTGCCAATGTCTGGGGAGTACCTTTAATATGTTTTATTCATCCATTAGGATAGCCACACCTTTACTGACCGCGGTGTAGGCGGCGTGAAACACCTGGCCCCGATGAGATTTCAAGCCTCCAGCTGGGAGAAATGTGTCTCCGGCAGCAATAATATCCGCCCCGATGTTTATTCAAATAGAAGAGCGGTGCGCGCTGCCTCTTAATAGGGCGATTCAAAAGCCGGTTTACGTCGAGGAAAATTAAGTTAAACTTTAACCTCCGAGGAAAAGGGGATTGAAATTCCGCAACTCGTGGTGGGGGGCCACTTTGTCCACAGGACAACCGCAGTGTGGCCGATAACTTAAATTGTGAATTTACAAAACGTTACCGCTTGTTCTCCCAGGTCTCCATTGCAAACAATGGTGATGAATCAAAAATGGGCGTTCACCTGGTTAAACACGTGACATCGATGCATGCGCAAATCGATAACGGCAAGATGACAATGTGTGCCTGAAGTGTGAGACACTCTACGTTATTTATATTTATAAATTATGTAGGCTGATGCAGATTGTAACGGTCTAGGCATAGTCATATTAAAGTACTACCTTAAAACGGTGCGCTTTGTCGGTCCAGTCGTCTTTGTCGGTGTGCAAGAATAACGACGAAATGGGAGCCAAGTGATTGCTCGCATCAGAGAGGACGGTCGCCGGGGAGATGGAGCCATGAGTCTTACTCGTGTACAGGTGCAAAGTGGATTATTACATCGCAGGAGCATGAGAGATGGTGGTGGCTTGGTGAGCCTTTCATCGAGCAGTGGACAGATGATGACGATGATGAAAATGCTATAATGGTAATGGCAAGTCATTGTAGCAGGTCATGTGTCGGTTTTGTTACTTTTTAGAGCAATGAGTCAAAACCCTAAAGTGTGAAAACTGCTAACTAAACGAAACTTTTTTTTTTTACCAAGTAAGGCCCACTGAGCTATGAAGCTCTTTTTCATAAACGACCTGGCCACAAATGACACCTAAACAAAGTGGTTTATCATGTGGAAAGCTATAGCAACCAAATACTCTAAACTCATGATTCTAAATGTGTGTTGGGGGGTGGGGGGGCGGACAGGGTCGGGATCGAACCCACCACCTCCTTCATACCAGGCGAGGTAGTTAACATCTTGATAACGTGGCGTCCCTGTTGAGCCAGTGGCGGAAGTTCCACATTACTCTGGCCTGCCTTTGGGATCAATAAGCAATTTAGTTGCTCACTGGCAACAATAGCCCCAACAGTTACGAAGGCAGTCGCGTCACGTAATTTGGTGGTATGACGAGCAGCTTTCCCGACTGCCCTTTGTGTTCCCTTCCCCGACACCACACTACATACTCGTGTTTCGGCTGAGTAGACCTAGGTTAGATAACATTCGGCACTTGAGTGCTGCAACGACAGGAATCAAACGCGTGTTCCTGTGTTCGTAGCCAACATATATATTGCATGCCCTGTTGTGTTAGGCCGTTTGCTGCGTATTACATTAGCCAGGCGCCCTAACACGAATGCTGAATCGAGACTATTATATGATTAGCTATGCCATAACATGTCATTTGCCAGTGCCATTTGTAATTTCTTTGTAATTTCGCCAGACACACTGCCAATGTCACGCTTCAGCGAGACGCACGCACATGATTGAAGCACGATTGTAGTTCATTAGTTCTTGTGTTTTCGCATTTGACCATTTTTACACTAAATAGACCGTGTACCCATCTCGGTTACAGGTTCCCGAGTCGGCGGTGACGAATCCACATTTCTGTGACAGGGCCCAGGAAACCAACCAGCCGTACCAGCTCCCGTGCGGTTTATTGATCCCAAAGGCAGGATGGTGATCTTGGTGATGGATTCGTGAATATCATATTTATCAGCCCAACAGCGATTCAGTTTATCCAGACAATGAATCATAATAATGATACGAATGTTAATCCAGTACTTGATATGAGTTATGTATCGGCGGACGTCATTCTCTCTTCCATCAAAATCACATTTGATCTGTGGTCACACTTAAATAATAATAATGCCAAATATTTCCCCAGGAAGACGTACTGATTGTTAAGATTATTTTTCAGGAGATTTCTGCACTGGGACAGGTTTGGTCAATGCCACTGATCTCTTACGTGACGTAGCTGCAATGCTGTACGTATAGTTTGAATCTGTGGGCAATGTAGTTAACATATTTAATCCAGCATTCAGACGTTCCAACCGGGCATTGTTTTTGATAATTAAAAATCATAGAAGCAATAATCGATGCCCCCACATTTATTTAAACTTGAAAATATATTTGAAATGCAATAAACTCCTCTGTTAAGATGAATTAGCGTCACGCGCCCAAAGCAGTCAATCGTGTCCCCTTGTTGGCGTGGCGGTAGCTTGGGTCGGGGTGCGCGTTCCATCACGCAAGTCGGAACACATGGGAGCAGAGGACCTCTTCGCGCATGCACATTGTGGCGAATCGTTAAGGCAGGCATGGGTGCCAGCACTTGGTTTATAACTGTATACAATCATAACGGTGCTCTAATGACTGTGCATGGTACATGTAGATTTCCGTACACTGATATTGTTGTGTATAATACATCTTAAATTTCGATTTAAAGCTTTCGTGACTGCAGGGATTCATCTTCTTGGTTCTTTCGGTAAAGTCACGTAGAAGGGAAATAATAAAATAATCAAAATAAAACATAATAAAATAAAATTCTCACGACGTTTCGGCCACAACGCAAGCAGCCGTCCTCAGGTGAAGAACAGGGCTGTCGGAAAGACAGCGTCCGAATGAACACCACCAAGCTTGGCAGCGTATATTTAAGCTGGGTTAGAGGAGGAGAGCGTCTTGACAAAAAATATTATGCATGTTATGTCATGTATAGTTAATTTAAAATGGTATGCCGTGACGTTATGTAGTGTGTACATTTTAAATGTAGTATATGCAGGACAACTCCTCTTATCTGTCGCGGTGGTATGGGGGAACCAACATCACGGATCCTAATGTCTGCGGCGTTGTCAGCGGTTTTTCTTCTCTGATCCACGGGGTTAAAAAATAAACCACGGATAACTTGCGAATAGCATGCAATTTTCCGCGCAACTTCTCCCATCCGCGAAGAAATCGCAGATAATAGCAATAATGACATCATGATGTCCGTAGCCCGTGAAGAACCCGCAGGTAATGAGGATGGATTTGCTGCACAACTTCCCTTATCTGCAAAATCGGAGTTTTTAAATCGCACCCGAGGGGAGTAGCGGAAGAACAACGTGTTCGCTCTAGTGCATCAAGACACGTGTTTGTCTCTACTATTTACATTACATATCTGTGTGAGCAAGAGTCAATGATACAGAAACACACACACACACACAGATACAAAGGTAAAGATACTCCGAATAACCTCAACATACTGTTGGGGCAAGTGCTGTTAGCGAGCACCAACGAAGGCGGGCACGGTACACGAAGGGGTGGGTGGCCAGCACCACGCCCAACCGCCTTTGTATCTTTTGTGGAGATATTTACATACCGCATCAGGAAGTAATTTAAGGCTGAGTCGACCTAGGGGGGGGCCTCACGACCGGTTCAGATAATCGTCACTGGCACGGGGAAACGCACACCGATAGACACGAAGACAGAACCACAACACACGTGGATACACACAAAGGTGTAGCAGGTGTACACACACAGGTGTAGCAGATGTACACACAAAGGAATAATTTTACGCGAGTATTAGAAAGCCACTGCTTCACTGTGCATTATGGGTAAACTCGCGGATAACCACGAATAACAGGAAGAAATAGAACCGCGGATAACATCACTTTTCGGGGACCCTACAGCCGCCATGCTATGTAATTATCGTGTATTTGTTTTACTCAATTCAGTGATATATAGTGTATAATACATTTTATTTGGGATACAATTTTTAAATTGTATACACATTATTTAAAAGTGTAGCAGCTTCCTTTTTTAGGAGTATCTTATTGCTTGAGCTTGCTACTTTTTCAAATAAGCTTCGCCACCACTGCGCAAGCGTGTGCATGCGCGCAGAAGGCTAGCCAGTGAAGTCATCTCAGTCATATTTAGCCTGAGTAGTTGGAAGTGTACATAAGCATATTCATACGTACGCACAAATTTCTTGAAACGTATTACAAATATATTTATAGATATAAAGGAAAAACGTTAAGGCCTGCTTGCGGATAATTTTTTTTTTATTAAAACGATTTTTATTTTTTACAAAATCCACGTAAAGATAACGTTATGGGACCGTAGTAACATAACTTTAAAAACAAAATAAGAAAGATAATTATTTGCAAAAAAACTACGGTACGGTAATGTTATGCGCCCAACACACATTTCGAGCCTGATTTGTTTACTCACTCATTTATCAACATATAATCTTTCCGAATTTGCGGCTAATCTGTTTTGAGGTGGGAATTCCCCATTCCCATGGAATGAACTGGTCAACCATACAAAGCGATACGCCTACAGAGCGGTACTCATATTATCGCCCCGGTCAGGATTTGAACTCCCAACCTTGCAAACGCGAGGGTGTACGACGCTCTAACCATCGGAGTAATGATATCGATTCCTACATAACATACACAACGCTCACACATACACACGTGCAGACACAGGAACTCTGTAAGCGTAAATAAACTATCATGTAGCGGGCGTTGTCTGCGATCTGTCGGCTTTAGCGTCGCACCCCACATAAGGTGAATTAGAAGGTTCGCTGATGTTGGAAACCAAATAGACATATCAGTGATCCACATATTGAGATTAAAAGAATAAGGAACCTAAGGCTGACACAATAAACTTGTGGGTTAGTCATTTTTTACGTCCAAAATTACAAAAAAAACATGTTTGATTGATTGTTCTAGTTGCAGGCATAGACTTGACTATAACGGTGCCAATTGCGATCTGCCTATAGCACTTGCGGAACACCGTGTGTACAAGTACCATCAGTTACAGTCGTCTCTGTTACATGAGGTATGCAATGTAATATAGGAGCCATTTTCAGTACAACTACTCTAGTAGGTAAATTGAAACATACAGTCCTGTATATATATGCACTCATATTCACAATAACATCTTGAAGGAAACAAGAACAATTACAGCTCACTTGAGCCCATAGCGAATCGTGATCTGTTATCCCGTTTGTGTCTGTAATGCGTTTAGGTGTGTGAAGGTATCCCGCACCTTTGTGTGTGCGGTCTCTTCGTGTCTCACCAATCTGTACACGCACGCAAGTGCTGTGTGTGTCTGTGCGTCTTTGCGTCCGTTCACCTGTGTATGTGTTAACATTGTGGGGAGCGGTAGTGTAGCGGTTAGCGCGCTGCGCTACGAACCTGGTGACACGGGTTCGATTCCCGCACACGGCAAACAACAGTGACGATCATCTGAACCGGTCCTGGGCCTCTCCTAGGTCGGCTCAGCCTCAAATGAGTACCACTAGGGAGACAAAGGCGGCCGGACGTGGTGTTGGCCACCCACCCCCTCGTGTGCCGTGCCGTCCTTTATAGGTGCTCACTAACAGCACTTACACCTATAGTATGTTAAGGCTATACGGGGGATCGTTGTCTTTGTTAACATCTAAGCGCTGGCTGACAAGGCACACCGCCAGACAATAATTATGCGAATCGAGTCGTGCATTTTTTTTGTATCCAGGAAAGTTTCGGTGAGTCTGAAGACTCTTGTTCAGAGAGGTCCTACTCGTGGATCGTGTTTGCTTGTGGGAGGGAGCACACGGTCACAGCCCCGCCGTCCATGCAAGAGGGGGAACGCTCACGGCCATGCAAAGTGGGTTTACGCGTTTCAACTAATCTCTGCATGATTCACTCCACATTGCCTCCGGAGCAGGGGATCTCAGGCGGTCATGACCACACCCAGCAGCAATTGGTATCTGAACCAATCTTGGGCTTTCCCCTCGGTTGACTCAAGCTCAAACGAGTGTGGTCTTCCCGGTGCCGTGGTGGTGGAGTGAAGACGGCCACCACATGGCCACACGATTGGTCTTAACGGAGTGCTAAAGAATAAGATCTTTGTCTCGGCGCACAACGCGTGCGTGCGTGCGTTTGTGTACACGTGTCTGTGCCCGACTCTCAATTATAATTTAAATCTCGGTCAGGTGATGCAGTGTATCATCGCTGAAAACGTTCGTGAAGCTTTGTGACAGGTCAACTGTGTTCTTGCCCATAGAGAGAACGGCCCTACCAGGGAAATGTGTACATTTTGCAACTGACTCGGTGATGGAAAATATCCGCGAAGACAGCTACAACGCAATTTTGAGCGGTTTATTTCGTTTCAGTTTGTTATCGGTAATATCTGAACTCGGTCTGGGGCTGCTTTATGTCCACTCAGTCCATTGTGAGCAACAGCGCTGGTGAGACAAAGGCGGGAGGGCATTGTGTTGGCTACACAACCCACTCCTGTGCCGTGCCCAACCTCGATGGGTGCTCTCTAACCGCACTGGCCCCTACGATCCACAAGGCTGGACGAGGAATATTTGCCTCTGTGTAATGCATGAAATTCTTGTAAAAAAAATACATCATTGTGATACAAACTCTGAATGGGAGGAAAACCCCTACGTATTTGGGTGCTCTGATAAGAATTTCCTGCTTTACTAAAACTGTTCACACAATGGATAGATCGGGCATTGCCTTGATTTCTCACAATAACTAATAAGTGCATTCGGCTCGTATGTGGCCTTAATGAAGTAAAAATTGGCCGACGTGAATATTTGTCTATGGTTCGTTTTTTAGCATTAACTGTAAATGAAGATATTCATATGCACTGTGTAGACAAGCACACATACATGAACCAACTTAATATTTGTCCATGCCTGTCTTGAAAAAATATACTTCTGGTTCCAATGGGCTCTGTCCTGGGTACAAATGCCACTATCACGTCTCGTTCTGAAGCCAACACCCTGACCAATTAAATACTTTGGTTTCGTGAGGATCTAACAGTATTGTAAAACAGACACAATTCGAGCTGATACTTTTAATATAAACGTCGTGTATAGTAGCTTGTGCATTTCTGGCTTTCCATGTGCGTACAGCACTTTCATGGAGAATGGGCACGTTGTCATCCACTAACAAAATGTGTAAAGTGTGAGCACATATATACACGCATATGCATGTATATATAAATACAACACACAAATGTATCCTTTGTCATATCTCGAAATTAAACACCACACATACTAAATACATTCATTTCTACCTGATGGAATGCGTGTGCAATATTAGGTGTGTGTGTTAGTGATCTATGTGCTAGCAATCCCACAAATATCACAAGGTGTGTGGTCAATGAATTGCACAGGTACTCACGAATATTCTCGTCTTTTCGCCTTGGTCCACTAGAGTTCGAATCCCAGCTGGGTGGGGAGTTGAGCGAACTGCGGCTGAACCGAAGCGAGAACGTCGCAGCAGCAGCGGCGGCGGCTGTTGCTGTTGGTTGGTGGTGGTGTTGGTTGGTGGTGGTGGTGGTCGTGGCGACGAGCTGAGAAGCGCAGCTCCCTCTTGGACGGCTGTGGTGCCTGAAGACACCGCGAGTCTGTTGCGCTCCCTCTGAGCCACGCGTGTGCTTGCAGGGGAAGGGTGGAGGGCGTCATGATTGGGTGTGCGGGCGGTAGGGGGGGGGTAGGGAACGGGGGGTCGCGTCTGGGGGGAGATGGAGGTACATGGATGGGCGTTTGGGGATGAGATGCGCGTATTATGTGTGCGCATTTGCACGTGCGCTGGTGATTTAGCGCACTGCGCTATGATCCCAGTGACCCAGGTTGGAATCCTGGTCGCCTTTCATTCACAGCAGTGGTCAAATGAAATGTGAAACTGGACTTGGGTTTCCCTAAGGTTGACTCAGTCTGAAATGAGCAATTGTACGGTGAGATCAGACTCAGCTTTCATGGTAAACCTCACGATCTAAAAACTTGGAGAAGGTGTGGACCGACCTCTCCGTCGTTTGCCATTCGTGGTGACCTTAACAGGTTCTCGGCAAACAACACACGAGTCCCAGTGGTAGGTCGGAATAAAGGGGAGAGATCTCTGTCTTGTGGATGTGCGTCCGTGCAGGCATGGCATGTGGTGCTCCCACTGCTTCTGTGCATTCCCAGCAACACGGTGATCGATTATTGGCCCTGAACTATCAGGAGGACAATAAAGCAGCCCGTGTAACCAGTTCAGTTTATGTTGAAGTACCCTGTGAGCTGTGAAGCTCTTGATTCGGGTTTCATCAACACAAAACATCGGTTCCCTGGCAAACATGACGTACATGACAGGTCGCGAGAACAATAGGAATAAAAAGAAATACAGAGTGAAGAAAAATGGCAACAAATCACACCATGTAGAGTATATTAGCGAGTTATATTTTGATCATTTAACTAAAGTAAGCATTATGATCAAATGACATTGTGATTAACGAACCAGTCTTGCCCACTGAGCCTAAAACAGTATCTGGTGCTTCGATTTAACTGTATTAAGGAGTCATCGATACTGGCCCAATCTCCTCTTCACGTACCGCTTCAGTGATATTGATACATGCTCGCTGACAGTGTTTGTCCAGCTAAGCAGGCTGCAATGGATAGTGATGCATTTGGAGTTTTATTATATTTATGATATATGTGTGCATGTAACCAGGTCTCTGTGGTGCAGTGTGTAATAAGCTAGTAGCTTCAACAATGCACGTGTGTTTTCACACACATGTCCCAAACAAATTGGTACGATCACATTTTTAGTTAAACAATGTTACGCCCACATTTTTAGCTGTTTGACTTGGTGGTTTAGACAAGGCTGAGACTTACGAACACCCGACTAACGAATATCTGCACTTACGAACCATCTTCCATGAGATTTTTTTTTACTTGCGAACGTGAACTCGCACTTACGAACTGAACAATGGAACCATTTTGTTCAGCGGAGCTATCCGCCACGAGATGTAATGAGTCAGCCTCCCACTTGGAGTGTTTGTGTGTGTGTGAGAGTGTGTGTGAAAGTAAGTGTGCTTATGTGTGAAAGTGAGTGCGCATGTGTATATGTGCACGCATGTATGTACGTGCACACGCGTGACCCCTCCCCCACTCCCGTGTGTGTGTGGGGAAGGTAATTCAATGGTTCGCACGCTACGCTACCAACCTCGCCACCCAATTCCCACTCGAGTGACGATGATCTGAATGAGTTTTGGGCATCTCCGAGGTCGACACAGCCTCAAATGAGTACCTGGTGCGGTGTGTAAACATCGCCACTGAGGAGACAAAGGCGGCCGGGCGTGGTGCTGGTCACCCACCCCCTCGTGTGCCGTGGCGGACTCCATAGGTGCTCGCTAACAGCACTTGCCCCAACAGTCCTTTAAGGCCATACGGGGGATTTGTTGTCTTTGTATGTGCGTGTGTGTGTACCCCGTGTGTGTGTGTGTACCCCCCCCCCGTGTGTGTACCCCCCCGTGTGTGTGTGTGTGTACCCCCCCCCCCCCCGTGTGTGTGTGTACCCCCCCGTGTGTGTGCAATTGTAGGGACTCATTAGGCTCCTTCCGACAAGCAAGCCAGCATCAGGACTCAAAGTGAAAATAAAAGTTGTTTTCTATGATGTTAATTTATTTACACTTTTACGTACTATACAGTATTTATTACATTACATGCAAATGTGCATTCTTTCTTATGAGTTCAACAATGCTTTTTGTTGAACCGTAAAACATTTTACATCGTGCATTTAAATACAGGACATTATTGTATTCCGACCTACAGAACCCATTCTACTTACGAACGGGTCTCAGGAACGGAACCTGTTCGTTTGTCGATGACTGCCCATACATGTAGTGTGGTGGTCATATGACATGCACGCAAGGCGTGATGGGAGAAGTGTCTGCCTGATGTTAGTGAGCAGCAGCAGCACACCTTTGTGGTGTTAACTGAGTATACAGCCTGCACGATGCATTTTCCTTTTGTGATTAGTTTTCTCATCATTTACATCAAATTTTGGATTTGATGTTTAACAAACCATCTCACAATCTCATCCACCTGGGTTCGATTCCTAGACACGGTGCACAAGAAAGCAGAAATTTGTATCTGAACTTGGCCCAGGAACTCTCTTAAGTCAACTCAGTCTAAAATGACCGCATTAGGTGGTAATGTGTGTCGACATCAGCAATTGGGAGATACAGGAAAATTCAGCCGGACATCGTGCGCATCACACCACCACCCACCCAAACTGTCCATCGTAGGTGCTTGCTCGCCACATACCGAGAGGTATGTTCAAATAGAGGAGATTTGTGATACAATTCTGAGTGCTCATGAATAACCCGATCTCAACACCAATACGTGCTTTTTTATACTACAATGCATTGATTTTGCACACAAAAATTTAAATTACACGAGCCTTAATCAGACCAGTTTCCCTAACACATGAATAAGACATTACTAGATTTTCAGTGTCAAGTTAATGATTAGGTATTGGTAAGCCATCTTTAGCCATGATTTATAATAATATACGCACACTCACTTTCACACATACGCAACAACAGCTATTCGCCAATAAATAGTGGTGACGTCACAACAGCGCCTGCTGTGCCAGGCCAGGTGCACTCTGAGGCCACGAGAAGTGTCCAAGGCTTGCTGACAGGTCACGGGACAGACCCAGGTGCCATCTGTTGACTGAGATGACTGGCAGAATTACCAGCTGTATCCCCGACTGTGCCAACTTGCTGCATTTTATCCGCCAAGCGCTCCGTTGTTGCGAACGTCCCTCCTCTGGAGTAATGTCCTTCACGAACCTCCTCCATAGAGGCTAATCTTGACACCGCTGGTACCAGTCTTCGGCAAGTCCACTCAGCTCTGGATCAATCCATCTCTTTTCCAGCCCGTGTTGCGCTCGTTTAGGGCTCTATCCATCAGAGGCTGCTTGGGCATGCGGTGGCTGGGCATGCGGGCTACATCAGTCTTGCCCGTACACAGGCATACATAGACAACATATCTTTTATTTTCACTTACCTGATACTGGCTTGCTTGTCGGAAGGGGCGTAATAAGTCCCCACAATTGCACACACACACACACACGGGGGCACACACACACGGGGCACACACGCACACAGACACACGCACACACGCACACAGACACACACACGGGGGCACCCACGCACACAGACACACGCACACAGACACACGCACACAGACACAGACACACGCACACGGGGGCACACACGCACACGGGGGCACACACGCACACAGACACACGCACACAGACACACGCACACACACACGGGGGCACGCGCACACGCGCACACACGCACACACGCACATAATGACGATTGCCCATATAACCTCAACAGACTGTTGGGACAAGTGCTGTTAGCGAACACCTATGAATGCAAGTACAGAACACGAGGGGGCCTAGTCGCATTTGTCTCCAAAGTGGCGATGTTTACACACTGCACTAGGTACTCATTTGAGGCTGAGTCAACCTAGGGGAGGTCCGGGACCCGTTCAGATAATTGTTTCTAAGACAAAGATTCCCCATATAGCTTGAACAGACTATTGGAGCAAGTGCTGTTAGCGAGCACCTATGAAGGCCAGAACAGCACACGAGGGGGTGGGTGGCCAGCACCACACCGCCTTTGTCTCCCCAGTGGTGATGGTTACGTAGACCTAGGGGAGGCCTCAGGACCAGTTTAAATAATCGTCACTGGTGTTGGCCGTGAGCGGGAATCAAACTCGGGTCACCGGGTTTTTAACACAGCGCGCGAACTGCTCGCCACACACGCATTGGGGCACGCGCATGCACACACACACACGCACGCATGCTCACTTTTACACACATAAGCTCACTTTCACACACACCCCGTTGCAGTCTGCGTATCGGAAGCTCCACTGCACTGAGACGGCTCTACTAAAGATCACTGATGACCTCTATAAGCAGGAGCGGCCTGTCCATATAGGTGAACTAGGAAGTCGCATAGGGCGACAAGTTAAGTGGGTGGTGCCAAATTCTAAGAAAAAAATACAATTGAAGTAACGAAGATGTCAATATTTCAATTGCCGTGCACGTACAGAGGGAATATGAATTATAATAATTTATTTCTGAGAATTTGTTAATGTAAAATATGTTACTTAATGCAAACATAAATACCGGCATGATAGTATTGGCAGTTAAAAGCAGGATAGCGTAATGGCCGATTTTGGATTTGTAATAATACTAATTATAATAAAAAAAAAATTGCATGCATTTTTATTTGAAATATGACTGAAATATCGTCTAGCTGTCGTGTACAAATCTATTCTGAAAATTCGTCTTTCTATTTTATCTGATATAAGAAACATTGGTTGGACAGACGGATGGACAAACCGAATAATGATTCCTCTGTTAAAAAAGATACGCTAAAAAGACATTGAACGGAAAATAGGGGCACAATGTTTCCCAGTTTACCAAAAGCCTCAGCCTGGATCTGCCCTTGTGGTTTGGCGGTGGCGGCGCCGATTTCATGGTTCTAGGGCCACCCTTGTAGACAAGATCATGGATGACCGGTGCGCCAGTGTTGTTTGGCCTCCATCTCTCAGCCGCCTTCGACACCATTGACCATGGCATATTCATCGGAGAGTTAAGGTCAAGGTTCCGTGTATCGGGAACGACACTGGGGTGGATTGAGTCATACCTACATGGTCGATCAAGCTGGGTGATGAACAGTAATCGTCTATGCGGTGCCTGGTTGGCGTACCGAAGGGGTCCATCCTCAGGCCCTTCCTAGTTTCAACAAACATCTCTCCGATCGTCAATGTCATCTCATCGTATGACATCAAGTTCCATCGATATGCTGATGATACACAATTGCACACTGATATGGACAGCCTCGGTAACCCCGAAGATTGGAAGCTAGTGGCGCACGTGTGGTTTGCGTGAAACGAAATGCTGCTTAATCCATAAAAATCGGAGGTTTTTCTGGTGGGTATTCAGTCTCAGGCAAAACAAGTCGTGAGAGGATGATGCATGGCAGTCGCACACTCCAGGATTCGGTGTTCTATTCATCTAAAAAGCCTAGGCACCATACTGGACCAGAATATGGCGTTTGATCACCCACATGCAAAATATAGTCAGGTCCAGAATTTTTTTATAGCCCCGTCGAGTCCGCGGCCAGGCCCGGCGGCATTGCAGGAGGGCCGCGCGATGTGCCCCCGGAGGAGTTGGTCCCGGAGACTCGCGATGATGGACCATGAGGGCCTGGCAGAGGCGGGAGCTACCTCGGGCCGGCACCCGCCATGCTGGCAAGGCCTTGGGCTTTGCCGGCTCCCCAATTCCCCCACCCTGCTCACATAGACTTCGTGTCGCGTGACAGGTGGTGATGTTTACAGGTTGTATTTTCATCATCAACTTTCGTTGAAAACCAAAATGACAAGAAGAGACATATTTTTCGAATTCGGTAAAACACTAAAAATTTCAAGATCCGCAATGCATTTGAATACAAGACGGCCCTTTCTCGATATTATTATGAAGCAGTCCTTAAAGAATCGCATGCGGCTCCAGAACCACAGTTTACCGATCCCTAAATTAGACCACTTGAACAATATCTAATTTGTTTTTTTAATGTCCGCTTAAAATTTCTGAAATGGCCCATTCCCATGTTGACTCTCTGAGGGGACCTTTCGGTGTCCAAAATGAAATGTCATCTTCAGTCAAGACACCCCAGAGACCAAAATCATTGGGCGCTATGTATCTACTTTCTTCAGCTGGGATTCGAGCGTTCACGTTCACATCTGTATAATCTATCCCAGTAGAGATGTGGATGACTGTGGTTGCTGTGGTCCCTCTGTTCCAGTGAAATAACCGTCAACTTTCAGTCATTGTTTTAGCTGCTCTTCAATCACCTGCTTCTTACTTATTTTTTTCTTCTTCTTATTCTTTTCTGACATCCATTTCTAAAATTCCTCCTCATTTTTAAAAAGCAACTCTGAAAAGATAAAATAAATACACGTGAGACAAATTATTTGAACTCATTCCTATGTGTTTACAAGTAAAGTAAAAATACAAATTGCAATATAGAGAAATCAAAAGATGTGAAATATTAGTTTACGAGAACAATTGACAGGAGGATTGTGTCTGGCTTCAGTATTTTCAAACCGATTCTATTGACACTTAAATACAATTTATAGTTACTTCTGCACAGATTTATAAACTCAATTTGACCAATAATTGTATATCCACACAAGTACAGGCATTCCTCAATTTATGAATAGGATGCATTCCTAAAGAATGGTGCGTAAACCCAATAATCCATTCCCATTATTTAAAAGATAAATTAAGGGTACATTCTTGATTTGAAGCTTTCGTGACTGCAGGAATCCATACTCTTTTGTTCTTTCGGTAAAGTCACGTAGGTAGAAATGCAATAAAATAAATCACGACGTTTCGAACGCAACACAAGCGCCCGTCTTCAGGTGAAAATAGCAACAGCTGCGATGTCTGCTGCAAGCAGCACGCTGGAGCAGACATCCTTTTACAATAATGAAAACGCTGGAACAGACATCGTGCTGCTCGCAGCAGACATCGCAGCTGACGCGATTTTCCCCTGAAGACGGACGCTTATGTTGCGTTCTAAACGTCGTGATTTATTTTATTTTATTTCTACCTACGTGACTTTACCGAAAGAACCAAAGAGTAAGGATACATTATCTTAACGTGCGATAATACTACGTTATATTTTCCTTTTACAATAATGAAAACATAATCATTAATAACAATAATACTACTTTTTATTATTATAATACTTAGTTAAATTCCTATGGGGAGCTTAGCGTGTTGAGATGAGTGACTGTAGGAAGGATGAGAAGTGGCATGTTGCTGGCTAACTTCTACTGGGGCCTGGCGAGGATTCTTGGCGGGGTGATGGAGTTTGTGGCACAGATGAAGATGATGGATGACGTTCGGAGGCACGGTTTTCAGGAGTCACAGGCGTACGAGGCCTGAAAAAAGATGTCTACCAAGCGTTCTCCTTTCTCATGCCTTTTCATGATGTTCAGCTTCGTTGCCGGGCTTATAGCTTGCCTAGCGTTCGTTGCTGGAGTGTGAATGTTGAACTTCTTTCGCACCATACGTAGCCAACCGTGCTAATCGGAGGTGCGGCGAAGGACAACAAACTAACACGAAAAGCAGTTCTAAAGAAATTAGTTTTCAATTTAGATTTAAAAGTGCATAGCTCCATTGGCTACCTAATATCGGAAAGAAGACAGTTACATTTACTTCAAGGGTGCTTGAATAAAATGGCAAATAACACAATATATTCGGGCACATGTAGCACACGGTAGCTGTTAAACGAACTGAGAAGAAGATAACGGGTCATGCTGACACGTGTGGTGAATAAGTCGCAGTAGTTTAGAGTATTCAGTATTTTTGAACCGATTATGTAAAACTTGAAGTTTTATATTTTTTGCATTTAGAGGCCCCTCATAATGTGAGGCGTTAAGCTGCAGCTTACTTAACTTATGCCTAAATCCGACACTGCCCTGAACTCTGCAAAAACGTTGGGAAGACATCACTGCAGACTTGGACTTGACTCATTCCAGCCGTAGAGACTGGAAGCTGCTCCAGAACATCGGTGCCGGAAAAAAAACAAAGCACAGACCGCCGAAATCGCAGCTAATGCTGTGGTTTCCCACACACTACTCCCCTGTTCCAAAGCACCAATCGACAATCTCACCAAACAAGCTGTTCGGAAACAACTCCCCATTACCTTGAGTCAACGACCGTGAGCAACAGATCTAACAGGACCATTCATTGACATTTCACGTGCCTGGATATGATGGCGTGCGTCCCGAGTTCCTAAAGAACCTGGGACCATATGGATAGCAATGGAAAGGTAAAATCCCAAAAGAATGGAAGCAAGCCATTGTCATTGTGAAATCCAGAGTGTCGCAAGACTTGCCCTCCGACTACTGGCCAATATCCCTCTTGTCCTCCACCTCTAAGCTGATGGAACGTGCCATGCTTGGCAGACTTGGCCACATCATCAACCCCCAATTGCCTCCCGAACAAGGCAGATTTCCAACTGGCCATAGCGCTGTCGACCAGATCATTGTTTTCATTTCCTCATAGAAGTTCGTGTCCAGCATCAACATAAAACCAGTAGAGCAATGATTGACCTTTCTGCTGCCAATGGCACTGTTTGGCATCATGACCTGCTGCTGAAGATGGCCGAAATCGTCAGACGCCGTTCTACTGTTCACCTAATCGACGCATTGCTCAGCAACCATACTTTCAGGGTACATCTCGCTGATAAACATAGCCATACGAGAATAATGAACAGTGGCCTTCATCCAGGTTTGGTTTTAGCACCGTCACTGTTTAACATGTGACCTGCCATACACATCGTTTTGCCAGTTCATATATGAAGATGACATAGCCCTTGCTGCACAGGGAACAAACCTCATCCAACAACCTGAACAATCATGTAGCAGATGCCGCATTTTACGTATCATTCCGTGGTAGCCCAGTGTGCTGTGGCCCCACACCGAGATACCTAGGTGTTATCATGGGAGTCTTCACCGTGTCAGCATGCCGGGCACGGAGGGAAGCTTCGCGTCCGTGGCAAGCGAGCCGGACCGAGTCTGCGCATTCTTCCTCATCGCGGACCCGTCCGGGACTCCGCTCCGGCACTGCACGGGCGTTGCGAACGTCGTCGGTGGTGCTGGGGACTCGATCGCGGTGGCCCCCTTCTTCCTCCTGGCTCCAGCCCCTCGCCGCCCCCCTTCGTTTTCCCAATGCAATGTTGTCTCATTACTTTTCAGCCCCCCCCCCCAGCTTTCTGTCACTCCTCCCCCCCCCAACTACGACCAGGCCTATCCCAACCCCTCCTTATCAATCCCTCTTGTTTAACTGCATCAAAAATGCACCACTTACAATAACCCCGTTCTTTATTTCAAATTATTAGCATGCTATGTACACTAGTTTAATTGTTGTAAAGCGCCTTCGTAAAGGCGCTATATACATCTCATTCTGGTAAGAAAAGAAGCCTAACCTTCAAGCCCCACATAAAACATATCTGTGAAAAGCCCAAATCAAGAATCGCCCTGCTTCAGAAATTTTCGAAATTATTTAGGGTGCATCAACTGATGTCCTGTGAACTGCCACCCTCTCGCTGATCTATTTAGTACCAGGGTACTTGGTCTGGAAGCTCGTACATAAAACTGTAAGATGTACAATTAAATAACGCAATGGACATCAAAACCAGAAGACTGAAACCGAAACCAATCGCCTGGCTCCACTGTTCTGGTGAACATTCTGCCACCAAATATCCGCAGAGACATGCAATCAAACTCAGGCTGCCAGGATCATAGTGCAATGTGTTGATCACTTGTGCCTCTGCTCCAACCTGGTCAAAACATTTACAGTTCGTTGGCACTCCACTGCTGGATGAAAGTCCATTCTGTCAGTCATGGGGATTGTTTGACTATACCTCACCACGCTTTCCACAGGGAGTTGGTGAAGTGGGAGGGGTCCTTGACTGGTTCAGAAATCACTCGCCGTGGCCACGAATTGAACTGAGATTCATAATGCAGCATGCTAACCACGGTGCCACTACTCCTACGCCACCGCATGGTAATAGTTACTCTTTATTCAGAAAGCTTTCCTGTGTCTGAAAATTATTCCTCACTGTTGGTCCTGCATTGGGATGCTGGGTCAATTCCATGTTTTGCATTTGGAGTACTAACTACACATAATAGGGGCTAATAGTCTAAAATATTCGGGTGGGTCAAAACCTACCTTTTGTATTGTACTGCTATTTTTGGCCACCTTGCACCCCCAGCGATTTCGGAGTCTCGCAGCACTCGGTGATCTCGGCATGTTCCACCAATCCCGCGCTGAGTTACAGGCGAGCGCCAGCACCCTAAGCCACCTGCTCCCGAGTTGACATTAACGACACCGTTACATCAAGCGCGCACCACTGTGTGCCAATGTCATAGCCCAAAGCCCAATGTTTATAATTACCAGGCCCGGCTGCAGTTCCGGTGCGACGGGGGGGGGGGGAGTCTGCCGAGCCGTTGTGTGGGCCACCATGACTGTGATATACCGCTAATGAGAGTGAACGTGGGTGGGCCAATGGAACATTTGGTGGCACTGGGCCCACCCAGCAACCCCATATTGCTGGCCCTGATGATAACCCATAGCCAGCCAACGACGGTTTGCCGTAGATATGGCGACACTGCGAAATATACAGGGTGCTTCAAAAAAAATGTTAATACTTCTGAGAATTTGCAACAATACCACGAGAAATATGCCTCCGGGCTCTGGAGACCACCTGGAGAAGATTCCAGGCACGTGTTGACAATGATGGCGAACAAGTGGAGACTCTTTGACTTGTTGAAGCTGCACAGTGCTGCAGGACTGCGTGTGTGGTATAAGCGTTGTTGATTGTAAAGTTACAGTGATAAGCAGAACCATGGCAAATATACGTACAAACAAGACAATACAAACGTGAAATACATAGTTAAGGTAGCCTGATATCACATAATTGCCCTGTCATTACAATTAATGTTGAAATGTTATATTTCTGTAACACTTAACATAGTCTGTAGACAATTCTAGTGCATCAAAGCCTGCCTTGCAAATATGATAATGAATCGGAAAAGACTCTCCCCCATTAAATGGGAAATTAATTGACTATACTGATTGCGTTAGTACTGCGGCATGGAATGATATTGCATCTGCCCTTCGCTCACAATCTCTAGCAACGTCATCACATTTCCGGTCATATTAATTTACGATTGCCATAAATACCTACAACTAAACCAGTCTGAATGCGCCCCAATCTCAACAGTTGTTAGAAAATAAGTACAGTTGAGCCCGAGTAGATATTTTAGGGTTTTGGGGTATTATTTGTGATGCAAGATGAATGATGGTATTCTAGAGCGATTGAATAAGTGCGTAAAATATGGAGGGAGTAAATTATCAGAATGTAAAGTAGGTGTGTCATGTCCAAATAAGGTCACCCTGGGCATGTGCTTGCCCATATGTCGAGATTCTCTATCACTACCAATGATACTCACCTGACGTGGTGGACACCGCGTGAAACGGATAATTAGGAAGTAAACACAAAGCCCTCTGATTGGTGCTTGACGGGCCTGAAAGGGGATTGGTTAGGGGCAGGGAAATGGAAGGGATTGGAGGGAGAAATAAAAATGGAAAGCGCGGGAAACGGAAGATGATTGACAGGATGGACGGTTGGAATCCGTTAGGAGAAGTGGAAGGTGATTGGCTGGAGGGAAAGCAGGTGAAGGAACCTTCGGGAAAGGGGCTTGAACGGATATATAAATGGGACGCGAGAAAGTTCGGGACGCTTGGAGTAAAGGGAATCTTTGAAGACCCGTGCCTCATGCTGGAAGAAATACTCATATTGTTATTGAAGAATGCTGTGTCGGGTGTCACTACACATATGAGAAGTTATGAAACAGGAATCTACAAATAATAGTGATTTCGATTCCATACTCAACCCCATGCTAGATAACATGTTCCAACCCACAGTGCTACTTGGGCTGCTTGTCTGAATGTTTGCTTTGTACCATCTGCTCCAATTTCGCCGACGCTCGACGTCTCCTTTTACTTTTCAACTTTTCTTCCTTGCTCCTTGCCGTCTGATTCTCTCCTCATCTTACTCATTTTCCTTTTATTGATGAATTCTCGTCTTCCTTTCTGCTGCCCTTTGCTCTTCTTTTGGTGACCCGGGCCCGCTCGCGGCGGCATGAGCCACGGCTACCCGGCTCAGCCCGTCGCCTCGCCAGCATCGCTCGTGGCCTCTCACTTCCGAGCCTCTGTGCATGTATGTTGAACTTCTTTTGCACCGTATTAGCCAACCGTGTTAATCGGAGGTGCAGGGGAAGGAGAACAAACTAAGCACAAAAAGCAGGTTTAATCGAGTTTTCAATCTAGATTTAAAAGTGCATGGCTCCAGTGGCTTCCTAATATCAGAAAAAAGAGCATTCCAGACAGCCGCAGAAGAGCATCTAAAAGCGCACGATGCAGTGGCCGTTGTGTGGCCAGCCACGCCCAAATAGGGAGCTTTTACTGCACCTCCTGCACTGTTCCCAGCCAAGGTTGCCTGTGCGGGACTTGCTTCACAGCTCCTGCTAAGGAGTGCCTGTGCCCGACACCTGCCGAACATCTCCAGCTCAGGGTGCCTGGGCTGCACCTGCTGAACATGAGTCCAGCTCTGCTACTAGCCATGCAGTTTACAGGCTCACGGGGAGATTCTACTCATTGCAGTCGGCGTACCGGAAGTTCTGCAGCACTGAGCCGGCTCTACTCAAGATCACTGCTGACCTCTACAAGGTCATGGATGACCGGTGCGCTGCGGCGTTCATTGGCCTCAATCTCTCAGCCACCTTCAACGCCATCGACCAAGAGGTACTCATCGGGCGGTTAAGGTCAAGGTTTCATCTATCTGATATGGCACTGGGGTGGATTCAGTCATAGCTACATGGTCGATCACAGTTTGTCAAGTTGGGTCACGGAGAGTCATCGCCTATGCCGTACCTAGTTGGCATATCACAGGGTCCATCCTCGGGCCCTTCCTATTTTCAACATGTGTCTTTCCGATCGCCGATGTCATCTCATCACATGACATCAAGTTCCATCAATATGCTGATGATACACAAAACTAAAAGTTATATATGGAGAGCCTCGATAACATCGAAGTATGCACGTGAGCAGAGCTCGTGTGGTTTACATGAAACAAAACGCTGCTTAATCCAGGAAAATCGGAGGCTTCTGCTCCCACATTTGTTTTCGGACGCGAAAACAAATGTGGGAGGATTAGATGTGGCAGTCGCAGACTCCATGATTAATTTTTCTACTCATCTAGAGAGCCTCGGCACCATACTCGACCAGAATGTCGGTTGATCACCGCGTGCAAAATATAGTCAGGTCCTGAAATTTCCATATCAGGGTTCTACGACACATTCGGCCATTGTTGAGTCATGACAGCCAACACAGTGGCGTGTAGCACTGTGTAGCATAGTATCAACAACGCTCTCTTTTTGCCACTAGAAAAAAAACATTAGCAAACTGCAGCATGTACAAAATTATTTTGCATGTGTAGTGACGGGTACTCCTATATTCGACCAAATCTATCTGGTGCTTGCTGAGCTGCATAGGCTTTTGGTTGCTGAACGAATACATTATAAGGTCACGCTCATTACATAAAAAATGCTTGCCACACATTAACCACAATACCTTGCTGATCTCGTCAAGAAGCATATATCATCATGCGAACTCCGGACATCCTCTCAGAGGATTTTGCCTAACCATCGAACAAAGATGGTAACTGCATCGCGCGCTTTCAGATGCGTTTCTGTGGCCGTCTGGAACGCTCTTCATTCCGATATTCGGAAGCCACTGGAGCTATGCACTTTGAAATCTAAATAGAAAAATCATTAAAAATAGCTTTTTGTGTTTTGTTTGTTGTCCTTCCCCCGCACCTACGATTAGCACGGTTGGCTACGTACGGCGCGAAATAAGTTCAACACACATACAGGGCTGCCAATGAAGCTTAATGATGGCTCGTTCTGTTTCGACCATCATTTCTGCATTTCTCCCTGGTTCTTTTTACCAACGTAAAGAAATCAATCAGTGCATATTGTGAGCTACGACATATGGACGTGACACATGAACGCAGACCAAGACAATGGAACTCAAGCTGACAAGTATGCACACTACAAGGAGAGATGGATGTTTGAAAATACACTTAGGAGACAGAAAGAAGAGCACATAGATTAGAGAACAAATGCAAATAATAGGCAGCATATGTACTGCTCACAAAAGTAAGTGGGCTTGTGCAGGGGAAATCGCTAGAAGGGATGATAGCCAATGGACAAGGCTAGTGATAGAACGGCATTCAAAGGAGAGAATGCGTCCATGAGGACACCCACTGCAGAGACATTGCAATAATATCAGTTTCTGTGCAAGCGTGAGGATGGGTTGTGGCATCACTGGACACTGAGGATGATGGAAATAACATCCAGATGTGACCATGGCTGATGTTTTTTTTTAATCTTCAGATCCCCCTTGAAAGTGATACTTGTGGTCTAAGTGAGCTCTTGCCATGCAAAGCTCGATAGACAGCCTGACACACCACTAGCGATCATTTATGTCTCAATATAAATACAATTCCTGCTATTGTGGGTTAATTTATTGTACTGTCTTGCTATGTTATATGCTTATTTTTTGTATTTGTCTCATCTAATTATAACCACTATAGTGATTCTCAACTTATCGTACGTTTAGTCAGGCGAGCAATTTAGGAGAAAATACAGCTGCTGCTGAAAGCGTTGCGGATGATATCCGCTTGGGGGGGCCTGCTGTGCTGCTCTGCAAGATATCCAAATCATTCGACGTCTCATGAAATTATACTGATGAGACATTGAGGATAAAATTGGGTGGGGGGTGGAATAAAAAAAATATATAAAAATAAAAGTGTCTTGGAGTTTCAACGATAACAAAGCTGCACAACAGCGATCTCATTATTCTAAGCAGCGCATTTGCGTCCTAGTTTGGCTCACTGCGCCACAGCTGTTTCCGCTGAACGCGAGGAAAGTCTGGTTCAGTTACGTCAAGTGGCAACGCTCTCAAGTGTGATCCGGTCTCTGCGAGATCCCTTGATGCCGAGTGCGTGGACGTCAGTCACGGGATTTTAATCGATATCCCTTCGCTTAAAGCATTTCCCCGGACTCGCCTCTAATTGTTATCAGTCAATACAGGTTTATATCATTAAATAAACAATCAATATGTTGCGTGTGTGCATGTGTAGGCAAGTAGCTGCGTGCGCTTTTATGACACTGAATTTTCTTACATTGATTTTTTTTTTTATCAAATTGGAAATTGAAAAATTCCTCAGGACGTAGAGATTTAAGTTGACGTTTGTCATCATAAATTGACATCTTGTCCGCATAATAATGTAAAATATGACATTTGCCGTTGTCTATTTTGTAATCCCACACATATAGAATTAATAAAAAATAATTATCTAAATGCGAAACCAAAATAGAATACTATTTTAATTCATAACGCGTCTAAATGCAACAGCATCTTAAGTGGAAAACACAAGCTATGGAACGGTGAATGAGAAGGATGAGCAAAGTCGTTCGTAACAAAGATGAGAGGTGAGATTTGTGTAAAATTGCAAGGAATACGTTGGGTGGGAAGTCAATCATAGGCAGAGGAAAAGAGGAGGGTCTTGAGCAAGGGTTTCATCAGGGAGACAATCGGCAATGTGGACTGTTAAGTGAAAGGGAATTTTAGCCACGGGCTCAGCAGAGAACAATGGATGGCCACCCATTATTATTACCAAGAAAAGCCTAATTCAGTCTCAGTCTCAAGACACTTTCATAGGAGAGTTCTGCATTGGGACGTTTGGCAAATTTATTTGTATTGAGGTTGCAAGTGGGAAGAAACCACAGCATAGTAGCGGGAGGAAACACATGGGTATGGGGGTGTAGTCCACAAAACTTAGGAGGGCATAATGGCCGATGGTCAAAATTGAGAATGGAGAGGTAATCAAAGCAGAGAACATGCCAGAATAGACGTACATCGCGTAGATGGAGCGATGAGGTCGGGAGCAAGATGGACTGTGGCATCGTGAAGCTGAAAGGGATGGCGACAGTGTGATGAGGCATCCATTTAGCAGTAGATAAACCGCGCCCGACGATGATGACTGTTCACAGCGAAAACATCTTCTTCACTATGAGCATCACCACAACCTATCCAAGCACAGAATCCTCATCCCATCATGGGTGCCTTAATTTAGTTCAAAGCCAAAGTGACTCTCTGACCAAACAAGCATGGGGCAGCGCTCATCTGCTTCTGCGGCAATACGCTAGTGGTGGCAATTTCACATTCCCATTCCAGAGACCAGTCTCTCCGTAGAAAAAAGACAAACACTTTATTTAGCACAAAGTGGGGTCCTCTTATTATAGACCTTTAGAGAAATGATAAATGTGTGAACATATGAACACCACACTGGGACGTTTGGCCAGATTCACGAGAGCATAAAATAGTCAATGTCGAAGCATTTCCTGTTAAAACGACTGTGGGTTGACGATCAGTTATGTTGGTAGTGAAATGTTCACATTTTCTATGGTGAGGACAATCTCTCCATAGGATGATCACCGTTGAATTCCCACAAAATTATATGTATATTTAATCGACTGCTGTTTGGTGATGAGCTGAACCATTGGGAATAAATTATAGAATAAAAAATATATGTTAAGGCCTTCTTTACAGAACCCATCAGCCTCATGGCTTTCAAGGTTATCTGTAGCATTGATTCAGTACCAGCCAACTCCGGACCGGTGTCGACACACATCGTTTCATCATCAGATCAGGCTTTCTTGAATCCATGATGAAGTCCCAAGACATTAAAGTCAAGGACCCATGTAACACATAACTCAAAACAATTCGCGTCGTTTTTAGACAATATGTGGAGCTGAGGAGTTCACATGCTCACCACTACTTGTCCTCCTAACCTTTGGATTTTGAGCTGAGCTCTGGAACCATTGCACCTCGCGACTGGGCCGCAAATCAGTGAGCTGCCTCTGCAGGCCTCGGGGCTGCAAGGCTGCAGCTGCCACCACGTGTTAGCAAATCGTTGATTTCAGTGCAGCAGGGAAAGACACATTTTCGATCCCAGCGTTGGTGATGTTCACAGGGCCACTTACTGTGGAAATTTGACTACTCGACAGTATGCCATAGATTTCCAGACAAGAGTTTGTCTAGTCAATAAACAAAAAATGATAGTATCCCTGAGTCCGATGGGCCTTCTGGACCAATGATTTCCAGCAGCGTTTGTTTAAGCAGCCAAGCTGACCGCTGACTCGTCAGCAGTCAAACCTGTGAAACAAATGTTGTTTAGTCGCCGAATGTTACCGCGAGAGAGCTCCGAGGGTCATCACTCGTTTGGCACCTTTAGCACGCAACTGTAACAATTCTGCGACATTCCAAATGGTGGGTGAATGGTGACACCCTGTGGTAGCACTTGGGCTATGCAGCTGCTGGGTGGTTTGGTGTTCGCCCACTTCTGTGGCGTCTGGGAGCCAAGGAGACCCTTGACGAATGAGGTAACAACAGCTCCATCAATCAATCAATTAGCAGCAGACGCCCCGCTGACATAGCCAAGACCCCAGCTGATGCGCGGTTTCAAACGGAGGCAACTCTTGCGTTAGGATTTCATTCACAAGGAGCTGTCCAGCTGAGTGGTGCTGGGGAGTAACCCTCGACCAGCAATCGTGTGATGTACATTCAAATCCCATTTGGAGAACAACTCAGATAATTATTATTCCTCCCAGGCAGAAAAAATAAAACATCACTTTGTGGTCAGTCGTGATCTTTTTAGGGTGGGTGGTTCCTGCCATGGGAACGCAGAATATCCACCACGGGCTTAAAACCAACAACAGGGATGCGATCTGTCCCACTGCTCGTTGAAGCATGGAGACACATTCGCTATCTGATACATGTGCACATGCAGCCGTAACGGGAATTCAGCCGTATACAAACATTTCCTCAAGTACTGTGAGTGCACTGACCACGATAATACCCAGCTACCTCCTGACGAGGCAGACTGACGACGCCCTTCAGAAGGACAACACTCTTTTAAAAAATGTGCGTCATGAATAATTTGAGTCACCACACAAAAATAAATGCATGTAATCAGTGGCCTATTTTAATACAGGATGGAATTACGATGACGTGTTTGATTTGTTGTCATTAATACTGCCTTCTCATCCATCACGCAAGGATCAATATCATGCACAGTGACCATAACTTCCCCCGATACCTACACCAATTATTTCTCACGGGCGATAGCCATTAATTATATCCAGTGATATTTTTATTTTACTTTGAGGGTATTTACTGCTGCCTTATTTACTTTAGGAAGCAAATAATTTATTTTTTTGGGACAAGGGAGATGTTTTTGATGTCACACTTAAAGTAACCGCTGCCTTTTGCAGTGTGAACAAGGAAGATAACCAGGAGTACGCGTGGTTTTATTTTCTTCTCTCTAGCGTTTTCCAACATGCGTACGCGTATTAGGGCCGTCCATAAATGACGTCACGCATCTAGGGGGGGGGGGGAATCAGACATTTGTGACGATGTGTGACAAGGGGGGGGGGGGGTGTTGAGAAATGTGACGTCACATATAAACGCGCAACTTTAAATAAATATAGACAACACGTTCTACTTAATTAAATTGACTTTTTAATAAATGTTTTCTCCTACAACATCAGAGTGCAGCGCCACATTAAATACGCACTACAATGACAATAGTTTAAAGCGATTTGAAGCATGTTTTATTTTGTTTTGGGGAGGGGGGGGGGCAGAGCTTTGTGACGTCATATTTGAGGGGGGGGTCTGACTTTGTGTGACGATGGGGGGGGGGGGGGTCAAACATCGTCCAAAATCGCGTGACGTAATTTATGGACGGCCCCTATGTCTTTGCAAGTACTCTATTAGCAACGGTGCGTCCCAAGCCACGCCGCGCACGACGTGCCATCCGTCACCCATCTCGTTCATCGGGCCGTCACCCCTTCTGGCGGCGACGCGTCCTGCTCAGAGGCCCACTTACCTTGACTAACAGTCAATATGCTGTCTCTATTCTGCGCTTGTTTGCTAATCAATACAGGAGACCCTTGGAACGTCGCGCGGGTTTATCGTTCGCGGTTTCGACCAATCGCGGGCAACCTGTTTGTATACCAATTTAGCTATCGCGGGGGGTAGTTTTGGCCTTTCGCGGATAAACTGTCCCAGGCAGTCGTGTACCATTAGCCGATGCCCCGGGGTGCGGGGCGAGACGGGCGAGACACGCGACCTAGTGGCACCTCAACCTTCGCCGTGCAAAGACAAAGAATCAACGTGTAGCCCATGAACAGAGTGTTGGGGCAAGTGATGTTAGTGAGCACCTATGAAGGCCGACACGGCACACGAAGGGGATGGGTAGCCAGCACCACGCCGCCTCTGTCTCCCCAGTGGCGGTGTGTACACACCGCACGGGGTACCTATAGGGGAGGCCCAGGACCGACTCAGAGAATTGTCACTGGTGTTGGCCGTGAGCTGGAATCGAACTCGGGTGGCCGGGTTTGAAGCGCAGCGTGCGAACCGTAGCACTCCCGCTCCCTACTCGTGCACACACACACACACACACCCGCTCTGGATCATTATCATTATCGGTAAGTACAGTATTTATACTGGTAGGAACCTCCTGGTTACACCAGCCCACAGGGGGTTATTGTGCCCGTCCGTCGTGCAGGGAGGGGCTGGGTGGGGAGGGTGGGGATGGGCTGGGTGGGGAGGGGAGAGGAGGGTGGAGAGGGGCTGGGTGGGGAGGGTGGGGAGGGGCTGGGTGAGGAGGGTGGCAGGGGTGGGGCTGGTCTTACAGTACAGTACTTATTTAAATTGTGATGTGGCTATGTTTGTTTGCCGTGTACCTAACCCCATTATTTAGGTAAGGTTTAAGTACTGAATATCGCGGATATGGCTTTCGCGGCACTTTCCAATAACTTAGTCCCCCGCGATATTCAAGGGTCTCCTGTATAAAGTGAACCCTTAAAATTCGTGGGGACATATTCCTGGAGAAGGGCGCGAACATGAAACCCCCGTATATCAATACTAAAAGCGAATGAGGAAAATACGGTTAAGAGGCATAAACATACATTACGTTTAATTATATACATATAAATACAGTAGTATGTATATATAAATGAATAATACATTTACATTTTCAGATAGCAATTAATAAATTAATATCCTTTGATATTATTTAAAGTATCTTTAATTATATCGCTTCCTTTTCGTTTAGGTGGCATGGTTAATAGCAATGCAGTACATACAGTATTCGCTCGTTATTCAAGAACTTGCTGTCTGCGAATGCCATCTGGAACTCCACGCGACTGCATCGAGAGAGATATAATTAAAGTGATGAGATGAAGAGATGTGTTATTATGATAATGTTCATGTATTTAATAGCTTATTTGTGTATTTTAAGGCCAATATTATCCGAGAAATTTGCAAATGCACGAACATCTCTGAAACGTATTCCTCGCGAATAACGAGGGAATCATGTTTGATTCCAGAAAATTGTACAGGAACGCACTTGCGTGTTGACAGTGCGGACTGAGGGGGTCTTGCGTGCAACTTTTGCCCTCTCACGGTCCACACAGCTGCCATGCGTCAGTGCAGTATGTAAAATACCTCTTGTGAGTTCGTCGCGTGTTACGGGCTGCGAATATTTAAAATTCAACTGCGAATTTCAAACAGCACTGCATTAAATTTGTCGCGATTACGCAATTAAAGTGCCCGCGAATATTAAGGGGTTGCCGTATTCCTTGCTACGTCTCTTAGTGCAACACCATTCATGGAACCATAATGACCAGTGTGGTGAAGAATGGTCGAACGATACCCCCGATGGAGAAATTAACACAAATCGGAAGAGGAATCAAGGCACGGCGATTCGCTCTCACCAAGGCTATGCATAGTGACAATAAATATTTTATATATGAAATGGGATTGGAAAAAAATAATAAACATACATTTCTGAAAGTATTAACCATCCCATCTTTGCTGGCAACATCGTCAATGTCACATCCAATGGAAAACAAAAATTAATGTCCGTTTACACGTTCACTAAACGATTAGCGATATCTGTCCATATGGACACAGCTGGAAAACAGGATATTATGCATATCAGTGGCATTGAAAGAATGTGGACTTGGATCAAACTGATTGACTAAAGAGGCGAGCAATGAGCAGACTGCAGTGCTTTCGTAAAATTGAGCTTGGTCATGAAAAGCGACGTAGCATAGGGCTGACTAAACAGTAAAATGTTCGTGTTGTGTGTGGGTGTGTGTGGGTGTGCATCGGTTTTCTGAAAATGTAACCTCGGTTCTTATTGATGTAAAAATATATTTTTTAGTTTTCACTCACTGCGCATTGCCTACTGTCACATACGAATGGAAACGTGGACACCTGACGAAGAAAATGGAACAAACAAAAAGACACGAGCACTAAGCGATGAGCATTTCACCAGAACACAGACAGAGGACGCACGTGACACACCACGTTGCCTGTTAAGTGATGTAAGTGTAATTGAGTAGAGGGATGCATCTCTACAATGGATGATGGTCGACGGATGGGACCGGTGATGGAGGGGCCAACCAAAAAGTGGGAACTCGAGACGATGTCCCATGCAGTGTGACGCTGGGGAGAAGTGGATTGACGGCATCACGAGACCCTGGGGGATGGTGACAATTTGGGGAGATCTTCCCTCCAGCAGCGCATTGATCGTGGCTATTGATGACTGCTGGACATATCCATCAGACAATGCATCCATTGCGAAAGGTACATCCAATAACCCGGTATGAAGATGTGTCAATATTGAAATAATTCTAGATTTGAAGTTTTCGTGACTGCAAGGATCCATACTCTTTGTTTTTTTCGGTAAAGTCACGTAGTTGAAAACAAAATAAAATTAAATAAAACAACTAAATTAAATCACGACGTTTCGGAAGCAACACAAGCATCCGTCATCAGGTGTGACTGCTCCAGCAAAATTACTGGAGCGTATTTTGCTGGAGCAGTCCCACCTGATGACGGATGCTTGTGTTGCTTCCGAAACGTCGTGATTTAATTTAGTTGTTTTATTTTGTTTTCAACTACGTGACTTTACCGAAAAAACCAAATAGTAATATTGAAATAATTCTGGCAAGAATCACTCATACACCGGACTGTACCACGTACAAGAACGTTTATTAAAACAAAAGTACATGTCAGAATATATCAATGCAGGCAAATTCTAAAAACGTTGTGGAGATTTTGTAAGTTAGACACGACCTATAGGCATAGCATCTCAGTGGCAAGGCAGTACGACCTTTTCCAGCTGGGTCCCCTGAAGAGTCCTGCAGCCTATAGCAACCTATTATGCACGACCTTGGCTCATTCAAACATCCAGGCTCAAGCCTGCTTATCTTCCAACATCGGATGAGATCGGGATCATTGTGGGTGATTTGGTCATAGACTATGGGGTGGGCTGCAGAAAGTCACGCAGTAAAATTGTTGTACAGTACTTTTATACTCTTTGGTTCTTTCGGTAAAGTCACGTAGGTATAAAATAAAATAAATCACGACGTTCCGATCGCAACACAAGCGGTCGTCCTCAGGCGGAAAAATATAATCCAGCTGTGGAACTGCTGAACCAGCGAGAGAGCTGTTACTACAAGACATTATATATGTGGTGATGGGCAAGCAAGCGGGGTCTGAGCTGGAAAGGAATTCCATCCACGGACGGCAGTACGTCAGTTGTGTTAATGGGGGAGATTAGGGAGAGAGGGATTAGGGAGGTAAATTAGCATGAATGAGCTTCCATCGCCGCATAAGGGTGGCATGCCCACATATGCGCACAACATCAGTGTTAATGAGAGATTAGCACCATGAGAGTGCAATCCAAAGGACATGTGAGCATGAGAGTGCAATCCAAAGGACGTGTGAGCATGAGAGTGCAATCCAAAGGACGTACTTTTATGTTCCGCAAGTCTGTGCTGCCTACCTTGACGAGTGTGAGAGGTACGGTAAAATACGCTCGCATAACCTGCATGGTGTAAGGAGTCCCTCATCTAGCAGTGCGGCCACAATATGGCTGCACGCGTGCACCCACACTCACCCTGTGGAGTGATGTCTCCAATTAGGTGATGTGACCATAATTCCATCATCATTAACCACGCTCGTTAGCCTCGTATCACGCATATACACACTGCTCTCTAATAATCATTTGGAACAGATTAACAAATCAATTACAGTGAGGGAAAAAAGTATTTTATCCCCTGCTGATTTTGTACGTTCGCCCACTGACAAAGAAATTATCAGTCTATAATTTTGATGGTAGGTTTATTTGAACAGTGAGAGACAGAATAACAACAACAAAATCTATAAAAACGCATGTCAAAAATGTTATAAATTGATTTGCATTTTAATGAGGGAAATATTTATTTGACCCCCTCTCAATCAGAAAGATTTCTGGCTCCCAGGTGTCTTTTATACAGCTGAGATTAGGAGCACACTCTTAAAGGGAGTGCTCCTAATCTCAGCTTGCTACCTGTATAAAAGACACCTGTTCACAGAAGCAATCAATAAATCAGATTCCAAACTCTCCACCATGGCCAAGACCAAAGAGCTCTCCAAGGATGTCAGGGACAAGATTGTAGACCTACACAAGGATGGAATGGGCTACAAGTCCATTACCAAGCAGCTTGGTGAGAAGGTGACAACAGTTGGTGCGATTATTCGCAAATGGAAGAAACACAAAAGAACTGTCAATCTCCCTCGGCCTGGGGCTCCATGCAAGCTCTCACCTCGTGGAGTTGCAATGATCATGAGAACGGTGAGGAATCAGCCCAGAACTACACGGGAGAATATTGTCAATGATCTCAAGGCAGCTGGGACCATAGTCACCAAGAAAACAGTTGGTAACACACTACGCCGTGAAGGACTGAAATCCTGCAGCGCCCGCAAGGTCCCCCTGCTCAAGAAAGCACATATACATGCTCGTCTGAAGTTTGCCAATGAACATCTGAATGATTCAGAGGACAACTGGGTGAAAGTGTTGCGGTCAGATGAGCCCAAAATGGAGCTCTTTGGCATCAACACAACTCGCCGTGTTTGGAGGAGGAGGAATGCTGCCTATGACCCCAAGAACACCATCCCCACCGTCAAACATGGAGGTGGAAACATTATGCTTTGGGGGTGTTTTTCTGCTAAGGGGACAGGACAACTTCACCGCATCAAAGAGACGATGGACGGGGCCATGTACCGTCAAATCTTGGGTGAGAACCTCCTTCCCTCAGCCAGGGCATTGAAAATGGGTCGTGGATGGGTATTCCAGCATGACAATGACCCAAAACACACGGCCAAGGCAACAAAGGAGTGGCTCAGTAAGAAGCACATTTAGGTAATGGAGTGGCCTAGCCAGTCTCCAGACCTTAATCCCATAGAAAATCTGTGGAGGGAGCTGAAGGTTCGAGTTGCCAAACGTCAGCCTCGTAACCTTAATGACTTGGAGAAGATCTGCAAAGAGGAGTCGGACACAATTCCTCCTGAGATGTGTGCAAACCTGGTGGCCAACTACAAGAAACGTCTGACCTCTGTGATTGCCAACAAGGGTTTTGCCACCAAGTACTAAGTCATGTTTTGCAGAGGGGTCAAATACTTATTTCCCTCATTAAAATGCAAATCAATTTATAACATTTTTGACATGCGTTTTTCTGGATTTTGTTGTTGTTATTCTGTCTCTCACTGTTCAAATAAACCTACCATTAAAATGATAGACTGATAATTTCTTTGTCAGTGGGCAAACGTTCAAAATCAGCAGGGGATCAAATACTTTTTTTCCCTCACTGTATATAGGGCAACCAACCAGCGGAGCAAAACCGAATTTAAGAAAGGTTTCTCTACCATTGCCCATATAAGTTGTGCACAAAATAGCACCTGGCTGAATCGACTGAATACTCGCTCGTGAGTAGCGATCGAAACGTCGTGATTTGTTTTATTTTATTTCTAACTACGTGACTTTACCGAAAGAACCACAGAGTGACAATGAATCCTTACTTGGATGAATACAGGACAATTGATGGATTAATACGGGACACTAAATTAATTGGATGTAGCGACTTGGAAAATATAATCTCGAAACAGTCATCCATAAAAAAAATATATACAATTTTAAACCTTAATTAGTCAACAGTTAATTGCATGTCTTTAAATCAGCTGAAACCAGTGTGATTCATGACATCTTTTGCAATGGAGACTTGGAATATTACATACAGTAATTATGTATGAACGGCTGCTACTTCTTGCTATATATTTAAAAATAATTCAAGTTTTGGATTTTTATTTTAGACATTGGTATTTAGGGGTGCATTGATGCATTGGACGAACAAGATGCATTGATGTGTTGATTAAAATAGATTCCTATGTTCACAATTATGGGTGTGAGAATCAATCATAATCAACGTTTTCTATGTTGTATGGAATGTGTAATTGTTGCACCCACCAGAGGCACCACAAAACACCGACCGACCTGCATTAAAGACACCAAACCATGCCTTACACAGCGCTTGAAGATCCCTAGATGTACAGGTTCTCAAGCGTTGCCTTTCACAATGGCGGTACGTTCCCTGTGCACCGTTATTCACAACTAGCCTTTTGCCCATCCAAGGATGGGTGTATTGCAAGCGAAAAGCAGACCTCGACGTGATATTCATTGCATTAATGCATGTGCAATTTGTAAGGGCGCAGTGACACAGACCTATTTTCATTTTAAGGTTATAATCCCTTGTTCATCATGACGTCCTTTTTACTTTGATGTCTCAACAGCGTTACGGAGATCGCGTGACGTGAGGGTTCTGCCTTTGCAGTGAGGGTTGTAAGTTGACGCCGAGGAGGGGGGAGGAGACGCCTCGGCCCCAATGTGGAGTGACGTCACCCGCTAATTATTATGAATGGGGGGGGGTGTCCATTTGGAGTGACGTAACCTGTTCATGATTATTAATGAGGGGGGCTGGTCGACGTGGAGTGACGTCACGAGCGTTGCACACAGACATTCTTGGCTCATTATAGTAGGTAATAATAATGGGGGGGGGGGGGGGTGGCCATTTGGAGGACGTCACCTGCTCATGATTATTAATGAGGGGGGCTGTTCGATGTGGAGTGGCGTCACGAGCGTTAAGGACAGACATTCCTGGGTGATTATAGTAGCTATAATGATGGCTGACCCAAGGGCTTACCTTTCTTCAACCACCCAGGCTGAACAGACCCTGTAAGGGTTGGCCAAACTTGTGCATGCCCTCAATAACTTCACTTTCAGAGGACGCCAACACATCCACACCAGTGGTGTGGCCATGGGCACGCGCATGGCCCCGAGCTATGGCAATCTATAGGACATTTGGAATAAAAAATAACATATTCCAATAGTGGACAGGCACCAGGCGTGGCATTGTTGTAATATACACTAATGACTGAATCGGCATTGCCTCTTGCTCCAAAGAGGAAACGTAATGCCTTAATTGAACTTGTTCACAATCTTCATCCAGCAGTTACAATTTTTACTTGGTCAATAACAGAAGACAGCCTAGCCTCTCCTTTCTGGACATCGAGGTGAGAAACTAAGCCAAAGGAAAGAAGGCCACCTCATATTCAAACTGAATACTGTTCAGCAAGGAAGACTGCATTGACGCATCACCTTAACTTTTAACGTAGCTGTATTATTAAGCGCCAGACAAACCTGATCCCTTTGAGGTTTACGATATGATCTACCGCCTCACATTGGATTTCGCTCAATTTGGACGGCAAGGTGCCAAAAAAACATTCAAATTGAATTCGTTTTGAAGGACTTCTCTGTCACTCAACAACCACTGGCGGATAACTATTAGCATACCAATTTAAAATATTTTCATCAGGAAAACTTAAAAAAATATTCTTATCAGGCTCCATGGTAGAAAGGACAGTCTCCAACTCGTATAATCTATGCCATCACTCAGGCCTCTATCTACATGCTAAGAAGAAGGCTCATTGTCTAAAACGTCGCCTGTTATATATATATTTCCTTTTCGGGCCACAGTGTTATTGACGAATGTGTTGAGGTTTTTTTTCCTTCATTAAAAAAAAAAAATTCTTCAAATGAATGAACTCCAAATTATGACAGTTCATTCAACGAAAAGGGGGTGAATTATAATAGGCCGCATTCGTGGAAAACGGTTTACTCTTTAAAATAACGCCACAGGATTCCCGAGTATTCTTAGGTTTTTTCGGTGAAGTCACGTAGGTGAAAATAAATAATAAAAATAATAAAAAATAATAATAGAAATAAAATTATAAATCACGACGTTTCGGAGGCAACACAAGTCTCCGTCATCAGGTGGGACCGTCACAGCTAGATTTACTGTATCAAGTGAGGCAACATTCCAAGAGACAAGCCTACAAAGTTGGCTGGCCTGGCGTAGGTTTCAGATACTTCACCCCGTGGCTTAATGGTGAACGGTCTGACCAAAAAAGCTATGCATACACGAACTGAATTTGGTTATTGGGATTTTAATGGTTTCCCTGTGATTATATTTAGACGAATGAATACAGCCAATGCGTATTTCTTACAGAGTGCACCCACGTCTCCATGCTAATGCAACAGCTCTTATTAATCATCCACCTTGATATCTTATTATGTAACGTATGCCAATTGACTTTCGCAGGAATGAAAGTAAAGTGCTGAAACAATTACACTTACGTTGAAGCATATTGCAGTAGTATTATGCTTGATGGTAATATTTACATCCACACGTGTGCAGCAGCTTCGTCAAAGAAGGCATAATTGTGGGATTTTCATTATACCGTTCAGGACTTTCTTTAAGGCCAAGTAGATATATGGGAGGCCCGGAACAAGTTCAGATACCGCATTATCTATGGCCAGGAATTAACCCCAGCCGGCTGGGATCATAGGGCTGTGCATGGCACAAGACATCAGTCACACTTGTGTATACTGAAATAGAATTTGCCTGTGCTCAGCATGCCAATCCACTGCTGGGAGAAAGCCTCTCCACTCTGTGTCAGGGTTATTTGACCATACTTCACCTTGCTGGTCAGTGTAGCTTGGTGAAGAAGGGACTAGTTCAGATATCACTTGCCACTGATGTTTGTCATGGCCAGGAACCAAACTGATGTTTTCAGCTTCAATGGTGCAGTCCATGAACCATTATGCTACCGCTCCACCTCCTCATAATCTAAACTGAACTCTAAATAAAGACGTTAGCAACGACACTCTTCACATCAAGCACGTAACCTTTGCAACATCTCAGCACATTAAATTTTGTATAAATGTAGCACCTACATTGCCAAGGGTTCTCAAGGTTCCATGCTATCATTCATGTTTATTAATGTTGCCTTCATTACTGTAGCTCTCTGTGCAACTACCAATATCAAGCTGACATTTTCTCCAATGAAAATCCCTAACAAATGTGATCAACGGTGTACAGCGGTATTAACGGGCCGGTAATATCAACAGAGATGTAATAGCAGGTCGCTTATTCTTTTAAGCTGTCCGATATGACGAAATGTTGCGGTAGATGTGTGGATGCTTTTATCACCGAGTTCCTGAATTAAAATCCCAGGTAATTAAAGCCAGTTATTTTTGGTCTTCGTCGTTGCCAGCGTCCACAGGATGGTGTTATTTGGTACATTTTAGCGTTATCCCATTACTCTGCATAGTATCTTATCCAGGATTTGATAGAGCGCTTTTGTTAAAGCGCTTTACAATAATTATACATTGTACATTAGTTATTTTCGGTATAGTCACGTAGGTAAAAAATTAAAATAAATACATTTATTTAACTTATTTATTTTAATTTTAAAAGAAATAAATGTATAACATTTATTTATTTAATTTTTTTACCTACGTGACTTTACCGAAAAACCCAAAGAGTATGAATCCTTGCAGTCACGAAATCTTCAAATCTAGAATATACATTAGTTATTGGCTGATGGGGAAAAGAGATGGGGTTTGAGTGTTGGAGAGGGGAAGGGATGGCAAGGAAGGGAGCTGATCGGGAAATGGAGAGGGTGAGGTCAGGAAGAGGGAGGATGGTTAAGGCTTAAAGGATGCGGACAGGAAGTCGAAGAGGGTTACGCTATTGAAACAAGATGAGTGTCAGCTAAACGAAAGGAGAAGGAGGAGCGTCATAGCCCGCGGGGGTCACAAAGGTGATGAAGAGGCGGCTTCTTAGAGGCGGGCACTCAATTTCCAACCCCTGCCCCCTGACGCACCACCATCACCCCCCTCCCCTCACTTTCATCTCTCCACCCACGATTTGTGTAGTAGATGATTTATCTTGTCATCCTTTTAAAAAAGTTGCATTAGTTAAAACGACTAAAATAAATCGATACTTGTTTTAAGTTCAACTGAGGATGGGAGCATCATTTATGTGGGGGCCGACGCCCGCCTCCCCGCTCCCGGTGAGTGGGAGGGGCGCGACGTCCACTCCTCCACTCCCCCCTCCTCGTCGGCCGCCTCTCGCCGGGCCCCCGCCGATCGGGTGATCAGCCCCCCCGCGCGAGCGCCCTCTCTGAGGGACATCGCTACTCGGCTGGCTCACCACCGCCCGGGGTTATCCCGCACACGCCCACGTACACCACCACACAAGCGAACGCGGAGGCGTGCACGCACGCGCCCCTGCAGGCGCGTATTTCGCGCAAAGGTGAGCGCTAAAGAAAACGGTACGACGGCGGTATTGATATGCACGCGCCCCTCCGGGTGGTTAAGCCCTAGTCTGCTAGCACACAAAGGCTTATGCTAAAGGGCTGTATGAATACACACGCACGCCTCGCCGTTAATGCTATTGCCGCTGTGTAAACGCGCTGTGTAAGCGCCGGCCAGCGGGTTTATCGCACCCCGCCCTAATTACTCACGCGGCACACTGCAGGCGCTCGTGTTTCACACACGCGCGTGTAAATTTGCGTGAGCGTCGGCGGCCGTGTATGTTTTAATACACGTGCGCCTCACGCTCAAATTATTGACACCGCACCGAGGTTCCACCCACACACACAGAAATCACACTGCACCGATACTCTGTAACTAAAGTTTATTAATGGCGCAAATACACACTACCTGGAGGTGGAATATCTCGCGAGGAGAGCCTAGCCTTACTCTGCCTGTGAACCCAGTCACACAAACGTCGAAGCTGGACTCGTGGCGTCCCACGGACGCTGAGAGAGTCGGAGGGAGAAGGACGAAAGAAGACTTGACCTATCACTGTCTCGCAACAGCACTCACTGGCTCTTTTTGCCTAATATTCCACCCTCAGCCTCTCCCAAAGTCGTGAATAACTTATTGCGGTTGGCCCAGTGAACCTTTTCCTTCTGCGCCCATACAATTTTAAGCCAATTTAGGGGCACCGCAATGTAACCTGTCCTGTGAGGGTCGGCCAATCTCCTGGCACCGGGTAACCGTGGGACTCTCCCTCTAGGGGCCCTTCGGATTAAAACCCGATGTGCCAGGCAATCCCCCGCCAGGACACTACGCGGGTTCGCTGCGTGCGGGTATGTGTTTAGTGCGGGGGGCCGGGGGGGAATCGCGGTGCTTGCGGAGTTGCTCCGCAGTCATGGCACCACATTTACCCTTCTTGCTATTTTTCTTCTTGGCGTGCCACTTGCTTTATAGATATCAACAAAATTATAAGCAGAAAATGGTGCCCAAGCGCGTTCTGTCAGCAGCCGCGGTCATACAGAAGCCGAATGCCCACACCTCCTTTACACTTCAACCGCTTGGGTGCCACACCTGAGGTGGCCAACGCATCCTGCATCCTCCCTGCCCGGGTCTTCCCCCATTGGGCACAGAGGAATGGGGGGGGGGGGAAGACGACTGGACAGGCTGAGCGCATTGGCGCGGCTGCAAGTACCCCCCCCCCGCCTCTCATTGTGGCCCAGCAATACAACCACCCTGATGCGTCGGTACCTCCGCGCGCCCCCATGCAAGAAGAGCCTGCGAAAAGTGGGCGCTGGGACATTGCCGTCGACCCGTGGTTCTTAACTCTTTACTGCAGCCTTGCATCCCCATTGCTTCTCGATCGTTACAAAAAAAATTATGCTCATAACTACATAAGGTTTGACGAAACAAATTAGTTGTACTCACGTGCCCATGCTTAATTGATCTTTTCGATGATTTACCTTCTAAAAACATCTGGTCATGTCTTTTCGATTTTTTTTATATATAATAGTAATCTTTCCATATGTATGGTGCTTAAATGCCTAAAACTCTGATCGCCTTACATCGCATCTCATCTCAAACAACTTGAACCGTACCACCTGGCCTGCAATAATATTGCGTTTTTATACAGGAGCTTCAAGGTTGTTAAATGAATGCAACTGCATTGCATAACGCTGCACAATCTGCTACCACGGAGGTGCATACAGATGAAAATGTTTTCAGCCAATTCGTGCGTGTTCATCATACATTAAAAAACGGAGCCACTGTAGACAGGACAAATTAAACGAGTCCACACTTGCTGTACCACCTCCTGGTGAGCCAGAGTATGGCACCTCAACGGCAGAAGGGGAGTTTGACAATATTTGTGTGATCACACCAACCCTCGCCTCCAGTTCTGGATTACATGTGTGTGCCACCATCTCCCGGCAAGTTGGGGGCGATGCTTGCTATGTGTAATTCCAACCCAGTCATTTGCGAGTAATGTTTTTGAATTTAGGCAAATGTGGACCTTGATGGTGCTTAACAGTTATCGGGCAATCTGATGACTGACAGCTTTAAGGGCATATCAAATGCTAAAAAGGAGATATTTTATAAGTAGTGATAATAGAGTGGTTCATCTTCTTGGTTCTTTCGGTAAAGTCACGTAGAAGGGAAGTAATAAAATAATAAAAATAAAACATAATAAAATAAAATAATTCTCACGACGTTTCGGCTACAACGCAAGCAGCCGTCCTCAGGTGAAGAATGAGACACTGCCAAGCTAGGAGCCCACATATAAGCTGAGTTGGAGGTTGAAGAAGAAGAGAGCCCCAACAAAAGAATGTGCATATCAAGAGGAACCCAGCATATTCATGGGAAATGCGTAGGAGGTGGGCGGGGGGGTTTCAAAGTCATATTATGCCCACGCACCATGCAGGACCAGCAGCACCAAGGGAGGGTGCAGGGAGTAGCATTAACAAAGGAAAGGAATGCCAATAGTATGTAGCTGCAGTTACTAAACAACCACGTAGAAAACTAAAGTATAAACTACATAAAAAACTAAAGTATAAACTGCATAGCACCATCAGTAAATTTACCATACTCTACAATAAGCTGAGTTACTAACAGCAAGTAATACATTACAATTCTACGTCGTAAAAATTATATAATATGCTTCCATCTAAACTTTATTCTCTTACATCACACGAGCATACACCGTACTGCCATAGATAAATCCAACATTAAATTATATACTGTCTTGCTATAAACCAAAATGTGTATGAAAGTCACCGTAAACCGCGTTCCACTCACTGGCATTGTATTCTCCGCGGGAATGGATTCTTTGCTCCGCTGCAAGTTTGTTCCCCCCACGACTCACCCATTGACACGACGGTCAATGGTATAGTGTATAATAACAAATAGTATAACATTTATATGCTTAATACAATGTACAAAGTAATATATAGTATCGTAATTGTATAGTAAACATATAGCAGTGTGATACACATTAGGGTGGGTAGAATTATACATAGTGTTATATTAAAATGTATAAGGTGGTTTATAGCAAGACAGTATATAATTTAATGTTGGGTTTATCTATGGCAGTACGGTGTATGCTCGTGTGATGTAGGAGAATAAAGTTTAGATGGAAGCATATTATATAATTTTTACGATGTAGAATTGTAATGTATTACTTGCTGTTAGTAACTCAGCTTATTGCAGAGTATGGTAAATATACTGATGGTGCTATGCAGTTTATACTTTAGTTTTTTATGTAGTTTATACTTTAGTTTTCTACGTGGTTGTTTAGTAACTGCAGCTACATACTATTGGCATTCCTTTCCTTTGTTAATGCTACTCCCTGCACCCTCCCTTGGTGCTGCTGGTCCTGCATGGTGCGTGGGCATAATGACTTTGAAACCCCCCCGCCCACCTCCTACGCATTTCCCATGAATATGCTGGGTTCCTCTTGATATGCACATTCTTTTGTTGGGGCTCTCTTCTTCTTCAACCTCCAACTCAGCTTATATGTGGGCTCCTAGCTTGGCAGTCTCATTCTTCACCTGAGGACGGCTGCTTGCGTTGTAGCCGAAACGTCGTGAGAATTATTTTATTATGTTTTATTTTTATTTTATTACTTCCCTTCTACGTGACTTTACCGAAAGAACCAAGAAGATGAATCCCTGCAGTCACGAAAGCTTTAAATCGAAATAGAGTGGTTGTGCAGTGGTTTGTGCAATACACTTGGAAACCTGAGTTTGGCCGCAACTCACAACAGTCATGGGGCGTTATATCTGAACTGGTCCTGACTGAACATCTGAATTAAAACACATGTTGAGTCTCAGTGAGGCCTTCCAGAATAAATTACACTATCCTGACAAGAGTACGTCCAGAAAACATCTTGGATCTTATTGTTGCTAAGGTGTATCTTTCATGGGACCTCCCCTTTTCCAGTATTAAGATATGATAATAGGGTTTTCCCTTTTATGGCAATAAAACAGGTGTGAAGATGTTAAAACACCAAACTCAAACCTTTGCAAGGAATCATGTCTGCATTAACCACATAAACTCGTGGTGAACATGCAAACAAAAAAAACATGCTCTGACAGTATGTGCATTGTCTTTGAAACTCATTGGTCCACACCAGAGTACAAGTATGTGGCTAATGCAGACATGATTCCTTGAAAAGGTTTCAGTTTGGTGTTTTAACATCTTCACACCTGTTTTATTGCCAGAAAATGGAAAAACCTATTACTGTATCAAGGTGTATCTTTCTTTGAAGTGGAAGAGTCCAGAGTGTGCATTTACAATATGTAAGAGACCGATGTTTTTTTTATCATGGTTGTTAAATGGTAACCAGTAAACCGGTTACCTATTTAAGGCTCTAACAATGGTTCTGAAAGCTAGGAAACAGCAAACGTGTTTTTTAGTAGGAAGGCGTGTACCCACACTTTAACCTACCACACGTGACCTAGCGATTGACTGGCTGTGGTGTACACATCGAGGTGAACGAGGAGGTGCTGGGCGAACGAAGAGGTGGTGGGGGGGGGTAGTTTCAAGAAACCTGCTCCATTGTTTCAACTGCCGCGGCGGGGAGATGGAATCGAACCGGCAACCTCTGGATAGCAAATCCAACGTGCCAACGATCCTCACTTCCGCAGCTGACGCCGTTTCTCAGTTAAAAAAAGAAGGTGACGAGGAGGTTGTGTTTTTTGCTCGAGACATTTCTTCACGAGGCAACCCGGTTTGTTTAACCGGGGAGGGGGTGGGTGTACCAAGAGTGAATGTAAAAAACAAAAAGCACAATTTTACCAACCCTAGTTTTTATTAAGCCACTTTTGGGTGAGATTAATCTTGCTCACCCATTCAAGCCCCTTCAAAACAAACCCCAAATCGTCATAAAGACGTCAAAAACCCCACCAGATACAAACTTAAGCGATAAAAATGCACAACGGAGACAATCCAAAAGGTAACTACCGATTCTATAAGCGTGTATTTTAGAAGATCACAAGCAGTCCTCTCGTGTTTGTCACTGAGGGTTAAAAAAGTAGCGTTTTGCAGAGGCAGCCAAATAAAATAGCAGGATTTAAATGGAAAGCATTCACTCACTGCGTCAGTCGGCACAACAAAACACCATGCAAGTCACCAACATTAAAGATTTCCCATGAGCTTTCCACAACAAGCTCAATTCCACATCGCAACTTTTACTGAGATGTCACTGAACTGTGGCTTCGGTGGTGGCCATTCACTTAAGACGTGAAACCAGACCGTTTTTTCCATTCTCACAAAAACACATTTGTAGTTGAAAACAATACACATCTAAACGAATTTTAAGGATGCATAAATCTAAAGCTATGGAAACACAAAACCACTTTTTGGGCTTGAAATGTAGATTGATGAGGACAGGTTTCATCCACGGGGTAAAACCAAATAGGTTACACGCAACTTTTAATTTAGGAAATATAAAACACATGTATGTTCTAGTGGATTATACCGAACCAATATATTTAAGTGTCAGATCGGCGTGGACTCTTCATTTTGTATAATTTGAGTCCAAGGGAAACTCATTCACTCCTATGAAGACACCCCAAAACATTTAAATAATTTACAATACATGACAGAGACCGCATTTTTTTTACTTGTACTGCGGGATGATAATTTTAAACAAACTCGATAGAAATGATGGTTCAAATCTGGAATGTCAAGTGGTCATGTCACTGAAAATGTAACACTTTGTTTAGCGAAAAATGTGTTTCTCCTAAAGCTGAATTTCAAGCCAGACACAAAAAAGCAGCCATCTTATTCAATTTTTTTTTTATCAAGAAACCAATCATTTCTTTTTATTTACTACTTAAATTAAGAAAACAAACCCCTACAAAAGTGAAAAATAACGCAGCCAGCAGCATGACCAATTAAAAATGTTGAGGTTCCTATAAAGCAACACATTTGCCATGCTGTGAACGGTGAAATGAAATGAAAAGACATTACATCACGGCAAAGGTGTCAACTTTAGCAACAGAATAATTCAGCCCAGCCTTTAAACGACTCAACTAAACAGTCAAATGTTCAAAACCCAAGCTGCCTTGCTTGTTCGGTCCATTTGCCTCAGAACAAAAGTATACATTTGCAACAAGAAGCAGTCCTGCACGACCGACTGCTTTCGCAGCTTTGACACAAGCAGGCATAAGACTGGCTGTGTGAAGTCAAGTGGATCAGGTCCCTCATTTCCATCAACATCTCTTATTCTACTGGATTCAAGGACAATATCCTCCTCATAACAGTGTCTGTTGTTGTAACCTCTGCAGTTCCAGGTATTTTATAGCCACGCAGCTGGGCAACAAACGGACAGAGGCAAGTGCAGCCCAATATTCTGAGGCATTTGACAGTTCACGATGGAGGAAAAGCATGTCGCAAACCTGGCATAGACCACAACAAATTATAATTACAGTAAGGGACAGCTGAAGGTGTGCATTTATCCACCATTAACTTATTACAGCCTATAGTAATGACAGAACATAATATAATGTATTCTGGCCAACCATAAAATAGAAACGACTATTCTACAAATTTGTCTGACGACATTTTTTTTTTTAGTCCAACACTAAATTCACAAAAGGGCTGGAACTTATTTGTTTGTTTAATATGCTATTTCCTAACATCAACAATGCAATTATACATCACCCAGTACATAATTATGGGATCAGCTCGCCGCCAATTATTAAGCGTGGCACCGCGTTTTCAAAAACCTTTCCCTCGTATGCAACGTTATTCCCCGGTTCCGCAGGCACCCAGATGTATAGGCTTGAGACAATAGGACCCTTGCTAAAAGCTTGCATATAGGTGAGAATCACTCAACATTGAGCTACGTGTGGACTGCAAGGGCCCAATGTACTCAATCGGATGGTATTTGTGCACCCAAAACAAGAGCTGGCGTGGGATGGTGAATCATCTCCACAGGTGGCTTTGAAGTAGCCGCAGGAATTCGACATTCCCCTGGAGATGGCAAGTCTATCCAGAGGACAACCTCGAAGAAGGCACTGTTCAATCCAGGTTAACTCAAGGGCTCCACCAAGCTTTCATTAATGACATTTTATAACTCCTTTAACAAAAGCTTTTTTCAGATCTAGAACATTGTTAGCATCCGTGTTACAATGAAAATGAGTGGCTGAATGTACTCGGGGAAAGCAACTGCACCGACGTTGCGGAAATGCATCTGCCATGGTGTTTACTATGTTGGGACATTGAAGCAAAATTAAGTTCCAACATTGATACCCATCATTGCAAAGAGGCCAAGAAAAGCACATTGCACCAACAATCTTCCTACAAACAGGAGAGCCTTGTCAACATGAGGAAAGACTGCAGAAGGATGGTACAGCTCAGCAACTCCTCAAAGACCTGCATGGTTAAGTCGTCCGATACATGTTTAACCATTTCAAAGTAATTTTTTTGTTATATTCTTCATTTATTGGGAAACTGGGCAGATAATTTCATTTCAGACCGGAATGTAAGATTTGAACCCAGGACGGTGCTCCTGACACCGTCATCAACCACTTCTGCCATTTAACAATACGGAGGTCATTTTCAAATTTGAGATCTTACACCGACACAAAATGGCCCAATCTTGTGAATGATCTACAAGGTCTTTAATATCCACTTTACAGAAAACGGCACGCTTTGATCGGCTCCACAGACATTACTGGGCAGCAGCAGCAACAATCAAACTTACTGCCTTTGTAGAAACTGGCCCAGTGGACAGGACTATGCATTTATGTTACACAGCTAAGATATGAATAATATAGTATCTATGAGAATAAGAAAACATCGAATCAGACTTCAAAGTAGATATTACATATGGCTCAATGAATTAACTAAAAAGACCACTAAACCTCAGAACCTATCCGCACCACACAGCAAAGACAGCTGGGGGACTTCCAATTACCAATAATTAAAGCCCACAGCCTCATTAAACCCGAGGGAAAAAAAGTAATTCGAGAAGCTGTTTAGTGTTTGAGGAGTCTGGCAATAGCCTAGGAAGATTGCATGCGTTCGGCGAGCACAGTATTTTGCAGCAAAATTTGGAATGGAAAAACACATAGCAAACGAGTAAGAATAACACTAATCCTACTCATTACGGGACCTACGTGTTGGGATAATTTATATTTAAACTGCATTCTTACCCGGTGTATTCGGCATGAATGCAGCTACGTTCGCCCATTTTACAACCCCAGCACCATCGCACGCAGTTGTCTTACAAGCAAGGGGGACCCTGGGGCCACACACGCGATATTACACACTGCAGGACCCACCCCACACGCTCAATTGTTACAACAGTTATATTAATCATAATTTTAAAAAAGCTCAACCAATTTGAGATATTCACTCGCACGTCTTTCCTTAGCGCCATGGTGTTACGCAGAATAACCGGGCTATTGGAGGGTTTGGCGATCACAGGGGGGGGGGGGGGATGGGTCCACGTGTATCCAGTGGTTGGGGGCACAATGGCTTACACGGATTCGCCACTGGGTGTCGTAATCCGCAAAGTGCATGAGGACTTTCCTTTCATTGGCGGCATTGGCTGCTCACTGCTGAACGGAGCTTGCGAGTACGATGTAAATTACGGCTGCTGTCCAGTGTATAGACTCCACAGGTCAAGGCAATCAAACCCGACTCCCCACTGGGGCAGTAATCGTCTCCATTCGTGGTGGCCCTTAGCCAGCGGAGGAAATTCCACATTCTCATGGTGGAAGTCTCTTCATGGGATGATCACGTGTAACTTCCCACAGATGGTATTCATTGGCCCTGGAAGGATGGCCGAGTTGATCCCGCACAGGAATTGAAACTCGTAACATTATATTTGCTACTCTAGTGCTTTGCTCACAGCAAGAACACTCTACGAAAAACAATGTTACCTTTCTTTACCCAGGAACATGTCAATAGATGACAATACTCAGAAAGGACGTGCTTGGGATGTTTCGCGGGTTCCTTTGAGTTCTGTTTTTGTGTGTGGGCAGAAACTAGTGTATGGGGAAAAAACCCCAATGCATACGAGGGGAGAACACTGAAATTTCATGCAGCTTATTAGAATCCTACTTGTGTATGGCCTCCTACAAGTAGTTAACTGATCTTCAGGTGGGTGTCACAATGGCTATACATCCTCGAGGTGTGTGAACACACATTCCGGGCCCGTTCTTTTGCTTATATGGCCCCAACCAAGTGGAATTCTCGACCTCGTCAAATAAGGGACTTTCTAAACATCCCAAGCTTAAAAAACTAATACACGTTACCTGTTCAGCCCGGCATCATGGATGAAAGCTAACACAGCATCTAAGTTATGGTTCAGATTACCCCGATTATTTTAATTGCGTGGTTTCCATACCTGTCAACCCCTTACCAGTGCCTACATTTTTACAGCCCAATTCAGACCTTATTGGTCACCCCGTGCCACTTATAAATCTCAACGTTCATCAAACAAAGTCCGACCACAAGGGAGAAACACAAGACGAAAAAATGTGTTTGTGCCCGTATTGAAACGGCTGTACGCCGTATGGACCTGAAAACTCAATTTCCCTGTATAAGAATACGGGGGGGGGGGGGGGGGGGTGATGAGGGGGGGGGGGGTAGAAACCATATGGGTTGACAGGTATGGATTTCCCAAGTTTTTTTCGGAGAATCATAAATTATACATCACGCATTGGTTTAAGAAAGGCGCCTTTCAAAACAACAGTTTTGATTGAGAGTTGATTACAGCGGTTCCAAAATCAAGGCGTTGGGCATGAATTGAGAAACATCACAAGGCGCAGCTTCATTGACGAAAATAATGTATTGCAGCATTAGTGCACAAAGACTAAAATTGCATATACACTGCGGGAAATCAAATCGTGTTACGAAATTACTGGTACATTTTTGTTATCTTCCAGTTTCTCCTTGAGCAGGTTAGCATGGGGAGAAGGATCGATGTAGAATCCTAACGCTGTACACGATTCTGGTGAAGCAAAAAAAAAGGTAACCGATTCAGAGTTACCATTCAAGATATTTTTTCCTGCAGAACACGTGCACACGAATGTTCTGTGCCGTTCCCATTACCTCTGCGCCCACGGTTATTTCCGAGTTTTGGCGACAGCACCCCACCACGTTGTCGCCCACCCTTTGCCGAGGCGGCCGTTTATTAGTTTGAGACAGGGTGTGGTGGTGCCGACACCACCACACCTGTGTGTGCCAGGTGTCATTTAGCAAAGTTCCCCCACGTCGTGTTAGTCTCAATGTCGCGCAGTCCTCACGTCGTGAAACTCCAGGTGTGTCTGTAGGTTGTCCCTAGATGTCATCCAATCTAGATGTCATTTTTTGTTTGTTATAGAAATCACTTATTAAAAATGTCAGTCCTTATTGATGTAAATTCATACAGACATTAATCGGTATACGTGTCAACTCATTCAGGCGAGATGTCACTGCAAAAAAATCATGCACTATAGAGGTCATTCCTAGTTGATGTAATTTCTTCTAGCAGTCAACTCTTGTATTTTTTTTTATTTTGTCTTTAAAGAAATCCAGCCAAGATACCAATCAATGAAGAATTCAACCAGCAAGTCATTCCCACACCAGTCATTGTTAAAATCACTCGGTGTAGATGTCTCTCCGCGTAGAAGTCATTCAATGTGAAAGTCATTTCTTTGACACGTCAACTCTTGCACACATCGTTCAGCGTAGGAATAATCTTACGATATGTCAATCCTCGCCGATTCTAGGATAATCTTTCCGTGTAAGCTGTCGCTTGTAGCGGATGTCATTCATTCCGCCGTTAGTGCTGCTGCTGCTGCGACGCCTGGGAGTCGCCAGGAGAGCCCTCGGCAGTCGAGGCATCCCGTTGCCCCCCCCCGCCGGTGGGTGGTTGTCCACTGTGGCCGCCCAGCATCATGCCGTCCAGAAACATGCTGGGGATGTCGCGGCCAAAGTAGACCTTGGCGTTTGCGGAGATGGCCTGGTACCGCATGACCTCCAGAAACTGGGGCGTCAGCTTCACCTACGCTCGCACAACAGTGACAAATCAGTGACCATAAAAGCATTACCACCAATTCACTTTATTTATCCATGAAAGCCTCACTGAAAAGGCCCCCAACCCCCCCCCCCCCCCGAATTGGGATGTTTAGTCAGTTCCACTTTAAACGCAGAAAGATGAACGTCAAAGCGTTTTGCCAAAAAAACGAGAATAGGCCAGGGCTCATTTATTTTGGTGGCCCTAAGCTAGTGGTGGGAATGTGAAAGTCATCAGGTGGGGCCTATTTCTCCACAAGGCAATTACTGTTGACAACATATTTCGTGAAAACCCCGGGGCCAGCCCTGGACACGCTGGCGGGACTATGTCACTGGGCTGGCCTGGGAACACCTGGGGATTCTGCAGGAAGAGCTAGAGTCTGTGTTTGGTACTGTATAGTCTAAACCCTCCGCTTGTCTAATGAACGTTGCAAAACAAAGTTTTTTCAATGCTCAGAAAGTGCTCTGAAAATGCCTCCCTCAACGCTAGAGTCCATCGCCAGGGAAAGGGAAGTCTGGACCGTCCTACTCAACATGCTGCCACTGCGACCCTCACCAGGACAAGCGGATTGAGAAATGAACGAACGAACATATTCCACAAAGTGATACTCCTGTAGAAAGTCGAAGGTATAAAGAAAGCGTCTCTCTACTGAAATAAGCAACAGGAGCAGCACTCCTCTGAAATGGGGAGCCCTAAACAAGTGGTGGAAATTCCACCTTTCTGTCTGTAGGACGGTAGATGTTGACTTCTCAGAAAGTAGTACTCCTTTTATTGACACCCACGGACTGATGGAATGTTTTAATCCTTAACTGGGAATTAAACTAATTATAAACGCGAGTATCATGCGAAGCCACGATTCCCAGGGGCCCGACTGTACTCAATATTACACTGTTATCACAGCCCTTTGTCACTTACCTTCTCCATGGTTTAATAACGATCGTGTCACAGTCAAGGGAGTTGTTTAACCATCCTGAATTCACCACACTAATCAGTGCAGGTCGGCAATGAGAGGGCAAGGCCCTGGAACCAGTTCAGACACCATTCACCACTACTGTTATCCATGGCCAGGCTTTGAACTCAGGTTACTGGGTTCATAGGGAAATGCACTAATCATCGTGCCACTGGTCCTCCTGTTATTTGTTACCCAGCAAAAAAATAGCAAAAACGATCTCCCTGAAAATTCCACATTGTCAAGGTGGGAGGCCAGTCATTCCGCACGATGACTACTGTTGACGTTCAACAATGCAGTACTCATTTGATCAACATCAGAAGCGATGATAAAGCGAGTAAACCCCACCCTGGGGTTTTAAATCACGACATTCCAATTGTGAGTCAAGCGAGAAAATCATGGCAGCCACCCAGCCGATGATGCACAGAATGTGATGGCCCTTTATCCAACAGCGGATTGTGCAAGTAGGTGACAGTATTGACCACATAACAGAAATACGATTGGGATTTTTTTTTTTAAAGCAAGGCAATTGAGAACGCCATGAATGGGAATAAGAGACTAGAGTTTGCACATGGGAGCGCTTGTCAAAATACGGAGCTTGTGCAGAGAGATTACAACATCGGTGACTTAACCACGAAACACCGGTTACTCTCACCAGGGCAAAAATTTGCCGAGTAAACTGGGTTCAAAAGCCCTGTGCGCATTGAGGTAGCCACGTGACTGACAAATACACTAATAACTTCTAGATTTGAAGCTTTCGTGACTGCAAGGATTCATACTCTTTGGTTGTTTCGGTAAAGTCACGTAGGTAAAAAATAAAATAAATGAAAGCAACTAAATTAAATCACAACGTTTCGGAAGCAACACAAGCCTCCGTCTTCAGGTGATTTTGCTGTGGCGTGTTCCACCTTAAGACGGAGGCTTGTGTTGCTTCCGAAACGTTGTGATTTTAATTTAGTTATTGTCATTCATACTGGTAGGAACCTCCTGGTTACACCAGCCCACAGGGGATTATTGTGCCTGTCCGTCGTGCATCCAAAAATGGGAGGGGTGGGGCTGGGTGGAGAGGGGAGGGTGGGGAGGGGCAGGGTGGGGAGGGTCTGGGTGGGGAGAGTGGGGCTGGGTGGTGTAGGGCTGGTCACCCCGTGGTGCCCTTATAAAACCTACACACGCCGGCTTGTGCCCGCCCTCAGTCGGCCATATTTGCGGAATACACCACGCCGCCGTTGACCCTGGCCATTGACCGAGCAACCCAACGTTCCTACCAGCTCCCTCCGCAGGAATGTGTTTTTATTTTATTTTTTACCTACGTGACTTTACCAAAAAAACCTAAGAATATGTGTCCATACTGTAGCGTGTAAACCACTGGATCCTCTACTCCAAGCACACACTTCACCTTGTTAGCCTCTGCAGTCTTCAGCGACGTGTAGTACTCTGCGTCGGCCTTTGTTGTCTGCCGAGCAAGGAATGCCGTGTCTGAGCGACACGCACACGCACACACCACAAGAGTTCGATGAAACATGCGGCCCAACGCTTCCTTCTGCAATGCTTGTCACTTCTATCCATTCAAGGCGTTAGGATTTTGTAGTAAATCAACCAACGTGTTTTACAGCAAAGGATCGGCCATTAGCTCCCGATTATGATGGTAAATGTGAATGTCCATGTACAATCTAGCAAATTAAAAGGCAAAAATGTAAATATATGATCATGGTTTGGGGTGTTTACTCAGCCCATCATCCCACAGTGGTCAATAAAGTGCCACATTGTGGGAAGTCAACTGTGGTTGTCCTCTGGACAGGCCCATCCTACTGCCATAGGAATGTGTCATTTCAACCACGAGGCTCAGAGTTGTAAACAGGAGAGGAGCAACACCATAGGGTCCATCTAAACCCTCCGCTTGGCTAAACCCTCCGCTTGGCTAAACCCTCCGCTGGGCTAAACCCTCCGCTGGGCTAAACCCTCCGCTGGGCTAAACCCTCCACTGGGCTAAACCCTCCGCTGGGCTAAACCCTCCGCTGGGCTAAACCCTCCGCTTGGCTAAACTCCCCGCTAGGCTAAATGAACATTGCAAAACAAAAAAATTCAATGCTCAGAAAGTGCTCTGAAAATACCTCCCTCACAATTTTTAAGTTTACTGGGATGATTTCAGAGACGATTTCATGCGAATATCCGAAGTATTGTGGATAGTGTCACAGATAACAGGTTCCAAATTAATTTAATAACATAGGACGAGATTGAAGACTCGCGCACAATGGTCTTATCGCCTCAAGTTCATTTTGGGCCGATGCACGAACTGTCACAAGTTATATCCAAGGTGGTGCTCATTGGTGACGATATGACGGATGGTATATTCAGTTTAACACGTAGGCTTTCGCGACCAATATTATTCATAATAACGTTTTTTGGGTTAGATCGCGTTATTTATAAATGTATCGTAACCCTCCACCACCCGACAAGGCCAATCAGCAAAAAAGTGTCACGTTGACAAAAGACAAATAGTTCACTACTTCCGGCGAATTGCCCGATGATGCTGGATGTAATTACCAGCGAAACGTCGTACTCAAAAACTCTAAATGTTGTGGATTCACTCTTCAACACACCGGTGGGCTAAAGTAGTGAACTATTTGTCTTTTGTCAACGTGAAACTTTTTTGCTGATTGGCCGTGTCGGGTGGTGGAGGGTTACGACACATTTATAAATAACGCGATCTAACCCCAAAACGTTTATTATGGATGGTATATTGTAACCGGTGCCGAAGCGCCGCTAGCCTGGTGCAGCTCTGTACGCGTCAATGTGTGTGCAACTGTGGGAGCACAACGTACCCTCCAGCTCAGACATCTTCTTCTCAGTCTCCTTCTCCTGCACCTTCTGCTCAAACTGGATCTTGGACACCTGGGCCACCTTCTCAGCCTCTGGACACGCGTAGAGCGCAAAGACAGATGCATGAATATACATGGAAAAGCACAGATTTCCCGCATTCATCTCCACGGTCTGTTGGGGCAAATCCCGCGAGCGAGTGCTTGTTAAGGCCACGTATTTATTTGTACAGCAAAGCACGCGAGAGGGTTGTGGTGTGGTCAGAACTATGCCTTAGCCACCTCTCTTTTCGTCCTGGTACAGTGTGCCAACATCAGCACTCAGTGCTCAATTAGGACGGAGAAGACCTAAAAAGGAGGCCTCGGTGAGGTTCAGGTGCCACTTTACACTGCTGTTATACCTGGCCAAGAGTCAAACCCGGATCATCAGGTTCGTAGCGCAGTGCGCCAACCACTCCACTACTGCTCCCCACATTAAAGCGTGTACAAATAAATACACACAACTTTACAGAAATAAATTCAACCGGACACATTTATACGTAGAAAAAAAATTAAGGTTCCCCATTTAGTCATAAAGACTGGTTGCGCAAGTGCAGTGAGTAAGGCCACAAAAGGAGTGATGTGGCCCGATGTGCCAACACCGGCAGTATGGGCTAGACATGTACAACGCAACGATACATCGATTTAGATTAAATAACATTCTTATCCTCATGATAATACACTCAGTCATGCCTGTGGCAAGTGACTAAGATGTATGCAAACTATGACAAGCAAATAGATTGCATTACACACAAGTGTAAAAAAATGAGACAGAATGAACATACCAACAAGATGGTAAAAAAAGACCAAAAATAACTGATCATGGAATAGTTAAGACTCCGAATCGTGAGAATTCACCTCCACCCGTGTGGAGGTACCTGCCCACTATGGGCCCCCTCACCCATCGCTGTTGATCAGATTTCAAGTTTATTTTGTTCAACCAGAATGGAACTCAAGAGAACAAGATGGATCTCAATTGCAAGTGAGCTGGGTCACCAAAAGCAACAACAAATAAATTAAGATTCCAGCAATAAAAAAAAATAGAAATTAGAGCAAAGACAACTGGCGTCACATGAGAAATCACACTTATTGCACAAACGTAAATCAACGTTAAGTAATAAGTTCCCTGTAGCGCAAGTCGGCTCAGGCAGATTATGTCAGACTAATCCCAGTGCAATCACAATTAAGTTGCAGAATTGTATTACATTTTTTTTATTTTACCAGGTTAAGGCCCACTGAGCTATACGGCTCTTTTTCAGAAGCGACCTGGGCGCAAATGATAGCTCAACGAAGTGGCTTATCACGTGGAAATGTATTGTAGCCAAATACTCTAAACACATGTTTATAAATGTGGAGGGGAAAACCCGGAGGACCCGGAAAAAAATCCAAGCGACCACGGGTAGAACATGCAAACTCCAAATATACAAGCATCAGGTTTCGGAACGAACCCACAACCTCCCGCATACCGGGCGAGGGGAGTTAACATCTTGCCAATGTGGCACCCAACACTGATGCACAGTGTAAGTGGGAGACACGGGGCCATGGCCCGTACCCTACCGATGATGGCTTTCTTGCGTTCCGTCTCCGCCTCCTTCTCCACCACCTTTTGTCGCTGTGCCGCGATCATCAGCTTTGTTTTCTCGCCCTCCCTGCCATGGGAACAGAGACGTGGGAACCATTCGCCCAGTCAAGCGATTTAAAATGGGCGGCTTCCAGGCACCCACGCTCTACTCCGTCATATCCGTTCCACTATGCGCTTAGCAGAATCGCTAACGTCATCATCGTTTTAATCATTTCACCCGCCCCCACCCCGAACAACCAATAAAAGTTCATTCAACGGTCACAGTCTCATTCAATATTCCACCAAAACTGTGGCTCTTAATGTAAAAATACTTGTCTCTCTAAACCAGTGGTTCTTAACCTGGGGTGCAAGCATACCCTGCAGATACGAGATGCCCTGTCTGGAGGTGCAAGACATGTCAGATTTTATGAGAAAGTAAATCACGGGCACGTAAGTACAACTACATTGTTTCATCAAACCGATGCAAAGCTGCAGTAATTTTTAAGAACCATTGCTCTAAACTAAGGAATTCCATTATTTATGTATTCTTTATAAAATTGGCTGGCACTCGACTCGGCAACATCACCTTCAATATATTCAGTTTTTATGAAGCACTATACAACCGAAATGTAGTCTCAAATCCAACTAGAAACTCTTGATGCAAAGATTCAGAATACATCGACCTGTGCACATATACGAGGAGACCTCAAAAGAATCGTCACTGTCAAGTTTTATATTCTTGGTTCTTTCGGTAAAGTCATGTAGAAGGGAAATAATAAATATAAAACAATACAATTCTCACGACGTTTCGATTGCCACACAAGCAATCATCATCAGGTGTGTCTGGTGTTCCTGATGATGATTGCTTGTGTTGCAATCGAAACGTCGTGAGAATTGTAGTTTTATTTTTATTATTTTATTATTTCCCTTCTACGTGACTTTACCGAAAGAACCAAGAATATGAATCCCTGCCGTCAAGTTTTAGTTTATGTTTCCATTACACATTCAACGAGGATAATTTTCATCTGGAATACAAACATAATGATATAAAAAAAAACTATCAGTAACAAATGGAAACAATTCAAGTAAATGGTCGCGATAAAATACACACACACACAGACAAATGCCCCCCTCCAAAGGGTTACACAGGGGAGAGGGCTCACTCACATGAGCTCATAGTTTCTTCGAATGGCTTCCGGGATCTTTGGTTTCGTGACGCGAACAGCCTGCGTGCAAAACACCCTCAATGTCGTCATCATCATCAACGCTGACATTAAGAGCACCATCATCGCAACCACTGACAACATAATTTTAAATCACCATCGCCATTGTTATCACAATGCTTGCAATGCATTGATTCGAGGTAGCATAAAGCGTGGGTACCATCACATTCCTTTCGCAGTGGACAGCTTTGAAAAACGCTCCCAGAATGAGGGCACTCCTTGTACGCACATGACATCAAACAAGGCACGTATGCAAGACGAACTTATTTTCACACCGGACGTAGCCAAACGTGCTAATCGGCGGTAACAGAGAGCATGGTATCATCGGAAATATTCATCACAATGCCTTGAAAGCCACAAAATATTGCACAAGTTCAGCTGCTTTCGAGAGCCAGTAGATAAAGTGAAGCGTACAGTAAAAACTTGGATTGCGAGTAACTTGGTCTGCGAGTGTTTTGCAAGACGAGCAATTTTTTTAAATAAATATTAATTTGATAAACGAGCGAGGTCTTGAAATACGAGTAGTACGCGTATAGGCTTTGTCTGCCGAGCGTCACGTGCTCACAACTGATAAACGAGTGCTTTGGATTACAAACACGTTTCCGGAACGAATTATGCTCGCAATCCAATATTTTACTGTATTAATTTGGAAATCCACAGTGGTAAATCATTAGAACACATGACTCGTAACTGGAGAGTTGCAAGTTCAAATCCTGGTTCAGGGTAGGCTCAGCCCATCATCCCTCCAGGACTTACAAAATAAGGAGCATTTTACAAAGAGATCAAAAGCAATTGTCCTACCAAAAAATGGTCTCTGCCATAAAAAAATGTGCAATTTATGTCACTTATTTATGGTCACCAATGGAGCCAAGTGCTGCCTCTCACTCATTTGAGCAATGCTTCAACTTAAAAAAGAAAACCATCAAAAACGTTTCACCATTGTCAGTACAAGTAAGCCCTCATAACATGTACATGATTGTGGCTGAGGGTGCACTAAGATGAACATCCATCCCTTACAGCCTACGGAGTCTAAAGGAAGCGGTCCCAATTGGCACCTGTATGAAGAGGCCTGGAGCCATGGAGGTGAGGTCTTGCTGAAGGGCGATCTTGAGGTTCTCATCAATTTGATCTGCACTCGCCGAGATGAAGAGCAGACACACGAGCGTGCGAGTATGTTTGTGCGTGTATCGTTTGTGGAGCGGTGGTACAGCGGTTAGCACGCTGCGCGATGAACCCGGGCTGCCGAGTTCAATTCCCGCTCACGGCCAACACCAGTGACGATTATCCGAACCAATATTTGGCCTTCCCGAGGTCGACTCAACCTCAAATGAATACTTGGGACGGTGTGTAAACATTGGCACTAGGGAAACGACAAAGGTAGCCGGAATTGGTGCTGGCCGTGCTGACCTTCATAGGTGCTCGCCAACAGCACTTGGCCCAAATAGTCTGTTAAAGCTATAAGGGGGTCATTAGTCTTTATATTGTTTGGGCACCTATGTGTGTACACTGGAGCATTATCGTCAAACACTGCACTACGAACCCAGCTACCTTAGTTTCATTCCTGGCCACAGGTATCGTGGCGAGCGATATTTGAACCACGCCTGGTGTTAGAACATCAGCAATGGGGAGTCAAAAGCCACCAGATATAGTGTTGGAATTGGTCACCACCCCCTAAGTGTGCACCGCGCTGGCCTTAAAGAGATGCTCGCCAACGGCGGCAAGCCCAGGATTCTGTACGGATAAACGGCGGAGGTTCGATCTTCGTGTGTACGTGCGTGTACACCGGTGCATGCACACCGGTGCATGCACACCGGCTGGGAGTTCCCGCGTGCACTCACCAAACAGCTCGATGTAGACCTCCTGCAGGGAGTGGACACTGCAGAACTGGTTGAGCTCGTGGTGCACCTTGTTGAAGATGAGCGTCTTGTCGTAGTCAGCGGTGTAGTTCTTCACAATGTCGTACACTGCGTGCCGCGCGCACACGTAAACAACACGACATGCACACAAACACGCACATGCTGAGTGACGTTCGTCCAGACTCCCCCCCGACTTCACGCCAAAGCTACCACCTCAAACCTGTCTCTGCAGCTCCCCCCAGTATCACCAGGCATTCTCAATCCACTGCTATATTTAACCTAACAGAGCGGTGCTGGAGTTGGAGCACTCGACTCATAATCCAACAACATTAGACCATCATACCTCCAAGGCAGTTAAAATGAGTACCTCTGTGTGGAAGCTCAAATAACGCTCGTCCGCTGTAGAGTGCATAACTACATCGAGGGTAAAAAAAAAAATTCTCAAGTAAACGTTCCTCTCGTTGCTTAAGTACGCTTAGGATGGTGCTCATCTCTCGCAGCGGTCCTGAGCCAGTGGTAAAATCCCTCACTGCTATGGTGGGTACCGAGTGCATCCAAAGAAAATTACTGTTGACTTCCCACTAAAATAATAAATTTCTATTGAGCCTGAAGAGATTGTGAGTTGACTTGAGCCTTGACTGGGATTTGAACTTGCAACCATCTGAGTCGAGCGCTGTGCCACAAAGCTGCCTGTCCGGTAGCTGGCAATTCTCTATAGCGTATGCTGTCGTCTGATCTTGTCGAAAGCTTAGCAGGGTTGACCTTTGCTGTATTGCTTGAAAGGGTACCTGCAGGATTACGTTATGGGCAGCAGAGGGCAGTGCAGAAAAATACATAGTTGTACTATACCTCCATGCTCCCCCATCACCAACCAGCACTAACCAGTGAGCCGACATATGCTCAAATAACTACCCACGATTAGCACAGTATGGAAAAGTTCTCACCCAACAGTGGATTAACAACGAGATATATATTAACATGGAAATGTAGCCTTCAAAGGTGACCTACTACTCAAATAACAATATACACAATCGCCGAGCTGCATTGGCTTACAGTTGCCGACCAAATATATTATACAGGTAGGAACAACAGGTTCCACACTGCCCACCAGGGATTATTTGTCTGTTTGTCGTGCAATTTGTGTGTCATGCACGAATGCGCTGTCCAACCAAGTTCCTACCTGCCCACTCGGAAGGAACGTGTTAAGGTTGCACTCAATATACACAAAGTGCTGGCCACAAATGAACCACAATACCTTGCTGATCTCCTCAAGGAGCATAAACCATCATGCGAACTCTGGCCATATTCGCAGTGGATTTTGGCTAACCATTGAACAAAGACGGTCACCGCATCGCATGCTTTCAGATGCGCTTCCGAGGCCGTCTGGAACGCTCTTCCTTCCGATATTAGGAAGCCACTGGGAGCTATGTACTTTTAAATCATCTAGATTGAAAACTCATTCCTTTACAACTGATTTTTTTGTTTAGTTTGTTGTCCTTCCCCGCACCTCCGATTAGCACAGTTGGCTACGTATGGTGCGAAAGAAGTTTAACATACGTACATAAACATGTGTATAAACACAGACAAAAGCACACACGCACACACAAGAACATGTGCACAAACACACACACACCACCTGCATCTGCTGCCAGGATGTTGACCACTTCTATCCGGTCGAAGTAGATCATCACTCCTCCACTGTAACACAAAAAGGCAAAATAAAACGCTCACAGCAGCCTGGTTAGACTGCAGTTAAGTGAACAATTCTAAATTATTTAGCAATGATAGGCACAAGCAAAGATCCCTCTATAGCATTGAACAGACTATTGGGGCAAGTGCTGTTAGCAAGCACCTATGAAGACCGGAACGGTACACGAGGGGGTAGGGTGGCCAGCACCACCCACGACTGCCTTTGTCTCTCCAGTGGTGCTATTTATACACTGCATCAGATACTCATTTGGGGCTGAATCGACCTAGGGAAGGCCCAGAACCGGTTCAGATAATCGTCACTGGTGTTGGTCGTGAGCGGAAATCGAACCCAGGACGCCGGGTTGGTAGCGCAGCGTAGCGCTAACCGCTACACTACTGCTCCCCACAACATGCACACACTGACACACACACACAGCTACAAAGGTTCCCCTTCCAGCCTGGATAATCTATTGGCGAGAGAGCTGTTGGGGAACACTTCATAAAAGTACAAAAAAATGCCGTACCAGATTTAAACTGGATTTTGGGAGTCGTTGCCTACGTTAGGGAGCTGTTCCCAACGTTTGGGAGCCGTTGCCAAGGTTTGGGGGGTCCGTGGCTACGTTTGGGGAGAAGTTGCCTACGTTTGGGGAGAAGTTGCCTACGTTTGGGGAGTCGTTGCTGGTGTGGCAACGATGACCAAAAACGATGTGGCCAGCACCGTGTCTGGCTGCTATTCTTTAACGTGGTGATTTTCACGCCACGTACCGGGCCACTTATTTTCAATGTTAGAAATGCAGCTCACTAACACTATCCACTCTTGTCGCCCCTCTCTATACACAGTATGGATGTATTAACAAGCAATGAATCTTGCACGTAATAATTGGATATTTCAGATCCGCATAAGTTGTGCGCGATCTGTTCATGGAAACCGTGATGCCTCTGCAGCTTCTACATGCACATCCTATTAGCATGGTTGGCTACGTACGGTGCGAAAGAAGTTCAACATACATACAGAAAGCCAAATATTCAAGAGTCAAATGGTGACCCCCCCCACCGAATCCTCACAATTAATTTCAACAAATTGTGTAGGGGTGGTGAATCAGTGCATCCTTAGTGTACATGTCATTCCGCTGCTGGATGAGGGACTCCACACAATGAGGGTTATATCTGACCATACTTTAACACGCTGGTCCACACAGGTTGGTAAAGTTGGAAAGCATAAAAGTACAGAACAATCCAAACTCAACCTTGCGTGGCTTCCAAGATCTCGCAAAATTGGGTGGATTGTGGGCGATTTGGTCAAAAACATTCATTTAAAGCACAATAAACACACACACATAGGTGAAGATCATCCATTAAGTCTCTAGTGCTATTAATTAGCAAAGCACGCACGCATGTACACAGATACATGCAACAAAGATGTCTCCATTAACCAGGAAGAGTCGTAGAAAATTCCGTACATTTCCCATTTCGGCTGGCACAATGCAAGAGAGGGAGGTCAGATAGGAGAGCACCCACACCCCATGCCTGGCCGCCCAAAATGTACAATTTCAAATAGAACTCTCCAATACAATAAATAATTATCACTCGCCTTGTTCCGCAAGGCACGTTCTTGACTTCATCCGTTTGGAGGGTGGTCTGTACAATACATAAACAGATCAGTTAAAACACATTATCAAGTTGAAGCTTCCATGACTTTGTACATAAAAATAGGTTTCTCAACCGTCACTTGAATTTTGCCTAACATAACAGTGAAAGTAAAACCAACCTGCTGCTATTTCAATTTAACCTTTTGCATTAAGTAAAAATCATACACAAATTGATTATGTGGTTAGAGTGCTCAATTTAAAGTTACACGGTCAAATCCCGGCCGGGGGTTTACTCAAGTTTACTTGGGGTTGATAAGAATTTAGTGACGTCAACATCGGTTGTGCTATGGATAAGCTGGCCCCCGCCATGAACATGTGGAACATCCATCACTGGCTGTCACCAGATGAGTGTTGCCCCAACGCTCATTTAAGGAGGGAGCCACTGCCTTTTTAACAAGGTGTTTTATTTATAGATTTGTGTGTATATATGGGGCTCACAGCGGTGATTCCATGATGTGGTATATTAACAATAATTACAGTTAAAAAACCTCAAGGTGCTCTCAGTGACAAGGTGGGGAGGTGGGAGGGTGGGGTTGGGTAAGTTGTAACACCTGCACGACGCGGTTAGACGTGATGAAGGGAAGCATGATGTGGTAGCCCGGTCCACTCGTTGCCTTGAGCAGTGCCCCACCCCTGGGAAACAACCACAGCACACGCGCACCCACACGGCCATGAGCGCAACTCTGACACAACCCCAGCAATGAACCAAAGTTAAGTACCCGCTGTTCGCTGTACACACACTGGGGGAATATGCTCTCATAATGCATGTATGGTGAACTTATTTTGCACCGTACGTAGCCAACCGTACTAATTGGAGGTGTGGGGGAAGGTCAACAAATTGGTGAGCAACCACTACGGGTGGCGTGGCACATGCTGGTAGTCCAGTGATAAGATTCTTGAATACACATGCGCAGAGCTCTGGGCGTTACCCTCTTATATGTGGGTTTTCTCTGGGTATTCCGGTTTCCTTCCACACGAACAAAGAAAAAACTGTTTAAATAATTGGTCAAAAATTTTAGTTGCCACAATATAGGTTTTCAAGATGGTATGTTATTCAGTTTCACGATAGGATGACCATCGCAATCAGTTCCCCAGTACTTTGTATTTCACATTTTTATAGTTTAGTTTTTCTGCTTTGTCGTACTTCCAGTAGAAATAACAATTACTCTAAAGGTATTCAACTGCGATTCACGACGTTTTATAATTGTGATACCTTCACAATCTATCACACTTGCAACGCACACCATCAGTAACACTAATATGTATTAATTAAACTAACTACGAAAAGGATGCCGTTATATAACTGCCATGTCATTACTCTGAAAAGCCTTTTACAAAGCACTAATGTAGTATATAATATAGTTAAAACCTTAATGATTGACTTTGTTATTTCATAGTCAGAACATCAAATATGTATATAGAAATAAAATAAGCGCTGAAAATCTTGATACAAATATTTAGCTAAACTGAAGATAAAATTATTGTGGTTCTTATTCTTGGTTCTTTCGGTAAAGTCACGTAGAAAGTAAATAATAAAATAATAAAATTTCAACTATAAAAATTCTCACGACGTTTCAATTGCAACACAAGCAATCATCATTTTTTTAAACTGCTACTTAAAAAAAAAATGTCTTGCTGTGGTTTTCACACCTGATGATGATTGCTTGTGTTGCAATCGAAACGTCGTGAGAATTTTATTGTTTTAATTTTATTATTTCCCTTCTACGTGACTTTATCGAAAGAACCAAGAAAATGAAACCCTGCTGTCACGAAAGCTTTAAAACGAAATTTATTGTGGTTCTCTTACAGATTGTACGGTTTGTCGGAACGTCGCCATTGGCGGCAACCCTACTGCTTAATGCAGAACCCTTGCTAAGAGACTCTTAATGCTCCGTGAAGCTTGATTATTAAATACAGGACTATAAGAAATGAGCAAAAATTATTTTTTAAAACTGGCTATATTACCATATAATCAAAAATCAGAGCGTTGTGGTGGGTGGCAGAGGAAAACATTGATGGTTCTGCAGTATTAATACATTCTAATGCTTTGGGTACAATGCATATTGCAACATGTCTGAGTCTTCTATTTGATCAAAATCAAACAGCCTCAAGCCAGAGAATCATTCCAGCCCAGCAGGTATGGATGACCCATATAGGTAGGATAACAGCACACTGAGTATTTCGTGAAATTGTATTTGTATCGTATTATATCGTGAAAAATTATATTGCAGCAACCCTAGTTAAGTAGGCAGGTAGAAAGATAGATACGGGTGTGGGTAGGTGAGGAGGTAGCTTTTATTAAAACCAGATGAGAGTACATTGAGACATCACATCTGTTTTGGAAGGAGACCTTGGAAGAGTTCAATAACAAAATAGGCAAGAGGTTATAGGGCAGAGGAAGTACGAAATAAAAACATAAAAAAACTGGACTGTAAAAAGAATGGAATTTGTACAACTGTACAAATTACGTAAATTTTAACAAATATATTGGACAACTGCTTTAAATAAAAAAGTAATGTGATGGAAATATAGAATATAATATGATGTATAATATAAGGGCACTCTTGTTAAAGGTACTTAGTTTAAGTAAATGAAATTAAACTACACACTGTATTTTATCAACTGGTTTGACAACCTCTGACAAAACAAACACGTGGTACGCGATGAATAATTTCTCCAATTCGTTCTTTCTTTGGTATAGACGCAGTTCTGTTCTTGTGTATGGCAGCAATATGTCTAAGCGCTAAATACCAATGTTGATGTCTGCTGGCCACGAGAGGGCTTCAGGAGAGAGTTTGTGTAGTTTTGCTAATCCTCCATAGAAGGAGCGCAGACGACACAGTGGCTTACTGTGTGGTCCATAGTAGATGCAGTGAAGTTCCTGGACTGTATCCGTTCCATATCCCCCACATAAGTAACAGAGCAATTACATTGGTGAGTTGACAGCGAGGGGCTTATTCAGGTCATTCTCACCAACACCACAAGATGGTGCTGCTCTACCAAGTCATGCAAGCCAAAGCCACACATTGTCTTGATCTCTAATTGTTTTTCTCAACTCCATTCCTCGCAGAAAACGCACAGCCCGCATTTTCTTAAATTACCAAGTCTCTTTCGTGCGTGTGCAAATAAAGCCACTGCACACTCAATCCACCTGGTCACTAGCAATCACGCAACACAGTATATCGGTAACTAATCAGTAAATTTTATCCGTCAAGGTTGCTCTTTAATTACCGGTGAGCTGAAACAATAATTCACTGGTCAACAAAAAAAAAACATTTTTTTCTCGCCTGGACTTTTGCAGCTGTTTTAGACTAATTTCAGGGTGCCGATTCCAAATCTGATCTCAGATTTGCTCGATCACATCTCATTTTTATGTTATCGGCATACCCCATTTTCATTGATTTTACCCGAAATTAACTCTGTCACTTATGATTGCAAGTTGTTGCGAGTCAGCGACTGCTTTAGTGTTAAAATATGGTGCTGTATTTTTAGGATAGTGTGTTTATAATATAATTTTATGTATATATCCACATTTATTTAATATTTTTCTTCTGCAGTTTTTATTGAAAATGCAATATTTGATATCTCAAAAACCTGATGTGATAAGACAAAAACTGATGCCAGATTTGGAATCAGCACCCCAAAATTACCTTAAAACCGTTGGAATACCTTATGCCATAAAAAGTGTGTTGACCAGTGTAATATTTGGCGCACTAACATTTGTACAGTGACAATTTAATTTGTTTAGCTATGTCGTGCGGCGGAGGATCTTACCATTATGTGGCCAAACTCAAAACTTATGAATCGTAACATTGTCTGCCAAAACCTATGAGTTAACAATGGCAATGATGATGAGAATCATGAACTGCCGAGTGAAGCTCAACTTAGAATAAAAATCACGACCCCGTAACCACCAGCCGAGTTCTCGACATACTAAGCCAGTTTGTAAGACTTTCCGGGGAGGCAAACCTTTCCATACGATTACACGACTGTATGTACAAAGGGCTGTGGCCACGGGCAAGAACAGATTACCAGTTGCATGCTCATTAGAAGAGTGCCACCCAATCAGTGTTGGGGGTGCAATGCTAAAAGGTCAGAGACGATGGCGCCCCTTGGGACTCGTTTGGCGAAGGGTTTCCGCCCCACGGGGATGCCCCGCTACTTCTTGGTGTTGCCTCGCAGTCCATATTGCTGGTGCTGAACCTCAGTTACTTGGTCATGGGCTGTACTGCAGTGTTGTTCTCTCTCTCCTTTCTCCTATGTGTTCCCTGCCTTGCTGCCTCCCCTCCCTCCTACCCTAAACACTCGTTTTCGTCACTTGCAAAGCATCTTGAGATGCATTTACAAGATATGCAAATGTAAAGGAGTCCACCACGAACGAGGTACAACTGAGGTAGGGGGCTCTTTATTTTCGCCAGCCACACGACGACACTCTCAGGAAGCAGAACCAAGGCCGTGTCCCCGAGTTCTCCGCAAGCCCACTCCTTTTGGCTCGTTTACCGCCCTTTGAGAGTTCCAAACAGACCCCCTCCCCCCCTAATCAACCCCGCTTCAATTTCCCAAACAAGTCTCAAACCGACCCAGTATGACCGATATAAATTGCCTGGGTTTCTACCCATCAAATTGCACGGTTGCGAAGGTCTCGCGCTCCCCCCAATCAGCTCGCACATGGCTTGCGATAGCCGGCCAATGCGGTACGAGCTGTACCATTTATATAATTAATCAATGGGGTACGCCCTCGGTGACCCCACGAGCTGTACCGTTTATATAATTAATCAATGGGCTATACACACCCTCGATGACTCTTCCATAAATGTAAATGTGTTGTTGTTACCTGTAGTAGACTGCCACGTGGCCCTCATCGATGCGGTGAATGGAGGAGATGAGCAGAGCAAACATTAGGGCGACACCTGCCACCACCACTGCTCCCACCGACATCTTCTGCACACGCACACACACAGAACTTCAACATACATACACACACGTAGACAATCGACCCTTAGCCTCGACAGACAACAGGGGGCAAGTGCAGTTCGCAAGCGCTAAGGCTGCGGTGATGCCCGGAAGTATCGGCGGTAGTGGTCAGGGGGGCCAGTAGTTAATTGATTTCATTATAAACAAGAGAAGAGAGTGTGATCGTAACACACAGTGATTACTGCGAAATAAAACCTATCACGTTTAAAAGTGTCACTGAGGGGAGACACACTGGAGCATGTAATGCGAGCCGTAGATTCGAACCCATATCATTTGCATGTTGAAACCAAGCCGCCCTGTACTCTACCCCTCGGCTACAGTGCCTCCACAGATGGTTGGCAACTTGTGTATCTTGATAGCTGCCGTTTCTCACTTCACGATATCATCTGAGGCCGAGTCAACACCAAGCGAGGCACAGACCAGGTGCGGATACCATTTGAAGCCGTCATGCATGGTCAGGAATCGAAGACGGGCCGCTTAGCTGACAGTGTGGTCGGCTAATTCACGTCACCGCAATACCAAAACATACAAGGGTGTATGTGCGCGCGCACACACAGCGCGATATCTTCGGTCACTTGCAGACAACTGCCCTTGTAAAGGTGCATCTACACACTCCATTCATCACAACTTCATAAAAATAATACGTAGATGGAAACATTCAGGAAAACTAAATTCAAAGATCCCATCTCACAATTTGAGGTTCTTTGCGAAAGCGTTGGCAAGCACCTATTACGATTCGCATGGAACGAAACATGCGTTGAGATTGTTTAGATTTTGGTGCTAGCAATGTCCAAATAATGGCCCACTTTGTTGAGCTATCATTTGTGGTGAGGTCGCTTCTGAAAAATAAGTGAATACCTCTTAGCTTTGCCTGGTGGGATGGAGATGGTTTAGCTGTATTTATGTGTTTGGGCAATTTGTTTACCTTTCTTGTCCTTTGCACTCTTATCGTGTTTTTGTATTGTTTGTTGTCGTAACGTTCTTACCCACCCCGACTGGAAATTTGTGGAAGAAAAGAGCTTTATACCTCATCGGATTCCTCCAGTATAAATAAATATTCGGGTTCTGATATTTTTATTATTCGGGATATGGGCGTCGCTGGTACTGTAATCCAGCATTTGTCGTCCATCCCGAGTTGCGCTGAGAAGGTGGTGGCAGTGGTGGTGGGCCTTCTTGGACTGCTGCAGCCCTTGGGATGAGGGTGGCTCCCACCACACAACGCCGTATCTGCCAGGGACATCTCAGATTCTGACCCAAAAATGATGGAGCGGCGATAAATGCCCAAATTCCGGACCGTGCATGGCTTGGAGTGGAACAAGGAGGCGGTGGCATCATTGGCATCATCATCACCACTTGGCAGCTGCTGCCCTTGTTGTTCTCAAAGGTGGAAATTGCAGGTTTGGGGGTAGGTGCTGCTGGAGTTGCCTAGGAGAGTTGCTGCAGGGCATCCTATAGATCAAATCAAGACGGATCCTATAGATTGTACATCAGAATTTAAATCTGAATATTTATATATACTAGAGGAATCTGATGAGCTATAAAGCTCTTTTGCACATGTGTCCAGTAGGGGCAGGTCAGAACGTTACAACAAACAATACAAAACAAGATCGGAGGTAAAGCCCACTGAGCTATTAGCTTCCTTTTCAGAAGAAGCAGGTGATAGAGGGGGTGGACATTCACACGGTTTAGCGAGGTGTCTATCAAGTGGGCTGCTCTGTCCTGGATGGTGTCGAACATTCTTCGGTGTTGATCAAGCTCTGTACCCATCCAGGCAAGTGCCGAGCCATTCCCATTAAAATCCTGACTTGTGCCTTGCAGAGACGGCGGCAAGGTATTGGGAGAGAAAAGAGGTGGGGCCAGTGTCTGCACATTGCCTGACGTCAACTCGTGCTGTTGACGAATGCACCCTCATTTCAGCTCGAGATGACCTTGCGGAGACCTAGACCACGTTCGTCAAGGATCTGGTCAGACAAGCGTTGTGCGTGACGAGGTAGCTGAAACTTGGGCTGCCAGGACGGTAGTGAATGTGGACTGCTTAGGATGACACTACTCAAGGCTGGGCAAATCCATTGAGACGTCTTATTTACACGAACCGCAAGCTGCCACGGGGGAAGCAGATTTCATTAAACCCTGGAACATTATTAATGAATCCCATACGTCTTCTGGTGACATTGCAAAAAAAAAAGCTCAATGTAATAAAAGTGGGCTGAAAACCCAGTCTTGTAGATTCCTCCATCCCAAATTCAAGCAAATGGTTGGGGAAATATTGGTTTCATGAAACTAGACTTTCAAAATTATTTGTGCTGGACGCACGAACCACATAACGCTATGGTCCTACGCGTCCGCGTTGGTTGTCTGTCCGAGCTGCCTATCCCGCTATGTGCCACTCACCCATCTCGGAAGTTGTGCTGGGAAAAATAATGCAAATAGAATTTAAATCAAATTTATTAGGATTTAGGAGACATGCGTGATACTCAACACTAGCAAGGCAGCCAAACACAAGCCCCCTAATCAAACCGACAATAAATGTGTTGTTGAATGCCCTTATCATAAAACTACCACCACCATATGGACAGATGTCCTTTATCTAAAACCAGTTGAGAGGCCACCGAGCCACGTCTCATTTGCAAGGAAGAATGGATAAAAATGTACGTGAAAATAATTAGCAAAATCTTAAATAAATATCAACACAAATTGAATTTGTTTTCACTTTAAATATTTTTTTTAAACCATAATCAACATAAACTGGTCCTTGCCACTCTAATGTAGAACATTCAGCACTTTCTTGGAACCACAATTGGGTATGAACTCTACGAAATGCTCTTATTAATGGAGAAAAAATTAAGTGATGATGATCATAGGGGGAGACCGATTCCTACCAAATGAAGATAATTTCCAGCAATTTCCAGAAATTGCCTCTCCTTAATTCTTGCCCAGGGATAGTTCCCTTCCGGTCTAAGATCCCAAGGCAACAATCTCTGGAGTGGCATGGGACAATATGGCCACGTGGTTCATGGGGGCAAGAATTGGTCTTGATGGGCAAGGATTAGGAACCAGCAGGATCCGGCTCCATGTGCATGGGTTAATGCCAGAATTTGAACTCATCCACTAATGGGAGCCCCCTGCTGCTCAATCAACTGGGCTACTTCATGGCTTAAAAATAAATATTAACCAGATGTTAATAATTGACTAATGCCTAGCAACGCATGGACTTGGGATTCTCAAGCCCAATGGGGGCTTTGTGGCCTTTTCCCAACCTTATCCAAACAGCCCGTGATTAGGAAGGATATTGGTCATAAGAATGTGATTTTTGCTATATGCACACCCGCAAATGCAGCTGCTACTCATCATCCATGACCTCGCGACTGCTGGACAAAGGCCTCCACAAGCTCTTGCCATTTTCCATGATTTTGTGATGTAACATTCCATATAGCTCCTGCACACCAGCTGATCTCATCACTCCATCTCCATGGTGGATGCCCTCTTGGGTGTGTTTCTGTCAATTGGCTTCCAAACTACTTTGATTTGGGCACTGCCGGCAATCACAATCTTGGCATAACTGATAAGAAAAAAGCTGATGTAAAGTTAAATATTAGATTATAGATAAGAAGTGGGACAATGGTTACTGTTCTGCACCGTGAACCCAATGCCATGACTCACATCAGCGGCAAATGATATCCGAATCTTTCCTAGGCATCCCTTTCACCAATCTGCAGAGATCAGGATATCTTTAAACTTTTTTTTTCATTTCGCATCAGGGAATTCAACTCGTGGTCAAATGATCCTTATGGCGGTACCCCGGGGGGGGTACCAAATAATAAAAAATGGCCGAGGCAATTAAATATTTTATTTCTGGGACACTATTTTTTCCAGGGATGTACTTAAACTCCGCGAATGGGGTACCAATCAATCCGAAATCAGCGCTACTCCGATGTCGAAACGCCAATCATTAGCATAAAAAATCCATTATCGAAAAATTAAACTTTGAATAATGCATCGTGTACAGCTCGTCGAGATGAGTCGATTGCCGCATCGCCGATCATCAACAGACTAAAAATGACTCATTCACAGACATTATGCGAGATCTAGGTACTATCGTCCCATGGGTTACCGCCATGAGGTTCAAATGAGCACCGTGCTGAATGCAGGGGTTACCTTCCTGGAAAATGCCGTGTTGGGCAAAACCGCGTTTGACAGGCAATAAAATATTTTTAAAATACTTTTTTTTTTAAACACGCTTTAATGAAATGTGCCGTACGAGTAATGGCAGAACTCCACGACTCCAGGAAGTGGGCCACGTAGCTTGCCGTAACGTCAGGGACCGTGGTGATTTACAGCCAACGTGAGTTGAGCGTGGACAATTAGACCTGTAAAAATTATTGTTTAAAAATATATTTTACATTTTTAATGATAGAATATCGTATTGTCATCAGTATGACATACCTATACCAAGTTTGCAGTCGATATGACATTGGGAAGACGGTTGAACATGAGTTACAAGATTTGAGGATACGACAACAGACGGAGCGAGTTAAATAAAAGCGTGTAAAATGTTTAAAAATATTTATTTTTATTTTAATGATATAATATAGAGTCTTGTCATCAGTATGACATAGGTATATCAAGTTTGCAGTCGATAGCACATTGGAAAGTGGGTAAAAATTTAGTTACAATTTTTTTTGAGGATACGACAACAGACAGAGTGAGTTAAATAAAAGCGTGTAAAATAGAGTGATGTTCCTGGGTCCGAAATCACCCCCTCTCTCTATGTTTAAACAATTCTACAAGACTTCCACCCAGCACAAAACACGGCTGCCTTTGTCATGTATAGGCTATGCTTGTGTCCGTTGGAATTGCCGAGTATGAGACATAATGATACGATTGTTAAGGCAGGGACCACCAGTAATAAAAACGTGTGGTACTACAATAGACAATACAGAGACAGCTAAGTTGTCTCTATCACTGTGCCAGATTTATAGTCCACACCTCACAATGTGAAATAATCTTCAATACAATACATGACAATGAATTACATCTTCATTTTTTTAATGATAAACAGGCCCCCCTCTTTGTAATAAAAAGGCATGGTGTCTTTGATCTAAAACACTCACTTGGTGAGATAGGACATATTTACCGCAATCGTCCATTGGAGGCGGCAACACAAACAGAAACCACGTACAACCACACACACTCCTACTCCTGAACCCACGGGCTCACTCCCACGCCACATACACTCCCACCCTCACCCTCCCTCCCAGTGTGCCCAGCCTTAGTGAGCACAGGGCGTTACACATCTCGTTTGTTGGTCCTGAAACGATGATTAAAATTCCATATTACCGTCATGCTTACTATTACGCCAACCTTGTTCTTGATGTAACCCACCCTTGCAAAAGAGGAAATGCTGGTCTCGTGCGTCCCAACATATGTATTTATCTCCTGGTTAGATAAAGGAAACAATCAGGTGACCACTCGTTCACTGATCCCGGCAATGACGACACTCCTGAGTCCACCCCGACTAGGGAATGCACCGAGAATTTTGTTGTCGTGAGCCATTTGTTTGACGGACTTGGCTACCCAAAACACGTGTCAACACAATACAAACGGCTCTCAAGATGCACGAGCAGAACATATCACCAACTGTACCAACCGCTTACTTTGAGCATATCTCTGCAGACTGGTACCACGTGGAGTATTGCTTGTAAGCTCAAATTCAAACTTACACGTTCAACACGAACCAATATTGTAATACATGAAACAAACTTAATAGTCAACGATTGTTACTTCGTACTTTTACAACGGAAAATAATAGACATTTTCTAAATCACCTTCACATCACTCATTGCTCTGTTCAATGTACACTGCAATAGCAATGCATTAGCAGTAGCCCAATCGTCAGTGTACTCAGCACTGGGGCATTTCAGCCCTTAGTGTGGTTAGGAAATTCCTTATGCAAATGCTGGGGAAACACCGGATTTACTTAAAAACTGGCTCAGTGCCGAGTGTGCTGATCCCTAACATTGCTCATGTCTGCCTTCTACCCATAATACATTGTTCATGGCCGGCTACCATCCACAACATCTACAAGCAAGCGTTACATTATGACCCCTTGCCCATGAAAACTGTTCGTGCCCGACTCCTGTCCACAATATCAGTGAACATTGTTCACGGCTAGGCACTGTACCATATAATGAATGAAAATTCACAAACACCCGTTCCTGCACAAAACGTCAGGGTTCCAAGTGGAAATTCTTTGACGGGGCACATGATGCTCCAAAAACGAAAGATTTTTATTTTATCTGGTAAGTTCCACTAAACTGAATAGCTCTTTAATCAGGAGCGACCTGGCCACAAATGACAGCCCAGCGAAGTGGCTTATAATGTGCAAATGTACAGCACCCAAATACTCTTAAACACGTGTTGATTTTAAATGTGGAGGAAAATTCCACGCAACCATGGGGAGAACATGCAAACTTTAAATATACAGGAGTCAGGGTTGGGATCGAACCCACAGTCTCTTTTATCACAGGTGAGGTAGTTAACATCTCACCACCGTGCAAACCGGTCTAAGGCTGCCTCGCCTAAACAAACACTACAGGGCAAGATTATTTCACTGACAGTCAGAAGGTAAGATTCTCACAAGAAGAACACAAAACTGCCTCGGCGACACGATGTATTTATTAAGACACATTAATATTGCCACTAAAACCCTAGCCATTAGTAAAGTTAATCTATGAGAAACATACCGCAATAGCAATGAACTCTGGACCAACCAGCTGGAACACTTGACCACACTGTCAGGATGCATGTTTACAGACCGCGATTAAAAGGTCTGAAACACGAACTTTAAAAAAATGCCAAAGGAACAAGACTGCTCCACTTAGCGTCATGGGTTGGCATTTTTGTCAGCTCTAGGGAAATGAAGCATGCATGCAGACCACGAGTGATGTTCTCAGCCTTCCCTAATTTTAGTTCTGCTTCTGTTCACAGTAATTACAGTTGTAGCATTTTCTGTGTTATGTTTGATGGATTATCCCTATTATCACTTAAATTTGACCAGGCCAAGCAGTAGGTAGTAGAAGACTTCTCAAACAAACAGAAAGCAGGGAGTTCAAATTCCAGTTGGAGCCCCCAAACGCACTGCATTTCCCTTCATAGACTGAGAAAGCATACATTTATGAAAAAATAAGAATAGGTTTTACCCTTTCTGGCAATAAAACAGGTGTTAAGGTGTTCAAACACCACATAGAAACCTTCTTGCAAGAAATTAAGTTCGCATTAACGACAATACTTGTGGTAAACATGCAAACAAACATGTTCTTAAAATATATGCATTGTCTTTGAAACGGATTGGCCTACACCAGAGAGACAACCTTCTTTTGGGCCTAGTCTTCACCAGTGTCAGACCAGAGAACGCCAAAAGGCAAACAGCACAAAGTCAATGCACTATCAGGGCATTTATAGCTCAGGGAGAGCAGCTACAAAATGGGACCTTTTTTCTGGTATCAAAATCTGAAAAAATTAATTGGTTTTAGCCTTTCTGGCAATAAAACAGGTGTTAACATGATCAAACACCCAATAGAAATCTACATTTCCACGTACCCCGTTTTTCATTGTCTTGAAATGCAGGTGCAAGGTGCAAGTTATGTGCTCTATAAATTCAAATCGTTTTTCACTTTAAAACGAGTACCACTGTGCAAAGATGTCATAAACGGATTTCCTAAACGAACATCGCGCATCCCTGCCATAGGAAAGTACCTTTCCTCCATTGGCTCAGGGATTGCTAACAGGAGGTGAGCACTGCCCCCCGAGCCCCTCGAAGCATGGAGGAACTTTGCCCCCGGCCTTATTGTTTGTAAGTTACAGTTTAGTGATCTTGCGCCTACTGTAGAGTCCACTCACTCGATATTAGACTGGGTGAGGTGGAGAGCCAAGCCTCTCATCCAGACCGTGCATGGACATGAACCATATCACAGCATCAGACCATCACACGCTGCAGAGACCGGATGCGTGGATGGAGACATCCAGGACACTCCGCTGTACGAATGTGGTAAACAAATAAAAAAACATCTGCTGAACTCTCTACTATTAAGTCACTCCCCAGAAACATCTCTGAAATCCACACCACATCTCCCAAAAGCCCTCGACTGGGTATGAAAAACTTAACATGGTTACTTCAAAATTGTCCCTATTAATCCATACGACATTAAATCAACGCAGACTCGGGAGGTGTGTTTCGGTAGACCCCTCACAGAAGTGAGAAAGAGAAGAGTGAAAATCAACACACACTTGCATATGAGGTGGTGCCTGTACGGGGATGTACAGCAAGCGGGTTTCTGGGAGACTATTTGTGCGGAATAATCCGTCTATCCTTGTACAAACATCACCATCTGGTTTTTTTCTGCATGTAAAAAAAAACAAAAAAAGGAAATGGCCAAACATCCCAACTGGAAGCTGAGAAAGTCTTTAGAACTTGTGGGGGTAAAAAATTCAAACTATGATTAGCTATACGGTCATTACAATTGATTGCACCAAATCACAGATATATCAGATTAGTTGTTTGTCATTCTGTGCTTTGGCCGAAAGATGTATTTATCGTTATGAAGACGCATGTTTTGACAATACGGTACCCCAGGCGAGTGAACGTGGCATCAACATCGCGGCTCTGATATGTACCCATTCATAATTCCTTTAATTATGAATAAATGTAATTCACATTCATAAGGACCTGGAAAATATAATTAATGTTGCTTATATATGACCGTGCAGAAAGCCAGATAAAATACATTGCATTAACGTAAAGTATTTATCGCATAATTAGGTATACATTTACAAGTTCACATCTGTTGCTCTGTACCGTTTTGAATTTTCTGCAAACATTTCTTAAATAAGAACGTAATGATTGCACAAGAGGTTAAATTAGTTTTAACTATACTGCACTTAACATTCTTCCAAATGTTCACAATTTAGCCAATAAAGAGTAACGCAAAAGAAAAGGCCAGGGCACACTCGGAGATCCACATGTTTACCATCTCTAGATTCAGGTACCCATTTGTCGAACTCCCTTCTCACCATCCCGCAGACCAGTTGGGGTTTCGAAGTTTCACACATCTGCATTATCCACCAACTTTCACAAAAACAAAGATCCCCAGTATAGTGCTGTTAGCGAGCACCTATGAAGACCGGAACGGCAAACGAGGGGGTGAGTGGCACCACGCCTGGCACCTTTGTCTCCCTAGTGGCGATGTTTATACACACTGCACCAGACACTCATTTGAGGCTGAGTCGACCTAGAGGAGGCCCAGAACTGGTTTAGAAAATTGAGCAGGAATCAAACTCGGGTCGCTGGGTTCCGTAGCGCAGCGCGCTAACCACTACACTACCGCTCCCTATTTTCGCTCTCCTGTAGATGCTCACTCGCTCTCCTTACAAGTGAGAAATCTCGCTCACTCTGCTGCACGCGTGTCCGCTTGATCTCTCGTACGTGCATACTCACAAGCCTGCTTTCGAGCGCATATGCTCGCTTGCAGTCCTGCACTTTCAAAAAAGTAAGTTGGCTTGGATGGGACACATTACTCAATTAGGATTACACATGGCAATCGTCACCCTTCCACTGGCACACAAATGCCACCTTGCAGGTCAGGACTGAGACACCCTTTGTCACGCATGGACAGCTGCCAATGGGGTTCCCTTTCGAATGGTTAAAATTAGATGAGATATAAGGAGCTTTGAGGTGCCAAGGCATTCTAAGATTATGAATGGGAAAGACCGCCGAGGAGGGAACACAAGTGAGAGGACAATCATTGCAGCAATGGAATGACGAGATCAGTGAATGTGGAAGAGGGAGATGGACTGTGACATTGCAGGGCTGTGAGAGATGGCGAGTGGCACATTTATTCCACCATCTGCCTTTCTTTGCCATTTGTCTGCAGATAAACAGGTATAACAGGACGACAACTCTACTCATCCAGCAATTAGCCTTTCCACTAATAACACCCTCACTGCAGTGTGGACAAGAGGCGTTGTACTTTACTGTGGCGGAAGTGGGCTCTTTTGGTATCACTTGTTAATTTGCATTTTTTTTATCCTTAATATTCCATTTTACGTCATATCTTCTCAATGAACATGCATCTCACCTGCAAAATGAGACGTATCTCAATGGGCTCTTGCCTGGTTTTAAATCACAGACTTGTTTTATTGATTTGCTCCTTGGGATCCACAATTAAGAACCACCATATCTAGCTTAGCCCCTACAGATAGCAGGAACCTTGTACAAGGCAAAGGGCACTATTGTCACAATGAGTGAGGAATTAAGGTTCAGCGGCAATTACGTATGTCGATGCCACCAGGCTTAGCCATCGCTTCTTTCCTTGCTTCTGCTAGATCCAGCAGTTGTTACACAATCAAAATGAAACAAATAAGGTCTGCTCTCACAAGTGTTATCATCTCCCACAATCTCGCTTCATATCCCCCATCTTAGGTCGCCGACCTTCTGGGTGTAACGCCAACAACGCCTGTAAGTATCGGTAACTTGCCCTCCACAGCCCTGCGCACACGTGCCGTATGCATCGCAGCCTCCTCTTTGAACTATGTGTAGAATTCTCTCTTGCCATGTTCCATTGCAAACTTTCAATTTGCTTTCCATACCATCATGACATTCTTTGAATTCTCCTCACGCACCTGTATTCAAATGCGAGGAGCGTTTTTCCTCGTTTTGTTATAGCCAGAATATATCCCAGTTGGTACAAGAGCAGAGCTTTTAATCATGAGTAATTAATTTAAAATCCAGGTCAAGATTTACTTTGACCATTATATTGTTTTCGGTGGAGGTCAATAAAATGGTCGCTGAAGACCGGTTGCTCACGTTTGTAATGTTGACTTTTCACAAATTCCATATTCCCGTGAACGACACTCAATGCTCATTTCAGGCACGACCTTTTTTTCTACAGATTGTCATGCGTCTGAGTTTTACATGGGATCCACAAAGGGTTGCTGCAACAAAAATAACCCATTTGGTTTTATTGACAGGATTGTTGCATAAAGTAACGTGCCATTTATTAACAGTTATTAACATTAACAGTTTATTAATAGTTAGCTGTAATGCAGCCACATATCAATGGTATATCACAGGCTCAAAGGCTCAAGTAATGTCACACCACAACTGATAGCCACATGCACACAATGATCATACAATTTTCTAAATAATACCAGAATACAAGTGTAGTGGGTTCAACTGATTCACAGACGTACTCTTGGAAGCAACACATTTATTAATACCAACACACTTAACACAAAGGGGTAACTGCCCCTTTACCAAATAACAACCTATGGTGGTGGACCAGCAGGCTAACTACATGAGTTACACTGGGAGTAGCTACAGCGGACCGGACCCCAGCTTGGGTCCAGGTCCACGTGTTGGTGACTTCTTCTTGGACGTAGGACGTAGAACTTCAGATGACAACAACAACACTGAACCTCGGTCCCTCTCAGGGACCCGGTTTATATGCTCACTGGCCATGGCTGGCTCCGCCTTTGGCCACGACCACCTTCTCAAACCCTCTAGCAGGATCTCGCCCGGCACGTGACCACCCCCAGCCCCCACTTGGGGCCCCTGTGTAGATCTTACCCATCACGTGCCTTCCAGGGTCAACCAGAGTGCCATGGCCTTTGGTAACCTCATTCCATGGCTGACACTCTCACACTCCATCCTGTAGGAGTCAGCACTGCATGCCACGCGTGGTGCCACCGAGCGCTATGACCCAGGGCTCACCGAGCCCCCTCTAGGGCTGGTACTACACCCACATATACGGGGTGTCCGCGATGGCAATACATCGCACGCCGTGCCTCGCTAGAGCCGGCATTACCAGAGTGACATCATACAATGTCGCTATATACGTGATGTCCGCGATGTCAGTGCATCGCACGCCGTGCCTCTATATGGCCGGCACTACAAAGTGACATCCGCGATGTCACTACATCAACCCCCCACCCCCCCCCTTTCATAGCACTCAACCGTCCCGGCTGTCAACTCCCCCTTAAACGAACCAAGTGATTAGGGTGATAAAAAATGAGTCAAAAGTAATTAAAATGCTATGTGTGCCTCAACAAGTAACAACAATTACCAATTAAATACCCAAGCCCACCTATACAATATATACACTACCGATAAATGTACATTAACAACAGGGAAAAGGGTGTGAGTACAGAACACAATGAGGGAAAAAAATGCAGTGAACCGCGAACGCTCGGAATCCCCTTCATCGCCAACATCTCCCACCCTCACCGTGTAACAACACCCGCAGCACAATAAGGGATAGGTTCAGCCAATAGCCGAAACGGCTTACCGAGTGCGACAACCAACTGATGTTGTGTGGGACTGTGTGTGCATGGGGATCACGAAACCCGAAGAGTTTTTGATCGAGTCCTCGTGGCCGGGCCTCCAGGGGAGGTGGACTTGCTCTCCCTGGAGGCCCCGGGGGGGAATATGTAAATGTCCCGTCGAACCCTCACGAAGAGCAGTAGGCCGGGTCGATGGGTTCTCCTCTCCCGAATCCAGTGGAGATGGCGCAGGCGGCGGTGCTGGGGATGTCAGGTGTGCGGCACCTTAGGGTGCAGTGGACCGAAGGACGGTCGGGCGGATGAAATCGGTGGTCCGGGGAGCCGTCGTCGTGATATGCGACAGCCCAACGAGACATGTCCCGGCAGGCCGCAGCTGTAGCACATGAAGGGGCTGCTCCCGGGACGAAGAGATGTCTTCCGCAGTTGCTGGTCATCCGCCCGCCGCACCATGCCATCCCCTCGCCCGCCTCCGCTCTGGGTTGATGCGCAGGCTGGGACAGGCTCCACATCTTCAGGTGTATCCGGCCCCTTGCAGGGTGCAATACACGCCGCCAACCCCCTGTGCCATTGCAAGAGCTGGTGAGCCTGAATGCATCTCGCAACCTTGATGGACGAAAGATCGTCGTCTACAGCTGGCAGAACGACGTTAAGGTCCTTAGCTAAAGCCAGCAGTCTCTTAAGGACCAACGAGTCGACTCCGTCGTGGTCCATCCTCGGAAAAGGCAGCCTTCGCTAGCGCCAAAAGTGCGCTACGGAAGGCAAGGGGCATCTCGGTTTCCCCTTTCCTTCGCGGAGTGAACTTGTGGCGCACGTTCGACGGTGGCTCGTAAATTTCCGCCATTTTGTCGAAGGCTTGAGTCAGCGTGGCCCTCTCCGACGGCGGGATGATAAGAAACGCTGACAGGGCGTCGTCATGAAGGGCAGCGGGCAGTGCTCTCAGTGCCTCCGCCTCTGTCCACCCCGCGAAGAGGGCGTTCGTCAGGAACCGCCGCTTGAAGGCCACCCAGTCGCCTCCGGCAGCTATGAATTCTTTCACTAAGGGAAGTCGTCGCCGAAGAGATGGAACGTCCACCGGCGATTTCGACGCAGCTTCGGATTTGGCAGGTCCCGTGCTCTGCTCTTCCGAGAAGATGCCGGCTGCCAGCACGGGCTGCGCCACGGAGGTTCCCACTTGGCGGGAAATAGCGGCGGGAACTTCGTCCCCGCGTGGCTCCATTGCTCCCGCTTCCACCGCTGGCTCCGCGATGTGGGGCTCCGCGAGGATGGACGCCGTGGCGTGGAGGAGTTCTGCGAGGCGGCCGTGTACAGCCTGGAGCACCCTCCTTGTCGGCGTTGAGCTGTCGTGTGCCCGGTCGGAGCTCTGCTACACCGGTAATGCTTCGCCTCCATCCTCCGGGGCTGTTTGCGGGATGAGATCTTCGTCTTCGACGTCCTGGTACGTAGTCTGCGGCGCATAGACATAGTCTAACGGCTAGCTAAGTAAAATAGCATTTGGCCACTTCAGACACCAGTTGTAGTGGGTTCAACTGAGTCGCAGACGTACTCTTGGAGGCAACACATTTATTAGACCAACACACTTAACACAAAGGGGTAACTGCCCCTTTACCAGATAACAACCTGTGGTGGTGGACCACCAGGCTAACTACACTAGTTACACTGGAAGTAGCTACAACGGACCGGACCCCAGCTTGGGTCCAGGTCCAGGTGTTGGTGACTTCTTCTTGGATGTAGAACGTAGATCTTCAGATAACAACAGCAACACTGAACCCCGGTCCCTCTCGGGGACCCGGTTTATATGCTCGCTGGCCGTGGCAGGCTCCGCCTTTGGCCACGACCACCTTTTTCTACCCTGTAGCAGGATCTCGCCCGGCACGAGACCACCCCCAGCCCCGACTTGGGGCCCCTGCGTAGATCTTACCCGGCACATGCCTTCCACGATCAACCAGAGTGCCATGGCCTGGGGTAACCTTATTCCATGGCTGACGCTCTCACACTCCATGCTGTAGGAGTCAGCCATGCATGCCACGCATGGTGCCGAGCTCCCTCTAGGGCTGGTACTACACCCACAAATACGGGGTGTCCACGATGGTAATACATCGCACGCCGTGGCTTGCTGGAGCCGGCATTACCCAGTGACATCCACGATGTTGCTACATACGTGATGTCCACGATGTGAGTACATCGCACGCCGTGCCTCTCTAGGGCCAGCACCACAGTGAGTGACATCCGCGATATCACCACACAAGTGTGAGCTTGGTTTGGAGTTGGGTATAGATTTTTAAGATGGTGTTAAATATGAATTTTATTCAACGTGTTTATGAGGATGACTGTCCACTGAGGTTATCCGTTTTGTTTTGCAAGGGTAATCTTGGCAGGTTTAGTTCGGCAATGTGCACATTCTTTCTTAGTAGAGCAAAGTCAAATGTATCATCCAGCCAGCTTGGGGTGGTGCTCATCTCTGGTGGAAGCAAATAGCACCAGTGGTACAATTCCACATTACTATTGACAGGGCCAGTCTCTCAATACAACTGCTGGTGACTTTCGACATAAGCAGCACTCAGTTTATCTACCCAGCAAGAATGATAATAAATGTAACTAACGGCCTTCCAAATGTAGTGTAATCTAGCACTCTTGTCACTTCGCTACATGCTTAGATTTGCTTTAATTCAAGCTACAATAGGGCACAAGATTACCCATTCCATTGACATAATGCAATGGTGGCTTCTATGTACAAAGGGTCAGAACGCTCTGATATTATGTAATTTGCAAGAAAGGGTTGGGAAACTATAGTCACTAGGAACGGGTTAAGTGGCAAGCTGGCAATTACTCCTGAGTGAACTGTCCAGCCAGTTTAATCAACTGGCTGGGAGTGAACTTCAACCTTGCGCAATCGCACAACGGATTGTATGGACAAATCAGGACAGTGTGGTAATAATATCCATGTCTCCAGAACTGAAATATAGAAGCCACATACGTAGAGTATCGTCCGAGCCCTCATACCATCTTTAAACCTCAGCCCTACCCTGAGGTTGGGGTTAAAACAAGTTGTTGTCAAGACCCTTGCCATAACCCTCATGCGAGTCCATACTTTAAAGATAGCCCAAGCCTTCACCCTAAAATTAACCAAAACATAACCGAACTATAACCGATATTGACCTCAACCTCGACAATAACCCCAACTCTAAACCAAACACCCTGGCCCAGCCTTAAATTACAGCCATAACCAAAAGCTCAACGATGGCATTTATGCCAAGTCCCTTTTATATAATCTAAAAACAACTCTAGCCATACCCCTGACTAACCGGAGACTTTTCGAGTTTCCTCTCACTCGTGCCATGCATATTAGTTTGGATTGCTCGCTGGATTTCCATTGTACATAATTGTCGTTGTTTATTAGCTGTGTTTATATATTTAAAAAACATCCCCTGCCTGTTCTGTGGAGCCCCCTGGAAACTTCCTCCCTTCCTGTGCAACCTGCTACCACATCAGCCGTTTTGGCCGGGTCACGAATGCAAAATAATCTTAGCTCAATGGGCCTTACCCAAAATAAACTGACCGACTTTCCCCAACCATCACACTATACAACATCCTGACCCTAACGCGAGAACCGATCCTACTCTAGTCCTATCTCTGCCGATAAAAGTCATGATAACCAAGATTCAACGCTCATGCAAGATGAGCCCAGCCATAAATCTATCGTCGAGACTTTCAGAACAGCTCAGCTCTGGTTAGTTGCATAAACACCTACATGGATGTATACGCATGAAGTGGAATAAATTAAAAGCAAAACTATAAAATAATTGAGAAGGATGTGTTACTGGCCACAGACCCCAACTCTAACCTTGACCCCTGACCCTATACAAGTGGCTTCACTTCCTATGTCTCAACGTCTCCGCGTGTCTTGCCCAGTGTTGCAACATATTCAAGGTTTCCCCCCAACTTACACAGCTTTAAATAACAAAGTGCAACTCAAAAGGAAACACAATAGCAGCTACAACATCTATGCTGTGTCCCAGGATGTCTCGCAGATTACGGCTTCGTGAATGAGAAAAAAAATCTAGCTTTTGTTTTATTATAACCAAGCGCGTTACGGCCCTTTGATGCTCCACGGGTGAAGAAGCTTCAACCAAATGACCCAACAGGTGCGCAGGGATACGCTTGGTGTGGCCACCGTGCATAACAGGCGTTATAGGTTAACAGGAGTTATACAATCCATAATATAGGGGGTTTCTTGGGGGTAGATCGCGCAAATATAAATGTGTCGTTAAACCCGCCAATTAATAAGGTTTATCAGAACATGCCAATTCGTTACTAGTATAGCAACACAGTTGTGTTAACCAACAAAATCCACAACATTTACAGAGTACGACCACGTTTCGCCAGTCATTATAACCAGCATCATCAGGCGTCGAAGCAGAGGGCACGACAGCAAATCCAATGTTTGCTAGCCGCCTCCACCTGCAGGCGTGGTGAAGTTTGGTGAAACCAAATGTTAAATGGGCGCCCTGAGTGTAGTGCGTTAAGTGTGCTGCTGCTGTACGTGCAGCTTGTGTTGCAGTAGTAGCAGCAGGGGTAACCGTCGCTGATCGTGTTGTAGAAGCTCTTAGTGTAGTGCTGCTAGCTCGTGTAGCTTAGTAGCTTAGTAGCTTCTGTGGTGTGGAGAAGTAGTCGCTGGTGTAGTCGCTGGTGGAAGGGTATTCGATTGGTATTAGCTACTAGTGTAGTAATATAATTGGCGAGTGTAGTAGTGGTGGTTCATGCAGTTGTAGTATTAGCTACTAGTGTAGCAATATCATTAGCGAGTGTAAGTAGTGGTGGTTTATGCAGTTGTAGTATTAGCCACTAGTGTAGTAGTAGACAGTGCAGTGGCGATAGTGTAGTAGTAGCTGGTGTAATGGTAGTTAATACTGGGAGTGGTAGTACTGTACTCGTATGTAGTGTGGTGTTAGTACTGTAGTAGCTAGTGTAGTGAAAGTACTGTATTAATAGCAAAAGCAAGTGTGGTTATGGTACTGTGGTAGTACTAGTGTAATGGTAGTGTAGTAGTAGCTAGTGTAGTAGTAGCTAGCAGAGGTGGGACAAAGTCATTGTTATGCAAGTCCAAGTCGAGTCGCAAGTCATCAAATTCATGACTCGAGTCTGACTCGAGTCCAAGTCACATGACTCGAGTCCACATCTCATAGGTGGGACAAAGTCATTGTTATGCAAGTCCAAGTCGAGTCGCAAGTCATCAAATTCATGACTCGAGTCTGACTCGAGTCCAAGTCACATGACTCGAGTCCACACCTCTGGTAGCTAGTGTAATGGTAGTGTAGTGGTAGTACTAGTGTAGTGGTAACTAGTGTAATGGTAGTGTAGTGGTAGTACTAGTGTAGTGGTAGTAGTAGCTAGTGTAGTAGTAGCTAGTGTAGTGGTAGTGTAGTGTTAGCTAGAGTAGAGTGGTGAGTGGCGAGGGTGGTGGTGTAGTACTAGTGTAGTGGTAGCTAGTGTAGTGGTAGTGTAGTAGTAACTAGTGTAGTAGTGGCGAGGGTGGTAGTGGTGTAATGGTAGTGTAGTACTAGTGTAGTAGTAGCTGGTGTAGTGGTAGTGTAGTAGTAGTGTAGTAGTAGCTAGTGTAGTGGTAGTGTAGTACTAGTGTAGTGTAGTAGTAGCTAGTGTAGTGGTAGTGTAGTGTTAGCTAGTGAAGTGTAGTAGTAGCTAGTGTAGTGGTAGTGTAGTGGTAGCTAGTATAGAGTTAGTGTAGTGTTAGTAGTAGCTAGTGTAGTGGTAGTGTAGTGTTAGCTAGTGTGTGTAGGGTGGTGAGGGTGGTGGTGTAGTGGTAGTGTAGTGGTAGTGTAGTAGTAGCTAGTGTAGTGGTAGTGTAGTGTTAGCTAGTGTGTGTAGGGTGGTGAGGGTGGTGGTGTAGTGGTAGTGTAGTGGTAGTGTAGTAGTAGCTAGTGTAGTGGTAGTGTAGTGGTAGTGTAGTAGTAGCTATTGTAGTGGTAGTGTAGTGGTAGTACTAGTTTAGTAGTAGAGTAGTGTTAGCTAGTGTAATGGTAGTGTTAGCTAGTGGTAGTGTTAGCTAGTGTAGTGTTAGCTAGTGTAGGGTGGTGAGTGGTGAGGGTGGTGGTGTAGTGGTAGTGTAGTGGTAGTGTAGTAGTAGCTAGTGTAGTGGTAGTGTAGTAGTAGCTAGTGTAGTGGTAGTGTAGTGGTAGTACTAGTGTAGTAGTAGAGTAGTGTTAGCTAGTGTAATGGTAGTTTAGTGTTAGCTAGTGTAGGGTGGTGAGTGGTGAGGGTGGTGAGTGGTGAGGGTGGTGAGTGGTGAGGGTGGTGAGTGGTGAGGGTGGTGAGTGGTGAGGGTGGTGAGTGGTGAGGGTGGTGAGTGGTGAGGGTGGTGAGGGTGGTGAGTGTGGTGAGTGGTGAGGGTGGTGAGGGTGGTGAGGGTGGTGAGTGGTGAGGGTGGTGAGGGTGGTGAGTGGTGAGGGTGGTGAGGGTGGTGAGGGTGGTGAGTGGTGAGGGTGGTGAGTGGTGAGGGTGGTGAGTGGTGAGGGTGGTGAGTGGTGAGGGTGGTGAGGGTGGTGAGGGTGGTGAGTGGTGAGGGTGGTGAGGGTGGTGAGTGGTGAGGGTGGTGAGTGGTGAGGGTGGTGAGTGATGAGGGTGGTGAGGGTGGTGAGGGTGGTGAGTGTGGTGAGTGGTGAGGGTGGTGAGGGTGGTGAGGGTGGTGAGTGGTGAGGGTGGTGAGGGTGGTGAGTGGTGAGGGTGGTGAGTGGTGAGGGTGGTGAGTGGTGAGGGTGGTGAGGGTGGTGGACGGGACGCGGCACTCACCGCGTTCAGCACGCGCGGCGCATTCACCAGTACCACGTGACCCGGCAGGGGAGCGCCACGTGACCCGGAAGTTAAACGCCTCCGCGCCACGTGACCTCAACCGCCGCCGCCGCCCACAAGGAGCGGCGGTACCACGTGACATTCGGGAAGTGGGGCCGCGCGTTCTACGGCGGCCGCGCGGGGCTAAATGGCACGGCAGTGGCACGTGAAACGCGATTTGAAATTAAATACATTTATTCATACCAAGTTATTAATTTTACTGTACATTTTTTTTTCACACACGAAGAGCGACATATGAGTAGCCATCGAGTCTCTCTATGTGTCTCTATGTGTGTCTCTCTCTCTGTGTTTGTCTCCCTCTCTCTGTGTGTCTCTCTTCGTGTCTGTGTGTGTCTCTCTGTGTTTCTCTCTCTCTCTCTGTGTCTCTCTGTGTGTCTCTCTGTGTGTCTCTCGGTGTGTCTCTCTGTCTGTGTCTCTCTGTCTGTGTCTCTCTGTCTGTGTCTCTCTGTCTGTGTCTCTCTGTCTGTGTCTCTCTGTCTGTGTCTCTCTGTCTGTGTCTCTCTGTCTGTGTCTCTCTGTCTGTGTCTCTCTGTCTGTGTCTCTCTGTCTGTGTCTCTCTGTCTGTGTCTCTCTGTCTGTGTCTCTCTGTCTGTGTCTCTCTGTCTGTGTCTCTCTGTCTGTGTCTCTCTGTCTGTGTCTCTCTGTCTGTGTCTCTCTGTCTGTGTCTCTCTGTCTGTGTCTCTCTGTCTGTGTCTCTCTGTCTGTGTCTCTCTGTCTGTGTCTCTCTGTCTGTGTCTCTCTGTCTGTGTCTCTCTGTCTGTGTCTCTCTGTCTGTGTCTCTCTGTCTGTGTCTCTCTGTCTGTGTCTCTCTGTCTGTGTCTCTCTGTCTGTGTCTCTCTGTCTGTGTCTCTCTGTCTGTGTCTCTCTGTCTGTGTCTCTCTGTCTGTGTCTCTCTGTCTGTGTCTCTCTGTCTGTGTCTCTCTGTCTGTGTCTCTCTGTCTGTGTCTCTCTGTCTGTGTCTCTCTGTCTGTGTCTCTCTGTCTGTGTCTCTCTGTCTGTGTCTCTCTGTCTGTGTCTCTCTGTCTGTGTCTCTCTGTCTGTGTCTCTCTGTCTGTGTCTCTCTGTCTGTGTCTCTCTGTCTCTCTGTGTCTCTCCCTCTGTATATGTGTCTCTCCAAGCTTGCATTTACACCTGATGACGGTTGCTTGTGTTGCAATCGAAACGTCGTGATCTATTATTTATTTTATTTTCTATCTACGTGACTTTACCGAAAGAACCAAAGAGTATCATACAACAATTCGTTTTAATTTGCGGAGTAAATGTGGTTTCCAGTAATCATAAGCCAAGCATTTATTGAATATGTTGACTTATTGGTGCCTGCCACCAAGTGTGCATCCTCGGCAGGTGGTATTAATTTCGCTGACTCTTAAATAAGAGTCGAGGATCACGATGAGAGCGAGTCAACTCCGGCCAGGGTTTAATTCAAAATTTTTTCCAAATATCTCAACGTGGCGGCATACGATCCAGTGTCTGCTTATTGTAGGATTTGGTAGGAGTATTGGAAAGTGTTTACAAAAGCAGACCAGCTCCGTGGCAGCAGCCGAACATTCGCGCCTGACATTGCAGCAAATAAGCAACCAGTCTGCCTGGCGGCAAAGGCCATCAAATGAATGCCTGCTGATGGGGAAAAAGCAGAGATTATGGCAAAAAAAACTTCGTGGATTGTGTGTCTAAACTGTTCAGGAGCTCATCTTCTTGGTTCTTTCAGTAAAGTCACGTAGAAGGGAAGTAATAAAATAATAAAAATAAAACATAATAAAATAATTATCACGACGTTTCGGCCACAACGCAAGCAGCCGTCCTCAGGTGAAGACCAGGTCTGCTTTTGGGGATATTTGGCGAGTTTCTTTAATGAGTGGCATGTGGGAGTATCCAGAGTACCCGAATAAAACCCACCACGCACACACGAGGGGCCAACACTCAACACTGCCGTCTCCTGACAGCCTCGCAATCCCACAAACCTACAACACCTGGCAAGCCCTCTACATGTACAGGACTCATACTCTTAGTTATTTCGGTAAAGTCACGTAGGTAAAAATTTCAATTAATAAAAATAAAACAATAAAAATCACGACGTTTCGGAGGCAACACAAGCCTCCGTCATCAGGTGGGACCGTCACAGCCAGATTTGCTGCATCAAGTGAGGCAAGGATTCAAGATGTAACCCCCCCTCAACTTGCATTTAAGGGATTACATCTTGAATCCTTGCCTCACTTGATGCAGCAAATCTGGCTGTGACGGTCCCACCTGATGACGGAGGCTTGTGTTGCCTCCGAAACGTCGTGATTTTTATTGTTTTATTTTTATTCATTTCATTTTTTACCTACGTGACTTTACCGAAATAACTAAGAGTATGAATCCTTGCAGTCACGAAAGCTTCAAATCTAGAATGTACAGGACTGCCCAGGCGACTATCCAGCAAGCGCATGTGGCTCTGCGTATCCCCACTAGATGGCAGCTTTGTCATAAAATGTCGTATGCGGTCATGTGCCTCAATGAGGTGAGTTTAACACTTCGGCTTTCGTGATCGAATATTATATTCATAATAAATGGGGGGGGGGGGGGTGGGACTTAGATCGCGTAAATATGAATGTGTCGTTAACCCACCGCCACCCGACACAGCAAATTAGTAAGTTTTGTGACGTGAACAAAACGTGCCAATGATTTACTACTTCAGCACACCGGTGTGTTGGAGAGTAAAACCCACAACATTTATCATTCGAGTACGACGTTTCGCTGGTGATTACAACCAGCTTCATCAGGCGATTTGCCAGAAACACCAATTCAGAAATTTTGCCTAAATCACCAATTCTGGCAAATTGCCTGAAGCTGATGATGTTCACATGCAGGTGTATACGTCAGGCACCAAGGCCGTCATTATGATAAATATTCAAATATGCTCAAAATGCCCCCCCCCCCCCCTCAAAATATCGCTATAAAATAGATTTCTGTTCATATGATTGTGGCTATGGTTGTACTTTGTTAATCCCTAATCTCTGCCATTACATACAATGAAACAAGAAAAGGTGAAATAGAAAAAACAGAGCAATGTAATACAATATATTATTAGACATTATTGTAAAAAAAAAAAGTCCATCCCATGTGTTAGTGGATTTTTTCATATTTTAGACAGGAAATTCGTTTTCAAATTTAGATTATTTTTTCGGGGGGGGGGACCCCCTGGAAGATTTGGTCCCCCCCCAATGTTGACTCCATGGCTACGGCCTTGTCAGGCACATTGGCTCATGGTGATTGGATACCTGGTTGACGATGGCTATATACGTGTACAGCGAATCTATTTAATTTGCAACCACGCCTTTAACTCAAAACTCAGGTTCTCGTAACTAATATCCAATGTTCCACGTGTTTTTTTGGTTTGACCAAATGACTAACGCCATTGCGTGTGAGTAGCTGTGGGGAAGAAACACTGTTTCTAAACTGAGGGAAACATTTAAGCATGGTCAATCGTGTGTTGCTTCCGGTCCTGGTTTTCCCAGAATCATCATATTTGTGAGATCACTATCCTGGGAAATCTGCAACTCTTTCCGAGACCATATTCTTAGTCACGGCTCAACTCTCGTTTGGCCTCCTAACGCAGCTCAGTTGCTTCAACAGATGCATGAGTGGCGTGACGAGCGTGGGGTCTGGGGGTGCCCTGGCCCCTCTTGGTGGCCAAGATTGCGAGTTGGGGCCACCCTTGACAACCACCATGAGATATTTTTCAACAACATTGTTAAAAAAAAAAATAAGACGTATTTAAAACGCGGTTTAAATTTACTTTAATGAAAGTGCTTTCATTTACGTTCCACGTTTTATTAACATTTAACTAGAACAGTAACGCGGTTGGCTTCCTCAAATTGCGCGTCGCATGTTTGTTTCGACGTTGTCATCATTGTGCCACCAGGTCGACAAGCAGAATCTTCTGGCTTGGGGCGAATAGGGGGAAGGTATAAGGTGGCACCACGCTTCGTTCGAGCGGGGCGCGCGCTCGTTCGCTGAACGCCACGTCAGTGCTGTTTAGGTGAACCAAAGATTTTATGTTTAACACGTAGGCTGTCGCAACCAATATCATCCATAATACAGGTTTTTTTTGGTTAGATAGCGTTAATATATAAATGGGTTGTTAAACCCGCTACCACCCCACACAGCCAATTAGTAAGGTTTGCCACGTAAACAGAACATGCCAATTCGTTTCGAGTACAGCACACCGGTGTATTGGCATGTTCTGTTTACGTGACAAACCTTACTAATTGGCTGTGTCGGGTGGTGGTGGGTTTAACGACACATTTATATATTTACGCGATCTAAACTAAAAAAAACCTGTATTATCAAATAATTCATGTTTGCCGTTTGAGGGCTCCAAATGCTTGGATCCCGGATTCAAGTCCGAATCGAGTGCCATTGTGCCGTGCGAGACAAATCAAATATTGGGGCTCCACCTGACAAATTGCAACACCCCCTGAGCTGATAATGTAGTTACTACGTTACTGTGGCTCATCATCGATATATGGTTCAGGCTCTGCTCATGGAAATTCTGAGCATGGCTGGGACCATACCCAGAGCCGGCTCACGTTAAGTGTGACTTTGAGCCTTCTCACTTGAACCAGAGCCAAGCCTGAGCCAAGCTATCACGAAAAATTCAGAGCTAAATGCATCAAGGTTTTTATCCGTTCAAGGCAATGCTGTACATGTAGATACATGGACATGGCCCATTGGTAGCGAGTTCGCCACTCTTTGCAGAGGTTCACGGTTCTAATCCAGCAACCTCCCAAATGTTTTACCACGGGTGTACTGATCGTACAGATGCACGTCTGCTTTAGATTGAATAGTTCACATCCCGTGATGCAATTCTCAATGAGTCGGCTACTGTGCGCTGGAGTTAGGATACATTTTTTGACATTCGAAAAATTGCACGAAGCAATCATCTCCCGTATTGGCATACATATGCCCACTTTCAAGCCTGTCTGGATCGTCTTGTGCCGCACAGGAACAGCTGCTGCTGGGGGTGCCCTTTGAGTGTTTGAGATGCGATCATGCAATGAGATGATGACCTTTGCCGTACGTCCAATTAACACGGTTTGCTACGTTCGGTGCGAAATAAGTTCAACATACATACATACTGTACATGTCAGGTGCTTTGAGTTGCTGTAGGAATTTAAGTGCCATATGCATTTAAATATATTTTTCCCATGATATGCCCCAGATATTTTGTACTTTAGAAGTGCCAACGGAAATAAGTACATGAAAAATGTTGACATTTTATTTGTGCCTGCCATGACCATCACTCTGTATAAAAACTAAATATTTTTTTTTTCATCCCAGTTGGCTTCCAGGAATTGAGCTGGCTCAGTGTAGTTACATGGCCATTGCTAGCCTGTTGAACCATCCACATGGATTTCATACACACTAAATAACAGCTTTTGTACATATTACAGGTTATATACATATTCAATGAGAGGTTCCACTTAGTGCAGGTTGCTGTAAAAAAAACTACTACCATGCCCTATACAGTACAATGGTGTATGGATCACGTTTCTCACTGCAGGTTGCAGTGAGCAACAAGGCAACACCTTGTCACGTATCATGAAGAACTTTCCAGTATCACGCACGGACACTGAATATGGTCCAAACGCAAGGTTCAGTGCCCGTTGTGCAACTGTGTTCTCATGAGAGAATTCAACGTTTCATAATTTTGGGGGGGATTTCGACCAATTCCAAATGCACAATCGGAGTTCAGTCACGAAGTAAAGACACGTACTGCTCGAGTGCTTACAGTCACCAAAGCATCACATCGAGTTAGGGAATGTCCTTAGAAGATAATACAGAACGACTACTAAAGTAACGGATGTCACTGTGGTAACACACACTGGACTTGCACACCGCCGATCTCCCGGCACGGCTCATGAAATAGCGGGCATGTTTCTTAACTTCCCCCACCTGCCTCTGCCCCCTAACAGTATACACGGGCACACCAAGGTCGATAAGCAGATTTCCTGTGTTTGAAAAAAATGTGTGGGCACTTTCCCTCTTCTGCAATATCTGGTTAGCATGAAAGAGTAGACCAAAATACCCTCGAGAGTCACTCTAGACTAGAGTTCACTCAAACTTGATAGGCCATTTGCCAGCCATAGCATGAGCAAGTAATTGCAGTCATTTCTATCTATATATTTTCGGGGGTTAGATTGCGTAAATATAAAT